>NW_022986862.1:0-648468 GCF_010094085.1 Westerdykella ornata | reverse complement strand
GTAGACCTGGGATGGCTTGACCAGGCGGAGAAGATGTACCTGCGAGCGCTGCAAGGCAAAGAGAAGGCATGGGGACCAGACCATACATCAACACTCGATACGGTCAACAACTTGGGCAACCTCTATGTGGACCTGGGATGGCTTGACGAGGCGGAGAAGATGTACTTGCGAGCGCTGCAAGGCTACGAGAAAGCCCTTGGTCAGGAGGCCATAAAGACGTATATACCTGCACTTAACACCGCCCAGAATATAGCAGTTCTTTTCCAGCAGACTGGCAGGACGAAGGAGGCAGAGGGTTTCTACGAACGGACTCTCGTCAGTGTAGAAACAGTTTTTGGGCGTACAAGCAACAGGTATCGCAGGATTGCCGAGACATTGGATGCGCTGCACAGTAACAGTAAGCATGAGATATGAATTCTGAATTCAAAGTAAATGCAGTTAGAATTTTTCAGGCAGGACTATCAGCGGACTCTAGTTCAACTTAACATACACTCTTTTTGTCTATCTTCAAGCTAGATTTGGGCCTTCTTTTGCTGCTTTCAAACGAATGTAATAGTCACGGTTTCGTGTTAGGTAAGCGACCCTGGTACATATTGTCGCCACCACTTGTAAGGGTGTTATGAACGAAAGCACATGCAGTAGACCGTTGATCAATGTCAGATGATTGAATAGAGCGAATATGGTTCATAGAATTACTGTACAGCCGGAGCTAGGAGTGTGGTTTGGTGTATCAAAGCAGGGCAATAGATGCAGTTAATCATGGTGTCCTAGAAATCCGACCATTCGAAGTGCCAGTGTGAAGTCCCTTGTAGGACGAGCTCCAGCCAAAATAAGCACCAACTTCACAGAAGAGACGCTTAACGAATGCATCAGCGGGGAAGACCGAGAGGCAGAGCACATCATGCGAAGCTGGCTCGACTGTCAGGGTCTGTCAGCACGCCTCAGACGACTTTAGGCTGACCGAGTGGATATCATCTTCCGACCGGGCTGTTATGCATATTTCAATCAACACAACTACCGAAGGTCGTATATCGTCTCTCCATACAGTCTCTCCTTCCGCATACCCTCTCGTAACTTATATACCCACGAGAACGATATGGCCACGAGCTTCATTCTTCTAGTCTTGCTCAGTATGGGGACCAACGGAACGTTATTCTCAGCTAACAAAAGCTAGTCTCCGTGCTTGTTGAAAGCCTCAAATATTACACAAGCTTAAAGTATGTGGCTTTTCTTCAATTCGGCGTGTTACAGTTTGCGTCTAACAGGCTATGCAGGACGGAGCCCGAACAATGGACGCAATCACTTTTCCTGAGAAAAATCATTGCGTGTTATCTGCGTGTGGGCAAGTTTCTTCTAAAGTGCTTGACGCTGGCCATCAATGGCATTGGTACCTACAAGACAGACGATAAGGAAAATACGAGCCAGCAACTAAATAGGAGAGCTGTTTCGGTGAATCACGGGCTAGCTACAAAGCGCAGCCGCCAATGTGTACCACCACGGCCTTGCTTGGGGAGAGTGGAAAATCCAACTTTGTATACCCAATTCTTGTCACAGCGGCTGTCACCACATGTTACACAGACGGCAAATACCTCAAGTACTTCGCAAGCTTCATCGAGAGAAGGTTACCGACCAGACGAAATGGCTATAGCCCTCGAGTCTCGACGGGCTCTGGCTCCATCCATCGGCCAGAGCCGGGATATATTGTTACCATTTCGGCTCACTCCTTTCATTCATCGGTCATGATATTGCAAGTGAGCGGACAGGAAATAAGAGTAGTAGCGGCAGGGCGCAGGAGCGGGAGCAATTGCAGGAGAAGTATGCCCTACTGCAGAGGGGGAAGGGCATATCGGACGAGGTCAGGGGCGAGTTAGGTAATTATATATAATGTCTATCCAATCGTAACAGAACAACCGCCATGGCGGAACACCAGCAGCACTTTCCTACCACAACAACGCCAATAACGATCGCACCGCTTAGATGCCCTAGAGATAGACACTTGGGCTCTTTAAGTTCTTATACCCTTGATATCTTTGGCCTCACTTCCCTGTCGACCTTACCATACCGCATCTCGCTACTTATATCCTTAACACCTCTTCCTCGGCACATATGACTATCAGGAAGGGGGTGTCAGAACAGACCTCAACCCTGCTGTAGCAAGAAAGAGTGGGCGGTGCGATCCAGTACCCTCGGTTTAGCGACCAAGAATTCCGCATCTTCTCTGAACGCATGAGAACGAGCGCAGCGCTAAGCAAGCGCATGCCGACCATGTAAGACCGAAATTTCTCACCGATCTCGACTGAGAGGATCGACCGCGGTAGATTTTCAGCTAGTGCCATGTGCACCGCATATATCACAACTGTAACGGTAACGGACCCAAACAGAACAGCGCCAAGGGCGATCCATGTCCATATTCCGCTCCAATAGCGGTGCTTGTCATCTTGACATCGGATAATGAGAGCGTGGAGGAGCACCGCTAGGCTCAGTATCGACGATGTAATTCCTACTGCATACAACAAGGCAAGAGCTATGCGTAACTCAAAAGCAACGCCAAATCCCGATGAGTTACGGGTGAAACATTTTGTAGCATTTCTACCACGTCTCAGAGCTTTCTCGATACAGTAGCGCACGGCGTAGATTGATATTGAATCCGGTATACCAATATCCTCCATTATGTTGTTTAGAGAAGCTCCTATTATATCGTCTACCCCAGGTATCTTTCCCACCAGGTTTATGAGCGCTTCTTGGAAAGCCCTGACCTGCTTCTTTGTCAATGTGTCCATAAGCATACAAAAGCAGAGCTACCTACGCGAATAATGTGATAACCACTTAACCCATCCTGGGTGGACGCCCGAAAGTACGCAAAGGAATGATAGGGTTGTGGCGACGATTATGCAAGCGGGCGGGACCCAGACTGAACATCTGTTAAGCTGGTTCATGGCTTCCACAATTAGAGTTGGGCTGTTTGATTGACGAACCCAAGATAGACGACATATTCAATGGCAGGTTAAAGCCTCTATTTAACAATTTCTATCGGCTTTTTATGACGGTCCAAATTGGTTTCCAGCCATTCCTTCCAAGATGGCTTATCGATGACAGTGTGGCGTGAGAGAATATGAGAGTAACCAGGGATAATCAACAAGGCGTATTGATTTGGTCACCTTTTGCATGACACTTATGTTTCTAAGTAAGGATAATGAGTGGTGATGAAAGTGCATCGCCGTGTAGTCATGAAGATTATAACATTACGGACAAGTGATTCGATTTTATAGAACCCACCCCCTCACAGTTTAATCTATTGCGGGTTGGCGTGAGTTCTGTTCTGGTACATGATGCTTTGCTTGCGAAGTATATGGATTTACTAAATCAATGCGCAGACCAAGGCAGTTTCACGCTCATGGCAAGGCTTACGTAATATTGTCAAGAGTCTGCAACGAGCCAAACTTACTCAGCAATCATGAGAGCAGGCCAGCGCAATGACTCATGACGGCAATGTCAACCTCTAACGTTAGCTGACTCGCTCAAGCCGATTGATGTTTCGAAGCATCCATAGCGGACGAAGGCCGTGAAATCACACCATTCAGTGGAGGAGGATAACCCAATGACGCTATCTTCACTTTCTCCGTGATTTCTATCTTTATGTAACACGACCGTGAAGTCGGACGGTGATGCAGGTCTGCTAGAATCTCCTTATTCCGGTGCCAGTAGCCGAGGGCCGTCAGCGGTAGTCAGGTTAGTATGGAGATGGCGTGTTAATATTGATGCAGACCACGACGGTGATCACAGAAGACATCTCTGCGCCCAGAGCACCCTACAGGACATGATTATCTGCTTAGATCACAGAGCACAATCGGGCTTGTATGTAGGCCAATGAAAGCATAACTGTTGTGTTGTGATAACCGCCCCGCATGCAAACCGCTAAGCGATCACAGCACGCGCGTTCCGCATTCCATCAGAGGGCAATAGTCTCCCTGCCAACAGGTTATTACCCTCGAACGGCATGACCTCTACGTCCATATCGCTCCGACAACGATGTCATTATGCAATTGGTGATCATGTATCACGCTAAGAACTCTATCAGCATTATGCGAGCTGGACGCTGACACGTGTAGAAGCAACGATGTGGTGAAAAGTTTTTTTCCAGATAAGAGTAGGGCAGTTGGACGGATTTCAGTGCAGGTGCTGCGGTGACTGTGGCTTCGTTACCATAAGCGTTGTTAAGCTGCAGATGCACTGTAAGAAAGAGCACAGATAAGCATGGAAGGGCGATACGAGTTTGCTGTATGAGAGAGTTAAAGTGCAAACCTTCTTTCGAGGTGGCCGACGTGGCAGATCTCGTTTGAGCATATCCGGCGAGAGATGCCAGCAGCGGCGCGGCTGCTGTCGCTGATGAGCCTCTTCGACCGCCAGGGCATCCCGGAGTCGCTTTTGCGTGACCCGTACTGGCAAGACGCCGGCACAGAGGCCGACTTCGAGGACGATATCCACATGCTGACTAGCTACTCGCTCGTGGAGATGAGCGCAGACGGAAGCGAATTTGAGATGCACCGGCTGGTACAGTTCTCGACGAAAAAGTGACTGGAGCTGTGTAACGAGCTGGAAGCGTGGAAGGAGAGATATGTGGCGGTAATGGACAGTAGCTACCCTGTGGGGCGGCACGAGAACTGGAAGGTGTGTCAGGCGCTGTTTCCGCACGCTCAGGCGGCGGTAGACTGCCGGCCAGTGGAGGCGAAGGCGCTAGAGGCATGGGCGTCGGTGCTGTATAAAGTAGCGTGGTATGCAAGGGAGATGGGGCGGTATGAGGTAGCAAAGGATATGGATGTGGGTGCATTAGAAGCTAGGGAGGCGTTGCTGGGGAAAGAGCACCCCGACACGCTGACCAGCGTGTACTGCCTCGCCTTCCTTCTACACCGACAGCATCGATATAATGATGCTTCGGCGCTGTACGAGAAGGCGTGCAGCGGATACCAGCATGTACTTGGTCCCGACCATCCTACTACTATAGCGTGCTCTAAGCACTACTCAGCGCTAGTGCAAGAGATGCAGCGCTACCTGTAGTTCGCTCTCCATAGAAGTTAATAGGGCATGTATACTAGCAGAGTGTTGCTTTTCTAGATTACTTAGCAATGGGAAGCACGGGGCTTGCTGGGACTAGCTGCAGGAACCACTGTGTTGGGGCGGGAAGAAAATCTGCAGGCACCAGCCACGGCTCGTACCTTGGCTTTAGGTGCTAGCTTCGACAGCTGCACGGATGACTCTTGCACCGTCATTAACTAGCCGCTGCAGCGTCAAGGAAGCTTGTTCTACGGCGAAAGGGTAAATTACACACAATGCGTACGTAAGGTATGCGGGGCTCGTGTACACTAGGTAGGGTTTGTATCTGCTACTGCTGGAAGTACACAAGTGGGTGGCGACCTTGCATGAATCATCGCGCAATGCCCGCCACAGGGCTGAGAGCGCCTTTCGGCTCTACGGTAATACCTGCAGGCTTAGTTAGCACCTCTCTAATAGGTCGCATTTGGTAGCCAGAACTTCGTAGTGGTGTTGTTGGAAGGAGGGTCTGTTTCGCGACAAAAGGAGGCTCTCTGCAAATCAGACGCGGTACCGGCAATAAGATGGTATTTTTGGTATACAAAAGTGCCTACATGCGGAGGATCACCTACAATGCACGATCCTTTCAACAGTATCGCAAATATCTAGGTGTGCGAAGGGTTGGAGTGGTGTGAAGGCAAAGTACACCTCCTATTTTTCGGCGCGCGGGGTTTTTCGACCCGCAGGGAGGGACGTTACGAACATTTTGTGAGCGGCTACTCCAGAGGGGTGTCGACGTCAACGCACAGGGCGGAGAGTACGGCAACGCACTCCAGGCAGCTTCGTGGAGAGGTCAGAAGCAAAAATGTGAAGCTGCTAACAGACAAGGGCGCCGACGTCAACGCTCACTCCAAGCAGCTTCAGCTGGAGGCCACGAACATTTTGTGAAATTCGAGACGGAGAGAGTCGCGAAATCGTAGTGACTTTAGCTCAACGCAAGCCGGTTCCGTACTACAATTAACCCATCCATTTAGCTTTTAAGGGATAGGGAACTCGTTAAGGTGATCGGTGAACAGGGGTGGCACATAGACGAGGCAACAAACCTTGCGACTGCATAACCAACATGCTAGTCCTCGCCAGAGAGTACGTGCTTAGAGGTAAAGGAAGGTATAGTAATCATGCATGAACTATAGGTTTGGATTTCGACAGGATAGACTCCAAAGATCTAAACGTGGATCTTTCCCCATAGCACGCGTCTCACCACAGTATGCGTCTCGCCACCTGTAGACGGTCATTAGTAGTATGAATCAGCAGGTAATGACATACCCTACTCTATCGCTACTGTAACCATATAAAGCCATCACTACCGTATAGAGATAACGGTACGAGAACGAAATTCCTCGCTATGCTATACTTCCGCATACTTGGCAGGGGGATCAAGAGGTGACATCCGACATACACCTGAGCGAGCTGATACCCGGATTCGAATTTGTATATTAATGTAAAACACGAAACGCTGGCAATTTTCGCAAGTTTATCAAATGAGTATGTGGGTGGAGAGATAATTCCGAATCGTCACTGTCCCAGAGTCCCTTCTTCAGGGGAGATATCGCTGCAATGTGGTGGGTAGGCCGAGTCTCTAGGCTCGACCATGACCCTTTGCAAGCTTTCGCAACAAACGAGTCATTTCTTCCTCATTCAAATCCAGTTTCCATTTTGGAACCAAGTGCCCTTCGGGCCCACACGTCGAAACGGAGAGTGGGTCCATCCTTCCTTTACAGATCAAAATTCGACACATTTCTACATCGCCCATCTGCACAGCGATCTCTAACGGGTCACGTCTCCCTCTCAAACTCTTGTCGCTCGGACCAGTTTTCACTGCCTCAGCGAGCAAGATTTTTGCCGACTCATACCGGTTCTTCGACGAAGCATCGCTTTTGATGATATACATGAGCAGCGTTTCCTGAGCATTGTCGGTCTGGCGGAGCGCTTTTGCCATGCGAGGATGGGGAACCAGGAGTTTGAAGACGGCAGGGTTGCAGTGTTTCGCTGCCATGTGCAGAATGGTTTCGCAGTCCCTGATGCCCACAAACAGTAGGTGCGGCCAGAAGTCCGCCTCGCCCAGCAAACACTCGACCACATCAGCATTGTTTCCTAACACAGCCTCGACAAATATATACTGGCTGGCCATTAGTTCGTTCTTAGGTTTCACATTGTTGTGCATTTGATTGACAAGGCGCTTGATGATGGGCAGACAGCCGGCGCGGGCGGCGGTGCATAGAAGCGCCCTGCCCCATTCATCTTCAACGAGTGCATCCGAGACACAGTCGATGAGTTCGAAGGCCGGTTTCCAATCTTCATGTCGTTGTCGGAAATTGACCCATCGTTGAATTATGAGTTGGAAGAATTCAAGATTGCGAAGTCGATAACCAAAGGCCTCAGACTCCAAGAGTATCTTGAGTCGCGAAAGGTCACCCCATTGCAGAACCTCATCAGCGGCCTTCATGGCTGGCGAAGGAAGGTATGTGGGCGTGTCGAATGTCGCATTCTTGAGCAGATCGTGCAGAATAGCGTCAGAGCCGTAAACCGCCACAACGCTAAGCGGGTCGTACAAGCTACTGTCAAACTCAAACCGAGCCTTGATCACGCAGTCCGGGCGGCGGTTCTGGTTGATCCAGTTGTGAAGCCGAGTTGAGCCTGCCTGACATAGAAGTTCTATATCTGCGAGTGGGGGAAGGCTTCCGTTGTTGACGGCGGCCAAATGCTTGAGCCATTGGCTGGCGGCGTAGGCGAAGAATTCACCGAAACCTCGCTCGGTGGGGTCGTAGCATATCATATCCTCTTCCCAGGCCTCCCATGTACAATAGCGATCGTACTCGAACGGCCCGCTATCGCCGAACAAGTCATACTTTTGAGGCAGCTCGTCGATTGCGATCTGCTCGTCGGAAAATAGAGGACGGTCCCCAATCTCATCCAGCAAGAGGTACTTGATGCAAAGATTCAATGCGAATGGTTCTAGACTCTCAGGATGAGGAGGCGATTACATAACCCTTCAACGGTCATGATGTGTGGCTGTGGGAGCTTACGGGAATGTCGTTTAATTATAGAAAATGCGGGGCGTACCTAGACACAGTTGACCGTTGGCGCCGCCTTGACAGGTTTGTGATCATACGAAGATCCACAGTTGCCTTGATGGGGTAAGTTCCAGTCTATGTGATTGCTCCTGTCTATAATCCCCTAATAACGCAAGCAGAAAAGCGTACTGTACTCGATGCGCGAAGAGGTTCCCCTCACAGCAGGCATTACAACAGCACTATGATGATTCCCCTCGCCATTATCGATGCGACATCTGTGGATTTGATGGATCTACATGGGAGAAGTTTCTGCAACATAACCGAAAGACTAAGCATCGAGTTGTATGCCAGGGCTGCGATGATGGAGAGGGAATAGCTTGGATTGCTGGTTCACAGGAGTATCTCGTACATCTGAAGGAACAAAATGTTTGCCAGGCTTGTGAAGAGCATTTTGATAGCTCTAGTAATCTTCACCATGTAAGTAGAAGATATGTCTGTCTTAGTTGACGCTAACACTAATTTTAGCATCAAATGGTACATTTACCACGGTCGATTGAATGCTACGGCTGCTATCGGAAATTCTCCACCCTACCAGCGATGATAATACATTTGGAATCTGGAGCATGCCCCTCCGGAATCGATATAGTTGACTTGAACGAGTCGGCTGCGATGTGTTTCCAGTGGAAGGCATATCTCCATGAGGACTATCAAAATGAACTACTCAACCGTGTCGATTTACTCTCTAAGTATGGTAACTCGGTTTATCCATTCAAATGTCCGGAATGCGATACACGCGTTACGAAGCTATCGGGTCTCCTCCAACACGTGTATAGCGACGCGTGCAATCAGAGTTTGTACGAAGGCAAGATAGCCAAGTTGACGAAGTGGCTGGAGAAGCGGTATAGCGTTGACGAGGAATGAGGATGTAGCGGTATCCATTGACCACCGAGTTTATTGCGTTTGAGTTGGATTGCTGAGAAAAACATCCTGTCATCGCACATCTCAGAAATCTGCACATCACATATTTAGCATAACAGAAATGAAATCAAAGTGAATTACCTACTACATGTGAGAGAAGCCTTCCAGCGCTATAAAGTCCCGCCACTTCATTTCCATTGTTCCATTCCTAGCTCTAGGTTTGGATTTCATATTCTCTTCCCGCCACTAAGCCATTTATTCGCCCAGGATCCTGTGTTCCTTTTTTTCCTGGCTACGTCTTGGTGCTGCAAGTAGTTTCTTCCCCGTATATTCCGTTGCGTCTACCAGAAAGGATTGAAATTCATTTGCGTATGCTCCCCAATCACTGTCTACTTCAGTAATATTGATTGCGAGTACTTTTGGACTCGGATCATAGGCTGGAACGAGGTGGTCGGAACGTAACGCAGTAGTAGTCGATGTGACTCAGAGACTCATGCGATTATGGTGATCCGAACTCACTCTAGTGGTTTACGCCCTTCTATTACGTGGGCGAGATACTCATCCCGCACCTTCGGAGTGTAATAAACCTTATAAAGCTTCTGATACGTGAGGCCTGCAAGTTTGAGGCCTCTTTGCTGCGGGAAAGGCCTGATTGCGCACCAAGATGTATCTGGATGAAGCTTCTGTACGCCGCTTACACCGGGAGCACCAAACACCCCACTCATAACCCTAACCCTAACCCTAACCGTTCTCCGTCCACCAAGTGAGACTCCACCGATATCTGACAGTTAGTATACCAGTGCGGATGCGGGTATGCAGCACATCATCCACTACCTAAGTTAACAGCCATTTGCACTCACTGCACACGCTATCCAAACGCAAATCTAGCATAAATATATAGACCACACAGCCTCAAACCCCTCACAAAATTCTTATTTCGACATAAGCATTCCTATCGAGACACTATTGTATCCCAAGCCTAGGAGACGGTCCGATACATATAGTACTTAGAAATATAACCTTACCCATCCCATCAAGCCAACCCGTCATTTCATATACATAAACCCGAATACCCCCATCCCAGAACCCTTCCAATACCCCGTAGATAGATAACCCATAACCCATAATCCCACCCAGAACCAATAACCGCATAAACAAAAGTACTAAGGGGGGTATAGACGAGCTTCATAACACTGCACTGCCGGATCTTCGATTCCGTTCCCTCGCGCTCATAGATAGGTAGGTGGCTGCCAGCATGCCCAGCCAGGAAAACACGGCGGAAAGCCGATAAGCAAAGTACGAAAGAAAAGGAAAAACCCTCCAGGTATTCACCCAACCTCATTTGCCCCTTCCCACTCCCAGACGAGCCCCTAGTCACGTGCCCGTCCACGAGATCTCCCCTACTGATAAAACACCCACGGCGAAGCCTGCCCCTGCTGCGCCTGTGCCTGCCGATAACTCGCCGCAGGCAACGCATGCCCATGGCCCTGCTGGACCTGGTAATGCGTCTGAGGCTGCTGTGCCTGATACTGCGACTGCGTCTGGCTCGGTGGTGGATAAGTCGGAGACACCTGTGTATACGACTGAGCCGGGTTCTGGAGATGGGGCTGCGACTGGTCTTGTAAGTGCGATTGGAGCTGGTCCTGCAGCGAGGGAGGTTGGGCTTGGAGAGGGGACCGAGTAGGCGCCTGGTAATGCACATGGGCATGGGACGGCTGTCTGCCATGAGACTGCCTCCTTGGCGGCTGCATATGCGTCTGCGGCTGCGTGCGTACTTGGTGTTGTTGCTGTTGCTGCTGCGGCTGTTGTTGTTGCACCTGTATATGCGACTGCGTTTGGATGGCCATCCCCGAGCCAACTGGCTGAGCCCTGGTGGAAGCTTTCACTTCTCTCTCCCGCTCCCTCTCCTTCTCCTTGGCCTGGAACTCGCGGATCTGTGCCTGTGCCTCGGCGTACTTCTCTTCCATATCCGCCAACTTCTTGCGCAGCTCCGCGACTAGAGCCTCCGGGTCTTGAGCTTGCTCTTGCTCAGCCGCAGGTTGGCCGTCTTCATCTGCGGAATAGATGCATTGGCGGCCCTTGTCGCGGCATGTGGAGCAAGTGGGACGGACGGCGTCGCACTGGGGGCTGTGTTAGTGGATGGTACGTGGGCTGGGAGCGCAAGAGAAGAGGATTGACGGATTTGATGACGGATTTGAAGCCGAAAGATACTGGCGGAAGGCCTCCGGCTCAAGTGCAAGTGCGATGATAAATACATGGAAACGTACCTTCGCCCGCTTGGCATGGCACATCTCACAGCTCCTCCTCGACCTCTTCGGAGGCTTCGGCTGCCCCTGCGCCTGCGCTGCCACAGCCCCATTCACATTCCCTCCCCCATTACCCTGACCATTGAGTCCTCCATCCGCCGAAGATGCCGGCGCCATCCCCGGCAACGGGTCCGTCCGAATAAGGTCCAGCATCGACAACCTCGACTGCGCCAGCAATTCACTCTCCACCGAAATCAACGGCGCCTTCTCCTTTCTCTTCTTCGGCCTCGGCGGTCGCGCCATCACCCCTAGACCATTCCCATCCACAGCTGCCTCCGCCTCACCCTCCCCGTCCACCCTCCTCCTCTTCGCATTCGGCCTCGGCGGTGGCGCCCGCTCCGCATACGTCTTGTGGCACGGATTATGCCTATACTCGAGCACCAGCGTCTTTTCCACCGCCGAGAACAGCATCCGAACCAACCCCCCACAAGGGAACACGGGCTTCGTAGCCCTCTTCCCCAGCTTCGTGCCCTTGCCATTCGCCGCGCGGTCTTTATTCAGGAAGCTGTCGTTGCAGTAGTAGGAGAAGCCGAACGCACGGTGGTCGCGGCCGCTGTACCAGCTGTTGTGGAACGAGTAGCGGAAGCCGTCGGCGCGTTGGACGGCGGCGATGAGGGCTTTGGCGAAGACGAGTTGGCGGTTCTTGGTTAGGCGGTCGTCGCGGGAGAGAGTGGGGGTGAGGACGGAGTCGATGGTCATGGTGACTTTCTCGTTGGAGCGTTGTTGTGGGGGGTTGGAGGAATTGGGAGCTGGTGGAGCGGTGGGAGCGGCGGAGGAGTGGTAGCTGTTTGGAGGGTTCAGATGGGCGTTGCCGTACTGAGGGACGCCCGGGGCCATGGCGGGTTGGTAGCCTGGAGGTGCATTGTGATGTTGGTGCTGGCTCTGCCCCTGCTGGCCCTCGAGCGGAGGTGTAGGAAGCGGAGCATTCGCAAGCTGCTGCTGCTGCTGCCGGAGCGTGATCTCCTGCGGCGCGGTGACGAGAAAGCTGGCTCCCGTCCAGAAACTGAACCTGGCGAGGATATTCTCCGGGTGTTCGGGATTGCTGTCGAGATGTTCCCGCAGCGTCGATTCGAACTCCTCGAGAGACCGGACCTCGAAGCGGATGGTCCGCTGGTTCTGGAGCGCCTCTTTCGGTGGGCGGCCCTTGGTCAGGGTGATGGGGAGGGTCGAGTAGACACCGCCGGTCCCGTCTTGTTGGAGGAGCAGGGACTGCCCTGAGTCGACCGCAGTCCCCATGGGCGCTGGGCGCTGAGGCGGAGCGACGCGTTTGGGATCCGAGGGAATGATGGAGGCGGTGGGGGTGGTAGTATTAGAGAGGTTGTGCTTCCGTCTCGTCGGTGTCTAGGGTCAAATTAGGGAGTGTAAGTGTCGGGATTGTGTTGCGGCTGACTGATCGGATGAACTTGTGCGCCATGCATGTTACCCGGCCACGACAGCTTCAGGCGGTCAAGCCTACCGCCTTCATAAAAGCTTCGATCCTATCAAAAACTTCATATATCTCTCAGATTATTCATATACATTGACGGAGTATAATTATAATCCCTGGGTTTATCCCAATCACGTGCTGCGTCTGAAGACAACATCGTGCTGAGAAGTACGCAGCTGTAACACATCCCGTGCTCAAGTGTACGCATCGCCGTCCGGCTGGTTTATTTCTCTAAGTCCCTTATAAAACACTGGAGGAGAGCACCATATCTGAGAGTGAAACTGGGGGGGAAGAGCGTTGGCATTCCATCAAGTCCGTGACTATCTACGCTATGTACATTTGAAATCACTACCGTATTCTCCACCCTGGGGCAATTCTTGTCATCCCAGCGGAAACATTCAATGTTCCTACCTGTTTCTATAGGTACCTATCATATTGCATCCACCCAGGCCAAAGCCATACCAATCCCATCCCATTCCCCTAACTCCTGGCATATTCACACTTTCCCTCCTTCCCTACTATGGGGACGCCATCCGCTGGCTCAACCTCAGCGCCTGCTCCTGCTCCACACGCGGCGGCTGAACCAGCCACGAGCGCCGCAACTTCCCCTCAATCGTGCCCTGCCTCTGGCGCTCCGCCTCCAGCTCCATCTCCTCCCACTTCTCCAACGCCCTGCCCAAATACGCCACATCCTCAATCCTGCCACTGTCGGGGTCAAACTGGACCTCCCTCCTCTGCTCCTCGCTCATGCCCAACCCGTCCGGGCTATCCATGTCGAAAGTATCGTAATCCGGGAACTGGACATCGCCCATGCGCGCCTCGAGTCCCCACGCAGCGACCTGGTGCTTCACGAAGAGCGGCTCCCGGTACGTCAAGATGTTCCTGCGCTGCCACTCCTCCCTCGAGCACAGCTGCTTGATGTTCCTGCCGTCGGCTACGCGCTGCCGCTCCTCGTAACTCATCCATGTCGGGTGCCTCACTGGATCCCGGACGGCGAAATGGAGCCCCTGCTCGGTCTTCTCGTCGCAGAACTTGAGTTTGGCAGAGTTATATCGCAGGCCCATGAGGGGAACGCTGCGCACGAAGTTGTTCTTCCTGTCCCACTCGTAAGTCGCCCACATGTCCATGACTGTGCAGAGGTAGTTGGCCTCGCGGATGAGGGCGAAGATGGTCGTGCGGTAGTCGATGCAGCGGGCGGCGAGTTTGCCGACGAAGCCGTCCTGGGCGATGAAGTCCCGGAGTTGGATGCGGAGGCGGCGGTTCTCCATGACGAGGTTCAGGCGTTGGTCGTAGGTCATGTTGGCGATGGCGGCCTCGGTGACGAGGTTGTAGTAGGTTCGTTGGCAGGTGAGGACACCGTCGTAGAATGCCCGGACGGGGTTGAAGATGCGGGCGGGCCAGAGAGCGATGATGAGGAGGAAAGTCTTTTGGCCGATGACTTCCAAAGGTAGGAAGATCGCCCCGGAACTGCGTTCGATACCGGCGACAAGGAGACGGAGTGTCTGCGCGACTAGCCATATAGCCTTGAGGAGGATGGTGAAGACGAGTCTGCCGACCATGTCGATGAGGGACACGGCCTCTTGAAGATGCAGCAGGTACCATTCGATCGATTCCAGGACGACAGGCCGATAGGCATTCCAAAGTTTTGTACGAAGTCGGCTCATGGTCTCGCGAGCGTCCCACACGTCACTCAGCTCTTCGTATAACCACCTGAAGGTTTTTGGGGCGAAAGGCTCAGCGATCAAAATATGAAGCGGATGATCGCGTGCATCTTCGGCCGCAAAGCAGTGCAGCATGCCGAAGAAAAGTACCCAGACCGGTATGGAGCGACGCGAGAACGCTATCCAGAGGTCTTCGAGGATCTCTTGAACTCGCTTGCGGAAGTGGCAGTGCCAGTAGAAGAAGCAGAATGACACAAAGAAGCAGGAGCAGAAGAGCCATTCCAAAACGCCCAGGATCGACACTGGGACCACGAGCAACGGTTCAGACATGAATTGTCCGATGAAGAACAGAGTAGAAGCCAGATCGTCAGACGAGAAGAAACCAAATCCAGAGGAAACACTAGGTGCAGAGAACGGAGTCTCAGCGGGGGAATAGTCGACGGGAGAGTTGTCGGAGGAAAACTCCTGGAAGCCAACGGGAGAGTAGGTCGGGGAAGGGGCGTGAACCAGAGGGGTAGCGATAATGCCAACGGTTTCGGTGACTGTTGCAGTGACTGTCGTCGTGACTCTCTGGATATGAATCTCAACAAGTTTTTCAATGGTCCGGCGAGGTGTAGTGAGGCCCTTGCCACCTAGCTTGCTTGAAGTCAAGCTGGAGGAGGCGCACAGCCACCCGCAGATGGCCGTGAGCAACTGCATGGTGCAGCGGTTTGAAGGTGGTTAGAGATCAGGTGGCGAAACTAGCTTTCGGATAGCTAGGTGTGAATGGCCCCCGTAAAGAGTCAGATGGGAGAGGCGTCTTGTAGCCCGAAGAGAAGTTTGTGGCGGTTTGTAAAGAAGAGATGGCTGCTCAAAGGTCAGTGAATTCTTTCGCATCGTCGAGAAGGAGGTCTAACGGAATTTCAGAACCCGCGGATTGCGAGTGATTCAAGTGGAAAGACTCTGTAAATCGGCAGCAACGAGCCACGTCTTGCGATCTAAGAAGGCGATGCCTGCACTCCACGAAGCTGAGGAAGCTGCTTGGCGGATAACTGACGGAGATGGATGTCAAGAGGATGTGAGCAGACTGATCTCAAAGCTCGCAGAACAAGTCTCGAAAGATCTCAGGGAAAGCGAACAGAAAGACCGCAGGGGATACCTCTCACGAAATCGTGGTTGTGATATGAGCGGAAGAGAGAGAAGAAGAGAACGCAAGTTGGGTCAAGCTATCCTTCCCCTAGTAACGGAGGCAACCACTGTTTACGCCGATAATGGGAAGCCAATAACAGGAAGGCACGCTCGATAAAATAGCAGAGACGTCATTATCTGCTGTGAGGGTGTGTCAGGTGTGCGGGAAACTTGGCGTTGGTGAAAGGTCTAGTGTCAGTGAAAGGCGGGTAACGGGTTGCTGGGAAAAGGGCGCAACCGTGTCAACGGCGACGCAAGCAAGCAAATACAACAATTGAGGGCATAGTTCTGGCCCGTCCTTGGAGGATACGAGGGATTCCGTTTATCACACCGTAACGCAGATACCTGGATCTAGCGACACAACGCAAAGTGCCTGGAAAGCACGGGGCGGCATTGGCAAACACTTCCACAAATAGACGGAGAGGACGGTACCAGGTATTGCTCTAGGGTTTAGTTGATACTGTTTATCCGGTAGTAGCATAGACCTGTCGTCCAAGAAGATATCCTCTTTCGAAGAAAGTCCGTAGGGTTCTCTCGGCGACCGCCCAGATAACTGCATCACCGCGTAGTCTATCACGGCGTTAGCAAACCATCACGGATTGATAGACGAGAACATATTAGAAGATACTGCTAAATATGCCTGATATTGATGATATTGCAACGCAAATTGATGAGGTCCACTTTCACAATTACCGTAGGACTTCAGGCACCCCAACACCAGACGCTTTGATTCCGATACAGAGACATAAAACCCTCATCCACCATCAACCGCTTCATACGTTTCCTATTCCCTCAGTTCCCACACTGATTACCCTATCTTCCCCCACCCCTCCTTGGCGGCGGAGATCTCGATGGTTCAGAACTAGAGTACCTTCTCCTCCTCGGCGGAGGGGATCTCGACCGCTCTGAGCTGGAGTACCTCCTCCTCCTCGGCGGTGGACTGCTACTGTCGCGCCTACGACGGGGAGCAGGGGATCGTGACCTAGACCTAGATGGGCTGCTAACGTCCCGCTTGCGGCGCGGAGGCGGCGATCGCGACCTAGATGGGCTGCTAGAGAACCGCCTGCGTCGGGGAGCGGGGGACGGCGACCTGGATGGACTGCTAGACTCGCGCCTGCGGTGACGGGGGACGGGGGACCGTGACGGCGACCTAGACAAACTGCTAGAGTACCTACGACGACGAGGAGGAGGAGGAGACCTGCTCCTGGAATACGAGCGACCCCTTGAGCTCGATCCCGAATCCCGCCTGCGCCGCACAGGCGACCGTGACCTTGACCTTGAGCGGGAAGAATATGAAGAGTACGACGAGACGCTCTCAGACTCCGACTCGCTTTCCGGTTCCGGTAACGGCGCAGGCTTAGGCGCCACATTCTTGAGCCACTCGCGCATGCCCTCCGTGAGAATGCCCATACCAATGGCCGTGAAGAAGTTGATGGAGAAGCGCGTCTTGTTCTGGTCGTCCGCATCGGTCGGGAAGACGCCGGTGAGATAGTCTTGTAGCATAGGGTCCTTCAGGCGTTCAACCAACTTCTTCTGGCCGAGCGAAGCCATCAGCTCTTCGAAGAGGATCTTGATGAAGATGCGGGAGCTGGAAGTCGTGTCCTCCTCGTTCAGCTTGATCGCGGACAGGACGTGCCATCCAATCGCGTCCGTAACCAGCAAATGTGCGAAGAACTGGGCAACAATGCGTAGACGATTCGTCTCCAGACGATGGATAGTCTCGTAATAGTGCACGAATCCCTCTTCGAAAAGATCACACCACATCCGATTCAACTTGCAGAACCGTTCCCCAATCATCCCATAGAACCTCTCGTACGTCCGCTCCTGGCTGGCGCACTCCACGATCATGGAAGTGAGCTCCTTCTCCATGCCATGAGGAAGGTTGATACGCATAAGCTTGTGGCATGCTTCTTCAAATCCTCCACTGCTCTTGATCGTGAGGTAGATGGTACGGCGCAAGCTGACGAGATCCGCATTGGTCTGATCCTTGATCTCCATGGCTTTCTCTTCCTCATCTTCCTCCTCCTCGGACGATGCATCGGTGTACTCCGCATCGCTTCCTTCTTCTTCCCCAAGAATCTCCGCCTTGAGCTTCTGATACTGCGCCTCGTGCTCCTCATACTCCGGGTCAAACTTGAAGATATTCAATCCATCCTCAGTCTTGAGTTCATCGTCCAAGGTGTGGCGGTGGGTATGCTGGTCTTCCTCCTCCACCAAATCAAGCTCCTCCCTGATCGCCGGATTATTCTTGTATCCTTCCTTCCGAACCTGGAACAGCACCTCAATCATATACTGTGTCCTCTTATCAATATCCGACTCGTGCAAAATCGACCGAAACTGATCGAAAATGGCGTTCGCAATCGCCTTATTCATCTCCTCCAAAAACTGTCCACACTCCTTCATAATCCCCACCGCAATCTCCACACTATCATCTGTAGGCTTGTTCAGCAGCAGAAGCAGTATCTCCGCAATCAATATCTCGTGCACGACTTGCGTGTTGACCAGATGTGACAGGAACATGGAGCTGGACACCGCAACCGCCTTGTCGTTTCGCCTGAATGCCTTCCGGAACTGCACAATCAATCTCCGTACCAGCAAGTCGCCCACTTGCGGCAACTTCGTATTCACAATGGCCACCATGCAAGCGTAGATGTTTGTGAACGGCAAACTCGCGGCCTGCGCCTTCATAATCGACCTGCAGAAAAGCCCACGACCGCGAATCAAGTTCTCCGAGAACAGCTCAGGGACAATCATCTTAATGTTGGAGACATTGCACTTGTTGATCAAGCCCTGGATCGATTTCTTCAACGCCTCCCACGCCATGCGCTGGAACTCCGGGCTACTCTTGTCGGTAATGGCAGCTTGCATCGCGCGCAGACGGGCTGGGGGAATATACGCGCCACCAGCTCGGGTCTTGGAGTCGTCGATGGGCAGTTTCCGACTTGCGCTGAATGCACTCTGGAAAAGCTTTAGGCGGTCATCGTCGGGGACGTCATCCTTTGGGCGGGAGTCGCCATTTCTCTCTCCATCGCGGCGGCGGCCGTTCTCACCGTGCCGCCTTTCGTCGTCGTGTCGCTTATCTCGCTCTCGATCCCTCCTCCTCTCCTGAGGGTAGTCGTTGTCTTCGTCGTCGCGGTCAGCTCGACGGGAGCGCTTCGATGGGCCGGCCTCGAAAGGTGAGCGATCGCGCTTGCGAGGTGGCTCCGGGAGCTCGGGTTCCGGCGACGGAATGCGCACAGCTGAGGCGACCTCCATCGCAAGGAATGAAGAATCGCTAGATCTCGCGGTTTGGCTGTGAAGGTGATGGCGTGAGCGTTGGGATGAGAAAGTCCAAGGTAGGCGGAAGCGCGGCGGAATGTTTGACCGAGGGCTTGGCATCCCCAATGCCTCTACGTCGCTGTAGCTAGACGACCATTGCAAAGTGAAGCTTGAAGGAGAGCTACAGAGAAACGGAAATCTATCCAAACCGTGAGAATAAAGCTTTCATTCACCATGGTAAGACGTCCTCGCAATGAAAGAGCTTTATTTCACCGCTAACTTCCCAAGCTCGACCGTCTCGTAGGCCTCAGCATGCTCATTGCAGCCACCGCAATCTTCCTCTACTACACCATCTGGACCCTATTCATGGTACGAATGCCCCATCGTACCATTACCGCTCGAAACCCCACACAAAACTAACCAACCCTAGCCCTTCGTCGACGAAGATCACCCTCTCCACTCTCTCTTCCCTCCGCGTGTCTGGGCCATCCGCATCCCCGTCATCCTCATAATACTCGGCACCACAGTCGTCGGCAGCTTCCTCTCCGTCGTCATGATACGGAGTAACAGGAAGAAGGCGCTGAAGGCGAAACAGAAGAAGGCGACTTGAAGCCGCCGTTTGCACCATGTCAATTTCCGTCATGCATGTTCTTCGGCGTTCATCAGCGAGGGCCTGAGTTCAGTCGAGGGAGGCAGCGCTTTAGGGCACAAAAATGAATTCTGGGTTCCTGAGTGAATTCAACGCAACGACCGATTCCGCTAATACCTTTACAAAAGCGATCGTAACTTCTAGTATTATTGTAATGACGTTACTGCTGTCCACATGCCTGTACCCTATGCTTTCATAATACGAGTGAACGTGGGACATACATAAAGCTACTTTATGTACGACCAATGCTCCAATTCGATGGTGTGAACTGACAATACACTATCCTTCTCGCGCCCTATCGCCCTCACATGACCTGGCAGTCCTCATTCCCGTTCAAGACGATTGTTGCCCCTCCGTCATCTGTCATCTCCGTTTGCTGCATCGCATGCATGCGTTGGGCCAGTTGCGCAAGTAAAGCTCTCTGCAAAGCCATCAGTTTGGAGCACAGCATACTAGCCGAAGGGCACTAACCGTGATATAAGCATCATCTCTTCCGTCTTGACGGTTCACATCGTTCTGGGAGATGATCTCATATTCCTGGTGCATTCGCTTGCAACTTGCAAGACCATTGTTTTCAACCTTATCATCCTCGTCACTATCCTCCGCTGCACGGCGTGATGTTTCTTCCGTGACTGCAGGCTCGGAGGTGCTTGCCTGACGGTTTCGTCTAGGTCTATGACCGAATCCGAATCCGAACCCAAGACTGGAGACTCCGGTATCGTGAGGATGGATGCCAATCCCCTTCCGGGCCCTTCGTTGCGCCTCAGCGTCAGGGGAGAAGATCTTGATGGAGTGGTCGATGCCTGAAACTGCCATTGTCGGCTCGTATGGGTGGCCTTGTACGACATTGACTACTTCCTTATCCGCTTGGAGGATGTTGAGAAGCTGCGACGTCTTGCGGTCCCATATGAAAACGTGGCCGGAGTCGCTGCCGCTGACGACATACTCGTCTTGAAGGCCAAAGTAATTGACGTCTTTGACAGTCCTCACATTGCAATGGCCTTTGTACACCTTCGTATGCGGCGCGCAAGACACACCTCGCCCAACACTAGCCCGAATGCGACTCCTGTCATAGTCTCGCCAGAGGATATGGCCGCTTCGGGTACGGGTCAGTCCTTCGCCAACTTCTTCCTCATCCTCGTCTTCATCATCATCTGGGATAGATTCATCCTCACCATCCGAGTCACCTTCATCCTCATCCTCGTCGTCCTCGTCGCTAGTGTCTGTCTCCCTGTCTTCATCCGTCTCTTCATCCTGGGTCGCCTCCTCGTGGACGTTTTCCTCATGGCTTACGGACGAAAGCGGAGTTTCGCCTTGTCCGGCAGAATCACTGGACTGCTGCACCGTGATATGTCCGGCGTTCCCTTCGGAAGCAGAGGCATCAGACTGAAGGGGCGCTGAAACACTGCGAGGGCGCTCAATTATCTCGGCTTCCACTATCACGTCATCGTCTTCATTCGGGTCAACGTCTTCTTGCTTTTCCCGTATCATCCGTTCTTTTGCTTTTACGTCTCCATCGGCACGGCCCTGGCCACCAAATGCACGGTCAACCGCCGCAAAGCGGATATCTCGAGCAGCATTCCACAGCACACCTCTCCCAACCTTGAACGCCCAAGTTTTGATTGCTGTCTTACGGTCCTGCACTGCGTGATTTGATGCCGAGGATCCGGAAGCAGGGACAACAGCACCAGTCAAATCAGCAAAAGGCGTTTTGAGGGCTCTGGCGAACGTGATGACGGCCGCCTTTTCCGTACGGTGAAGAACACGCGTATCATCCGTCTCAAACTTTGACGCGTCTACGTTCACAATGGGGTCGTCGCTGGCTAGTTGGAGCAGATAAGGGATGAGAATGTCGTCAATGGCGTCAATGTCCGCGTTCGGTGGAATAGGGAAGCGAGGATGGCTCCCTGCGCTTGAGAAGCCTTCCACGACGGCACCCAAGCCACTATCGAGCCAAAGCAGTAGTGCCTTGAGGAAATCGTACGCAAAATGCTCATGTCGGGGTAATGGTCTCTCATTTGGTGCAGGTTGGATGACTGCAAAGTAGCGAGATATTATGGCCTCTGAGCCACTTCCTGTTCGGAGCTGGCCTCCAAGGACCCGAGCCAAGATGCCCGCAGCTTGGACGAATCGACGGGTAGCCGCTCGGTGATCCCGCAGATGATTTTGCAGTGCTACATCGACCTGGTTGGGATCCATTGGGTAACCCCACGTCCTTGCAACCTCATCAATATCTGGCAAGATGGAGCCTGCATAGCCCAGTGCAGAAGTAAATTGCGGTCGATAAGTTTCGGGCAAGTCCCTGACATCCGCAGGTATGTCGCTAGGGAGGTTAAACATCTGCTCCTGAATATTGATTGTGGTTTGAGCGATGCGGTAATGGTCGGTTTCTCGTAGAGCAGCGGCTTCGGCTTCGGACAAGTGTCTCTGGGGTGGCTCGATGCGGAATTCTTCGCTTTGTCCGTTGGAATAATTGACTCTCAGCGCTAACTCATCGTGCGACCCTGAAGCTGAAGGACGAGAGCTCCGGGTACGTTGGCGGGAGCCGCCCCTATCCGTGGCCTCCTGAGATGACATGCCCGACCTGGTTCGTTTGCGTTTTCGGCTTTTATCTTTCACTCGGGGCCCGCGATTTCCGTCCGAAACATTGGATGAGCGAACCTCCTCGGAAGCATCGGGACTGCGCAGTATGTCGAAGCCGTAGATCCAATCGCCTGACCAGCTCACGATCAACTCATTGGGGTTTGCATCGCTTATTTTGCATGCGGTGATATGACCATTGTCCTTGCGAGTCATACGTTTCTTCCCATTAGGTGCGAATTTCTTGACACATCGAGTAGCTTCACCAAAGGCTAGGTCATCATGCACATTCCAGTTGCGCGCGGTGGGTAGTTTGCCGCCACGCTCTCTCAGCTTGTCCCGTCCAGTCATGCGTCGGTCATGGAGGAAGCAGTGGAGATGTGCGCCGCCAAGGGCAATGTAGTGTGGCTGCGAAGGCGAGCATGAAATGGTGTTGAGATCTAGGTTATAGCGGCTATACGAGATAAGAGGAGGCGGTACTTCGTCAGCGGCATCGGCATCCGCCGCCCAGCGTGGGAGATTCGTCATCTTGGGTGGAGGGTAGGTCTTGGACGGCTGACGGATATCCCACTGCCGCACGTCTCCATCCTCGGAACACGTGAGGAAGTAAAAAGGGCTATCTTCAGTCACGATGCGCTTGACCGTATCAGTATGACAACGGAACGCCTTTGCATTGGTATCCCCCTCTGTCAAAGTAAGCCCGTCTAACGCGCCCTGAACACCCCCGGGACGCCGGGCCGACTGAGCTGAGGTAGTCAATCCGCTGTAGAGCGAAGTGCCGCTCCGTTCGATGTCGAAGATGCGCACGTCATCGGTGGCGGACACGATTGTCCTGTCGTTGGAGTAGGGCATGAATTTGACCGAAAAGATGTTTGTTCGGTGTCCGGTCAGAATGGAGGCGGTCAGGCTGAACTGATCGGTGGAGGAGTCGGGATTGTAAGCGTGGATGTTGATCCTATGGTCATCGGAGCCTGAGGCAAGGAGACGTCCAGACTTGGACCAACTAACACCAGGTCAGTTATTGCACTTTTCCCTCAACACGAGGCTAGGGTAGCGGAAACCACTCACCAGAGAGCATTGACACAACCATGGTGTCCGCCGAGCTCGTTTACGATGTCCATTTCATGGATCCATCTCCGGTCGCCATAGATGCCGGGGATGGCGGCATACGTTGTACGGTCACCAATCTCGCGCTTGACAAGACGGTCATAGACGGTGTTTTGGATTTTTGAGCTCATGATCGTATCAAACGTGGGGCAAAGCAAAGGTAGCAGTGGTAACGGCAGGTCCGGAAAGGCTTCGAAACGCAGCAGCAGCTATGGAGCTGGATTGGAGGCGTGTGCCACGGGGATTCGGAGCAGATGGAGGTACTGAAGGAGGATTCCAAGCTCAGTCAGGTTGGGTGGGAAGATGCGGAGCAGGTTGAAAGGAGCTGGGTCGCATGTCTGAGCTCGCGGAAGATTGGGAGGCGGAAAAATGAGGAGGAGAGTGAGTGCTGGCAGACGAGTGCAGGCGAATACAGGCGTGGTGATGGAAGCAGCTCTAGCGGTGACGAAGCGGACCGCCTCGGCTGCACTTCGGGAGATTGCCGCGCGGAACCCTGGGCTCACGTGAATTGGTTGGGTTCGGGAATTCGAAATTATTACATCTTCTTTCAGACTTCCGGACAGCAAGTGCGGTTATAGTTGCGCGTTTCGATTGGCTCTGTTTGTAGATAGGGTTTATCATTGCATTGGTGTATGGATACTGTCCATGGCATGCATATGCATCGATTCAACCCTTTGCACCAACCTTTGACGAGCAACACCATCTTTCCAAAAACCCTTCCAATTGACCCCGTTGACCCTTTTCGCACTGGCAAACAAAAGTAACAGGCTACAAACAGCGCTTCCCCAAAATAGAACCCGCAAGCAGAGAGATCTGGAGCGTCCGAGGCGCGTAGTCAGGCGGCAACATCCCTGGACCTCGTCCAACACCCCTAGAGAAGCTTCTCTCCACCACACACCATGTTCTGAGCCACTCCTCCTCTCATTACTCCAAGCAACAAGCGCCCATTATCATTGTCCAACCGCCCGCATTAGCCGCTACATACACGGCATCCCACTCGCTCCTATAAGTGCCGCCCTTTCTCGCGCAAACCCCAGGGAAGACGTTCCCTCGACCCCTCACTCCCTTCGCCCAAAACGGCCCAACCACTCACCCTCCCCACCGAGCACTCTCGGTCTGCGACGACGCCTCCTCCTCCTCCATCAGCACCACCCTCGCAGCTGCAAATCGCCAGCCAGCTTACCACCGCCGGCGACATCCTCTGGGACCAACGTTACACCACCCGCCCGCCGCCCACGAGGCTGCGTCCCACCCACGCTGGCACGCTGTCCGTGGCGAACCGCACCGACTCGTCCATCAGCGTCCGCAATCTCAGCGATACCCACAACCAGATCATACCCGTCGTGCCCACCATGGATTCACGGCGGCATCCCAGCTCGTTTAAGCAACTGGAGAAATTGGGTGAGGGTACCTACGCCACGGTAAGGATGAATCTGAGCACTTGGTCCCACTCGCAACGACGTCAAATGCTGACCCTACTATGCTTCCAGGTATACAAAGGCGTAAACCGTGAGACGAAAGAGCTTGTTGCCCTAAAAGAGATCCACCTCGACAGCGAAGAAGGCACGCCGTCAACCGCCATCCGCGAAATCTCCCTCATGAAGGAACTCAAGCACGAAAACATCGTCCTCCTACATGATGTTATCCACACAGAGAACAAACTCATGCTTGTCTTCGAATACATGGACAAGGATCTCAAGCGGTACATGGACGCCCACGGCGATCACTCCGCCCTCGATCCGCCCACCATCAAGTCCTTCATGTATCAACTGCTCCGCGGCATCGCCTTCTGCCACGAAAATCGTGTTCTACATCGCGACCTGAAACCCCAGAACCTCCTCATCAACACCCGGGGACAGCTGAAATTGGCAGACTTTGGTCTCGCCCGCGCCTTTGGCATCCCAGTCAACACCTTCTCCAACGAGGTCGTCACCCTGTGGTACCGCGCGCCCGACGTGCTCCTCGGCAGCCGCACGTACAACACCAGCATCGACATCTGGTCCGCAGGCTGCATCATGGCAGAGATGTTCACAGGCCGACCTCTCTTCGCCGGAAACACAAACGAGGACCAACTCCAGAAGATCTTCCGCCTCATGGGCACCCCCTCAGAACGCTCATGGCCGGGCATCTCCCAGTTCCCCGAATACAAACCGAACTTCACGGTATATTCCACACAAGACCTACGTCTCATTCTTCCGCAGATCGATGCCACGGGTCACGATTTATTAGCACGGATGTTGCAGCTGCGTCCCGAGCATCGCATCACGGCCCAGCAGGCCTTGGAACATGCATGGTTCCACGATCTCCCGCTTTTCCAGCAAGATCAGGCGCAGAAGAGGGCGATGGCGGCCGCTAGGGGCGAGCCGATGGGTATGCCGCCTGTTGGGATGGGCCAGCAGCAGCCGATGGGTGTGTATGGACATGGACAGGTGCCCCAGGGATATTAGGATACTCCGCGGAATGCGCAGGGGGCTGCGTTGCGAAGGGAAGGTATATCCTCGCTGGACAGGAGTTCTGCTTTTGGTGGGAACTTGCAGGTGCATCAGGAGGCGCAAGAGGAGGTGGGGAGTATTGTGCATTTTGGAATGGGCAAACAAAGTGGTTTATGGTTGCTGCAGCAGCCCGTAGAGGTGCATCCGACTGTGGGATTGGGAGCTGTGGATTCTCAGCAGCAGCAGCAGCAGCAACCACAGCAACCGTTCGTGTCGGACGACAGCCTCGTTGTGAATAAAGTACAGCAGGAATGGCAACGTGGAGAGCAGGACTACGGCATCACGTTTGGACAGCAATACCAGGACGTACTACTAGAAGCGGAAGCTCAAAGGCTCTCCCAAATAGCTCAACCGGCGGTGCTTGGAGACAGCGCGTCCGCGTATACCCTTAATCAAGGATTCATCAGTCAACAGTGTGAAGCTTTTGAGCAACAGGTGATTGTGCAATCTGGAGATTATGCAGCAGAGCAGGTGGTGCAGTGGGGTCTGCCTGCGCAGGGGGCTGAGGCTGAGGCTGTAGCTGAGGCTGCAGCTGGTGGTCTTGGTCTCGCTCTTGGTGGAGGTAGTGCTGGTGCTGGGGATGCTTGGGAGTATGCGTATGATTTATTGGATGCTGCGAATGTATCTGTCAACGAGGCGACTCCACGTCCCCCTGAACAGCTGCTTCAACAACCCCCTCGGCGTCCTCCTCCTCGAACAGACTACGAGTACCGGGAATCAGAATGGAACTAAGACGGGGAAATTTCCTGCGCGGCTGCTTCTCAAGCGGTTTCTTAGATTCTTAGCTATAGCTAAAAGAGACGGATGGTTGGAGAAGGGATGAAGGAACTTGCTAGGTAGGTAGCAGCGGTGGTAGGAGGTTTATTAGTCTTGGATGCTTGGTTTGTTTATACCTGGGGAATTCGTGTATCCTACGGTATCTGGCCGTGATGCCGTGGGAGTAGGGTAGGATTGGTTACCTTGGATGTTGCCTGGCTTGGGTTGTTCTCCTAGATGGGTTGTGATGGCGTGCGTTGGGGAGGGTAGCGACCCGTGGTGATGCTGTGTGTTCATTTCTAAGGCCATTGTATTCTGTTCCCCTTTGTTTTGGAGATTTCTTGCGTGCTTGGTATATGTATATTTTTTGTTCGTAGTTAGGGGAGTTACAAAAGGTCTAACATTGACACCAGAACCTGTGAAAACGAATATATCTATGTATCGCCGTGCCGCTTCGCCTGCAGCCATGCAGTACGTATGCCCTCATTCATTTGCATATCGCACGTATCGATGGCAAATCCACATATAAACCCTTGTCCCGTCCCGTAGACCACTGTCCTTGCCCTCACTAATATCATTGTATTCATTCCTCACCTCGTGGGAATGTGCCGCCTCTTCACTATAAGCAGACCTGAGACTGCTCACCATATCAGCAAACCCAACAATTTCCCATTATCGATATCTCACCGCCGATGTCGAAATCGCGTCCTCGCACACGTGGTCTAGAAACGTACATGGTATCTAAGTACCTACGGAACTCGGCCTAGAATGCCGTGCTCGAGACCACGATGTACCGCGCAGGCCTACTATCTATCCTCCCAAACCCTGACGAACACACCGTCATACCCACCAGGTAGACTACGGTGTAATAGTAAGCATTACAAAAAACCCCATCGCTTACCAGCACCAATCACATCGACGGAGATAACGCATGACGCCTTCCTTCCCAACAACACTCACCACCATCCTACCCTCTGCTAACCGGTAGTCTACTTTAGTCCTGCATGAATTCCAAATACCCAACTAGACTCTACCGGGCCGCGATGATTAGAAACGCTGACAAGCCCTGGGAACGATGTATTCCAAATGGCGGATGGATACTGATAGCTCCATGTATGACGACAGACATAGGTCGACAAGCAATCACTAGATCCAGGCCGAGGATAGCTATAGGTCCATCCCCGCATTGCCTTAGGTTGTGCGACGCCGCTTGCGTGCTTTGGGGTCCGGAAACTCGCATAATAAATGCATGGAGATAAAAGAACTGTGGTTAGTAATACCTTAGGGTATTTGAAGCTCGATTGGCGGGGAAAGGCGTATATATTGACGGTGTTCGTCGCCTGGTTGTTGGGATCGTGTTACTCCGTACTGGTCTTGCTTCCACTGTCGAATTATCAGCGCTGCACGCAGCGATCAAACCATACCTCGAGATATTCTTCGTTTCCTCGGACATCGCATCCACTTCCCGCCATCGATTGAGCCGCCATGCCTCTCTCTGAAGACGTTCAAGTGCTTGAGACGAGCAAGGGTCTCGTCGGTGCGCTCCAAGGCGCCGCCGGTGGACCGTCGCAGTTCCGTCCTGGTGAGTTTGAGTTGTTGTCAGCGGATACATCTCAGAGTCTCCCTTTCCTGCTCTTGTTCTTCCAAGTCCTCAATTCCGTCTGTAGTTTGTCAACAACTGGTCTCCAAGTGCATCTCCATCACCTCATCCACGCTCTATCCCACCCTAGCCTTCTCCCAACTAATCTAGCTCACCTCATTGAAACCCATACTAACCACACACCCAGCCCACGCACGCGGCCGCCTCTACACAGGCACCTTCACACCCACGCCCACCGCCTCCTCCCTCTCCCGCGCCCCGCACTTCACCTCCCCCTCCACCCGCCTCACCCTGCGCTTCTCCTCCTCGACCGGCATCCCCACCATCCCGGACACAGAACCCACCGCCAACCCGCGCGGCCTCGCCCTACGCTTCCACCTCCCCAACCTGCCCAACGGCCACCGCCACCACACGGACATAATCCTGCATTCGACGCCCTCGTTCCCCACCCGCACCGGCGCCGAGTTCCTCGAGCTCCTGAAGTTGTTGGGAGGCGGCGACAAAGGCTCCATCGATGCGTTTCTAGGCGCGCACCCGGAGACGCAGCGGTTTTTGCAGACGCCGAAGCCGAGCCCCGAGAGTTTCGTGACGGAGCGGTACTTTGGGGTGAATGCTTATTACCTCGTTGATTCCGAGGGGAAGAGGACGGCGATTAGGTATCGGGTCGTTCCTGCGTCCGGAGAAGTGAGGCATCTCTCTAGCGAGGATTTGGAGAAGAAGGATAGGGATTATTTGTTTGCGGAGTTGCCTCGCAGGTTGGAGGCTCAGGGGCCGGTAGAGTTGGTTCTGCAGGCTCAGGTTGCGGCAGTGGGGGATGTGGTTGATGATGCGACGGTGGTGTGGCCCGAGGAGAGGGAGATTGTTGAGCTGGGGAGGGTGAGGATAGAGAAGGCGGTCGAGGAAGAGGAGAGCTTGAAGGAGCAGAAGAGGGTTATTTTCGATCCGATACCGAGGGTGGAGGGGGTGGAGCCGAGCGCGGATCCTTTGCTGGAGGTGAGGGCGAATGTCTATCTGATTAGCGGGAGGCAGAGGAGGCAGGCGGAGTGAGGAGGGATATGTGCTGGATGATGAACCGTCATCGAAGTCGGATAGCTTGAGCGTACGACTCCGTCGGATCGACATGATTAACTGTTTGGAGATATATCTGAAACTTCGGAGATTTTGTTTCGAAGGAAAGAGGACCGCCCCTTGGAACTTGTTGGTAGGGGCCATTCGTTACCACTGGGGCAATGCGATCCAAACAGCCAGCTTGGTTATGTTTTTCAACTGGTCATACTGTAAAGGGATGTCTTGAAAACCTGCACTGAGCTCCATCCTGTCCATTATGTTCAGCCGCGACTATGGGCGTCACTGGGATGTCAGATGATTCAACCTATTGTAGGATCCCGGCCAGCGATCCGATGTAGTAGCTGGGGTTTTCTGTGGTATCCGTTGTATGCAGAGCATACAGCTGGACCGCACAAAGATGGCAGCAGCATTGTCCTAGGGCGGGTACCACAAGAGCTGTCGAGGGGTCCAGGTCCCGTTGGAACTGTCGATCAGTGATCCCCTGATTGTCCACAGGCTCGAAAAAGGGATGGTTCATTCAACAACTTTCTCGGCTTTAGCTTCCTCCTGTGTATGGCGTTTGACCAGGAGAAAGCTTCTGCAGGAATGTGGAGATGCGTTCACATGGAGATATCTGTCGATTGAGCGTGATGCTGCCGTTTAAAAGGAACACAGTAAGGGATCCTCTCCTATTCCTGTGGGCTCTCCGTGAGCACGTAGGGATAAATATCCATACGCTTCCAGTTAAGATTGTGACCTGGTAGTGCTTAGAGGTGGAAACCTACTAGACGCTTCAGGAGAGGTGCTCCTTTGATTGTTGAGATCTGAGTGCGGCGGCAAACCCCGGCCTTGAAATGTTGAAACCTCATCAAATGGCCTCTCACATGCATATCCCGCACGTGGCATCTCTCAGTGAATGACGAACAGATAGGAGGAATGGGTCCAGGGTCTTCAGCCACATCGCCGAGTCGACATGATGCCGAACCACGGCGAACGACTCTTCTTTAGCGGTTGGCTGAAACTTTGAAGCTCGGACTACTTTCTTAAAGGTCAACGTCGATCGATAGGAGAAGTGCGGTATGTGTCGAGCCAAGTTGCAGTGCCCTGATAGTTGTCGCGCATAACCAAGGCATCCATCAACCCGTGCAAGAGACATCACCACAAGGCCAAAGAAAGTCCACGGCCATCTGTGGGGAACAAAAGGGGGGTGGTCTCCGTCACTCCCGCAACTCGTCGAGGCTGGGCACTGGGGAATTTGGGGTTGGTGCCACTGCTGCCGAGGATGGTGGGGCATCGAAAGTTTAACTTTGGAGGGAAGACGTTGATGGCCTTGCATTGAGATCTTCTGGCGATCCCAACCAGGACTGTAATAAGATTCCGGCCTCGCCCACGCCATTACTGTTATTCGCGGCCGGGGATTTTAAAGTAATCCACGTGAAGCTGTGGTGACAAGCGGCAGTGGTGGTGGCGGGCAGTTCGTTGCTGGGTGCATTGACTCCTAGGAAGATGATTTCGACAACTTTTCCAATCACCGTGTGTCTGGCACGAACTCTGGGTATCTGAATCTGCAAATGTTCTCCGGATCCCGGATGGTAGGTGTTACTGTGGTAAGCATGATGTACGCTGTGATATCGCTCCATTTCCTGCTCAGGTACTGTGTAGCTACAGCAGCGCTATCGCTTCCCTCTTGGAAAGCGAATGTGCTTCCTAGAACTTGGCAACGGTGCAGCATTGTTCGACAGCACAACTCCAAGAGACTACAAGGCATGAGCAATCGTCCTCGTGATCACTAATGCCTTGCATGTGAGAACTGAGGGCAAGGCTGGACCGCGCGGCAAACGAGTCAGTACCCTAGGTAGCGGAGAGCCACACAGAGCTGTGACCACTACTGACGACCAGACGCAGCGTTCTGCCGGAACGGTCGCACCGACATGTTGACTCGTTAACCATGGGGTGTTTCTGCGTGCGTGAAGGCGTCGAGGGGTGAGGAGGTCATGAAGTTCTGGTGCCTGCTTCATGTTTACTATAGTACATGTCTTGTGGAACTCACTGTTTTGAAAGGATCCGAGCCTTTCGACTCTGGCTGCGAATCCGGAGAAAGATTATCCGTAGGTAGCTTTGCCTAGCCAGGGAGCGGGGATTACTGGGTATTGTCAAGGGGTTTCTGTGGAGCCAAAACCGGCGCCTTGCTGGATGCTGATTTGCTCCGTGGTGGTCGAATTTCAGGTATCAGGTACTCCGTACGGAGTACACTTGGTCACCTTGCTAAAGGAGCTACCAATCAAGTCCATCATTGTCGACCTGGCGATCACAGTATACTTAAGAGCAACGATCCAATAATGAAGGAAAGCGTCTCCCAAGAAGGAGGCACGTCCCGGCCAGACACATGGTAGACGGCGAGGTGGCCGTTTGGGAGAAGGGTAGGTACAGTGCCGAGGCTAGCGATAGGAATCTGGCAGGGCAGCCACGAGGTTGAGAGGTACGAATGCCAGTGTCGTGGGTATACCCGGGCGATGGAGTAGGCAGCTGAGGGACTTTTATTGCGGTGTACTGTCAGGAGACGTCTGGAGATGGAGCAAATGGTGGTCGTCCAAGTGAACAGCGAGTAGTCGCAATCAGAGGTGTTGATTTTCCTCTGCCAGAACCATGGCGCTAGAGGGAAGGCGGGGAGAATAAGCTTTGTGCGAGGCGCGGATAAGCCTCAGCACAGTGGGTATAGTGGGTATGTACTCGGTAGCTCTTGGTGAGCCAAAAAAGAGGGGCCTCTCTGGGGAGTGCATTGATTGGGACAGCAGTGTGCTTGGGCAGCCGGGAGATGCAAGACTATCCTTGGTGTGACGGGCGCTGTAACGGACTCGCATACGTAAGTGACCTGTGTAGGTGATAGATGGCCGGTCGAGGCCGAGATGGCACACAGCGCTGCATTGTACGGAGTACACAGTAGGAATTTCCTTCTGAGTCGTGGCGAGATATGTAATGCACAAGTTGGGCCTGCGGGTGGGAGCTGGACTAAGAAAGCTAAGTTGGACGTCAGTTAATACAAGTATAAAGTTTTTTTGCAAGGAAAGGGACTCTGGAGTAGTGTTGTTGATCGATTGAGGGACGATTGTCTAGTTTATTTCCGGAGATGATGAGCGGATGGAGAAAGGTGTGGAGACGGCAGTGGGACCGACGGTGTACTGTGATGGAGGGGCCAGCGTCACCACCAACGGCTTCTGATGGCTGTACGTAATAATAAGCTCTCTAGTCGAGGAGCAAGAGAAACCGGTCGAAACGCCAATCAAATAATCGTCGTTGAGAGGCATCCAAAAGGCGTGGTTGTCGGCGAGGGGAAGCTAGAGGAGTGAAAGTTTAGACAGAGGGCAAGGGAGGGAGGGGGTGGGGAAAGGGGAAAGGAAGGGGGTGTGCACGGACCATTAGATGGGACTCGGTGAACGCTAACTCTCAAACCCGCCGTCTCGTCTCAACAACTTCAGAAGTCGGCGGACATGGGAAACCCGCCCAGCCAGATGCCATGCCACATCCACTACCGGTACTTCCATGCCCAATGCCCGCCGAGCATGGAAATCGACCCCGTGATATGCTGGTTTGGCAACGCCTTCGCGCGGAACTGGGCGCCAGTACCTGGCTAATCTCCCCCCCGGATCGTCGCCATCGTCCAGTGTAGTTGTCCCCACTACCTATATGTAAAGGGCCTCAAGTCGTCCATGAACCGTGCTTTGGATGCCCATTCTGCCGTGGTAGGCCGTCCAACCTTTCTTTTACCTCGCATCCACCGCTCCTTACCTCAGTGGCTTACCCGAGTCCACCGTCTTCATCTCTCTGCTCTTCACTCCCCACTAGAGCAGACAGACTCTGCCACACTTTTTGGACAAATCCTTCTCTCTCCGCCAGAGGTACCGCCTCTCACTCTGCCAGAGCTGCTCCGGGAGTGCCTCTGCTGCTTCAGTAATTGCGACCGGCCATACGAACCATCAGGCCCCCGATCGCTTCCTGTCCTATCCGGATCGACCCGCTGCTCCGCCCGTCCAAGCTCCAGTGCCGGATCGTGGGCTTCGCGTTGTGAGAAACACTTCACAGGAGGACTTTGTTGCATCGGGCCCTTCCCAGCACGAACGCGCCCAAGAGACCTCTTGGCGGTTCCGCCTTTCAATTCCCATCGATAAACCTTGAAGACCACAGTGCCAGCAACCGGCCCAACCTATCCCATCATGGCGTCAGGAATGTCAGAAGAGCAATTGCGGGCCATCACGGTTTCCGAGCGCACCATGTCGGCTCTCTCCATAGCCGGCTCTCTCTTCATCATGGTTACCTTTCTCAAATGGCACTACTTCCGGAAACCCATCAATAGACTGGTCTTTTATGCTTCTTTCGGCAATGTCCTCGCCAATGTGGCTACCATGATTGGTACTGCTGATTTACCATCCCCCGGCGAGAGTATACCCTCTTTGTGTACATTTCAAGGTGTTCTGATTCAATGGTAAGCCCAAACCTCACCTCTCCGGGGTGTACAGCCAAGCTAATCTTCGCCAGGTTCATGATGGCCGACTCGCTTTGGGTATGTTGAGCACCAACTCTAATTATATGATCCGGTCCTAATCTCGCCTGACCAGGTCGTATGTATGGCTGCCAACGTCATGCTGGTTTTCTTTTATAGATACAACTCGCTTAAGCTTCGTCGCCTCGAGAAGTGGTACCTCTGTTTCTCCTACGGAGCCCCCTTCTCAATCGTCGTTCTCTACCTCATCGTCGAAAAGGCTACCCAAAAACCCATATTCGGTCCAGCAACGGTACGTGCTTTCATTCACTCTAGCTCTATAACTCTGACTTATCCTTTCAGATGTGGTGCTGGATTCATCCTAGAGTCGAGTGGATGCGCCTTGCTTTCTTCTACGTGCCTGTCTGGTAAGTACAAACCTGGGACCGCATGGCTTCTCAATCACTAACATGATGCAGGTGCTCTCTCACCGTCACCATCATCTTCTACATGTATACCGGCTACCATATTTTCTCTCGTGGGAAAGTAGCTGCGTCTGCTTCAAACCGGGACCCCATCGTCGAGAATCCCTTTACAGCTGCAAACGCCATTGAATGCAAGACGGAGATTTCTGTCCGATACGCGGGCAGTTCGGAGGAAACTGAATCCACCATTGCGGACCACAAGCCAAGCAACGATTCGAGAAGTTCCTTCTCCAGCACCCGCAACCTTTCTAGCATGAACCCGTCATCCCCGACTAGCGCCACCGCTGTGCGTCCCATCGCATCCAATCCTCAGGCAGGGGACAAGAAACTGGCTGCAGGGATACCGAATGATTCCGACGGGGATGCCAACCCCCATTACAAAGCCGCCGTGACTGGAGTCGCGAATGCCAATCACAACCCTAACCTCCACCGTAACATTGCCATGGAGCAGAACCACGCAGCATGGTCCTACTTCAAGGTCGCCTTCCTCATGTTCAGCGCCCTCTTCATCGTCTGGGTCCCGTCGACCATCAACCGCATCCAGCAGTTCGTCGATCCGGCCCACCCAAGGTTCGGTCTCACCCTGGCCTCTGCTCTCGTCCTCCCTCTTCAAGGCTTCTGGAACGCAATGGTCTACGTATCCACGACGTGGCCCGAATGTAAGCGTGCCTGGCGCGACCTCTACGGCCGCATCACCGGCCGCAAACCATCCGCAGCGCGATCCGACATTGGACGCAACGACCTCCATCGCACACGGACGGGTAGCGAAACGCAGGAATTCGACTCCATTGATGCGGTTGCGCTAAGGGAGGCCCTGAAGCAGGGGAATGAGCTGCAGCGGAGTGAAGAGTCCATCACGTATGCCGCGAAGACGCATCATCATATGGATTCCCGATAATTCCCATATTTTCCTTTTTCCTTTATCGTCCATGTTTTGCGCTGTGCTGTGCCGTGGTGCGACCGGCCTCCTTGCAGGCTCAACATTCTCTTCGAATTCTCCTATTTTCTCATTCTCTTGATGAAAGAACCTCATGCCTGCGGGGACTTTGAACCGTATATCTTTTAATTTTTTTTCCTTGGGTTTGTGTGGTCTTGAGGACACGTGGATATACCCCGACGGAATTGCACGAATTGGAGGACTTTTGTATGTTTGGTTCTTTAATGTGTCTTCCTTCCTACCTTCTCTTATGTAGGTACTTGTACGACTTGACTTGGGTATTCATCGGTGGCTTTGTGTTTTGGATAAGGGTTCGAGTGGGCCAGGACGGAACCCTGGTTGCTGGTGGTGCCATGCCTTAGGGGGTGGTGTGAATGGGTGCGTCGCCTGACAATTTATAAATCAAAGATTTGAATACCAGTTGAACTTGGACTATATACCGCATCCACCCTCTACCTAAGCCTCATACTTCATGCATTTCACTCATCCAAGCGTGCACATCTTTTCCCTAAATCCCTTCACATCCGCGGCCCCCCCTGAACCCTTGGCACGCCAATCGCTTCCAGTATATCATCCAGTTTCTCAGGCCGTCGACGCAAAAGATCCCATTCGGATTGCTGCTTGACCATCAGCGTGCCTGCTAGCGCCGTGCCGTTGAGCGAGACGGATCCCGCGACTGTGGTGCTGTTGTCGTCCCCCTCCTCGGCGTCATCGAGGAGGGTCTGGCCTTCGGCGCGGCGGGGGAGGATGGCCATTGCGGAAGTTGTTAGGGCGAGGTTGTAGCTTAGGGGGATGGGGTGGGTGGTTGGGAATGTGTTTGTGGTGGAGGAGGGGTCGAAGCCGTGGATGGCGGATTGGGCGGCGGCGAGGAGGGAGTGGTAGGTTTGGAGGAGGTAGGAGGGTGTTGGGGAGGAGGGGAGGCGGTGGGCGAAGTGTGTGATGGGGAGGGAGGGGTGTTGGAGTAGTGGGAAATCAGGGGAGTGTTCGGAGGAAGGGGTATCTGAGGAGTCTAGTAACTTGTAAGCCACGCAGATTCATAAATACGCCTTGTTTTCAAGATCACCATGTATGTATACATACCTTTCCCAACGACCTCGCCTTCGTTCAGGATCAAATCGAGGAGGAGTTCCCAGCCCGGCGCTCGCTCCTGCTCCCTGATGCTCTCGACCGGCAGGAATTGTAAATGCCGATGCGGTTGACTCGCCCCGCTGTGTTCGCCCGAGTTGAAGAAGGCGAATAATCGCTTCCTCGCCTGTTTCTGCTGGTTCTTCTCTGGAATAGGAGAGGGCTGGTCACGTGTTTCACTCCCTCCTCCTTCGCCTTCCCCTTCTCCGGATGAGGAAGATAAAACTGATGAATCTTCTTCCCAAGCCCTCAAACACACATACGCGACCTCCAAATCATCTTCCTCGAGAGCATGCGTCTGCGGCTTGTTGGCCTTGGTAGCGAGGATAAAGTGGGCAGGAATGATGGGGAATTTGTTCAGCACGAGGATGTGCGTAGCGGACTTGGAATTACTACTAGAAGAAGCAGCACGCTGGGGGATTTCGGCAACCAGGAGGTCTTGGGGAGGATCTTCAAAGGGGTCGCGCTTCTGGGGTGCACCGTCTGTTTTCGCCTCTGGATTGGACGCTGTGGGTTTTTTGGCGAGCGTGGGACAGTAGCGGAGTTGGAACTGGATAGGGTCGTTAGTATTGTAAAAATTCTTGATTGTTGATATATTGGTATGTACTGGTCACGGGGAGTGACGATGGTTTGGGCGTGGGCGGGCTTACGGCGATACCACGCGAGGTGCGAATTGTAGTTACTTCGGAAGGGGTGAAGAATATGGACGAGTTCGCCTTTGCGGCGCTGAACTTGGCCTCGACCAAGCTTCGGAGGGATTCTGAGAGTCCGAAAAGCATTCTTTTCATGAGGCTGTGAATTGGATTATGACGAATGATGGACGGTAGTTGGGTAGGGCTGGGCTGTGGTTTCCCTGCTACTCCGGATTCTGGCGGGCACGGGCCACATTTGCCATCTTCATCCAACCCCGAACGCTCACTTCACTTCTGTCCATCATTGTCATGTCTGCCATGTCAAGGCAGCTCAACCGCTCTATTGCATTACTGTTGTGATTGGAAAGCAGTTCAAGCAATACCGCTGTTCATAACTGTCTGATGAAAATCGCTACACACTTGCACGCCCATTCGTGGCCACACTTTCACGTTCCTTCACAAGCACTCCTGCACTCCTCCTGAAGCGACGTGAATGAATGGCACGAATGACCGGCCTCAGAACAAAGATCGGAACCCGAAGCAACCCTGGCCTTGCGGCTTGTCCTATCTAGCTACTCCTTTGACGCCGGAAGAAGCAAACGAAAGACAGAACCCCGATCCGCTGAACATGAAAGAGATATGACAAATCCAGGAGCTCCTTCTTGTCCCCCTCCACGCCATTCGCCTTCATGAGTTGCCAGGGTATATGATACAGAAATATGGTACACACATCAGAGCCTGAACAGAACCAAACCCGAGTTGAAAAGGAGAGTGAACGATCCGACAATTTCCGGGACGTCGCACGACAGACAGGAAGAGCGAGGACATGGAATAGCTCGACCGTTGGCCGAACCAGAGCTGTCCAAACCCAGAGCCGTCGCAATGCAGACGTGACCAGGAAATCCCGGATTCGCTCGTAAGAGTACCAGTCGGGAGCAAACCAGTGCAGACCGAATCCGTCGAGCCGGTCATATCAAGACATAACCCAGTTTCCTGACCATCGATCCAAGACGATTTCTGTCCATGATCGTTCGTCAGGCTAAGCCCTCAAGCTCAAGCCACTTCTTCTTGCACGTCGAGTTGCCAAACTTGTAGGATCCGCCGTTCTCAGTGATGTACTCAGCAACTCGCTTCCAGGAGATTCTTGTAAAGCGCTGTTCCTGAGTTGCCGAAGGCCGGTCGCGGGTGACGCTGTCGAGCTCCATGGCCACAATTTCCTTCAACAGCATGATCTGTTTACGTTAGCGTCGTCCGTCCGTTATAAGAGTTATAGAGGTCAGGTAACATACATCGTTGTCGGTCCAGACGGGCTTGCGAACTCGATCCTTCCTAGGCTTGGTAAGGGACCTGTACCGGCCCCTCAGAGTCGACTCCGCCACACTGGTGCCCATCCTCTTGCGGATGTCCTTGTAGGTGAGCCCAAGACGCTTTCCTTCAAGAAGGATCTCGTCCTCCCTCTTCCTGATGAGGGATGCCTCAATTGAAGCCGCGGTTGGACCCGCACCCTGTTCTGTGTGTTGTTTGTCTGGGTTGGCGTTGGAGCTAACCGCCAACCCAGAGCCGTCACTGCAATTGTTAGAAGGGAGTTCGAAAGGAGCAGCCAAGGCAACCACGCGTGGTACATAGGGTGGTATGGCTGGAGTGCGCGGTTGCAGGCTCATGCGGTGTGCCTGGCCATTTACCTGAGAAACGACGTGCACCTGATCGAGGTTCTCGAAACCTCGCGTACCGGACGAAGGGTGGACGCCGAACTGCCACGAAGGTAGACCGTTGATGTGGTGTACACTAGAGGTTGTCTGGTACGGCTGAGCGAATCCCGAACCAAATCCTGTCAAGCCGGGTGCTGGGGCCGAAGTCAAATACTGCTGTCCGCTGGACCAGGTGCTGTTCGAGACGAAGTTGCCGAAATTGGTGCTCGCATAGCGATGCTGCTCGGGCTCGGGCTCTGGATCGAAATCGGTGGTGCTCGCCGGTGAGCCTGAGGAGAGATCAGTCTCCACATCCGCTGCGTGCGGTGGCGGATAGACCATGGGCCTACCCGACGACACCACCTGCGACGGCCAAAGAGATCCTCCACCCATGGCGCCTTTTCCGAGGTTGTAACTGTATTGGAGCCCACCGATATCAACAGTCTGTTGCTCTGGGTGAAAAGCTACCCAGTTGGGGACCTCGCCGCTGTCCACTATGTGCGGATAATAGGCTGCAGGCTGAATCAAAAGAGGAGTTTCGATCTCGAGCACCGACTTCCAGTCGCAACTGTTATAGGCGTGCACCACGCTCTCCGCTGCAGGGTCTCTCTGAAGCCTGTCAGCAAAAGCCGACTGTTGAACTTGCAAGTTGCACGCTTGCAAGTTGCACGCTTGCAGGTTGCACGCTGCAACACTTACCAAGGACGCGTCGGCCACAACCGCTGCAGCGACTTGAATTGTCTCGCACTGTTGTTGAATCGACGTCTCGAAGAAGTATTGAGACTCGCGGATACCCTCAGCGTTTTCAGCGCGAAGTCCCGTGCTATGGTGCGCAATATCGGCCATTGCAACGGCTGTTGTTTTGGCGGTGTCGCTGCGGCATGCGTGCTTAAGACCTATCAAGGGACGACCCCGCCCGACTCTACTTCACCTACAAGTACCCCCTGCTTCAGACTAGCAGCTGAATTGGTTATTCGATGTCGGTGAATTCCTATTGTGGGGCCGGTCGCTTCAAGAATAGGAATGGACAATAGTTGTCGACCCTTCACCGACACTCCGCAGTGACGTCCACTACCTGGCTCCACGCTCAGGCGCGCCGCTATTTGATAACTTTGATTCGGCCTTCGAAGGTAATTAGGTAAGTCGTTCGGGGAAGATGTCGAAAGTAGGCGCCGATATAACTGGATTTCGGTAACTTCCGCAGTGAGGGAGTTGATACTGGCTTATAACGGGACCAGAATTGGCAGCTACTCTGCGAAGCATTGTCAGTGCCCATGTTTCCACGGCCTTCAGTGGCTTCTTACCTTCCAGATACGCCACGACGAGATCGAAGAAGCCAGGAAGCCTAATGACTGAAACGGGTCGCCTGGACAGGCGCAAACAGACTACGCGGCCATCAGCGAAGGGCCTCGTGGTACGAATCCGGCGATAGTACGTACCAGACCGCAGATTCGTGGATGTCAGAGGATGCCCTTGCCTTGAGAGCATCAAAATGCACGCCTTCAGATCCCGCCTCTGAAACATCATCCTTATATCGTCCATGCCGATACCGTTCCCCACACGCAGAGCCTTCTATTTCGAGGCTTCATGTCTCTCCGCCACGGCTACGGAAGGCACGCCGCCCTTCCGTACCAAAATTCACAGCTTTCCCAATCATACATGCCCTGAGGGCCTGTAGGATGGGAGGCTGGCAAGGCGCATGGGCATACCTTTCTTACCCCACGACAGCGAACACTAATTCGGGGGCATACCTGACGCCTGCCAGAGCAGCAGAGCAGTGACAACCATGATCTCAAACGTGGCTAGGCCGGAGATATTGCAAGTGTCCAGTTCCGCTTCCCGGGATGCATCTGGCATGGTCCAAGGATTCGACCTATCATTGTCCACCATAGAGCGTTCAAAACCAAGAAAGACTGTTTCTCTCGTACCTGAATGGAGCTGGCGTGCGGCATCGGCTTGCTCTTTTTTAGGTCTGACGTGCAGATGCGAACGGATAGCTGCATGGCAAACCGTAGAGACGCCACTCCCGCCTTTTCGACCTACCAATCAGGTGTCTGCACCCCAAACAGCACAAGCAGCGGAGGCGGGGATAAGTAAGATCTTCACCAGGATCCCAGGGTTTGAAGGACAGCCCTATCAGTCTTGCGCTTCAGACTGCGTTGTACATATAGGAGCACACCCCACACGGAGGCCTGCACTATTCCTGAGCCCTTTTCCCCTTCTTCATGTGCCAGAAGGGGCAAGAATCGCCACTTTGATTTTAGGCAGCTTGCATGGGGCCGATGCTGTCAGTTGTCGATTTGCAGTCTAGATGCCGTTCATGCGACTCCGGCACGTGGATGGGGTTGTCCAGTTAAAACACCGGTTGGCTTTGGCAAGCCTCACGATGTTCGCGCTTCCTTGTCACTTCCCGCAGGTCTCGTCGTAGGAGATCTGCCTGGGAAAGATACGTCATGTGTTCTTGCGGCCTCACTCGGAGAGGAAGTGCACCGACCTCGGTAGAAGATGGCAGTCGGATTTGTCCGTTGCGGATGGATGCGGTCTAACAGCCCTTCTTCTCATGGGGAGGTTGGCTCCCGTGCCGCTGGTGTCACGAGTCGCTAAGTTCGTCGGAGGTATCACGAAACGGTGGGCGTGCATGCGTTAGCCCCCTCGAGACGTATGTCATTCGGTGATTGCCGCGGCTTGCCATTTCCGATCAACCTCAGATCTGATATCGCTTTGTCTGGGCGATGAAGTGGCCACCTGCCTGGTTGAATGCTTGACGAAAGAAAGAGTGCGGGATTGCGAGGAATGGAGAGTTTTCTGCAAGATACTCGCGATTCGGCCTACGTACATGCTTCAACCAACCTGTCTCGCATTTCGTTCAACTCGAGCTCTCAGAGTTTCGACTGCCACAGTCTCGCCTGCCCAGGAAGCAACTCGAAGTCCTTCCACGGCAACTGCAAGAAGTCCCAGATGTAGTGGAACCTGTGATGCATAAGTGGTTAGCGGGGATCTCCTTGTTTCATGGGCACATAGCCGTTTGGCAGCCGTCACCCCCACAATTTCAAGTCCCCCCACTCGGCCAAGTGCAGAGGTGATGGACTTACCTGTCGCTACCAAAGAATGGCTCCTCCTCGCCTTTGGAGTTCTTGACGATGAACCACGGGCATCCGAAAGCGCCCTTGGCCAGGGCTTCCTTTGTGTTGTCATTCAGAGCTTGCTTGCACTCGGGGCTGTTTGCTTTCTCCAGAATCTCACAGACGTCGGCCTCGCTATATCTCTTTGACAGGACCTGGGCGACCTGATCCGGCTTGCTGATATCCAGGCCATCTTCCCACAAGGCGCGGAAAAAGTCCAGCAGCGTCGGAACGAGTAAGTTAGGATGTTTCGTTTTGATAAAGACCAAGGCCCTCTGCGGGAGCAGGCTGAGAATGGGGAAGTTTTTCGGTGTCTTCATGTTCGGTGTACCGAAGTACTTCATTGCCCGTTTCACATCATACTTCCCGTATTTGCCCTTGGCTGGCAATGTCCACGGTGGCTTGTTACCTGGGGTTTTCTATGGTTAGGTTTCTGTTTCTGTTTCTGGATACATGCCTGGGTTTTGGGGCGGGGAAAGGGAGTTGTCTTACCGCTACCGACGTTAATCCCACCGAGGAAGACGGGAACTATACTGTCTCATGTCAGCGGCATCGTGTGGGAGCGGGAAGAGAGCATGGACAGCGGGAGGCTGGGATAACAGGGTGGGTGTCCCAGCACGTGCGGTTGGTTGCAGCGTGGAGCGTGCACCGTGCAGTGTGGGATGAATGGAATGGTAGAAGAGCTCGTGCGAGGGAGAGGTGAAGGACGTACTCCAACTCCACATTGTGGGACGCGAGTTTCTCTCGATTCTTCTCGAGTTGAAGAAGTGCAAACCACGAGTACAGGGACACTAGAGAGGGATGTTAGTCGAGCCGACCAATCAACAAACTTACCTCTCTCTCTCTCACTTCTGGAGTGGAAGATGGGGAGGAGGTCTGATAGGTCTTGACGCACCGCAGTCCAAGTAGGCAGTAATCTTGCCAGCCATTGTCACGGTCAGCAAGACGGATCCTCCAGTGCTCTGAATAATGATTATTCAACAGCTCCAGTCGTCTTAAGATATATGGTGGAGGTGAGTGGAAATCTGGGGTGCATACACAGCATGAACGAGGCTTGGCAGCCGAGGTTCGCGGATCTGGGGAACCTCACCTCACCCGACCAAATATCAGATCAGTAATCAGTTCTCACGTTCCCACGCCCTTTGCTACTCTACGTCTCCGCATTTCCGCGTCTCTGCGAAGATGAGGGTGCCTGAAGGTCGTACGAAGGTCGTACGAAGTTGCGAACCCCGCTTCTTCGTATATCTTGCAGATGACGGCAATTGTGAGAGTTTTAGACTACCACCCAAAGATCTCATTGACACGAGACCATGACGGGCGCAACGAAGCAAGTAGCTCTCGTCGTGGGAGCATCACGGGGCATTGGACGACAAGTTGCCATTGACCTTGCAAAGAACGGCTATGCGGGTATTTACTTTTCACTGCGTATCTCTCCCTCCCATCTACTAACTCGGCACAGTCGTCGTCTCCGCAAAGAGCACCTCCGACGCCTCCGCCGTCCATCCCTTCCCCCCAGACCCCAACTCCCCTCAATCGACCATCAGCACCGTCGCCCGCGAAATCCTCGAAGCCGGCGGCACCGCCACGGCCATCCCCGTCGACACGCGCGACCCAGATAGCATCCAGCGCCTCATTGACCAAACCGTGTCCACCTACGGCCGGCTGGACGTCATCGTCTACAACTCCGGCGCAATATGGTGGGCCTCTGTGGAAAACACGCCCCTCAAGCGCTTCCAGCTCATGCAGCGCGTCAACATCGAGGGCTTGTATGCCACCATCCAAGCCGCGCTGCCGCAGTTCGCTCGGCAGGATTGGAAGGGCAGGATCATCGTCGTGAGTCCGCCCATCTATAGCCGCTTCTTCCGCGGCAAGACGGCGTACGCAATGGGCAAGGTCGGCATGAGCGTGCTGACGAAGGGGTTGGCGATGGATTGGGTGCGCGAGGGGAAAACGGGTATGGCCATCTCGAGTGTCTGGCCGGCCGTAGCGATTCAGTCGGCTGCGACGGAGCGGCTGGGTAAGGAGGATTTGAAGGATCTGAGGAAGGCGACAATCTTCTCGGATGCGATATTGGCCATGTTGAAGGCTCCCGTGGAGATGGTGAATGGGGAGTTGGAGGTAGATGAGGATTTTCTGAGGAAGGTGGGTGTGAAGGATTTTGGAAAGTATAGCGTTGTGCCTGAGGCGAGGCCGAGGAGGATTATGCCGGTTGAGTTTCCGGATTTGAGGGTTGCTGAGCAGGAGGATGAGGGGAACAGGGTGGATAGTACGAAGTTGAGGGCGAAGTTGTGAGATGAGTAGGATCAAGTGTAGCAATGCCGGGAGGGCGCAGGAGTGCTGTTGAATAGACTCTGTGTCGCAATATGGATCCGTGAATAGACGCTGTAGTTTCCAAGTTCCGCTTTAGATCCAGGTATACGACGTAGCTACAGCCTGGACTATGGTAGAAAATGGGGTTGTTTGATTAATGCTTCCATAGGAACGCCAATCTACGTTGCATGCTCCGATATGAGAAGTAGTATTGTACAGGCCTGGTATTCTCGATTGATACCTGGGATACTCACAGACCCTCGTATTAGTCGTCAATGAGGAGTTTAGCTATCGTGTCGGCTACACTGCTGCGATCCGTCCTGCAATAGAGGATGGAGGCACAAACTCATAGTCTACTCCTAGGTGTGAGGGGGAGGTGCTGTCGTCCAAACTGAGACCGAACTGGATTAGTTCTGCCGGGCCGAAACACACCCGTACGCTAGCACGCTTCTGGCGTGGCGTCCTTGCCCCGCATACGCCAAGCGCAGGAAATCCGGGGAACTTTTCCGCGACTGCAAACATACCTCGGCTCAACTGCTCGCAGGAGACTCGCGGTAACTGAGGCCCGCGCGAGGCAGCCCGCCATGTAAGTAGAGCTTCAAAGCAAAGGATTCCAACAGTATCATCGTCACCCTCCATCAAGCGCCTCCAACACCGCCAGCATGTCCGGCTTCAAGACACAGACGAGTCCCCCGCCGACGTCGCACGTCCTCCTCAGCTATCCCGCCCCCTTCGTCCTCCTCGTCACCATCAACCGCGAGCGCCAGATGAACAGCATCCCCTTCGCGGGGCACACGGAAATGGGCGAGGTCTTCGACTGGTTCGACCGCGAGCCCAATCTGCGCGTCGCCATCATCACGGGGGCGGGCAAGAAGGCGTTTTGCGCCGGCCAGGACCTCATTGAGCTGGGCAAGATCAGATCCGGCAAGGTCAAGACGAGTTCGGCGCTGATGCGGCATCCGCTGAGCGGGTTTGGGGGTGTGAGCAGGAGGGCGGGGAAGAAGCCGATCATTGCGGCTGTGAATGGGTTTGCGTTTGGGGGTGGGTTTGAGATTGTGCTTGGTTGGTAGGTTTCTGATTTCCTTGCCCTTGTTTCGGCCTTGTTGGTTTTTGGATCTTTTCGAGTTAGGTCCTGTTGGGTCTCTCGGATGTCTCTTTCTCCCGCTTCCCGCTTTCCCCTTCCCCCACCTCTCCCCGGTTGCTGGGCTTGTTGGCCGGACTCCCACCGCAGTTCCGGATTCCGCACACCCCGCCTTTTGGCGAATGGGTCACTGACGTCGGTTTCGCTTTCCTACGTGTCCATTATGGAGACCCTGTGGAGCCAAAGGGCACTAACATGAGTGAACAGTGATATGGTTGTGGCATCGCCCAACGCAACCTTTGGCCTCCCAGAGGCCCTCCGCGGCATCTTCGCCGCTGCCGGTGGACCGGCGAGACTGGTCCGCATCGTGGGCCTGCCCGTAGCAAGTGAAATAGCCTTGACGGGCGTGCCCATCACTGCACAGCGAGCAAAGGAACTCAACATCATCAACCGCATCTCATCGTCCCAGGAGACGCTGCTGGAGGAAGCCCTGAAGCTCGCAAATGGGATTGCCAACATCTCCCCTGATGCAGCGATTGTGACGAGGGCGGCACTCAAGGATGCGCTGGAGCATGGCAGTGTGGAGAGGGCGACACAGCTGACCCTGGAGAGGTACAATGAGGCCCTGCAGACGGGCGAGAATGCCCTGGAGGGGCTGATGGCGTTTGCGGAAAAGCGCAAGCCGAACTGGAAGCCTTCTAAGCTGTAATCATCTGTACCTTCTGTGTATAGACTATTCTTATCTAGGGAATTAGATCTCTTGCTAATGAATCATGCCGCTTCTCGTTTAGACTCTGGATGAATCGGAAATATAGTGCCATGCCACACCATTCCAGTTTCTCGCAACCCGGAGGACCCTTCTCCAACGGTTTGCTTTTACGCACAGCAGTACAATGCTTGGCCTTCCCACCCCCAGGGGCCTGGCTCGCCCCCTGTGCCTCAACTTCCAAAAAGTGCCAGTAATTGGCGACACACGACGCGTCCCATCACCAACCACAGGTGTCCCCTTCCTCCACCTGAGTCAGATTGCCAGCCACTGAACGACCTCGTCTCCAGCGAACTCCACATACCGTTAACTACCCCAGTTTACACCATGATGATGCCGTTAGCAGTCCCTCGCTTCCCAATATTCAGGCCCCGCTTCCCCGCAATTTGATATCCGGAAGCGTTGCCACACTATGGATCCCTCGGCCGCGGCCTTCTCTGACGCTGCACAGAGGTATTATAGACAGTGTAGAATCCAAAAGTTTCGTCCCTCCAGCTTGACTCGACTTCGTTGAGGGATTATCTTCACCTTCATTGCTGCGTTGCTGTTCGCTACTCTGCATGAGTGAGCAGTGATCTACTATTCGTTCGATACGACACGAAACGATTGAATCGTCCCGTCATCCTTTCGGGACTCTTGCCAATCTACTATTTGTACATATACGTCGCTCCCAGCAGCCATCATGGTGACCCGCCGTGCCAGTGACGCCGCGCCCCCTCCCACCACCATCGCCCCCATCGTCAAGCGCAAGCGACGTGCGTCCTGCCTGGGCGAGCAGGAGAGGCGGGAACGCAAAAGAGCTATTGACCGAGAGGCCCAACGGTCGCTGAGAGAGAAGACCAAGACGCACATCGCCGAGCTCGAGAGGACGATCCAGATCCTAAGAGATCAGGACCGGAACGGAGCAACGGCGAGTTTGCTGTCTGAAATCGACGCACTGAGGACGGAGAATGAGAGATTGAGGGATGTTATTGATAGTGTCAAGAGTGTTGTCGGGTGTGAGATCTTTGGGAGGAGTCATGCCAGTGCCTCTGGCTCTCCCACTGACAGTAGCAGTAATGCCGCCATTGCGAGTGCAGCAAGATTGGATGGCACTTCTCCGGCCGCGAGTGGCAAAGGTGAGAAAGCTTTTGCTGGAACCAGCAACACCATCTATACGAACGAAGAGAGACTCACGTGGAACCCATAGCCCTGCAATCAAACTCCCCGAAACCACGCACAAACTCCATCTCCGCGACACCAGACATGAAGCCCACGCTTCTAACCCCCACCTCAGTCGTGAACGATCCCATGCCGGTCCACTTCGACTCCATGACCTTCGCTCATCACATCCCCACAACATCCGCCGCCGTCGATTTAGACGGCATGACCATCAGCAGTCTGCCTCCCCATCCATCTCATGAACTAGGTCTCCCCATGGATCTCGACCCCGTCTTTGAGATGCCCGAAGAACGCCACGGCCCTGTTCTCGAACCGAGCGAACACTCCATCAACCCTGGGAACAATCACAACAACAATGACGACAACGACGACGAAACATGCCCCGACTCCCCCACCACCGCAGCCTTCGCCCCTTTCATCCACGAAATTTTCGGCCCGTCGTGGCGCTGTCCTTCTCCCGTTGTCCTACACTTCGACAATGCGGATCGCCCGTCGACTGCATCGCCGTCCTCTTCCTCTTCCTCCTCCTCGCCCTCCACTGCAAACAACACCGCCACGACTCTCGCTTCCATCTGGAGGAAGATGGGGAACAACGACCTCTCTGGAAAAACGTTCTCCTATCTACCAGGTACGGCTAACGTATGCATCAAAACGTGCCTGGCACACGAACTAACAAGTGCAATACAGACTCGCGACCTCAGGACCTCATGAAAAGGGATAGAGCGGTCCCCGGTCCGGTTCCCATTTTGTCGACGCCTAAGGGTGGAGAGGTGGGGTGTGGTGTGGTATGTACTCTCTTCTTCTTCGCTTTCTTGCTCTTCTTTTACCTCCTCCTCCTCCTCCTCCTCCTCCTCCTCCTCTTCTTCTCCTTCTTCTCGGACCCCTTTCTATATACGCAGCCTTATTCGTAGTCTATGAGCAATGCTAATGTATTCCCTCTTGCAGCAAAAGTTACACGCGATCAAAGGTCCGTTTTCCCTTCCCCTCTTCCCCCGGGCCCTCCGTGGGGAAGAAACATCATTTACAATGTCCCAGTCCTATCCTAACCCTACCGAATACATCCTAGCCCGTCTACGTAGATCGCTGCTTTGAAATAGTAAGAATATCTTCGGCTCAATCAGCAGTCCAACACTGCTAATGCCCTCCCAGCGCAGCCAATCCCCGCCTCCAAACACATCGCTCTAGGAATAGACTTCTCACCTTGGCACATATTAGCTCTAACCTCGTCGCCTACCTCTACCTCTTCACAATCCGAGCGCCTATTCTCGCCTCATTACACTACCCTATCGGCGCTTCGTGTAGCTCCGCTCACGATGAATCGAAGACGCTTGCTTGCTTCCTTTGATGAGGAGGGATGGGGCGTATACGGCAAGTCCGTTGTTTAAGTGATTAATAGAGCGGCTGAAATTCGTGGATGGTGGGATAATGGGGAAGATCTGACGGGTCGATAGATGCGTACCTGCATGGATAGACGCACGCATGCATGCATCATGCATGTACGGATGGATTGCAGGAACACCTGTCTGGGCTGGGGTCCTCAATGGGCGCACGAGTTTATACGTGATGGAATGATGAGATATTATATGCCAAACAAGCAAGCGAGCCAGAACATAAGCGAATGGAGTATGAGGGTTAATCGGGGGGATATATATCCCAGGGTAGTATGTAGTCATGCAATTGCTCTAAGGACTCGGAATTTGATGCAATCGGCCATTATGATATTATTAGTGTATTGGCATTGGGGAATGTTGGAGTAGGGCGTGTTTCATTATTCTTCCTCTAATCACGCAGCAAGAAAAAAATATCACCAATAACCAGTTGGGGACTTCGTAGATATGTAGCATATGAACTCATCACATTCAGTACCTCCCCAACCATCGATTGATCCCGCTTCTCTATCCTATTTATTAACTCAAAATATCATCCCTATACATCCACCCAATTATAATATATTTCTAAGAATACGCTCTGCTCACCGCTCTACAACTTCGCAGCCGCATTCACGAACCCCTGCGCCGAGTTCAGCGCCACCACCGCCTCGTGCACCATTTCCTTGACGATTTCGGCGGCGGTCTGGTTGGGTGTGTTGACGGAGCCTGCGACGATACCAATAGGCCTACCGTACGAATCAGCATTCAATACCATTCACACAACCCCACTCCCAATCCCGCCCTGCTCTACAAATTTCAAACTTCAGGCAGAGGAGAGTACTCAGCACTCACCTCAGCGCCGCCTGATCCATAATCTCCTCCGTCAACCTGCCCTCCCTATGCAAACGATCCAACTCCCACTCGAGCGGCACCTTCCCCTCACTCGTCAACTCCTTAATTTCCTGTTGGCGATTCTTCTCCCAGTCCTCAATATACGGATTCCGCAACGCCCTCAACGGCCGCCCGGACCAAATCGTCGAAACGATCCAGCTATCGTAACCCGCGGAAATGACATCCCGCTTCATCCCCTCGGGCGCCTTACTTTCCACACATGGGATGAATCTCGTTCCTACCCATACGCCTGCTGCTCCCAGCATAAGCGCCGACGCGAGACTGCGCCCGTCGTTGACGCCGCCGGCTGCGACGAGCGTGACGGGTTTGCCGGTCAAGGGGGACGTGTATTGCCGGACGATGTCGGCGCAGGCGGGGATCAGGATGGAGGTCGGGATGGAGCCTGTATGGCCGCCGGCTTCGCCGCCTTGGGCGCAGATGAGGTCGGCGCCGGCCTGGCAGGCTTTGTGCGCGTGTTTGGGGTGGCCGATCATGTTCTGTAAAGTTAGTGGTTTGGTATCCAGGGGGAAGACGGAGGGAGACGAACCATGCTGTGGAGTTGTTAGTAAGAGAACAAGGGGATGGAGATTGACTTTGGGGACACGTACTAAAGAACACCAGCTTTATGCAGCTTCTCAATCGCCCACTTGGGAGCAACGCCCACCGCGGAAACGAAGAGCTTCGCACCGCTCTCGATGACGATGTCCAGGAGCTCGCCGAGGTGGCCCTTGGTATAATCATACTACATATACTGCATCAGCACATTGACCCTACGCAGTCTAGGAACTCTCCTGAGCAAAGCCCATCCTACATTCGTCTTCCGCGCACTACCCCCAACCTGCGGTAACAGCAAGTCCACCCCAAACGGCGCATTCTTGTCCACCAACGCCTCCTTCAGCTCGGCAATCATCTCCCGCAGCATTTGGGGAGTGTACCGCGCTCCCCCTAGCGTCCCGAAGCCCCCGGCGTTGCAGACGGCGGCGGTGAGTTGCGGGCCCGCGACTTGGTCCATGCCGGCGAGCATGATGGGGTGCTTGATTCCCAGGAGGGTGGTTAGAGGGGTCGTGAGGGGGGCGGGCGCCATGTTGGATGGAGTTTTGAGGGATAAGGTTGGGTTGGGGTCTGGGAGTTTGAGGTTAGTTGGCTCAAGGGTGAAGATGTGACAAACCCTTGGGGATTGGGATTTTGGTGTTGTTGAGTAGGATGGAGATATATTCGGCTATGTGACGAACTCGGCCTTTTGGAAGATGTAGGGGATTGAAATTTAGGAAAGCAATGGAAAGACCAGAATAAGACTGTAGGGAAAAGGCGAATAGAAAGCAGAACTAGACTTGACCCCGGACACAAACAGGTATCCGACGGAAACAAAATCAATCTTACAGTCTAATAATTCTGCCTGTGAAGTTTCTAAAGCAAAGAAAAAGTTGAAAGGCTGATAGAAATAACGGACATGAGGAAGGATTAGCACTCGCGAAACATCAGAGATAAATGAAAACACACGGAAAAGGAAGAGCAATTGGGCGGACCGCGGCTTAGAGATGCTGACTCGATCCCTAAGGAGGACGTTCGTCGGAAGTCTGTCGGGTAGAGAGAGCGGGGAGAGCTTGAGAGCTTGGGAGGTGAGCCAAAATCCCGCTAAACCACATCTGGCATTGATCTTGCTTACCAAATGCCAAGGGTGGCCCAAGCGTTACGCGTTGAAGTTTCCCCTCCCCCACCTTACGGAGCTTCCCCCAGACAAACTCCACTCCAGCTCCACAGCGCCAGCAAGCTCCACACCTCAAAGCTTCCTTGGGCGTCTTACCCCCTTGTCCATCTCTTTACAATACAAGCATGGCTTCATTTAATCGTGTCTCGCATCAGTGCGGCTATAGTACTGTGCGCTGCTCACCTCTTTCAATGACGCCCTCACCTCATGGCTGAAACGCGTCTGCAGCTTTTCGCCATATCTTACGCTCGGAATCGCGTCGCGAGCCTCTCTGCAGACGCGCTCCAAGAACATTCTCACCTCAGCGCGGCACTTTACTCGTACCCGGCTGAGGAAACTTTACCTTTTTCGAATTCCTGGTAAGTGGTGGATCGTGCTGGCTGGGATTTTGCTGACGTTCTCAAGCACATGCTCACTCATCGCAACACTCTCCTCTCACCTCATCACAACACTCCCACCTCGTCGTAACACTTTACTTCACTTCACCTCATCTCAACAATCTCATTTCCACACTTTCACCTCAACACTTCAAGCAGGCGCCGGAGGGAGCCGACTCCCGGGCAGTTGCTGAGCGCCATTCGGCCTCTGGCAACAGTGCTTCGAGCCTTTTGGTACTTTGAGCATCGGGGAACAGAACAAGCTTGCATGGGCGGCATGCAGAGCTTCGACCGAACCGACCGAACCTGGCAACGGACAGAAGCCACCACGGGGTGTCTTCTGGGCAGCACCCAGAGGTGACTGCTGCGGGCCCGAGGCGCGAGTCACATCATGGATCCGGAGTACAAGCTGGGTGATTGCAGCATCCGCAGCTTCGAGCCGATCGGAAACCTGCAACGGCGAATGGGGTCTTGGGATATGCGACACATTGGATGCGCTCGAGACACAGTGCCACGACTGGGACTCCAAACCCCCTCGTGAAAAGGTGGGCTTCAAGCTTCGCGCTTGCCTCATCGTCGCCTTCTGCAACGGGTCGGATGGGTTGACAGTCTCTGTACTGGGCATCTCGTTGGCATCTCAGCAAATCCTGTGTCCGCTCTGGGGAATTCAAACAACCACACGCGAACCGCCTACAAACCACACAACTTGTCATACACACTAGCCACAAACCAAACACAAATCCTCTCGTCTCTACCTTCGTTCTATCCATTCCTATATATAATGCGTGATTGAATGTCATGAACAGCTGTATTTCCAGTCGGTCGCACAAGTTGCCCTTTCTGGATGGTGATAGTTTGACAAAGCACGAGCCATCGTTCGCCTTCCCTGACCACTTTCTAGTCGCCTCGGTTCACCAGCCCTCAGGTGTGATCCACCCAAGAACGTTAGACCAGTTCTCACCATGGCTACCCCAAGATGTTCCCTCGTTTCTTCTATAATTATGATACCCCGGATTTGCCAGCATGTCGTCTTCTCCCATCGAGTGAACTCCGCACTACAACAATATGCAAGGTGAGCCCTCTGGCTGAACTTGTTATCATTCCAGTATAGCTCACATCCGTAGCTCTGCCATACGCTATTCCCGCTGCAGCGGCAGCTCTTGCGTACCTTGATGGCCGCCACGCCATCAGCTATGACCTGAAGCTCCTCGGTCCATTCGTGGCCACGCAGCTGTTTGCCGCGAAGCGACACGAACGCAACGACGACATCAACCTCTTTTACGCTCTCGAGAACCACGCGAAATCCGCCAACGCAGGCCATGTTTGGATCATCTTCCAGGGCAAGCAGTACACATATGCGCAGGCCTACGAGATTGTGCTGAAATATGGCACATGGCTGAAGAGCAAGGGCGTCCAAAAGAACGAGATTGTAGCCATGGACTTCATGAACTCCGAGCTGTTCATATGGATCTGGTTCGGCTTGTGGAGCATTGGCGCGAAACCCGCATTTATCAATTATAACCTGACGGGAAAACCATTGCTACACACAATCCGCACGTCCACCGCAAGACTCGTCCTCGTCGGGGAAGAGAGCAGGGGGAAATTTTCAGAAGATGTCATGGCAGAGCATGGCTTCACTGCCGTGTCGACCGAAGGACCTCCGCCGGAGCAACCCGCAAACTACCACTTCCACCTTGAAGGCGGTGACACTTCCGCCTCTGTTGCAAGACACTCCAAGGTGCACTCTGTGGATTCCGCACAGCCACAGCGACGGAAGTTGGAACTCATTTTCTTCGACAAGGGGCTGGAGGCATTCATCTTGGAGACGAAGCCTATACGACAACCCAATTCTGAGCGTGGAAATCAACAGAAGAATGACATGGCTATGTTGATTTACACCTCGGGTAGGTGGTGACCGTGACCAGGCGCAGAAGAAGCAAACTGACCCATCGAGTAGGCACAACTGGCCTTCCTAAACCAGCCGTCATGGCTTGGGGCAAAGCTACTTTGGGCAGCAAGTTCGTCGCGGGCTGGATCCCTATTAAGAAAACAGATGTGATGTACACTTCCATGCCGCTCTATCATTCCTCCGCCTCGGTTCTCGGAGTCTGCGCAGTTCTGAACGCCGGCGCAACCATCTGCTTGAGCAAGAAATTCAGCCACAAGACCTTCTGGCCAGAAGTCCGATCATCAAACGCTACCATAATCCACTACGTAGGCGAGACGTGCAGATACCTCCTCTCCGCACCTCCATCCGACCAAGACAAGAGCCACAGAGTCTACTCCGCCTTCGGCAACGGCTTGCGCCCCGACGTCTGGCAACCCTTCAAAGACCGCTTCAACATCGGCACCATCCTCGAATTCTACGCCGCCACCGAAGCCCCCGGCGGCATGTGGAACCGCAGTACCAACTCCTTCAGCGCCGGCGCAATCGGCCGCAACGGCACCCTGGCCCACCTTCTCATGGGCTCCTCCCTCTGCGTCGTGAAAATGGACCCGGAATCCGAACCCCCGGAGCCCCTACGCGACCTCACAACGGGTCTGTGCAAAATGGCCGGCTGGAACGAACCCGGCGAACTCCTCTACAAGCTCGACCCGCAAAACATCTCGCTCAAGTTCCAGGGCTACTTCGGCAACGACAAGGCCACAAACTCCAAAATCATCCGCAATGTGAAAGCGAAGGGTGACGCGTATTTCCGCACCGGAGATCTCATGCGCTGGGATAAGGAGGGAAGGTGGTACTTTGTGGACCGGATAGGCGACACGTTCCGCTGGAAAGCAGAAAACGTGAGCACCGCTGAAGTCGCCGATATCGTCGGCAGGCATCCCGCCATCGAGGAGGCAAATGTCTACGGCGTGCTTGTGCCTCGACACGATGGGCGTGCGGGTTGCGCCGCTGTTGTGCTCAAGCCGGGAGAGTCGGTGCCGCCGTCAGAACACACGTTGAAGAGTTTGGCGGAGCACATGACGAAGACTCTACCGGGTTTTGCGGTGCCGCTTTTCATCAGGGTGACGAGGGAGATGCATACTACCGGGACGAATAAGCAGCAGAAACATCTGTTCCAGAGGGATGGGATTGATGTGCGGAGGGTGGAGGAGGCGGGGGATGTGCTGTATTGGTTGAAGGATGCGACTTATCAGAGGTTCACGGAGAGGGATTTGGAGAGGATGTCTGGGGGATTGGTGAAGTTGTGATGGTCGTTGGGTCTTAATGGGGACGGTGGTGTGGTTGTCGTCGCAGCGAACGCTTTGCACAGTTCCAGGATGTTTCATTTGCATCTGACATCTTTTCTAAAGGTCGTATTGGTATGTTGATATATACCCTATATAGCGCAGTCTACACGAGTATTCCTGTAGCAGTCAATGTCTACAAAGGCACTGCTGGTCGTTGGCGAAGTGGGAAATTGTCTGTCATGTCGTCAGGTCAGACGAGTAACAGTAGGAGAGACGAGATGGTGATTGGATTTAATATAGATTGGGAAGCCAGACATCTTGCCCCGACGGAGGATGGTTGTTCCGGTCCGATGAACTTTATGTGAACGACTCCAAAGACTGAGTCAGAACAAACTTGCTGAAGAATTCCTGTCTCTTAACTTCATCTTTTGAACCGTCTTCCAATTCTAAGCGCCGCAAATCTATGGTGCCGCAATTCCGTACCTAGGCTGCCTCACAATCCCAGCGAATCCGTCCGTCGAAGACCCACCTCTCCCAACCCTGGATGCCATTTCTCGGACATACACCTGGAACCCGCAATTCCTCGCATGAAAGCGCTCCCAAAACTCTAAACCCCCGACCATGACACCCTCTCCCGAAAGACGCGCCGACCCAACCGCACCCACCCCCTCCCCCTCCCTCACTACCACGACCACAACCACCACCAGCCACCCTTTTACCTCCACTCGCTCCCTCAAACAACTCTCCATCTTCTTCCTCGGCGCCGCCAGCCTCCTCGCCTCGACAACCCTCACGCGACGCGCCATCCACCGGCGCAAACTGCGCATCGCCCCCAAACTCTTCGACCCGAACACGAATCCGCACGAGCATTTCAGCCCGTTCCACGACGCGCTGATGGCGCTGAACCTGGCGACGATGAATTGTGTGAGTGTGGGCGTTATGGGGGTCGGGGGGGTGTTGTGGGCGGTGGATTTGTATGGGTTGGAGGAGATGAGGAGGGGGTTGAGGAGGAGGTTGGATTATGAAAGTTTTTATGGTGGGGATGGGGGTGGGGAGGAGGGAATGGAGGAGGGGGTGGTAAGGAGGAAGGAGGAGGAGGGGAGGGAGGGGAGGTAGTGATTGTGGGAGTTGTACGATATTGAGGGAGTGTAAGAATAGTGTACATATTAGGCGGTTTACGGGACTACATGGGATATACGCAACGAACCGATACGCAAGTTTAGACCAGAAATGGCAATGCTATTTCGCATGCGATATGCCAGTTATATTGTTTTGACATTGGCAATTGCTCGAATTGTGCCACTGATGCATCATCGGCTCCAGCCCCTTCTGGCCTTGATTATCCCGTTCATATCCCCAGCAGAACACTTAGTCAATTCAAGATGACCAATATCCGTTTGCTACGTCAACTACACGCATCGCCCTCGTATTAACCATGCCGTAAAAGCTCTTGACCAAGAACAAACAAAACATCGCCATGACGCTGGCACCTCAACCCTCCTTCCCACCCTCCCCTTCCCCTTCCCCCTCCTCCTCAACCCTCCTCCCCATCACCCCATCCCTATTCGCCCTCCACACCCCCTCCCCGCCAACAAACCTCTCCAACTTCCAAATCTCCACCCGCCTCTTCGTCTCCTCGAGCGCCTCCTCGCCCGCCCGCCACGCCTCCCGCCGATGCGCCGCACTCACCGCAATCACGATACTCTCCTCGCCAACCGGACACTCGCCCAGCTTATGCACGATGGCGATCTTGACGAGGCTGTGCTTCTGCAGCATGTGCTCGGCGATGGAGTACAGGGTCGCCATGGCGAGGGGCGTGTACGAGGTATATGCTAGGGAGGCGACGGGGAGGTCGTTGAAGTTGTCGCGCGTGGTGCCGATGAAGAGGACGGTGGCGCCGGCGCTGGGGGAGCGGACGAAGTGTGTGGCGTGCGAGGGGTTGAGGGGGTGGGGGGTTAGTTCTATGTGGATGGTTGGGGTGGTGCGGGTGATGGGGTTGGAGGGGATGGAGGGGGTGTAGGTCGAGGGTTCGGTTGTTGACATTATGGCCGTTCGGATTGGGTGGGGATGAGCTTGGGGTGGTGTTGAGGCTTGGTTGAAAAGATGTTGTCGTATGATAAATTCCGGATTAGGAGACTTGTGCGGATATCTGGGTAGGATCCGGGCTGAGAGGACTTAGTGTGCTGGGTCGATTGATGACGTATGAAACTTTAGAGAAGAGAAAAGGAAGAGAAAATTGGGAGACAGAATTAGAAAGGCGGCATAGAAAGTATTTAATCAAGAAGGAATCAATATGAGAAGACCCAGTAACCAGAAGTGACAATATGTGTGTTTGGAGAGAATGGGGGACGGAATCATGACCGTTCAATAATGACCTTACTGTAGCGTCGACAACAGCGGAAGGGACAGGGGTTGAAATAAGACTGATACCTACCTGTGAACTTTGAAAACTTTGTTGAAACTGAGAGTTGTGGCAGTGTCATGAGCAAGAGGAAGGCAAATACAGTTGAACATTGATAGTGACTAATAAGCGGCCATCCGCCAGACCCGCTTCGGTCCGAGCCGAGAATGGCGGGAGGGACATGCGAATATATTCGCAAAGGCCATAACCAGTGGATGTAGTGCCATAACTGCATCAAATCCCTGCATGCCGTTTCCCTGAGAATCTAACAACCAGATTGCCAGATTTATCGGCGAACAAGCATACCACCCTCCCATACCCAACGCCTAGTAAATGCACTGATTCGACCTTGACAAAACGAGTCAATGGAACCTCGCCAAAGCAGAGACATCAGAACCGCTGCCTATGCTGGAACTTCGGCCGTTCAGGTTCTTGCATCAACGCCAGTCGACTTGGGTGCATCCCACCATGCGCCTCTGGCTGCTTGACGGGCTCCGCCCCGTCTTTGGCGGCTTCGCCCTCCTTCCCTCCCTTCTTGCCCTTCTTCTGCATGCTTTCCTTCTTCTTCTTGCGTTCCGCCTGCTTTGCCTCTATCTCCTCGCGCTTCTCTCGCTCGCGCTGACGCTCTTCCTGAAGTTTCGCATTCTTCGACTGCAATTTCTCCTTGCGGTATTCGGAATTGCCTCCACCTCCGGCACTACGAGTATGTGAGTACTCATAGAATTTGCGAGTGGTATATGTGAATGAACTTACGTCAATTCCACATTAATCTTCCTTCCCTTCTTACCGTCCGGGAAGATGGAGTGATTGAACTTCTTCAAACATGTTTCCATACGATCGAAGTTCTCGAAATCTATGAAAGCGAATCCTTTCGGCTTCTTCGTCTGCTTATCCGTCATGATACGTATGTCCTTCGGCGCAAGCTTCTCGAAGTGCGCTTGGAGTTGTCCCTTCGTGGCAGAGAAGGGTAGGTTGCCTGCGAGGAGTTAGCTACAGGACGACCATATATAGCTCATTAAACGGACCAACGAAGACTGTGAAGCGATTTTTCTTTCCGGACGTGGCTCCTTCCGCCGCTCCATTGGTGGACTCGCCAGCAGCACCGTTTTCAGAGTCGCCTTGCACCGGTACCTGATTTGCGGCTGCTTCCTTGTTCTTCTTGGACTTCTTCTTGGACTTCTTTGCTTCTGGGTCCTTCTGCACAGCCTCTGTCGCAATGTCCGCAGCCTTCTCTTCTTGGCCATCTGCGGATGCCGACTGTTGGGCAGCTTCTTGAGCTTCTTGATCTACCTTGGCCTTCTTTGACTTCCGCCCCTTTTTAGATTCCTTCTTCCTCTCCTTGCTATCATCATTCTGACCAGCCGGGGCGACAGTCTCGGTGTCTACGTCCATGGGTGTCGCCTCCGTGTCTTTCTTGCTTGAGGCTGGCTCTGTGACAGCATCGTTATTGGCAGACTTGGGCTCAGATTTCTTCTGTTTCTTAGATTTCTTGGATTTCGCTTCCTCTGCAACCACTTCATCGTCCCGCTTCCGCTTCTTTTCCGTTTTCGGAGGCTTCTCGAGGACAGCGGGGTTTTCGTTGTCTGCTACACCACCGTTGGCAGCTGGAGGCTCAGCATCCGGCTTTGCAGCCTTTTTCTTCGACTTGTCAGACTTCGACATTACGGAGAATATGTACTTTAACGAATGATTGTGCGGTAAGATCTGTGGTAGAATCCTACAGCTTCGGCTTTAGCGATGCAACTTAACTTTTTCTGCCGCTCGTCGTAGGCGGTGAGGAGCGATTTTCTTGGCGTTCCTAGCTGCGACTTCAACCACCGTACCCTCAGTTCGCAGTTTGTAAAGCGAAAAGACGATGCCACAAATACGTCCAGCCGCTCTACGGATACATCTTGCCAGACGTACTCTAAGGCCACCGAGTTTTAGCCCCCTATATTCTCCCCTTCGGCGCCAATTCTCCCATAAACCGCCGTGTCTCATTCTCACCTCGAATCGCACAGTCCTCCGCCCACAACTCCCTTTTCTGCATCCTTCTGGACAATCTTTCTATACTGGCCAGCCGATATTACGTTTGTTCTCTATAACTGCCAACGACAAGAAATGGGTCAAGGAAACTGCAAAGCTCACGGTCAAATACACCTTCTACATATGGGTTATCACCACACTTTTCAGTATCGCGAGCTTGGGCTTCCTGAGCGAACGACAAGAGCGCGCATTTCCTTCGCCGCATGAATGGAGCCTCTATACGCGCTTCCGGTTTAGAAGAGGGAAATGGTGGGAGGTCCCGGAGAATAACGAGGACGAGGGTTTTCCAAACTGGGCTCGCCTTTACGCGGAGTATCAGCACGCTTTGCGGCGGTTAGAGGATCCGAATAAGGACGGGAAGGGCATCATCGAGCAAGAAGGAGAACCCATACCAGGACTGGGAAAAGCGGGCTTTGACCTGACCGAAAAGAGCGAGGAGTGGAGGCAAGGATACTATGAGGTTCTCATGGGCATGGCACGGGCGTCCGAGCGTTTGGAAGGTTGGGTCTCCGACAAGTGGAGGTGGAATGCCTGGTCTCCGGAGTTTATTGAGTCGCCATCAAATCCTAGACCAAGAGCCACGCCTCCAGGAATGCCTCCACCTCCTGCGAAAGAAGATCAAATAGCGATAGCGGACCCGCCAGAGTCATTCTACCTCAGAGTTCTTACCTCCAAGGGGTTTACAACGTATCAGCGGGTCTCAGCAGCTCTGGGATATGCAGACTGGTTGAGCTTCAAGAAGCTGAATGATTCTGCTGAAGAGATGTACAGATGGGCCCTCGACATCGCGATCTCGGGTCTTCCCACTTCCGATACGAAATCGGTCATCGACCCAGAAACAGCGATCCTTTCTGCTTCGGCACCCAGAGACGCAATCACACCTAATCTCATATTCGCTGCCACCAATATGGCAACATTCTATGCATCAACAGGGAGAATCACCTCTGCCCTGCCTATATTCATCTCTGTCCTACGGGCACGTCTTGCTGCAGAACCCGGGCCTGCATCTCCTCCACAACCTCAGCAGGACTCCAGTTTCATTGGAACCATTCTTAGCCTGCTCAAGGAACCGGCTTATCCACCGCTCCCCCCGACAGGCGACGAACCCCTTCGGCGAAGGCAGGAAGACCGCTGCGAAGAAGCTGCGCTGAAGAACTACATTGGCGAGATTCTCTTCGCGACTGCGGGTTCCTCTTCTTCACAGCAAAAGCAGGGACTTGACTGGGTGCGCGATGGCGTCTCAACAGCAAAAATCGCTCAAAGCTTCGACGTGATACAGAAAGACCCTGCACGGAAAAAGAAGTGCGAAACCTGCGAAGAAGTTGGTCTCGAGTCTTGGGGCAAGATCATGACTTATCTCGCTGCTGAGGCGCGGCGGGAGCGTGACGCCGCGAAGTCGGGCGGAATCACCAACTTGCTCTGGAAATTGAAGGGCACGGCTGGGCTGGATAAGAAGGTTGAGGATCTGGAGGATGAGGAGGAGGGCGTCACGCTACGGCTTAATAAGCTGAGGAGTAGGATGCTCAGGGAAGAGTATGAGGAGATGGATAAGAAGTACTCGAGGAAGTTCGTCTTCTAGTTGTTGTAGGATATAGATAGGTGCTCCTGGCGCAACCAAATACCCGATATTTGTCATTCGAAGCCATATTCCTTTCTCCCAAGGTTGATTGTTGTTGCGCCTAAAAACCTGGAATCCTCAGCACCTTTATCAACACCAACTTCCATCAGCCTTCCTATAAGGTAAGATCCTCTAGACTTCCCACGCTACCCTAATAAACTATCAATGAGCTTTCCCAGCCATCACAAGGCTCGATAGCAATTAGTCTTCAGCAAGTGGTTTATTCGGCTTGTCTCCTCCAAATCGCTTAATAGGAACCTTTCCCGTTCGCCTCAGTACACCCGAAAAAGCAATCACCGAACCATAATATCTGGACTAGCAAGACGACAGCAGCACGGTTGGTCGCCCCTTCACCATCCAACAGTTTACATTATCAACCAATAACTCAATATGCTTTATGAGAATAATCTGTTGGTGACCCCGCGGCACTCGCCGTCCTTTTCCTCTCATCTCTTCTCCACCCATCCATGGCGACGCCATGTTCCCAGGCTGCATGACAGCTCGACAGTGGGACGGGCGGGAACTGCCTCCCTCCCTCCCCTTCCCTTCCCTTCCCTTCCCTTGCTCTCCGGTTCCGGGACCCGTCTGAACCGAAACTTACCTTCCCCCGGGGAACTGCGATGGTTAAACTTTATGGCGTCTTGACAAGCGTTGGGGAGGTGGGAATGATTGGTCTGGCGTGGGGAAAGGCTGGTGAGCGGTCCGCGGAAGGGGATATCGATATCGACCAATTAAGGGTTTCGAGAGACGGGACTGGAGCTGGGACGTTGGGAGGGAGAGTGTGAGGAGCTGAAGAGATCGAGAAGAGCACCGGTCAGCCACGAAAGCCACTGGAGTCAAAGGTCGGAGATGGATCACCATTCGCCGTTTGCGGTTCACCGATCAGATAATGTGTGTGAGGGTCGCTGCATTGCAGCAAGCGTTGGCCGCGGGCTGACGGGTTGGATTGTGGTGGTGGAGGTTTGCTATTAGGGACGCGTGTTACACTGCGGTAGCTCTAGGGGTTGGACCGTGTGGTGGAGATGGGAGAAAGCGTGTTTGACGAGTTCAGGGAATGGTGATTGGAGCAGCAACAATATGATGGTCCTGATTGAGGGTGATGTATGTACTGTGATATGGAAATGCAGTAGGCAGAAGAGAGAGGGAGCGGGAGAGGAACTCAAGCATCGATGGAGGCGTTACGAGTTTGCAGGTTCTGCATCTGCTTAAAGAGAAGGACTTCGAGGATTGGGTCTCCCTGAGCATAAGTTTGGCTCGAGCAATGAGGACCTACATCCTTGTAAGTAGGGTTAAAGGAGTGGAAGCATGTGCAGGGAGAACTGGGTCTTGGACACTGTTCCCATGTTGTGACTAAAAGGGTCTAATAAGGGCATAAAGAGATTCTGGTTCAAATGTTGACACAGTCTATCCATATGAGCCTTAGAACTGTGCATTTCTGGGAGGTTTCCGAGGGATAAAAACTCCATCGTCGTCTAAGTCCAAATCTGAAGGATATAGCATCTCCAACATCTCAAGGTCAAGCCTATGTATTCTCCTGAGCTGCCTCCCAGACGCATCGTGGACACATACAGTCGCCGCCCAACGCACCAACTGCCCACTCCCGCCTTTCTTTGACAGGAAGGCTGACATCGCAGTAGTGGCTTCTTAATTCTTCGCCTCTACGGAGGCCCGGTTTCTCATCTGGGTCTCGGCCTTCCCAGGGTACCAGCTCCTCACGGGTCCAAAATCGTATACTACCTTCCCACTCCCAAGCAACGTTGGGGTCACAGCTGTGATTCCCCATACACCACATGGGATGCACAGCTGACACTTCTGGCCTGCGGTCCAGACCTTGCCGAGCTGAGGCAGTGCCTGAGAAGACATGTCAGCAGTGTTGAATGTTGTGTCATTGGTGCAGTGCGGATGGCTCACCTCGGAATTTCGCGTATAGTGTGTTGAATACCCACGTGTCATAGCGGTCTTCGTGCTCGTATATGTTGATATCCATCCTCTCCAAGATGTTGAGAGGGGTCAAAATGTTATCTTTGAACGAAAACGGCAGAGTTTGCGGTACACCGCTGAACGGGTCCGTGGTGTTCTTCTCGCCGTTGTTCTTCCATTTTTCCTCGAGGTCAAGACCGTGGTAATCGCCCCAGATGAAACGAACCTCTTTCAGCTCCAGCGGGTGGATATTTTGCACTTCTGCAAGGGCCAATGCGCGGATAAGGAGAAGTGAGTACAGGAAATCGGAAGATTCACTTGCTGACACCTTCTGGTCGATGTTTACGCCACAAAGAGCCGGGTGATAATTGTCTTGAGCAAGCTCGTAGCATTCCGAGCTGCAGAAGTACGCGTCCTCGCACTCGTCACAGGCTATGATACTTTCCGCGGAACCATCTACTTTGGAGAGAGGAATACTGCAAGCGTCGCAGAAGGAATCACGTAACCTCGCAACAGCTGTTAACAGCGACTTCTCTTCCAGGATCACCTCGCCCGGAGGAATGTCTTCCTTGGCAAATATGCCTAACTGGTCCACGTAGCGCGAAGTCGGCAGTTTACTGTGCGGAATGTAATAAGCATCCAAAACCCATCAGAGCGTATGAATATTGCATGGGAAATATCATGGGGTCTTACTCACTTTGATGCCGCGGTGTCGGGTGAGAGAATGAGGAGAGTTGTCTTCTTGATCTCCAGTTTTGGTGCGACAAGAGCCATTTCCTCATTCATGATCCTAAGTGACTCTTCAGAAAACCGATCCGGCTCGTAATTATTCCAGGGATACTTCTCACGCCGGACAAGTCCCATGTCCGGGTACTCCTCCACATCAGCCGCATCAAAATTGTCGCCCTTAGAGCTGAAATGACTGCGCAATTTCTGCAGTATAGTCTCCCGAAGAGCTTTGAAGTGGCGGTTGGAGGGGAATGCCTGCAGTGCTCGTGTAATGTAGTCGAATGCACTCCGGAGACAACCGCAGTCTATCAGAGACTGGACAACGATGGCGTACCTGGTCAAGTTCAGCTTTTACCGAGAAGAGGTGCAGCAACAGAAAGATGTATATTGAGTCACCATGGAAGATTATGCATACGCTGTTTTGGACCAGCAGTTCCTTGCTATGGTTACTGCCATGGGCTCATCTCCCTCATCCGAGCCCGTCGACTCCGCCGTACAGGTGCATGTTGTATGGTCTACACCAGGGACGATGTAAGGCAACTCAGAAGCTAGCTGGCTGTGTAAATCTGAGGTTATATCTTCTTTAGCTGCACGGAGTGCCTGCTCATGGAATTCACCCTCGTCGGCGACTTCGTCTGCAAGCAGTAGAGCTTTATAAGCGTCGCCAAGAGCCAGGTCCGGGTATCCTAAGCTTCTGTATGCTAGTGCAAGCCTGAGCCTTTGGACGATGCTATATGGCCTATTTATAACCGATTCTTGTAGCTCTTGAAGCTTTACGAGCCTGTCTTTCCACGTGGCAGTCACTTGAGACGTAGTTTTCGAAGACTAATGAGCGTCAGCTCGGGCATCCACTGAGTATATATGACCTACAGCCATCAAGTACAACCCTGGGCCTGTATGTGCGCGTGTAAATGGCAACGACTGCAAAGAGAAATTTTGTCGTTTGCACAATAGTCGCTTAATCGGGCAAGTCTTTGGGTTGGGGTAAAAGCGGTCCGTGCGCTTCGTTTTTTCTAACTGATGAGGTGCTGGCAACCTCTCCCTTCAGCACCAATACTCCAAAATTCGCTGAGGGTCTTATTCCGAGACATACATTACCGCTATGTTGCCGTCCGCGGCAGAATTAGTTGCCGGATATCTCAGAACAAATGGATACAATGAGGTTCGTTGCCTGTCGGAGTCAATCCGTTGACGTCAACTCACCAGCCCTGTCAATCAGACACTGGAGAAGTTTATCGACGAGGCAGGTCTAGAGAAGGGCAGCGGTTCATCCAACGTCATATCCGTTGAGGATCTTCTTCGGGAAAAGCAAGCATTTGACCTTAGTTTAAAGTTTGAGAAGCTGGGAACACATGCTACACAAGCAACCTGGCGGAAGCCAGGTCAGTCCCTTTATACGTCTGACAATAGAACAGTATTGCTAATCCTGACTTAGCACCATCTGTTCCTACGGTTCTAGGCGCGGTGCCAACCAAAGCCAATATTATTTCAGCGTTCATGCTGAATTTGAAATTGCCAGGATCGTCTACACCGAGGAAGTGCATTGCAGCAACGACCGCTGATAGACGGCTGAATTTGATTGATCCTCTCGCACCGATGTACCCTCTAATAAGGTCCTATGTGCATTTCATAGACTCTCCCCTCCTGGATCTCGTTGCGATCAATCAAAGGTTCTTGTTGGCGGGCACCATGTCTGGTAAGGTTATCCTATACGATACAGCCGCCGACGAAGTCGCCAGCGAACGAAAAGATCACACTAAATACGTCGTAAAACTGGCCGCTTGGAAGATGCCGGACTGTATCCTGGTAGCAAGTGCCGGATGGGACGCCAAGGTCAATATCTACAGACTTCAGCTCGACGCCCATGACAATCTACGGCTCGGAGAACCTTTGATAACCTCGACGTTGCCGACCATCCCAGAGACAATCATATTCATAGAACGGGCTGGGTCATCCTCACCTGTTCTACTGGTCACTCGAAGGGACTCTACTTGCCTTTTCTATTATGATGTTCCAATATCAAACTCAAGCGCAAACGAGATGACTCTATTAGGAAGGCAGAATTTGGTTCCACATTCTAACGCGTGGATCGTATTCTCTCCCTCCGATGTTCAAATATCTCCGGCTGATCCTTCCATTGCCGCAATTGCCACTTCGTCGACTCCGCATATGAAGCTACTGGTCGTTCGTCTGCTTGTACCACCCAACCAGCAAGCGGGAACGGGAATGATGGCGGTAGAGAACGATGCCGGACCTCCTCCAACACAAGCGGCACAAGCTCGAGCAGAACTGCGGCTCCAAGATCGTGAAGAGGCAGCAATCCTGGTCAGCATTAACACTATGGCTCCGCAGACAGCTTACTCCACACCCAAGCTTGCATGGCGCCCCGATGGATCTGGAATATATGTCACAGCCGATGACGGAGTTTCGAGGTTTCGAGGCAAGCACTGGTAGACTATTCGCGAGTCTAGACAAGCATGACTCGGGCTCCAAAGTGCGTTGTCTGTGGGCGGGCTACATCCAAGATGACCCCGAACATGGTCCCAATAACGATCTTGAGTGCCTTATTAGTGGCGGCTTCGATCAAAAGCTAATCATTTGGCGGACTGTATAATGTCGCTTTCGGATTGCGGTAGTCATGATTGGTTGTCGAAATAGACGCACTGAGCAACACTTCCAGAAACATGTCCCAGCTCCAAAGACTCGGGGGGCCGCTAACACCCTCGTCGTCGGTTTCACCGATCACACATCCGTCTTGATCTTGGTTCGTGGGCGATTATGAAGAACTAACACTATAACGGCACGATAGGCGAATACCTGGCTGATCCCCGCTAGGCGCTGCAAATGTGACGGAGAGCACTGGGACCTCGCCTACGGTGGACGGATAGCAGTACGCGCGACCTTCAACAATCTCGTGGGACGATGCGTTGAGTCGGTTGAATTTACCAAGACCATGGATCAAGGGGTAGAACTTCCGAATTACGTATTCAACAAGGCAGATATGTCATTGACCTCTATGTCATCTGTCCTCTGGCCCAGCTTCACATTCAGGGTTTGGTTTACCAACTCTGCAGGTACTTTCACACCTCGTCTTGCATGAGGGATGGATTCAACGTTACTCCGTACATGTGGCTGGTTGTCCTACCGTAGGGATCGATAGGATATCGATCACCAGCGCCACGATCCCAATCCAGCAAGCCACCAAGCAAAAGGAAATTCAGACCCCTGGTATCTGGATAGTCGTGACGGTATTCCCCGGGCATTGGAAAGGCTTGATAATTGTACTACAACTGCTCCATCCACAACCTTGACATTTCTGCCACCATCCTGGGACCTTACACATGGCGCCCGTTTGTTCACGGAGGGAAGGGTTGGTCCTGCTCTTGGCACAGAGGAAGTGCATCATGCACCTACATGCGCCATTGGTCCGCGGAGTGGAATAAATGAAAACTTAGGCCAACTTTGGAGCCTATGGATGCCAACTTGCGGAAACGCTAGAATCGCGGAAGCGGAAGGGTCGCCTCTGGCCGGCACTATACTTGCCACTCCGCCTACGCAGGTTCTCTTGTTTGCAGTCAAGATGCATCTTAGTGGCCGGGCTTCGGGTTTCTTCGCTCGCTGAGGCTTTGGCGGACCATGGTAGGTACTGTATATCTGTCTGTGAAGCTGAGGCTAGTGACTCTTCATTAGCTTGATTACTCTGTCTTGACTCTTACTTGTTCTGTCTTCACTCTTATTTTCTCTGTCTCGACTCTCACCTGCTCTATCTTGACCCCTAACTGCTCTGTCTTGACTCCTAACCAGGGCGCTTTGTTTAAATAGCTCGAGTATCATTTCACACCCGTTTGGATTCGTTCTCCTTTCCAAAACTCCTCCGTTCGACGGCCACACCATCGAGAGCAATCACAAATAACCGAAATGCCAGGCACTGGCTCTCCGAAAGAAGACTACTTGCTCATAATTGTGGGCCCTCTGGATCATGCCTTTTTCAAAGATTGGAGAACGCTCAAGGACGAAATCCGGAAGGGTGTTAAAGAACAACCTGGTCAGACTGAAGTAGAAGCTGATCCAACGAAACATCAGAGCGTTGGCTGGTGCACTTTCAAAGACCTCAGTGAAGCGGAGAAAGCGTATGGTACGTTCATTTGCGTTCTCATCACTGCAAGCGTTCATTGACACGGTTCAGGAAAACTCGAATGCCAACGCTCGATCCTCGTTCACCTATATATCACCTCAACAGTTGACCGAAACTTTCAATTACATACATGCAATTGCAGTGATTTCCACAAGATCTTCCGCGACGTGGGCCGTGATGGGCACTCAAAAACGACGTGCTTACCCTCTTCCGGCGCCGACTGGGCCGTTCTGCATCGCAAATCGTTAGTTAATTTTGTGCCAATACTTCAACTAAGACGCCGACCGCGAGATGCGATCGGACGAGGAGTTCAGCATAGTTATGGCCAGGCTACTCCTCAGACCTACGGCTACCCGTACGGTCAACCTCCTAACCAGAGCTACGGTCAGCTACCTCGCCAGAACTACAGCCAAGTTCCTAGCCAGAGCTACGCTCAGGTTCCCAGCCAAAGCTACGGTCCGGTTCCTGGCCAAAGCTACGGTCCGCTTTCTGGCCAGAGTTACAACCAGGCTCCCTCGTATGATTATAGCAGGACATCCCCCATGACCGATCCCGAAGTCTATCCTCAATCCGGCACAACCAGCGCATATCCTGGGGCTTATCGATCCTCAAGTTTCAGCACAGCCACGCCACTATACGCTGCAAACCAGAGTGGATTTCTAGTGAACATGACCAAAGGCACCGCGCTCACGGAGTCTCGTGGAATATTCATTCAAGGCATAAGTTTCAAGGCGAAGAAAGAGAATCTGGAAGACTTGTTCAAAGGGAAGAAAATCACGCCCGTGGACTTCAGACTATGTCGAGGTAAAGAAGGCAGATTCAATGGATGTGTGACGGCGAGGTTCAACACACCAGAGGAGGCCAACGCAGCGATACAGAAACTTGATGGCTCCAAGCATATGGGCAGGCTTATTACGGTGCGATTGGATAAGGAGAAGACGATCGTGAAGCCGGAGTATTCCGAGCCCTTGATTGTTGATGGAACTACACCTAGCGTAAGTTGGATTGCTGCAGAGGGTTCCTCCTGCTGACATCGTTAGCGAAATGTACCTCTTTGAGCCGGCGAGCTGCTTTCGACTATCATGCGTCTAGAACCACGACGCATGCCGGTTTACAGGCGCGCGGGCTGGAACCTGTCGGGCCCCTCCGTTCGGCCAGCTGGAAGCACGTGGCTGGCTCTCCGCATTAATATTTTCTTTTCTATATACACATCACTGCGTCTGTATTCTTGTTTCCAATTTTTCTTTCATTTTCCTCTCTCAGGAGAGAACTGCTCTGGCGGACCTACGATTCGGGCGCACAGGATATAGGGGTAATTACACTGTATATACAGACTTTGGCCCCGTTCAGGGCTTTTACATTGATCGGCTTTCATTTGTAATACTTCCTTAGTAAAGTATAGTCTTAATATTCAACAACATCAAACTCTAGTACTTTGCGACTTCAGCCGTCGAGGCAAACGTCAGGGCTTCTGAATCGACAGTCTTCACCGATCAACTCCTGAATGCATGCACTACCGCAACCACAGCTTGTGGTCCACTCTCCTCGATGGCTGATGTGCAAGCGCCGACACTGGCCTCAGTGTTCTACCATGCATCAGTTTAAACTCAGGGCGTTACCGTCCTTGCGACAAGTCCGCACATACCATCCAATCGCACCGTTTCGCCTGAACATCCAAGTCCCTCAGCCTTACGCCCCACCACACACGCACACATGGCACGCAGACAAAGACGTCCTCGTGGAAGGCGGTAAGACGTTGACCCCTCATCCCGGTGCAAACATTACGCACGTCATCCCACAAGGGACCCAATGAAAGACCCGCTGATCTGGAAGATGCAGAACCAAAACTGGGGTCTGAGGAGCCACTTTTGTGATTTGCAGGGAAGAGGACGCCACAACTCCAGCTAAGTTCGATTATGCGGGTGCGGCTGAGACTGGCGGGGAAGCAGCGGTCGGAGGCGGGCGGGAAAGGGATGATCCAATTGAGTTGGCGGGAAGGGTGTAGATATTTGAAATTTGGAGTGACATTCTTGGAAGAGTTCTTATTAGCACTGACATAAGATTATGTTGACGAGCCACTCCAGTACCACACCCTCTCTTGGAAGCCTGTATCAACTCCAGCCCCTCGAGTCCCTAATATTTCAAGTCTCCCTCTCGAGCCGTTCAGCCAGTGTGAATGCTGTGTGACCACAGAGCTAACAACTCATCCCGTCCAGATCCGGAAAACAAGAAACCATAACGCGCCATAGCTCACTCCTCAACCTCCACCAAGTAAGTGGCGCAAGCCCCGAAACTCGAAAGCTTCGCACCCAATATCTATGATGCACCGCAAGGAGCCAGAACAGTGGATCTCCTCTCACCATACCGTTATCATAATTCTCGTCCTATAGCCTTGCCACAGTGACAAATTCCTCCTCGTGCATCGGTGTAGGTCCTTGGTGGGTGCTTCTGATAGCAATTACGAAAATTCTCTGACGAGGATTGGACGCTCGTGTCTCACGACATAAATGTATAGGCGGACCTGTGAGAATTTTAGGTTTGCGGGCCCTGACTGGATGATGGCGGGATGTCATGGCTGTTTCCGTGCATGGGGTGGGATAAGGTTGGGGAAGGCTGCAGTTGTGGTTCCCTTCATGAAAGGAAAAGGAGGAAATATCCTGATTTCATTGTGTACGGGAGTGAGGAGTCGAACAGTCCACTGTAGACAGGGCCTGGAATGTGTTCTAAAGTTGACGCTCGGGGAGTGAATCCATTACATTTCTCTCTGACGCAGACGATTCCCCCCGTTTGCACATGTGGGCAGGGAAATCAAGTGCAGAATGATGCTCTCCTAAGTGCTACTCTATAGCTGCCCACTTGTAGATGGTTGTTTATCTTCAGCAAGCAGGTAACCACTGTACGGCAGTAAGGAGTCGAGAAGTCCACTGTGGACACGGCCTGGAGTGTCTTCTACAGTTGAGTGAATCCATTGCATTGCTCTCTGACCATGACAACCCCCCACGCTTGCACGTCGTGGGCAGGGAAACGAAGTGCTGGATGATGATCTCCTGAAATGCAACTCCACAGCTGCCCACATGTACATACACTAGTTCTCCATTGCCAGCAGTCAGCTAATCACTCGCTAGTCTTTTGACTCCGATTTTACTCATATTCTTTAAGCGAACATCTCTAAGCTCTTGCGCGACTCTGCGACAGTGTAGCCCAAAACTCAACCGCAATATCCCGCACGCAAGTTCCCATGCCAGCCAAAGAAACCCCAGTACCGTCAGAGCAAAACTTCAGCGGGCCCAACACGATCCACGCAAGCCCTCTCGCACCGATAACACTCATCTCCTCCACCCCCATCGCACTGCCTCTCCGTGCCCTATGGTTTACCCTGACGGCACAACAAAGTTTACACAAGGTTATCTTGGCTCCCGCAATGCAAGGATATGTGTCGTTGATTTAAGGTTATTTGAACGTCTAGCGTCCCGGACTGCTGGGTTGTATTTTGAAATCGAAAGAAAGGTGCGCAATGGCTGGTTCTTTCCATGTTTAGATGAGGCCAGTGGGGAGATGTTGCTGGGAGATGGGTTTTACAGTCCTCCACCGGACGGAGGCTTTGCTTTATGGTACGCTGAGCAGATAGTTCTTGATATCTCATGACACCTACGGTGCTGGGATAGTCCTGCGTGTATTGAATAGTTGTTTAATGAGCCAAGTGATCAAGCTCACTGCCAGCTCTTCTTATTTGCGTGCAATAGAAGCAGTAGATGAAAACTCCAGTGATCGTCATATACTCAATTCCATCGGAGTCGTTTTATGGCCTCTTCTCATGAACGATATGATTCTTTTCTCCCGTGACGCCGTTAATGCCAACAGAACGCAGCGCTACCGTATGTATATGCAAGCTGCGTGACCATAAAACTCCAAGTTCGAGAAACATATGCATGTATAAATCGCTGTCCACCCACTCAACGGTAAATGCAATGGGACAACCTCACACTCGCCACCCCGCCTTCAAGAACTTCCAAGCCGTCACCCAAAGCACACAACACCACGTCGCCGCAAACAGCAAGAAGATTCCGCTCCAGAGCTGCACGCCGAGATAGCTCGTACGGCCATCACTCTTGGTCGTGACGAGTGCGCCTGCGATAGGCGCGCCGATCAAAGTCGCTACACTGGACACGCTCATCGACATGCCCAGGCGCGTACCGAGGCGAGATAAATCAGGACATATACCGGCGAAGGCGGCTGAAGGGAGTGTGACGAGGCCCGCGGAGAAGAAACCTTGGGATCGTAGAGTTAGCACTGCGTTGAACGCAGAACGGGGCGAGAGTAACATACCCCATATGACGCTGAAAGCAATAAATGTCCCCGACGTCTCAATGCTGATCCAGGTCAAACTCAAAATCCCCCCTGCAAGAGCACACAGCATCCAAGAAAATATGCTGCCGAGATAATGTCCCAGTATCCCAGCAGCGAGTCTCCCGAAGAAACTCGCACCCACGCTCATCACAAGCGTGTACAGAGCCATGCTTTCCGACATGCCCAGGCGGTCTTTTGCATAGGTCGGAATGTAGAAGTAGGGGATGATGTATCCGATGAAGGTGAAGAAGGTGGAACAGGTATAAATGAGAAATAGACGGTCTTTGAGGGCGGTTTTGTCGAAGAGTTTGCGGGCTTTGCGCGGGCGCACGACGATGCTGGAGCCGCTGAGGAGCGTCGGTATGGAGAGGGCGGCTGCAGTGAGCGAGACGAAACCCATGGCTCGGATGGTCTGTTGAGGGTATCAGCAGTTGTTGTGAATGAGTCGAGAACAGGTCGGAGAGTACCCAAGGGAAGCCGACGGTTGGCACGAGTCGATTGAACATGAGGATGTAGCTCACGCCGCCTGCCGATATCAGCACGTATGCCACAAGTCTTATGTTCTACGCAATGCACTGACCAACTGCAATACCGCTCATCACAATGCCCATCGCCAGTGCTCTCCTTTTGTCGAACCAAATCCCAATGAGAGCCAGACTGGGCACATACAAGAGTCCCGCTCCCAGGCCCATGCATACCGCTTGAGACAAGAAAACTTGCCAGTATTGCTTGGAAAGGCTGAGCATCATGATGCCGAGAACAACGAGGAAATTCCCGATGAGCAGCATAGAGCGAAAATAGCCCAAGTCGAAGAGTGGACCGGACAGTACACCGATGAGAATCAAGAGCCATCCTTGTACGGTGCCTATCCATGAGATAGCAGTGTGGCTGGATGAAGATAACAGATATGATTTGTAGTAGGCTTGGAACGCGCCGTAGGAGAGGGTAAAGCCCCTATACGGAGTATTTAGTTTCATGACCTCCAGAGAGTAATGGAAGGAAAGCAATCCTGGACCAACCAAATATTGATGTAGATTAAAAAACCTCCAAGAACCTTGAGCCAGGCGTGAATGCCGCCATCTGGAGCTTTGGGAAACGGGCTTTGGGGAGGCGTGGCGGGTTCTCCGTCATCTGTCGATATGGTCTTTTGTGATGAAAGCTCTTGAGATGAAGGTGCCCACCCTTTTTGCTCATGGGCAGGAACCTCGTACGCCTCCTTCTCCTGGTCGACCATGGTTGATGACATTGAAGTTTGCAGCGTCTGTCGTAGAGTGATGTGCTTTCTACTTGTCGGTATTTGAAAACATAAAGATCGAAAGAACGGAGGAGGTAGTAGCTGTTAATACAGTGGGCTCAGCGGAGTGGATGTAATTCTCAATCTCTCCTAAGCCTAATGTTCGGCTTCTATATTCCCGGTGTTACTGCTGGATAGAACCTCGGAAACTACAGGAGAGCAAGAGCAACCTGCAACGCAGCACGGAATCGAGAAGGCAAAATGCCATTTGTGATAGGGGAAAAGAGAACTGCATTGTTGGGACTCTAGGATGGTTTATATCCGGAAATAATTCCACAGAAGGTGGCATGGTGTCCATCCCGGTTGACGTGCTATTTTGACAATGTCGGATGCGGGGAGAAACCGAGGTTGTGTACAAGTGCGCTAAATTGAAACAGGCAAGGCGTCCATCGTCGGTTGTCTCCAAATCTTTTGCAAAATCCAGCTAGATTTATACACGAAACCCGGAGAAACGTCAAAGAGCTAGTGATAGTTGAATGGTATGTAGAAATGAAGGGAATGCACTTATCAATTAGAATCTAGACTTGGACTCCGTTGCGCCTTGCAGACCCCGGCCAACGGGTAACATTGGACGTCGAAGCGAAAATCAAGACACTGCCCTCATACAACCAAACGTCCCGGCTCTACTTCCAGGATAGTCTTCAAGCGCTGAAGGAAGACATGGCCTTGACGTTCATCGCCCTTTGGAACGGTAACGGTGAAAACGTTCACAGGTTCCACAGATACTCGCTCTGTGATGGCAGGTGCCTTCCTGGAGGTTGCTGTGGGTTTCTTTCCACTGAGTATATCGAGGATATCCGATTTGCGAGCAGGAGATGGTCTGGTTGGCGCCGATGGAGTCGGAATCAAGCCAGTGAGTTGGGGAGCGAAATGACCTCGAGTATACTTCCTCCCTGCCACCTTGTCCAGGCCCAGGACCGCATTAAACAGTTCATCCGCTGTTGGTTTAGCTGTCTTCGACTTGGGCAAATCCTCATTGGCAAGCTCCGTAGCCCGAGCAATAAAAGTGGAGATGGGCAAGAAGACACCAAGGGATTCCTGGACGCGTTTCTGACATTCTATTACAGCCTTGAAAGACACCGGAAGAGTTATCGCGACTGGCGGTTCCTCAACTATGGCAGGTGTCTCTTCAACCACCTTTGCTTCTTTGGCTGGGGCTGGTTTGGGTGCAGCCATCTTGATGTTCGACAGGTCAAGATGAGCGAGCTTCTTTATCCGTTCAGACTGTTCGGCAGCATAGGACTGCTCTATGCGGCCAAGAAAAGCGAGGACATCTCCTTTCAGCAGCCTACCATTCGGTCCCGTGGCGGGGATCTTGTCTGCATCGTCCTTGCTCAAGCCGTTCTCTTTCAGAAGGTGCTCAACAGAAGGATACAGGGGGTAAGTCTGCTTCTGAGCTTTTCCACCTCCGCCATTCTTCGTCGGTTGCGCGGGCGGTCTGGGGGCTTCTGCGGCGGTCCGTTCCTCTTTAGGTATGGGAGAAGATTGCTTGGGGGCCTCCTTCGCCGCGGGGCTCTCCTTTGGCGCAGCGCTGTCTTCAGGAGGGAGTTCGAGCGAGCTGAGGTCGTCGCCGGGCTCTGCGGTGATGGCTATCCTTGTGCCAACCTGGACGGATTTGGAGCCATCTCCTTGCTACGGAAGGAATTAGCGGATGGAGCCTCGCCTTTGAGCAAGATGCATACTATTATTTTGGCCAGAACACCGTCATCCTGTGCCTCAACGTCCATCTGCGCCTTGTCTGTTTCAATCTCAAGCAGAACGTCTCCCGCGGAGAATGAATCTCCTAGCAATGATCAGCCTGTCATTCTTCGCTGCGCTAGACTTTGTGCCGTACCCTCCTTCACTCGCCACGTCGCGATATTGCCTTCCGTCATCGTCGGAGAGAGCGCCGGCATGTTAAAATTGTGCGCTGCCCACGAAGTGGGCGCAGTGCGGAATGCTGCATGCAGTTAGTTGTATGGAAACGACACGCCCGAGACTTGAGCTGTTCACCTCTTCTTGCGCCATGATGACGGATCTGCTGCGCTGCGGCTCGAGCGGACAATCTGCACGCCGTGGCAAGTGCGGCCATGGGAGGCAATGGTCGGGTTCGAGAGGGCTGCACAGCTTCGGTGGTGGATGAGCGAAGTCCGACGGTTCAAACATTTGAAGATGTCGGAGCAAGCTTTCGCATGGTCCGTGCACGGCGGAGAAGATCATCACCGTACAAGACAATTCGTGAACCTCACCTCTGTTAGGCTCAGCGCTGAGAGAGATCCGTAAACACGCGGGGGTTTGGGACGGAAACTTTGCAAGTATGCGCTCATCAATTTGTGCGAACTCCAACTGACCAGGAACAAGCATGTCCTCTATTTCCCGGGGGCTCTACAGCTTCCTCTGCCAACAATCACTCCGTCTCCCCTCCTCTATACGGGTCTCTCTCTTTTCGAGTCGAACACGATGCGTGAACGGGTGCGCCGCTTCCAAACTTACGTCTTCTCCCCTTCTGCGCCACTATGTCAAACCATCAAGAATACTGCAATCAATGGCTAGACCCACATATCTTTCACGTCTGGAGGCAGACCCAGCCATACGGACTGTCTTGTTGACCAAGAAACCTGTTCTTCTTTACGAGGGCGCGCCCAGCTTCAAATACACCATCAAAGTCTATCTTTTAGCGGGCGCAACAATGGCAGCTGGCCTCTATTCACTCAAATTCTCCAAGTTTGTTAGTGAAAGAAAAGGCCTCGTCGGCTTTGAACATTACACATATGTCTTCGTAGGAATCTGTCTTCTCGCCATTGGGACGTATATATGTTCCTTTCCCGTCTCGCGATGTACATCCATCGAGCTGATCCCGAGCACGATTCCCCATGCCGCCGTGCAGTTCCGCATACGGGCTCGGACTGCACCCTTCCTTGCAGACAAGGTGATTGTGGCCAATGTGGGGGAAGTCACAATAAGCCAGAAGACGAGCCCGGTCGCAGCGGAATTGATTGCGGCCGACCGGTACAGAGCGCAGAGAATCACTGAGGGCCTTGAGAGCGAGTTCTTTCTCAACCGCTGGTTTGAGATCGCGACTCGCTTTGTAGAGAAGAGATGGACGTCATTCTTTCTCAATTTCAAGTTTGCCGTCACCAAGTTCCGTTACGTTCCCATTGAGGTTCACGGTGACAAGTGGAAGGTTGACTGCTCGGCGTACCTGCGCGAGGATGGTCAAGGTATGTGCCACACTGACCAAGTTCCCAAACATTGTCTGATCTACCCACAGCGCTGGATCGTCTGATTAGAGTGGAGTAAAAGCCACTTAGAACTGGTTGAGTCGCTCCCTTTCAGTTCTGCCGTCGTCGGAGAGGGGCCACTGCCATGCAAGGAGAATGATCTTGTATAATGTATCGGTCTGGACACACTTATGGAATGCCAAAGGAAGGTCGTTGAGTCGCAAAGAGTTGCAGACTTCTCATTCTGCAGGGTACGGGCCTGGGCGATTGGGTGTACTGCCTGGGCACATATCGCTAGGGCCCAATTGTACAACATGTTTACATAGGGTGAATGTATCATTACATATCCGGATGAGTTCAAGGTGTCTAGATCGAAGGATCAACCATACCGAATGTTTTAACATTATTCGTGGGTATTCGTCGTGTGACTGGCGGGTATCACACAATTCATCCCTTTAGACTTCAACACCACTCTTGCTTAGTCAGCCTCCTATCCAACATCGCCAAGCCGGAGTCAAGATGTACGCAACCAGCCCCAGCAAAACCGGTAGCTAAGCGGGGATTGAAAATGGGCCCTCAGATACGTCCGTCTCCCTTAACTAAGGTACTGAATGTTGTTCTGTGGGGGAAGTGCACTTTGGCCGGGCCGCGCTACAGAACTGGAACAAGCATACGATAAGAAACATGATCCAAAAGTCTGAACCCGATTTCCCAGAGACGAGTGCGTCCGCCTGTTGTGTCGATATGTACTCCGTAGGTCAATGGCAAAGTAATGCGGGGGCGAGTGGCGAAGGGGCCGAAGCACGTGTAAGGCAGAGCACGTGCCGGCGGGTCTCCCCACACTTTGCAGCAGCGACGACTCTAAATCCATTAAGCTTTTGAGCCGCATCTCGTTCCTGCAGACGATCTACGACAGGACGATGAGCAACGAGATGACTTTGGAGCCCTTTGAAGCGTTTAGAGGAAGGCCTTTGCATGTCCGAAATTCCGGCAACAATTGCCGCCGTAGCTCAGGGCCATTTCTATGTACTTTTTAACACGTTTCGAGGACACCTGGACTGAGAAAATGATTAAACTCTGTTTGCGCTGTTAACATTGATGTTTGAAGCGTCCCTGGTTTTGGTGCCTCCGCGTCGATGTCATGTGTGGACAGGCAACCTTAGCGTGGGCGCCAAGCCCGACCGCAACATCAACATCTTTCCATCCACCGGCGCCATCGCCCACCACAGCGACAACATCACTCCGGTTGGTCTGCTATTCTTTCGCCAGAATTGCAGTGCTATTCCAGCATCGCCATCGCGCTGTGGCGGAACGACCCAACTGGCTGTCATAACATCCCGTTACAACAAAAACAACCCGCTACTCTAGCACCTTGCTATCGGGCCGCATCACCATCGCACTATTCACTGTCGGCCTCCTGAATGCATCGCGCGCAGGCCTTGTGCCCATGAGGTCCTTATTCTGAGATTTCATCCAGCGATGTAAGTCAAAGTCTCCATCACCACTTGCCCCATTAGAACATGCGCTCACTGGCTACTCCCACTCTAGATCTCCTTCACTGTAATCGCATCAATGTCTAGCCGCTCGAAAAGAAAGCTTGACGCATTCGATCCCAACGCGTCGGACCCCGACGATCTAGATTTCGACATCCGTGAGGCTCGCGGCACGCCTCAGCGACGGAATCGCCAACGCAACCGATCCAAAACAAGCAGCAAGCCGAAAAGCAACAAGAGACAACGTCGCGACGACTACGGCGGATCCGACGTGGACGACGACGAAGAGATCGTATCTGACGACTCATTCACGGATCGCTCAGCATCTGAAGAATTTGAAATCAACCCCAACACTGGGCGCAGCGTTCGACGCGCAGCAAAGAAGCCGGTCAAGTACGAAGAGAGCGAGGAGGAGGCCATCCAAGATACACCGTCCGAGGACGAGGAAGAACCGCCCCTGCAGAATCGTGGGCGCCGCGGCCGCCAAGAGCGTGCAGAGTCTTCTAAGCCGTCGCTGATAGTGAAGCTCAAGATGCCCGCCGATTCTCTACCGAGAAACAATACACGTACACGCCAAGCAAGTAAAGGCATCATGCGAGGAAAGACACCAGAAGTTGTAGGGACACGGCGTAGTAGCCGCCTCTCTCACGATGTGGAGTCACCCATTCTCGCTATTTCAAACTCTGGCAAGCACGTCGACATCCTGCGTCCTGGCACACGAAGTCCCGAGCCTTTCATAGCTCGCGCAACACGTGGCGGCAAAGGCTTGATGACCCAGCAGCACAGCGCTATCATGGAAGCGTCCCAAGAGGCCTCGATGGTGCGGAATGAAGACAGTCCCGGTCCGCTAGATGACTTGCTTGGAGGCAACGATACCCAGGTTTATGCAACCGATGAAGCGTCCGCGGAGCCTGAGGTACAAGTGTCAAAAGAGGAAGAGGCTGACGACGATGCGATGGATGGTGTTATTCAGGAGTCTCAACAGGAAGGAGGTGCTGAAGAAACCGATGACGAGGGTCCTGTGACCAGAGGGGGTAGGAATCTCAGGGTAAGCCATTTCAATCTCCCTCTTGTGATGAGACATCTAATCTGTTACCGACAGTCACGAGGCAAATCAGCGAAACGCAAACGGGGTGCAGATGAAAGCAGTGATTTTGAGCCTGTCGCTGACGAGGATAAGGAGGATGAGGAGATGTCAGAGGCCGAAAACGACAATAACCACAGATCCACATCAGAAGAGAGCGGCTCGGGCTCCGGTCGTCGCTCTGCACGTCTCCGTGCCCGAAGGTCACAGCGCGGCAGGCGTCAAAGTGACTCCAGTGAACATGAGTCTTTCTTGGATGCTGATGAGCTGGCGGAAGAGGCTCAAGAACTGAACACAAATAAGCGACGTCGTTTGAGCCGGCGTAATCCTGATAACGATCTCACATATGACACGGCACCGAAGTTGCGGAATCGAGCCCGGAATACGGTTGACTATCGTCTTATACGTCCTGAGCAGAATCAACTGTTCGATGATGATGATACCGCGCCTGTTGTCGACAAGTCTCGTTCAAGAGGCGGACGTTCAACGTACCGAAGTCTCTTCAGTCACCAGGGTCCATTTGGCGGCGGTGTCGAAGGTGGCGCGGAAGCGGTTGGCGGTATTGACTCGGACAGTAGCGATGACGAAGTTCAAAAGGCCCCTAAAGCTATTGGGGGCGCTTTTGGAATGACTCCAACCACCGGAACGGCTCCCGGATTTGGCTTCCCTCAAACACATCATACGGATGCACTACAAGCCACTGGGGGTGGCCCAGCGAACCTGGGGAAAATCAAGGACAGAAAACTCCTCGCCGACGCTGACCCTCTTGGGGTCGATGTGAACGTCAACTACGACAGCGTTGGTGGTCTGGACGATCACATCGGCAAACTAAAGGAGATGGTCATGCTTCCACTTCTCTATCCCGAAGCATTCAAACCATTCAAGATTACCCCACCACGAGGAGTGTTGTTCCATGGTCCTCCTGGTACCGGCAAAACGCTTCTTGCGCGCGCTCTCGCTTCTACCGTGAGCAATAATGGCCAGAAGGTCACATTCTACATGCGTAAAGGCGCGGATGCCCTGAGCAAGTGGGTTGGTGAAGCAGAGAAGCAGCTGCGGCTTCTTTTCGAGGAGGCGCGGAAGAATCAACCCAGCATCATCTTCTTCGACGAGATCGATGGCTTAGCACCGGTACGTTCCAGCAAGCAAGAGCAAATCCATGCTTCAATTGTCGCGACATTGTTGGCTCTCATGGATGGCATGGATGGCCGTGGACAAGTCATTGTTATTGGCGCTACCAATCGTCCCGATTCGGTCGACCCTGCTTTGCGACGACCCGGACGTTTTGATAGGGAGTTCTACTTCCCGCTGCCTAACCTTGCGGGTAGGCGCGCAATCATCGATATACACACCAGGAACTGGGAACCACCGCTGAAGCCAGAATTCAAGGACCAACTAGCTGAGATGACAAAGGGCTATGGCGGTGCCGACCTCCGAGCGCTTTGCACAGAAGCCGCATTGAATGCCATACAAGGAACATATCCACAAATCTACCGAACGGAACGTAAACTTCTCATTGACCCTGCCAACATCAAGGTACTGGCGAAGGACTTTATGATATCCATTGACCGAATGGTTCCTTCATCACAACGAACAATATCTTCCACTGCATCACCTCTTGCTAAGCACATTGAGCCCCTTTTGCGCAAGCCTCTGCAGGATGTCATGAAGCTCATTGATGAGTTCATCCCTCGTAGGAAGAAACTCACAGCCTTGGAAGAAGCAGAATATGATGATCGCGATGATGATAAGGGTTTTGAGCGGGAGGCTACTTTGCGGATGTTCGAGAGGAGCAGGGTCTTCCGCCCTCGGTTGCTGATTAGCGGCCTGGAGGGCATGGGTCAACAGTATCTGGGCGCCGCTCTGCTCAGCAAGATTGAAGGATTGCACGTGCAATCTTTCGATCTTCCCACTATCCTTGAAGACCCAGCACGAACGCCGGAAGCTGCCATTACTCAGCTCTTTACAGAGGTTAGGCGTCACAAGCCCAGCGTTATATACATTCCGTATGTCGACGTATGGTACCAGACTCTGCCACCAGCTGCGATCAAGACCTTCAGGTTGCTCCTCCGCACCATTGGCGCCAATGAGCCCATTATGCTTTTGGGTATCACGGAACTGTTAAATGAGAAGGATAAGCCAGATCCCCAAATGATGGCGGACTTGTTCTCTTTCACTAAGAATAATGTTTATCATCTCCAGAGGCCTGACCAACCAGCTCGAAACGAGTTCTTCAATAACATCAGCCATTACATTCGAATGTCTCCTGCGGACTTCCCGGATCCGGATAACCGCAAGAAGAGGGAGTTGCCAGAACTGGAGCCGGCACCTGTTGTGGCTCCTGTCGTAGACCCCGCCGAGGTTGCGGCAAGGGAAAGGCAGCAGAGAAAGCAAGATCGATTGACCTTGAACAAGCTCAAGGTCATGATACAACCCATCATGGACCAGCTCAAGAAGAGCTACAGGAGATTCGCAAAGCCCATCATTGATGAAGCCGACTTTGCATACCTTCTCACGGATGAAGATCCGAATACCTTTACCAGTGACCTCCCACCGGAACAGCAACAAGAGCAGGGTGTGTTTCGTCCTTTCGAGCGCGCAAAGGACAATAAAGGTGTCGACGTGCTTCTTCACGTCCCTAGTGGTAACCGATACTACAATCTGGACATCACGGTTATTGAGAAGCGACTCTCTAACGGCTATTACAAGCGTCCCAAGGATTTTCTGTTCGATGTCAAAACCCTTGCCAAGGATGCTAGGACTTTGGGTGACCCGGAACGTACCTTGAAGGGCAACGAAATGGTAGCAAACGTCGAGGTCGACATTGAAATGATCTGCCAGACCAATCCGGCTCTCGTGGCCGAGTGCGATGCTGTATATGTGCGTGAGCAGGAGAGGGAGCGCAAAGCAAAGGAGAAGATGGAGAAAGCCAAAGCTGAAGGACAAGCAGCCGCGGATGCTGCCAAACAGAAACCCCAGCAGTCCAACACCACCGGAGATGCCTCAGGGCCAATCATTCTTGGCGAGCCTATTCCCCCGGGTCAGATCGGCATACCTCCTGTCACTCCCTCGCGGCCTGTACCATCCCTCTCTAACGGCACAGACCCTGGTGGTTTTGGTGCTCTCCATCACAATGGTTCCGCTTTACCGTCGGCTCATGACGAGGATTCTCATATGGCCGATAGTCAAGACCTGAATGCCAACAGCCATCACGAATTCCAGACACCCTCGCGTGTGGGCACTCAGACTCAGCCTTTTAGTCAAACCCAGAAATCCCAAGTGTCGGGGCGTACGTTCATGGCTCCGAACTCCCATCCCGGAGATTACCACAACAGCGCTTCAACTACTACCTCTGGCCAAAAGACTTCTGACCGGTCTTCTGGAGCTCGATTCAACACCCAGAGCACCAACGGCGTAGCACCCCCAGGTGTTCCCGACTTGGCCGAAATGATGTCGCGCCCTGGTGGCTCTCAGCTGCCCGACACACAAGGTTCGCGAAAATTTCATTATTCCCGTCATCGTCTCCGACTTCCAAAGTTCACGACTAACTTGTCTCCTGTACCAGAGCAACATTATGTTAGCAGTCAGCTGTCCAATTCGCAGCCGTCGCAGCCATCACAGCAACCAAACTCAATGCCGGCACCTGCTCCGCCGCGGCATGCTGCCAACATTGCATCCTTGCTCAACAACGCGGAAGAGAAGCCCAAGGTCATACTGAACGAAACCAGGCTCCAAGAGTTCCAAGACATGCTTGTCAGAAGCACATCTGGTTGCTCGGTCGAGCAGCTGGAGCAGATCAACGCCGCCCTCATGGATACTATCTGGGCGCAGCGCAAGTTGTATAACCGCGACGTTGTGATGCACGCAGTCTCGACGACCTTCAACGCCGTGATTGAAGACATCAGCAGCATCCAGCACATTATGAAGCCCAGCCAGGAGACACAGGTTCTCCCACATCCATACGGATTGGATAGTCAGCAGCCGACGACGGATACGCAGATGCCGGATACTCAGTATTGGTCCCAACGGCAGGGGGAACATGCGTAAAGTGGGGCGTTGAGTGAAAGTGGTCTCGCACGTTTTGGCGCCCGAGCCGCATGCTTTTGGCTTCTTCTTTCCCCTTCTTTGCATGAAGCAAACCTAACTGAACACATCCACCGGTTCTTATAGAGCATGATTCATGCACGTTTTGTACCTCTTGCTTTATGCGATTTTTGCATTGAGATTGCATGACTGATTCTTTGTTTACACTGTCCTTTGAGAACGTTTTCTAGCGGCGTTTCAGGAGGCATATGACTTCGACTCGGAAGAGGAGGGAATCTCTGCGGAACCGCGGGGCGTGGTGACTCTACTCTGGACTTTTTCTCTCTGTACACAGTGTCTCGGTTTTGAAGGGATAAGATGTCCCATCTGCCAGGACGGGATGTGTGAAGCTATCAAGATGGAGTTTATTTTGAGGGGAAGGCGTGTCACGGGTAGCGGATAGGGAATGTAGGGATTGCGTAGAATTCAAGAGCATTTATGAAGTTTTCTTTGAATTGCTTGAATACATGAGCATGTAATTTGGTCGGCAGAGGGAATGAGGTGTCGTCTTAGCTTGGAGGGACTGGGTGGGTGAAATAAACGGCTTCCAACCTTATCGTCACGATGGAGGTGATGTTGGCAGCGACCTAGGCTTCTTTCTTGTTTGCACAATACCTGTTGTGTGGGGATTGATAATGCAGTCATAGATTTTACACGGCTAGTTGTATGCCTGCTATGTACAGTAGATGGCGGGAGTGATACGCATGGACACATCAGATACATAGACGCAAGCGTCGCGCGGGGCGAATGATGACATGCTTCCAGCCCTCAGTATATTTTACCGTCTATGTACATCCAGATCCTCCGTTCCTCGGCAGTATTCCTCAGAAGTCCCATGTCCAGGCACATTTAGCTACAGCAGATCCTTCCGGACAGTTACGAAGTCCCTTTGTTCAGTTCAACTCCAGCTTCAGCCTCAGTCTCACGCCCCATCATCCGGCTCGCATTGTGCGTCACCGTTAGGAAAGTGGCACATCCGTAGGTACAAGGTCGCCGCGGTGCTGGAAATAGCACTCTTATCCGGAGATTTGGATCCTATGATATCAGTGCTTTTACGGAGACCTACTTACCCTAGGTAGGGTACGTTCAGTTGGGAGAGGGGTCCGAGAGCGAGTTCCGTTGGCGCGGAGGAGTGCTGGGCACGGGGCAGATTATGCTGCTGTACCTAGGTATATAATAAGGTGGTGCTATTGATGAGATGTCCGGGCGAGCGTGCGGCTGGTATGAGACTGGGCTGGGGTGAAGTGGAGTGGAGTGTGCGGGAGTTGGGAAAGTGGGGTTAAGCTGGCTGTTTTTGGGAGTAATGGGAGCGAGATATCTTTGGGCAGTGGGAGTCTGGACCTGGCCTTGTTGGAGGGAGATGGAAGGTTGGGTGGAGGCACAGTCCATGTGTACGGAGTACATGGGTACATGATATGCTGAGCCCGGTTGTTTGGGATCTGGTACGAAGGGAAGGGGACGTGCGGATGCGGATGAGAGGCGAAGGAAGGGGATCCAAGGTTCTAGACTCTAGACTTCGAGGACCAGGAAAAGACCTCAGTGAAGAGGGTTCCTCCTCGTGTAGGTGTTTCGAATATACATCCCACAGTACGGAGTAGACACAGCGCCAATAAGTCGACAGCTGATGCTGCACGAGGAGCTTACCACACCCATCCCCAGAATACCCATGCCCGGACTATGTTCCAGAATCTGGGCTTCGGCTGGCGGCCGCCTCAACGGGGAGACATGCTCGTACTCGGTCTACGGCATCGCTTCGCATGGGCTTGCACGACAGCAACGGGAGGAGTCAAGGGATTCGTACGGAGTACGATCAAACACATCCAGCCGAGCGTAACCCTCACGCGGCACAGCACTTTTTGTTATAAGACTCCCAATGCCAAGATCCCGCTTACCGATGCCATCACGCATTGTACTGTGTAGGTATAAGTATGTACCTCCACCGCTGGCGTAAGTCCCTTAGCACCTCGTGTCAGCATCTTACGCGCAGCTCAGCACAAAATGCTATCCCAAAATTGGAAGGCGTTGAAGCGGCGGAGAGAAAGAGCGGCTCGTATTTATGTGTGTCTTGATCGGTATTTCGGGGTTGAAGGAGTGGCGGAGTTGAGGCTGCTCTGGTTCTAGAAATTTGTCGTTCTTGCGTGAGTGCCAGGAGATGGGAGATGCAGAAGGACTGGGGATTTCGAACAGAAATTTCGACGGTGTAAAGTGTGAAGCGAGAATGGTGCCGCATTGATGAGTTTATCCTACAACGCGACCTAGTGTGTTTCTTCGTTGCTTCGCAACTGCTTCGCCGAGGGGTGATCTGAATCATACACCAAGGTACGCCAAGCTCGAGACAGGGGAATGCAGATGAAAGGGCATCGCTTACCATCATCTTGATACGGCTTGTCAGAATGTCACAGCGATCCCATTGCAGATGATTCTAGGCGAACGTTTTGGGAGCCTTTCCCGCGCTTCTGCCGTGCTTCGAAAAAGCAACCATGAGCTGATGAAGATGGTGCCGTACGATGACACAGTGACGGGATCGCGGGTAGCCTGTTTGGGGACTCCTCGCAGCGCGAGTGGCTGGATAAAGGCAACGGCTTTTTGCTGGGGATAACGGTTCGTTATGCCGTGCTTGGTGTGTCACGTCGAGGGCGGGGAAGGGGAACTACGGGAGGACGTAGCCCATCTGTTACCACGAGGGCGGGATCGCTATAGGCGCTTGATAGATTCTTGCTATAGTCTATAGACTAAAGGACGCTTCTCTGCCGGCAGAGAGTAGGCTCAATCAATTCCTGGGACTGCTGTGCTGGGTCCCGGGATTTTGAGATGAGGGATAGATTAAAAAGAGCGTCACTCGCGTGTTCCACTGGATGGAAATAGATGACCCAACATGGGGTTTTCGTCAAGTACACAGTACGGCGAGGATTGAGTCGGTTCGCCTAGACTCACATATTGACCGTGGATTGGGGTCAAGAGTCTTTGCGCTGCTGTTGGGGGGATTTCCAAGTCGCCAACAAAATGCCGAGGCTTGAGCAAAGGTCATGCTAGCTCGGATCTACGACCCCGGATTTGCGTCCCTTTGAATGAACATCGAATCGTCCACGTTCAGGGCAAGACAAACAAGAACACGCAGACCGTTCCTTTGAAGAGATGTTTGTGGTAATTGTGATCTCTTTGCCGTGGCCACCACCATTCAGCTTCTCGTTATCCGAAGCGAACGCTGCTCCAACGCTTTGTCTGTCCGATGGACGCCACCCGACCCCTTTCACCGTCGCCATGACTTCGATCCCAGAAATAACCAAGCCACCGGGCATGTGCGGCGAGGGTGGTTCAAGGGTCCGGGGCATACTCGAAGTTCCTCCATCAGATGACGAGCAGCCCAGCCAATCTTTGGTGGCTACCGGCCGGCTTCGTACCGGACTCGTTGCACTGCCAGCTTGGCTGCTTGTTCTACCCTCTTTGTAGCACTTCTTCTAGCAAATCCTCCCTCCTTCGCTGCACTCATCCTGCAGCGCATTCTACGGCCCGTCATCGGCCACCAATCCGCAAGCGGCGATTCCATGTGCATCCTCGCATCCTCTCTCGTTTGTCATGCACGCAGCACGCTCCTCTTGCCGCTCTCGCTCCGACCTGGTAATAAGCACCGGCCCATACCTACTTTTCGGTAGTTATAGGACCGGGATACTGAGATACTCGGCCTGCTTCTGTTGATTACGGTAGACTACCCAAGACGCCGGGGCATGTTTGATGCTAATGTCAAAAGATTGAGCACTGTCCTTTTCCCCACATATGTAGATCGTCTCGAGTACAGCTACTATATCAGCCCATGTCCATTGTCCGCTCGTTGGTGAGGAGAGAAACGTCAAACTCGGCCTTCACCTCGAGAGTATCACCCTTACCCTCCATCAGCGTCCAATCTCCAATCGCCTCGAAGTGGGGACAAACGAACGCCTCTGCGCCCTCACCAGCCCTACTTCCCTTCCAGCGTGCTATCTTCCTCTCTCCAAGGTCGACATGATATCGCAGCACTCCCTACCTACTCGGCCTGGCACGTAACCTCATTCGACCAAGTCAACTCCGGCACGTGGAAGACTTCAACAGGAGCACGTCACCATGGTGACCGCGCCGCCCATGGACGAGGTGTCCTCCACCCTCCCGCAAATTCCTCCACACATCCACCCATGGCTCCGCGCCGTCGTGGCCCTCGGCTTCCTCTCCTTCATCGCCTCCGTCACTCTCCTCGTCCTGCTCGCCTACCGCCTCATCCAATGGCGCATCAAATCGAAGCGCAGCAACCAATTCGTAATCCTCATCTTCAACCTCCTCTGGGCGGACATCCAGCAATCGCTCGCCTTCCTCCTCAATGTCGAATGGCTTCGGCTCGACTCCGTCGTCGTCGAAAACCCCATCTGCTTCGCGCAAGGCTGGCTGGTGAGCACGGGAGATCTGGCATCGGGGGTCTGGTGCTTTCTCATCGGCTTGCATACGTTTGCGAGCGTCATTCTGGATTACAGGCTCAAACCTCGGACCTTCTTTGTTGCGATTGTGGCCATGTGGGTGTTCATTTATGGCGTCAGTGTGATTCCGGTGGCCATGTTTGAAGAGGAGAGTTATGTGCGCAGTGGAGTTTGGTGTTGGATCCATCACGATTTGAAAGACTTGCGCTTGTGGACTCACTATGTCTGGATCTTCATCTTGTAAGTATTCCCCTCTCCCCCCTCTGCCGCCTGTTCAATCCGCCCCTCTAACACCCCTTCCCACAGCGAATTCGGCAACGTAATCGTCTACGCCATCATCTACACCATCCTCCTCCAACGCGTCCGCAGCGGGGCCTACACGCCCTCGGAAGCCAAACACGCAAAGGCAATCTCGAACCTCATGGTCGTCTACCCCATCGTCTACGTCGTCTGCACGCTCCCCCTGGCCTCGGCCCGCATGGCCGCCATGTCCAACAAACCCCCTTCGCTCGCCCGCCTGTGCCTCTCGGGCGCCATGATCACCTCCAACGGCTGGCTCGACGTCCTCCTCTACACCCTCACGCGCCGCATCATGATCTTCAGCGACGAACCCCCCGCCGACGACAACGGCATCGACACCTTCTCCGCCTTCTGGTCCGCCAGCGGCAAACGCTTCGGCGCCGCGTGCACCATCGAAGCTGGCGGAGCTCCCGTCGTGCTAAAGGGGGACTCGGCGCCTTCTTCGCGGTCGCATGCGCACGGCGGCCGTCGGTCGCGGTCGCGCTCGCACCACTGGCGGCAAGCTGCGGGCCGCGGCCTGATTTCCCTATCGTCCAGCAAAAACGAGAGCGCAGACGATTTGTGCAAGAATCCCTCTTCCTCTTCTGCTTCGGCGGGACACTTTGAGATGGGCGATCGCGACATCAAGCTCGTGACGACGACGTATGTGCACAGCGAGCCGGCGGCGCCCGAGGACGTCGAGGAGATGGAGAAGGAGGCGAGGAGGAATCGGCCCCGGACCCCCGTGGGCAGGTGGAGTGAGGAGAGTGCGGGCGGGAAGGAGTTGGAGATGCAGTTGGCGAGGATGGGGTGATGGTTCACCCGATGCACACCGAAAGCCTTCTAATTTCCTTTCCACCGATTTTACGACCGCTTCCTCACGAGACGACAACACTCGATCATCATAGCATTTGCATACGGCGCGGGCTTGAGTTTACGATACTCAATGGGGCTAGGCGTTTAAGCATGATACTACTTACGGCTACGGAATTGGCGGGTATACCTATGTACTGTTGCATGGCCTTGGGAATAATGGGTGTATAGCATTTGTGCAATTCTCGAAATTCAAGATCTTTTCATATCATCTTCCAAATGAGCTGTACGTATGTGGGCCCTGCTGCGCGGTATTGGTGATATATACGGTGGTCGGTATTTATAAAATATGATCCCAGTCGTATATGTAGGCGGCGGAGGATAGTCAGATGCGCAGTGACCCATCGTGTAAGGGCGAACGAAAGAAAACAATAGAGGACTTCAATAAAAAGTCTGTACACATATTAATTATAATGCCACCGTAGACATCTACATGAAGAAGCGATACGCATTCTGAAAACTGGCACATCGACTTTTACCTTCCACGTGCCAGAAAACCACAATTGCTCCGGTGCTAAAAGGCCTAATGCTTGGATTGATGCATAGTAGCGAGTAGAAGGGAAAAGGGGTATCTCTGAACGATAGTATGAGAGGAGTGGAGAATTTCAAGGAAGGAAACAGAAAATAGAGAAAGGGCGATATCTACTGATCCCCCTTACGGATGAGACCTTCAGACGGCTTCACTCGCTGAGCCCACTCGGTCCAGCTACCGTCATACAATCTCCTGTTGTCCGTGGGGAACCCAGACTCGGTAAGTGCGGCATCAATAACGGCCGCGGTGACGCCGGTTCCGCAGCTGCTGATAATGGGCTTGGAGGGATCGACGCCCTTGGATTTGAAGAGCTCCTTGAGTTTCTCAGCCGGCAAAAGTGTTTTGTCGTTCGGATCGAGTAGCTCAATGACAGGGACTGAGATGGAGTGAGGGATATGGCCAGACTCAAGACCTGTATCGGTTAAACAATGGTGACACAAAGATGCAAAAGCTGAGCCGCACGTACCTTCCCTAGGCTCAGGATCGATCCCCTTCCATCTCCCAGCACTTCTGGCATCCAATATCTGCACCTCGTCCGCTCCCTCCTTCCCCAGCTCTCTTGCAATGTCCCTAACCTCCTCAAACTCCACCACCTTGCTCTTGTCCAACTGCGGAACGGGATAGTAGACCGGCTCCACAGGCTTCGGCTCTCCGCTTTCGAGCGGGTATCCCTCCTCACACCACTTCCGGAAGTTGTTCAGCACATGGACGTTCGGATGGCCGAAGACTTGCAGCGTCCAAGCTACGCGTGGCGCACTGAAGATACCAAGCTCCTTGCTATCGTATACCACTACGCTGTCATCCCGCTGGATCCCCAGTCGTCCCATTGCCAACGCGAAGTCTTCCCTCGACGGAAGCATGTGTGGGTATGGAGAATGGGGATCCTTGACTTCATCGAGAGGAAAGAATCGGGCATGCGGGATGCGACCTGCAACGAAGGTTTCGTAGCCGTCTCGACCGTCGTTGGGTAGGAACCAGGATGCGCAGAGGGGAACGACTTTCGGAGACGTGGACAGCTTCGAATAGACGTTCTTCTGGAGAGCTTTGTCCAGTTCCGCTGGCGTCACTAGGAAGGTGTCCAGTGTATAGTAGGACGACATATTTCGTCTACCTACAAAGGACAGCAGTGTAGGCGAGCGGAAGGATCGGGGAGAGCAGCGGCGGAGTGGGAGAAGCATTGTGGAAGCTAGAGGAGAGGAGCCTCGGATGCGGTGGGTCGACCTAAACTCTCCTCCTTGAAGCTAGAGGGAGGAATCCTTGCGGAGCGTTTGGATCGTCGTCGTGTTAAAGGCGAGATAAGTGACAGTGGCCTAAGCCGTGTTTAGCCCTGTGCGTCATTGCCGCGGGAGGGGCGGTCGGACACTCCCGTCACGTGTTGTTTGTTTTTCCATAGATGCATATTCCCTGCGAAACCTTCTTCGACGCGACACCACGACCCTCCACTTCCGCCGTCGGCAAGATGCGGGTCACAATCAAGGAGTGGAATGCCGTGGCGGCATGGCGGTGGGACATGCCCGACGACGACGTCTGCGGTATTTGCCGCAATCCCTACGACAGCACTTGCTCCAAATGCAAGTTCCCCGGCGACGAGTGTCCACTTTGTAAGTCTGGCAAGCTCGGGAGGTTGCAAAGGCGATACTTATCAATCACAGTGCTCGGCGAATGCAATCACTCATTCCACATGGTACGTGGCGGGTTTCTATCCCAGAATTCGTAGTAGCGCTCACACGTCTTCAGCACTGCATCTTCTCCTGGCTTCGGCAAGAAAGCTCGCAAGAGAAGTGTCCTATGTGTCGGCAACGTACGTATATTTCCGACTCGGTGTCCATGTAGCGCTCACATGCCTCCGTAGCTTTTAAGAGCAAAAGCCAGGATGCCATCGCAGCCGGTGCGCAAGCTCAGGGAGGAAATGACGCTCCGTCGACGCCTTGAGCCATATCTCTCGCTTTATCCTATTCGGCGACTCGCAGATCACGCACCTGATATGAGATTCGTTTTGGAGCATCGGTTTTGATACAACGGCGTTATGCATTGGCGAAACAGGTGTTTGGCAGATACCCTTTGCAGTACACAGACCATGGTTGATACAACATTAGCGTTGCCCGAGGCTAATGATATGGCAAGGTGTTCGTTGGTCAAAACTCTGTTTGGTGACCATCTTCCGCCAGACTTCCATTGTTGAGAGTACTATATTGTCTCACACTTCACCCTCAAATGCGCACAGACCAGGCTTATCGATAAGGAACTGCGGCAGCTTGAGCTCCCCTTTGGACACAGCACCAGGCACACCATCCAACGAACAACACATATCACCATGCCTTCCAGCAGACCGTCCAGTATATCCCAACCCAAGTCTCCGGACGGCCCACAGTCCGCCAGATCCCCACGGTCGCCGGCCCTCCCCCACTTTGACGATCCGCCGCCCCAAGCCGATCCTCCGCCGGAACCCCCGAACATACAGGATGCCGAACTCGACAACGAAGAAGACGATCACTCCTACCCGGAATCCACCTCCGAACATGCGCTCCTTCCTCCGCCAAACTTCAACCCCTTCTTCAATATCATAGAAGATGCCACGTCGGGCGAACACTACCATCCATACGTCCACTATGTCTTCGCCGACGACGACCCGGTCGTTGTCACCGTCGCGGCGATGCGTAGTCTGGGGTTAGACGATACACAGTTCCTTCCTCAGAACATACCGGAGCGGGACGGCGAGCGGTCGCATCACGAGGAACCGGATCAGGAGCATGACTCAGAACACCAGGTGGAATCGCCGCTCCCTCCGCCAATACCAGGGGTAAAGGAACGCTATTTGATTGTCGACATAGCAGCGGATGGACATTCCGTAGTAGATGCGCAGTCGTTCTCTTCAGAGTGGCAGATCACAAATGCGGATGTGCGACCCGCGCCGTCGTTTGACCAGGAGTCGGCCGATCACGCGTACATGCTGAGGATAGACGGGGTGGAGATCCCAGCCAAGATCAAGGGGAGGGCGAAGCCGGAGCCGGGTGAGGCGAAGCTGAAGGAGGCCATGGAGAAGGCCCAGGGAGATGTGTTTGCGGCCGTGGATGGGCTTTTGCGCGATGTGGAGGTTGGGTTGGAGGTTGCGGGTAAGATTATGGGGAGGGAGATTGGAGATGATGAACAGGGCCGTGTGGAGTTGGATGGACAGAGTGGAGAGCAGGGGAAGAGGAAGGAGGGTGCGAGCGACGTGAGTCCGGGTTGAGAGGAGAGGTTATAGCAAGACTTTGGTTGGAGGCAGTTGATTGGTATAATCCGTGGTACGGATAGACTACTTTGGATACACCAATAAGGTCATTAATCGTCAAGACGCCATCCTGTTCACCTTCCCTATCCTCTTCCCTCGCACCTCTGTGTACCCTTTTACGTTACAAGCCTCTGTTTCGCATCTTCACCTTCTCTAGTACTCCTTCAAGATCACATAATCATCTTCGGCAATCAAGTGTGTTGAAAAAAGGCGAAGCATTGTTACAGCGATGCCGCGCAGAAGCTGTCTAAGCCAAACGACCCACAGGCTCCAACCAGCGCCTCGGGGATAAACTAGATACAATTCCAATGCAGTCAATCGCAAAGACAATCTATAATCCGCCAGTTGCCAAGCTCAGACAAATATTCTGGGTTCCAATCTATTAAACAGGACCGCGACTGGCAGAATTCTTCCCTTGTGCATGCATGACCCGATACCCGCTTACATTCTCCTGCTACTACTACCACTAACACTACTAATACTTCAACACAACATCTCCAGTTTCTCTAAATTTCAAGCATCGGTAAAGAAGAGGTTGGAAGCTTCAATGCAGTTAGGCAAAGAAACAGAACGCCCCTTTGGAATTACATGATAGGGAGAAGCTACTACATTCTGCTAAGCATATGTGTAAATCCCCGTCTTACCAGGAAGGCGGTTGTATTGCCATTTTCTGCGTACAGGATTGACTTAACAGATCTACAACGGTGGACCTTTTCAGTTATCATATTCATTGCTTCCCGCCTTCCCTCGCCTGATGGAGCTCAACCTAGCAGTCAGCTACCCCACATGGCAGCGGGAGCGTCCATATATAGAAGCGAAAGCGACGGGAACTAACACTTATGCTAAACTAAAACTGGCCGGTCCCGTCCCGTGAGATGTGATATCATAGCTCCCGAGGTCAACTACATACATATCCTCTACAACATCTCAACATCCCATATAATGCGCTCGGTGCTTCTCTCCCCCCAATGCCCCGCACAATCCTTATAACAGGCGCCTCCTCCGGCCTGGGCCTCGCCCTACTGACCCACTACGCCACTCATTCTCCCCAAACCCACATCATCGCCATTGACATCTCCCCTCTCCCTCATGCCCATCTCTCCTCACTCCGTCATCCGGCCTTCTCAAACATCTCCTTCTACCTCGCCGACATCTCCTCCCCCACCGACCTGTACCGCGTCTCCTCCAATCTCGAGACGCAAGGCACAACAATCGATCTCTTGCTCCATTGCGCCGGTGTGCGCGGGCTCGTCAAGCGGATCGCCGAGCAGACGCGGGATGTAGCCGCAAGTGAGACCTGGGAGGTCATGGAGCGGGAGACATTTATGAAGACTATGGAGGTGAATACATGGGGCGCGTTCAACGTTGTCAAGTCTTTCTTGCCGTATTTGCGAGGGCCAGGGTCGATAAGGACGACGACCAGTGAGACGCCGAGTGAGACGTCGACTCCGAAAGACACAGAAGGTGGTCGGCCCGGTTCCTCGTGGTCGGGTGGTGCTTTTGCGGCTGGAGCATCCCGGTCGAGAAGAACTTCCGTCCCAGGATCAATCGCAGAACCGCCCGCAGCGCCACACTCGAACCCTACAATCACGCCGTCCAAACCCAAAGTCATCCTCATGTCTTCGCGCATGGGTTCCATCTCCGACAACCGTACCGGCGGCGGTTATGCCTACCGCGCCAGCAAAGCTGCCCTGAACGCCCTGATCAAGAGCTTCGCCATCGACGTTCCTGACGCCACCTTTCTGCTGCTGCATCCGGGGCGAGTGGAGACCGGATTGGTGGGATGGAGAGAGGAGGGGGCGATGACCGTGAGCGAGGCACTTCCGGATGTGGTGCGGACGATAGAAGCGGCGGACGAGGGTTGGAGCGGGAGGTTGGTGGACAAAACGGGGAAGGATATCCCGTGGTAGATGTGGATTAAGCGTAGGAGCGGCGGAGGCTACTGAAGGCTCTTCTTGCTGAATTCCTGAAATGGCAGAGGGATGCTCATTGGCTTGCTCTCATGACGCTCGCCGGAGACAGATCATCTAGACAATTTCCAATTGAAGTCCAGACGCTCCGGTACTTCCGTATTCGTGTGTTGAGATTAGGATTGCGAGCCCTGATCGGAGCTTCACATCCTGAAAACCACTCTTTTCGTACTGGGCTGCGTGTTCCTTTTCTGCCCTCTGCGATGGAGACGTGACGCTGGTGCCAGGTCCGGCAGTCACGTCCCGACTTTAATTGTCCCAGCGTCTATCCTCATACCAAGCCTGTACTACTAGACCTTTTTAATGCAAAATGGACTTGATCGGGATCAGATTCATGATGCAACATGCAGAGTTCGCCCACTAACCTGCAGACATTTGAGCAATGCTTATTTGTGCACCAGAGCAGCGTGCCGGGGCCATTTATGGGGGAGCAGGAGCGAGAAAGCAAAAAGAGGGGGAAACAATGACGCCTCCTCGACTCGAACCGGCCCCCTCCCACCACCAGCATTAAAAAAAATTTGTTTACGGCTCCCGTAGGCACTTTTGGGGGTAAACCCCCGAGGTAATGTGTGTATGGCATGTGTTTGGGGGAAAGGAAAGAAAAGGGGGCTTACCTTTTGAGATTTTGCAAAGTCGTCGTGATAACCACTAAGCCATGTGTGGCTGCTCCTTAGAGATTGTTACTAGAGGTACCCAACAAATGGATTATATAGGCGAAAAGGAAGGACGCCCACACATGGTGGCTGTGTGGGGAGGCTCGAGCGCGGCCGAGTAAGGTAACAGCGGGGGCAGGTACGGCCTCTGGGGAAGTTTCACTCAGTGAATGGCGGTAGGCAGGCGTCTCCACAAGAGGGCTTCACAACATTTCCAACGGCGAATAGGTCTACGAGCCGCCACACATAATCCAATACGACTTTGGACTCGGCCCACGGCATCAAGGGAAGCATACATTCGTGTTCGGAGCTTGTGGCCGCCTTCGACCGACGACATGGTTTGCGAAGCAAGATGGCCTTCTTGCTTGCTAGTTTACAGTGTGTGATGAAATTCCTGGAGTGGAGTTTGCAGTCCAATGCCCATGTAGGCGCTTTGAGCTTGCACAATGTCTTTGCTCATGGCGAGAAGCTTTGTCACACTGCCCCCTTTGAATTGCAAAACTCGTGCTAGGACGACCCGAGGCAATGCTCAGACTGAAAGCCTCGTGTGAACAATCAGACTCTTCAGTTGTAGGAGCATAGCGGGGGCGGGCCAACAGGTTGTGGTGGTGAAGCTCTAGGTTGAACCTCGCGGCGCTGTGAGGCCCATCGACTCGACACCTCCGACCTCGCAAGAGCTACAGCACGACGCACTACGATAATACCCGAGGACGATGAACCCAATGCTCCTCTGTAACGCTGAAGCAGTATCGCATATACTCGCATGTGTTGCAGCAGATGAGCCCGTCGCACCGCCTGCCGTCAAGTTCAAGCCTGCTCCGACCGGCAACCGCTACAACCAGCCACAACGATGACAACAACAGACACGCTCAGAGCATATCCCAGGAGTCGGAGAAGGAGAGGCACTGTAGATCGAGGAGTCGATGCTACATATAGCTTGGATCCTTGCTTTGCCGGCTGTTGTCCTGCGCATCGAGACGGAAGGGAGCTCGAGAATTGGCGCAGTAACTCAACCTGGATTCTCGAGATGCGATACAATGTAAGCGCCGTCACGAGACAGAGAATTGAGTCTCAGAGATTCCTCTCATATGCGCACCAGCACTGTACAGTTCGCAGAACTTGTCGTCGTCCCCACGCGCCCTGGCATTGTTGACTGTGAGTCTGCAGAATTTGCGAACTGATCGGTGCTCCGCCTCGGAAACGGATGTTTATGGACTGACAACATCTTCGTAGCGGACTTGAACACCAGTACGTCGAACGATTTTAGACCAGAACCGAAGAGCCTTCAAGCCAGACACCAAAACGCCGCTCCTTAAGAGGGCTCCCAATTCCAAGCCTCGCCACCCTTGGACCGGCTGAAACAAATCCAAGAGCAGCGCGATATTAAGACCTCCAGTATGTCAAGAGATAGCATAGGAGTTTCGAGACAATAACCGACCGGAGCTTGAACACCGGGTCTAGGGAGGTTGTAGCAGTCTCGGCGATCGTCTGGTGTGTCACCAGTGCGATTGATGGCGTCGACGTATACCAGAACATCTGTACACCAACTGGAAATCCATCGTTGAGTCACGCTCTCGTTGAAATGATAGCGGAAGTTCTGTTCATTGGCCTCGCCTCATCGACCCTTATAAAGTCCCATGATACGGACCTCGGATGCCAGCAATCGACTGATCAGAGAACGCGCTAAGACGATGGGTACTAGAACAGTTCCTGGACCGAGATTGGAACTGTGTCCATCCGACGGCCTTGTAGCCCTGGAAAATTTGTGAGCAAGTCGTAAGACGGGAACCGACTTGAGAGCCACATCCGGACCAGCAACTTGCTGATGCCTTCTTCGAAACGCGTCGTGCTCGTATGCCGGTTCACCTCCGCACGAGGAGATTACCACAAGAGAGGGTATACGAGGTCCACCTGTGCGAAACAGCCCGTGTGCAAGTGTGTGGCGAAAATTTCAATGGCGAGGAAAATCCATATCCAAGGGGGTCCATATCGGGGCATCCACATCCAGGGAAGTCCACGCCAGGAGGGTCCAAGTCCACGGTAATCCAAGTCCACGGTAATCCAAGTCCACGGCAATCCAAGTCCACGGCAATCCAAGTCCACGGCAATCCAAGTCCAGCGAACTCCAGGTCCGGAGAAGAGACATCCAGGGGGCACAATCCAAAGGACCTCAAATACCACAGCTAGCTCTTACAATACCATATCCCGAACGGGATGATGGCACCCGCCTGGTCAACAATCGAAGCAGCGGTCCCGCACCCCAAGAAAACTTAAAACAAGAAGCCTGACTAGGAGCTCGTTCATGCAAGCGTCCGGTAGAGGCTTGCTCTTGCCATTCTCTCTTGCTTTCATTGATAAGATGGACCACCTCGTCTTCCCACGCCACCTCTCCGGTCGGTCGTAGTACTGTGGAACCCGTACCGCCCGTTCTCATCGGTCCTCGTAAACGTTTAATCAAGTACAGCGGAACACGCTGTCCAGTGGCCAATATTCCTGACGGCCCTTGATATCCAACGGCACCGACCGCGCAACGGTATATCAAAGACTTTATTCGAGCGGTCCAACACCTAACTGCTTTGACATGCCAATCCAACTCCAGACTTAGCCGTGATCTCCGTTTCCTTTCATTCCCAAACAAACCAGGCTGTCCTCCGTCTTCATATCTCAATTGCGAGAGCGTCTGTTCGGGCTTGCGTCTAGGTGCAGCCGTAATGTAAGAGAGAAAACATTGTCTGCGAGAGGACCGTCGTGGTGGGACTTCGGCCGGGTTGATGAGGGATCGCTGCCGAAAAATCGTTGTCGCCAGACCCCAGACCTCTGCTGAGATGACGCTGGTGATGCAACGCAAGCATCCGCATAGGAATAAGGATCGCAGGCCATGACCGGACAGGACTACCTTCGGACTTTTCTCGCCCCCTGTCCCGCTATACGCCTGGAACGGGATGACACACTCAAGTTTGGTGCCATTGTGGTACTACCGAAACTCTCGACGCATACGGCTTAGGTGTGTCTAACTGCAACCGGGCGACGCCCATAGACATGATCGGACCGTTTTTGCGTGTAAGGCCCAACGACCAGAATGCATCACCTATGGAACCGGATCCGGGCGTCCTATCTCTTACAAGTGTACTGGTGTTCGGCATTCTCAGCGGAGCCGCTGGTTCCGTGCATCGGTCGCCAGGTTGCGAAGGCACACACGTCACGGCCCGGGAGTCCATGAAAAGTCCCAGAGCTCCAGACGAGGAATGGAGGCGTGTGTCGGAAGATATGTCGGCAGAAGTCTGTAGTTCTCTCCGCGAAGAGCCGCATGCAGTGCTGCTTGCCGTCCCGGAGGCGCCTTCAGCTTCATCGCCCCACACGCTAGATATGTTTGTCTGGCCGGGCTCTGGGGTCTCATTGCAGCCAGGTCCGTACTCTGTGCCGATTTCTTGGCAGAGGGAATCGTGGCCTTTATCCCCTCAGACTAGGAGCGGTTTGCCTGCGGTGGCGCTTTCCCGGGAGGAGGGGAAGTTGCCCACACACGCTGGGTGCTAGCTATTCTGGGATGTCAGCAAGCAGCAAGAGGAACATGGAGGACTCCGTACCTTTACCGGGACTCCATGATCGCCGTATATCTACGTCTCTGGCGGCGGGTCGCGCAGGCTCTTGGTGTGCTGGTTGAAGGAAGCCGGCTTGCGGAGCTGCGGAGGTAAAGCGCAGCGGCTTCCTGCTCCGATCTCCCCGCCATTGCACGGCGGTGCCTCGCAAAGGGTATATGTGTGGAGGTCATGCTGATCGAGGCGCCAGAACACATGAGAATGCATGCACTCGCGTCTTCGTGCGACCGTGTTGCGTTTTCGAAGCCGGCGCGTGTGAGACGTGGATTATCGACAGGATCGGACGAGGAGAGAGAAGGGAAGATCGCAGAGAACGAGATAGGAGAAAGGGTACAACTGAGAGGCAGGCTCCGCTATTACGCTCTACAATGACGACGGTGCTGCTGCTGGTGTTGTTGTTGAAGATGATGATGGAGGTGGAGAAGAGAAGAAGATGGGAAAGCTTCACCCTGAGCGCGGACCTACAGAACGGCCCACCACTATCAGCATCGCACTTGCCGTCCCATCCATGCCATGGACGGCAGCAAGCAGCAAGCAGCAATCACTCCTTCTCAAAGGAAACAAATCATACAAGCTTAGACATGCTTTTCTCTGAGAGGTACAACACAATGTGAGAAAAGAGGAATAACGATATCGCAAAGGAAGCTGGGACAACAACGAACATGCGTGGAAAAGCGGTTGCTTAAAAGGACCACATACACCTCTACCATCTTCCACTCTTTCACTAGAGAAAGTACCAACTGGGAGAATGTTCGCATACCGCTGAGGCAAAGTCTATGTCCCAGCAAAGAAGAAAATGGAGAAACGGGGAAAAGCCACTGCACAAACTGCAGCATCTTCACGCTTACCATCCGTCCATGATCGCCATTTAGGACTGGGTCAGAGAGAGCCTGACGGCGTGCTTGATGCCTCAATGATGAATGTATAGTGAAGGGTGCGAGAATGGAGGGAAAGACGTCCATTATCTATCCATCCGATCTAAATGCTGCCTCGTGTTAATCCAAGTATTACCAAACCCCTCGCTTTACCACATGGGGAATGGTGTCTCGACACCAGCTGAAATTACTGGGTACCCGTCCCACGAACTCCCTCGCTTCGCTCGGTATATGTCTATGTATGTGCATTACCAACAAATCTACTGCATCTAGACAGATATGCAGTCGTCCACGAAAAGATATATTTCAAGAACCTCACGATCTGAAGTACAGCCATCTCGCGTTGACAAGCTTTCTCCAACAATTGACAAGGTGACGGTTCTCCCAGCTATACTACCAACCAACCCCTGCTTCAAAGCTACCACTGCAGAGTTCGCACATCACTGGGCGATACAGAAAGTCTGCGGACTCAGTCTGCATTAGATGCTCAGACTTTCAAAATACCAATGAGCAGATATTACACATAGCCACACGCATCACCAATTCACTAAAGACAACAGTCCGGAAATCTGCACCAAGCACTCAAACGCACATTTGTTCTAACATACTACCCAGCCAGCCAGCCTGCGTCTTCAAAAGAAAGACAATATTACCAACCTCCCATCCGCATCAGCAAAGCCACTGCCTCGATCACACTAGTGATAGCATAGTCTGTCCAAAGCGGTCAAGAGCCAACTCCAGAAAGGAAGCTCAGGAATTAGAGAAAAGAGGACAAAAACGAAGGAAAAGAAGGAGCAGATTCCCGGGAGTGCCATGAGTGGGAGCTCAACTGTTCCTCCACAGACGGTTTTAGGCAAGTTCTGGTAGCCGAGGAGAGGTATGTTCTGTATTGTGTGGGGCTCCATTCCGCATTGCTACGAGAGTGAGACGGCTTCCTTCAGGGCGCCGTAATAAGGGTTCCCGATGTCGCACTTTGTTGCTGGAAAGGGTGACTGACAACGAGTTGGACGGTTCCGGAAGGGCCTAGGAAACATGAACAGCCGTGAAATCGAGCTTGTTTTGGACTGATGCCGGCCAACTCGAATCATAACCGTTTCCCGAGCCTCAGTCACTGCCATCGATCATCGAGGTGCAAGCCCGAGATGTTTACCCATCGCAGAGCGACAGATTACTGTTGTTGTACGGCGTTCTCCATAGAGGCGGAGGAAAATGTAAAAGCCGGATGCGTCAAGTATGCATCGTCTCCGATGCGTTCCCTGATCGATTAGTTCGGCTCCCAAAGCTTCCTCCTACCACCACGACCGTTACTCATACGCGGAGCAGGGCGTTCAAATGCATCCGGATCGAGGATCGTATTCGCATCTGGAATAGGACGTGCTGCAGGTCGCGGCGTCTGAGACGGTCGCTGTTGGGAATGGAAGCCGGCACCACCGCGAGGTCCGAAGCTGCTACGTCCACGGGGGGCGCCACCTGGTCCACGCGGAGGATTGAAGGCGGCGAAAGCACCTCGTCCACGGCTTCCGCGACCGCCGCGGCCTCCATAGCCGCGGCGCTGAGGAGGTGATCTTCCAAAATCGTCCGGATCCATGACGCGCTGCCCATCAGCAATATCGGCTTGCGGAGCACGCGGGACAGGCTTGAATACAACCTCATCTTCGTCGCCAGAGTCAGACTCATGTCCGTTGATAGCCTTGGCTCCAACTGCATCCTTATCTTCCTTGCACAGATCCTCCTTGGAGCTTCGAGACTTGACTTCACCCTTCTCGATCTTATCGAAAATCTGATGGTTCCGGTACTCTAGGTCTTCGCGGGCGATGGCCGTACGGAGATTCTCCAAGCGCTTCGCACGGATACCGAACTTCTGCGCAATCTCTTGCTTCTCGGGGTCGTTGGTAAGAAGGATGAAGGATTCCAAGGCTGCATCCGGATTGGACTCTTGATGAATCCTCCATAGTATATGATCGAAGAGCGGGCGAAGAAACTCCGGAACAGCTCTCCTTGGTGATTTTTTCACTCCATTGCTGAGATTGTTGTTGCGTGTCGGACGGGTAGGAGACGCAATGGCAGCAACAAGTGGTTTCCTGTGGAAGCCGTTCGCTTTCTTGCCTTCACCGTCGGAGTCTGCACCATTTATGCTCTTTGAATGCTCCTTAACGCTGTGCGAAGAGCTCATGGAGGAGTGATCCGACACGTCGAGGTTAGCAAACGAGCTCTCCAAATCCTCTCCATATTCAGACTCATCGGTCTCACTATCTTCCATAGACAGGAGTGTCTCCGGGAGCAAAAACTGCTCCACCTTTGCCCAGTTTCCAAACTTTTCGTCAACACCCTCCAGCTGAACGCGGCCGGCGATGGTGGGGTCAGAGGTCACTTCGTCGAGCCATACGACGGCTTCCTGAGCATCCGAGCTGATGCGGTCGTTCCCTTTCTTGAGGACATTAAGCTGGGAGATAGCTACATGTCTGTCAGAAAAGACATAGACGGCGAGCGCGGGCGGAGCCTACTATAGAGTGGGACGAAGAGGCGAATGGCGCCCTGAGAGACCCATTTACGGATGCCGTCCCGGGTGCTCGACTTCACGCCTGCGATCAAGGCTGTCTCGTCCACGATACAGTTGAAGATCTTGCGCGTGGCGGCGGGTGGGTTGGGAGAGGTCCCATCCCCGTTGCAGGGCCTTGAGCGCGCCGAAAAGTTGCCGCGACGCATGGCGTGGGGATGAGCCGTTGCTCCAGAAACGACCGTAGAGGCGGTATGTGTGTGGGAGGTTTGTAAGATAGATTGGGGTAGAGATGGGGCTATGACGGCGGTGGGCGAGGCGGACTCGCGGGAGCCCTGAAGAACGAGCCGTCGACGTCGGCGGGGCTCAAGGGGTGGAAACGGCTTGTGCGAGGGGAAGTCGCAGAAGCGGAGCGAGCGCGATTGTGTGCGGGTTTGCGCGGAGCATGGCTTAATGATGGGGCACGCAGTGTGAATTGTGGAAGCGTGCGGGTGCGCGCGAATCCAGTCACTGGTGGTGACGGAGTTGCTTCGGCCAAGGTTGATCTATAGAGTGGCTGCGCCACACTTGGTGGCGCAAGTACTCCCATTGTGAACCCGAATCCTGCCAGACTACGTCTAGTGTTCTACACATATTTCGTACAGTCGTGAATATCACAGATATGTTTGTCCCCGGCCATGGCACTCTCTCAGAAGGTCTCCACCTCTGCCCGTGTGTCTTCCTCTTTCGGCCTCTCAGCCAGGTCCGGCCTCCAACCCTTTGGCCTCTCCTTCCCCCTAACGGTCAAACTATAGTTTGCCAGCTCGACTTTCCCGATACATTGATGCATAACCTTCGCTTTACCGTTGACGTCTTTCTCGAACGGCGTCCCAGGACCTGGATGGAAGAATTCGAGTTCCTGCTCTATATGTCTCATGTCCGTGAGTACATTCCTCGGTTCTTCTGGCGCCGCAGCTGTCTCTTCTCCGTTGATCATAGGGGAGTCTTCGCCGGCGGGAGCTTTGCGAGGTTCACCTGCAGGGAGGTTTCCGTTCAGAGCCATAGCGGTGATGGAAAACCTCATCAACTCGCCAATCATGTCGTAAATGCCCAGTACGTAGTCTTCAATTGTGAGCGGTACTGTAGGGCCATCGCCGCAAAGAGCGGCGACACGAGACTTAGCCTGCTCGTACGAAATGAGTGTTTGGGTTTCGAGGTAGTGTTGGAAGCTGAGCGCTTCCATGAACTCTTGATTCCCCCATGTCAGCTGGGGATAACGGTAAGCATTGACATTTTGTACATCGGGAGCGATTTCTCGGAAGCGTGTCTCGATGGTTTTCCAGTACTCCTCGTTGCTCTTGTTCACATATGGAGGCAGCGGCACTCCTAATTTCCGCACTCTGTTCAAGGTGAGAAGGTGATCCTCAAAGGTGACCCGGGAATGATCTCTACCTTTGTAAAGTGAAAATTCTGCGAGGAGGTCAGCGAATGTCTAGTTATGATTATCGTATATGCTCTCACATTTTCTTGCTAGCAGCAGTGATGTCACGAGAAGCCTTAACGATCCTTTCTCGGCGGTCATGATGCTCATCCAGCTCTTTCCGGAACTCCTCGAACATTGCCATGTATGGCGATATCGGCTGCTCCTGTTTGTATTCGCTCATTCCCCCTTCGTGCTTTTGTTTTGACCTTTTGTGTTCAGCCATTTCCTGGTTGTGCGTGCGCTTCATTATAAGCTTATTAGTTGGTGGTAGAGGTATGCGGTGAGGGGCGTTTGACAAACGGGGATAGAGCGCGTTTGCCAGGACCGGGATCTATTGAATGAACTCTTGGCAACACCCATATCCAGCACAAACGTGAGATGTTTTCGATAGGTTTTCGATAGGTTTTCTTTGCTTAGACCTACCTTCCTAGCTCTAGCCGTGGTTTTCTAACTTAGATTAGGTAGTTACTGAGGAGGGCTTACAAAAAATACAAGTTTTGCTATGTAGTCTCTTACATAGACCCTCTAAGACTACCTATGTACTAGTAGTGTACGGAGTAAACATTAGCCTACTATGCCTGAGTGTCGTTTAGTAGACACATATAGTTCATGCCTACAATTGTTGTATGCCCTACAGAATACGTCCTCCGAATAAACTGTATTGTTTCCCTTTGGCTCTTGCGATCCTGTCACGCCTCAGCGCATTAGTACAATACACTCTAGGAGCCTAGAACTCGAAATAATCATAATACATAACTACACGTTATATGTAAATAAAAGCAGAGGGATTGACTGTCTGATCGAACTACGTTATGTGCCGTAACAGAGCACCATAGCAACTTTGTGGTCCGTCCACATTAAGTGAAATATACCGTTACTACGAATTTGCCTAAAACGGAAACAAACAATCAAAAGGACTTTGAAGTCTTTCAGTTTGGGGTCACCTTGTCAACCGGCCCTGAGTCGTCGGTCGATGAAAGATTTCGCATGGTATTAAAGAGAATCTCCGCAATCTTTGGCTTGTATGGATCAACGGCGGAATCGAGTGCAGTTCTTCCATCACTAGCCTTGATATTGAGTTGCTCTAGGGTGCAGTGCTTTGCTATAACCTCAACAATCGGTGTGTTTCGATAATCCACACAGACCCTAAGTGGTGTAGCACCGACAGTCAAGCCATATGGGTTCTTCGCTCTGATTGTAGCTGACAGATTGCTGCCTGCTTCAATAAGCATCTCGGCTGCCCGAGGGCTGTTCACAACGTGAATGGGGATGGCTCCGTGGGAATCGGCGTGATTTGGGTCGGCGCCGGCTTGCAGCAGAGCATCGACGATCTCGTCGAACTTGCGCCCTCCTGCGGCGTGCAATGCAGTCGCCCCGTTCATGCCTTCACCGTTAGGGTCCGCTCCAGCGTCAAGTAGCATCCGCACGATCCTTGTGTGCCCTGCCTGGGCGGCAACTACCAATGGAGGACCAGCGTTGAAGGATGTGCTAAGGTTGATGGCGTTACCAACCGGATATCTTAACTGGCCCGTTTCGTCGCGCTCGAGAATCTCAGCCACAACGTCAGTGAAACCACCATTGACTGCATAGTGTAACGCAGTGCAACCTTCGACCGACAGAACTGTAGGATCGGCGCCACGTTGAAGCAGAACTCGCGTGATTTCGGCATTTCCTAGCTGCGCAGCGAGGTGTAGGGGCCGTGCTCCGTACTTCAGAGGCATAAAGATAGCTTCCACCTGGCTTCTATCGGAGTAATCCAGAAGTAGCTTGATGCCTTCGGCATTTCCGTCACGAATCATGTAAAAGATGGCAGGCAAAAGTTCGTCCGAGTCATCCTCTGTACTATCGTCCGCATCTGCGCTCTCCTTCGATTTTCCTTTGGATGATCGATCTTCGACGTTTTCATCAGGCTTTGCTACTGATGTAGTATCTGAAATAAATCAAATCAATGTGTGGACCACTAAAAGAGCGCGGCCAATCGACCTACCTTTGGGGGGATTTTGTACTGCTCGTGCTGCTTCTATAATGAGGTCCTCGATGTCATCCTTCACCATCTGATACCCTCGGTCGCCTCTTCCACTGAATTTGACCATGGAAATGTGGTCCGCATCTATTGTTCTTGGTCGTTGGTTTGGATGGTCAAGAATGGAGGAGTCAGCTGGTACGATCTAGACGTCCATTAATTGCTTATGACACCTGAACCAAGCCCATACATACAAGCTGATTGAATCCGCCCAATCGGACGCCGGTAAGTGCTTTAGACTCCTGAAAAGTTCTAACCGTGAGGCTCTTCCCACGCTTGACCCACTGGTTGGTGAATGACTCTCGGCAAAGCTCGAGCTCAGGTCCCGTGGGTAAGAGGGCGTGGATGACCTGGCGATTGACGTCTACGCCTAGGAGATAAGTTGCGACAGTAGCAACGCCCTCTCCGAACGAAGCCCAGTCCTTGCTACCCCTGTGGGGAGTGCCAAAGAAGAACACACCGATAGTGGAGGTGTAAACTGCCTTCACCTTTTCGTCTGGATCCACTTCGGAGCGCCGAAGAACCTCCTTCACTAATATGCCACCAAGCGAATGCGCGAGGAATATCAAGGCGCGATTTGGCGACTGCCTTCTCTTCCCTTCCAATGCATATAACAGGTCTCGCGCGTGCGCAAAGAGGTTGTTTTGGTTTGCAGCGTGGAACCCTTGCGTGATGTGTGTGTTGTACCCGAATGTCATGATCCTGGCCCTTGGACAGTCTGCCTTGAGGAGATCCTCTGGCCAAAAGACTCCTTCACCTTGCCCAGCCTTGTCGTTGTCTTCCTCATCTCTATCGGAACCTTTTCGTCTGTGGCGGAGAAAGCGAAAGGGGCTGGGGACTCGAAGTTTGCCTCTCTGAGGCACGTCGGATTGGGAGAGTCGGTCCTTTTGCTTCCCTTGTGGTGTCGGATCTGAGCACCAGGTCTTCCGGGGATGCCCTTGGAGTCCGTGGACGAACACAACGCTAAAGTCGATTAGCTCCAAGACCAACAATTTATAAGTGGACCAGTCTCTGAGTAGGGCTTACTCGACAATTGCATCTTGGGGATTGCTTAATACCGTCAGTCCAACAGGATCTACGGGGATTCCCATTGTTAGCTATGGAGGACGTCTTCGTATTACTGGATGAGGGGTTGAGGGCTGAGTCCCTGTGAACGAACCTTTAAAAGAAGGCTGAGCGTGGCGTCCGCGTGATGTGGCGTGCCCTCTATTTCCACCATGTAATTGGCCGTAGTCGATAGGTATATATTGGCTAAAGACCCAGCTGCGAGAGAGCGCCGCTCACACTCCATTATCGAGGTTCTGTCCCTACAGTTCCGGTTACAGAATGTCAAATGAACCGACGGGACGGTATACAAGGAAATCCCCACTTGAACTAACACAAAGATAGGTAAGTAATTTAACCCAAAACAGAGTAGCGCAGGCTTGGCAACTTCCTCGATAACTGCAGGTGCAATTGACCGTCTCTACCTACACGGTACTCTGTACTCGCGAAACAAATCACCAAAACACATGCATTCACGCAACTCTCATCTGACGATTCTAGCTTGAATGTAGCTCTCGCTCCTGTTGCTCCTTCATCCCCATATGGCACTCGCGTCTTCCTTTAAATCTCCACGTGCGGTCTTCTCGGCGGCAGTACTCCTCCGAGTGGTACTTCTCGTATACGGTCTCTTCCAAGATGCATACTCCCCCATGAAATATACCGACATAGACTACTTTGTCTTTACCGACGCAGCACGTTTCATATCACAAGGGAAATCGCCCTACGCCAGAGACACATACCGCTACACCCCCCTTTTAGCATGGCTGATCTATCCTACGACTTGGCCTGGCCAGATGTGGTTTTCTTTCGGTAAAATCCTATTCGCAGTCGGAGATATTGTTGCTGGCTGGATGATGTTTCGCATTCTTCGCTCCTATCAGAAGATGCCTCAAGAGAGAGCACTCAAGTTCGCTAGCATATGGCTGCTAAATCCGATGGTGGCTACCATCAGTACAAGAGGGAGCTCTGAAGGCTTGTTAGGAGTTATTGTCATTGCCTTGCTATGGGCGGTGCTGGCAAGACGCATCGTTGTTGCCGGTTTCCTTTTGGGCTTGGCTGTGCATTTCAAGATCTATCCATTTATATACGCTGCATCTATTGTGTGGTGGCTTGATGAAGGACACAGCTCTGGGAAGAAGAAGAGGAGTGGAGTCGCTGAGAAAGCATCGATCATCTCCCACATCACGCGTTTCGTTACTCGAGAAAGACTATTGCTAGCCACAACCAGCATCATCACATTTACCGCATTCAATGTGGTAATGTACTTAACGTAAGCTCCCCTGTCAAAGGCCTCACTCCGATGCTAATATATCCCAGATACGGCTACCCTTTCCTTGAACACAGCTACTTCTACCACCTCATCCGCATCGACCACCGTCACAACTTCTCCCCCTACAACACACTCCTCTACCTCAATTCCTCTCCAACAACCACGTCCTCCTCCTTCGAGCTGGAGCGTCTTGCTTTCCTTCCTCAACTCCTGCTGAGCGTCATTTTGATCCCAATCGCGCTGGCTAAGAAAGATCTGCCATCGACCATGTTGGCGCAAACGTTTGCCTTCGTCACCTTCAACAAAGTGTGCACAAGCCAGGTACGTCATCTTCCTCCTCCGTAGCACAATACAACGCCTACTCCTCGTTCCACGATCTTTTTCACTAACAGTCTTCCTAAATAGTACTTCCTCTGGTATCTAATCTTCCTCCCTTTCTACCTCCCGCATTCAACCCTCCTCCACTCGCGGCCCATCGGCCTCACAGCCCTCACTCTTTGGGTCCTCGGTCAATTTTTCTGGCTTCAGCAAGGCTACCAGCTCGAATTTCTGGGCCGCTCGACGTTTGTGCCCGGGCTGTGGATGGCGAGTTTGGCGTTTTTCGTCGTGAATGCGGGGATTTTGGGGGTTGTGGTGCGGGATGTTAAAGGGATGGGTGAGGCCGGGCAGGACGCGAAGGTCGAGAAGAAGAGATGATGAAAATGTCTGGGTGTTCAAACATTCTTGGATGTAAGGACTCATTACACCAACGAATGGAGAGATCACGCATCAAGGCTTAGTTGAGGGAGAAAAACAACTGTACTATATTTATACTAGGCCTACGCTTCAGGGCATCCCAGGACTCCGTGAGCATCCTTGGAGTAGAACCTCAATGCAGGTCTATATGCGACACATGTAATTCACAGCTATCAGTGCCTGTCCGTTTCCCATCCTCTGCAAATTCCTGTCCTGCACTGAAATCATACGGTCTTCTCCTGATGTCGGTCCGGAGAGTCGAACCTAGAAAACCCCCAACGCGAACTATGGATCACACCAGCATAGACACATCGTCACCAGAAAATCCCTACACTCACCGGCAACAAAGCATGACACCCCACCTGATTCGCCAACTGCACAATAGCCGTGAGCAAGGCTGTTTGGGCGAGGTTGGAAGGGCATCCTGCGCCCCGGGTTTGGGCAACTAGCCTGGGAGGGGTGGGTTTGCTGTACCTGGGGTTTAGCTGTCGGAGAGACGCAAGAGAAAGGAAGTTGGAGTTGGAATGTCGGCTCTTGACTGTTTCTCAAATGGATCAATTGGTGTTGAAGTGAAGTAGAATGAGATCGCGTAGACGTGGTTCTGGAGGACTTTGATCCCTAATTCTATCCTAAGCATCTCGTCAATGTAAATGACCTTACGTCTCTCAATAACATGGGCTCTTGACGAGAGCACTTAGATCTGACCTCATGACCATTATCATCCCCAATATTTCCTAGTACTGGTTTTCACCTTCCGTTCCGCCAGACTTCTACTGTCAGCTCCGAATCCGGCCTTGGATTTCAGTATTTTAATTCAGCTGGTGTGTTGTCCGCCATTGTGCATGCAGTGCTGTCTAGTGCAAAATGTCTAACGACAACTTGCAGTGCTGTACTAACAATTGTAATCTATTTTCTATCCCTTTAGATTACCCAAGGCCCATTTACTAATGCCGGAGTGCACAGCATCCCCTAACGCCCGTCTACAAGAAAACAACAGCCCCAAGACTCATTACCGAAATGCAAAGATAGACCACAAAAAGCGGCATCCCAAGTTCTTCATATATCGGCCGCGGGAAACCAGAAGACACCACACTCAACCTCGTCACTTGCGCGTCCCCCTTCCCCGTCGGACTGGGCACATACCCTGTACCCAACCTCGCGATGTTCTTGACAAAGTCCTTACATTCTGAATGGAGGAAAGGCTTCTTGATATTTGCCGCGCCGTTGAAATAACACGCTTGATTCTGCTGATTCGCACCCTTGTAGAACTGGTTCGCAATCCACGCCAGCTGATCTCTGGGCTCGCAGTGGGACATGCCGCCGTAAAAGCCGAGCGCAGGATCGCGGACGATAGCGGCGCAGAGAGCGTGATTCACGCCGCAGATGTAGTCAAAGTTCTTGCCGTAGACGTGGGTGTCATTGGTTACGATGTCGCAGTCCAGGCTATCGGCGACACAGGCGCAGAGTTGGGAGTTCGGGTGTGGAGGTAAGGGAACGGCCGCGGCTTTCCACTTATCAGACTTGGCTGGGCATGCTGGTGGAGTGTTGCTCGGGATATACCCGCTCTTCGTTGTTGTTGCGGGGGCAACTCGGGCGAGCTGTATGCTGAGCGAAGTGTAGTCCGGGTAGGGCTTGACTTTGTCGCCCCTGAGTTGAACCAGGCCATATTTAGAGCCGTCCTTAAAGTACTCAAATACGATACCACCTGAGAAGACGTCAGACATGGGCCCGTAGATAGCTTCGACTTCACTGAAGGGGCGGTGTCGGGCCAGGCTGGATCCATCGTCTGCATCGATGCAGCCGTATTCGGAGAAGAAGACGGGGACAGGATAATCCTTGAAGAAGTTATAGGCCTCCTCATATCCGGAATCATGGTATTTGTGCTCCGTAGCATTTCCACACCAGGAATATAGGTTGTAACCCCAGAAGTCGATGGCACTGTTAGCTTCATCAGCATCGCAGGCGAAGTAGCTTGCCGAGTCCTTGGTTGTACGGTCGTTCGATCCGGCGTAGCCAACTACAAGGGAGCTTCTGTAGTTCATTCCTTTAATGTACCCCTTCATGTCCCTCACAGCGGCTTTTACGTATGCTGCTGTCTTCGTCTGGTCCGCCTTCCAGAAAACTTCATTGCCGGCAAAAAACCCGATGACATTCTTATACTTGCTCATCGCATCGATGGCCGAAGTATACCGCCGGTATAGGCCCACGTCCCATTTTGGATCCCTGCTTTCAATGTGTGTTCCTGGTATCCCTAGGTCTGCGAAGACGTAAATGTGGTTGGCTGCGAGTTGCTCCATGCAGTCGTCGTGGTTCGCGTTCGGGTCGATATCGTGAACACGGATGACATTCATCCCGAGCGCCTTGAGATAAGGAACTATTCAGACAAGTCAGTACATGATCCTACTGTGGACAATAAACTCTCGGTCCAACCCCCGTCCCAAAGGTTGGTACCAGCGGAACGTCGATCATAGGCAGAGGCTTTGATGATCGGCACGCTGAATTGATATTCGCACGTACCATCGCGACGGCATCCTTTCCCATCGGTCAATGGATCCTGAAGCTTCTTATGCTTGCCCATCTTGCCATGCGGTGCCCAGTTCTGCTGATACGCGACTCCTTTGATGTGGCTGTAACATGTCAACCTTCCATCATTTCTTTGCATATTGGGCGAACCTACAATTGGGATCCGTTATCGGCGTAAAAGAAGTGCTTTCCATAGATTTCAATCTCAGGGATCGTCTCCCAGCTTTGGGCGCTGGAGCGGCTGGCGCAGACAAGAGTGATTGCTGCGGCGATTACAAGTTTCGACGTTGTGAACATCGTTTATGACGCAATGAGCGAGACAGGTAATGATATCACATGAATGAATGAATGTGTAGATGAGGTTGACACCACTGTCGTGAGGTTCGAAATGCTTTGAGTTCATGGGTGGAGGAGAAAACGAGACTCGCTGTCATTTTGAGAAGAAGAAGGAGCGTTGGAGTTCGGCGTATACCTCCTGCATGGAGACTGCCACAACAATTGTCGGAACCTTCAGGGCTTGGGGTATTCCCATTGTGCGATGCGTTTACTCTGACGCGTTGTGGAGTCCGCTAGAGGTTGTAGTGGCGACCGATGGTGTTCCTAAAGTCCGGAGGTCGATTCACTCGACTAGTTCGCCGCTAGCCCGACAGAGTAAAGTTGCTGTCATTTGTGTAAAATCTAAACTAGGAATATTTTAATGGGAAGAAGGAACAGCATATATTTATGTTGCGATCAGGAACTTCATGCCAGTTAGAAGAGAGCGTTGATGCTCAAGCCTTACGGACTTAGTATGGGAGCCTCCAGTCTATATCACTGGCAGAGAAGACATATCGTCCCATGGGTTCTAATCGCAGAGGCATCTGGAGAACCGCCAGAATTAACAATCAAAAAGGGTGAATTGGCAGTATAGACTAGAATCCTACCCATACTCCTACCAGTGATAACAGCACTACCCCTCATCCACCTCCAACTCCTCCCAAGACTTCCTCCTCTCCCTCTGCCTCTCCACTCTCGTCAACAACGCGCCCACCACCCCATCAACACTTCCCATCTGCTCCGTTCCCCTTCTCTCCACCACCTTTGCCAACTCCTCATACACTTCCGCTATCTCTCTAAATACGTTCGCCCGACCCTCCCATCCTCCGTCCTCGGAAAAGCACTGTCCAATCTGATTCATCTCTTCCACCCATCTGTACGCTTTACTCGGACACCCGACAATTCCCCTGCGCACCCTCTCACTAGCCTGAGGATTATACTGGTCAAGGTAATGCTCCAGCGCGGGTAAAACGTTCAGCGAAGCAGCCGTGCTGAACGACTGCAGTGCTAGAGCCGTCAACCCTTTTGCAAGAGCTGCGAAGCAGCACTTCAATCCTGAAGCGGAGCCAATCTCTGGACCGAGATACCTGGTATTCAGGGTTTCCGCTAGATGTGCACCGCTGACAGGTGCCTCGTGCAGCGGATAGGGACCGGAAAGCGGAATGCCCGGTTTAATCCATTGGGACTCGAATGTTTTGCCCAAGGTCGGTGGCCCGCCTATGATGCCGCCGTCGATGAAGCGCAGATCCGGAACCTCCTCGCCTAGCTTTTCTGCAATACTCTTGGACGTTTGCGGTGAAACAGCGTTCAGCTCCAGGAAGTATAAAGGAGTTGCAGAAGCCTTGCGAGGAGCCGGCGAGGTATTGAGCGCCTTGCCGATACGAGAAGCTGTTGCCACTGCGTCTCTCGGTGGAACGATAGAGAAGATGTAGTCACAATGCGCGACAAGATCTGTATCGGAGGCAAGCAGAATGATACTCTTGTCCTTAGCTCGGGTTTGGGTCGCAAGAGACCGATCAGTGGCGTTGGTGACAACGCGATAGCCATGGGCGAGGAGCAGTTCAGCAATTCCGGCGCCCATCTGCCCTATGGACAATATGCCAACTGTTGCACGTGGGGATGTCATTATTTTGAATGAAGGAAAGGAATCTTTTCAGTACAGAGACGTCGTAGATACAACAACTGGAGGGGACGGTCGCACTCAGTGTTGCTGGCGCGGGGAAAGATTTATTCCGGATCGAGTTAGACCCATTTACATACATCGCTGGTGATGGCGACATTCCGCAATAGCAAACCTAGAACCGAGGCGAATAACAGAAGCGGGTTGAATAATCTGTAATTGTCTGAAATATACTAACGGCACCATTAAAGACCTATTAGAGAAAATTAACCGGGCCAAAACACCAGCTTTTCCAAGCAAACTTTCAGGGTATCAATGTGAGAGTCAGCGCCGAAGACGTCCAAGGATATCAACCATTGGGTAGCAGTAGGGAAGTCCTTCAGACAAACTACGTCCGAGACTGCCACCAGCATCTAGGCATCTAGACACGAGAGCGGTACCAGCGGCGTCTGCTAATGTCAGCACTTTGCGCGAATCTGCGGAGCGCTTCACTCACCTGGTAGTTCCATCAGTAACCACTGGGTCGCGAGACACCCTGTGGTAGACGTAAACGCCCTTCGCTATGTTAGACCAGGAACTCACGTCGACGCTCATCTCGGCGGCAACTTACCAGAAGAAAGCTGACGAACCAGAAAGCAGCCGAGATGAAGGAGAAGGCTTCGGCAGCCTGAAAGAGTCAGTACATCGCTTTCGAGAGTTTGTCTGTCCTAGGGCCTTACCCTCCACTTGCCACACCACGGAGAATTGACGCGGATGTCGAAGGAGTTCCACTCCCAAGCTCGGCCGCAACCAGAGTCCCCGAGATAGTCAACCAGAATGCCTATCCGTGTTAGTAAGTTTAATCAACTCAGATATTGAGGACAAACTCACCAAAGGCGGCAAACCATGCAGCAGACGCGAGCAAGTCGAAGGGATAGTGAAGCATGCTACTTGTCGTCGGAATCAACCAGATGAGAGAGAAGATAACTGAAAGTGATGCGATGACAGTGGTGTAGATCTCTCGCGCCAGGGGGCCGACATCCCACTCATCGTGATAGTGGAGGAACCACGCCATGAGCCCGAGCACGACGGCGGCAGAAACGAACTCGCCGAAGCGGAGGAAAATTGACACTGCGCGTGAGAAGAACATATTGCTGGATGGGTTATGCCTTCAATTATCTCGGGGGTTGTTGCACTGTGTCGCCTGGATGAGTGGTAAGACAAATCCGGGTATAAGTAGAATGAGGTTTAGCTGCAAACAGCGACACGCTATGGAGTAAACAAAGCGGAGAGATCGGGGGAAGCTTCATCCAGGTGAAGGCCAAGTAGGGAGCCACGTATATATATGGCTACCGGATTTTGTCGCATGATCTGGCAGGCGCCATGATGAAGCATCCGTCACACCGTTTGGCGAGCCACGTTTGCTCACTGAGCATGAGGTCATTGGCCTTACAATAGGGACAGGAATCAGGGCTTTGAGCTGACTGGATCTGCATGTCTTGAGGGCTTTGGACCAACCCTGCCAATGATAGAGGGAGTTGCACTGCAACTTTCTTCCAGCAAGTTCCGGTAGGCTGACGAATGCTGTGACGCGTAGCTGTGACACGGCAGCCATCAAGAAGCACCGAGCAAATGGCGGCCAATATCGTGACGCTTCAGCCTTTGAGTTGACATTCTTGGGGTTTGCGTGTCAAAACCTGTTTGCGGACGCAATGAGGTTGATCAATTGATCCTATTGGGTGGTCTGTGCTGACTGGATCACGTGAATAACCTTTGTTGCCTGACGCAAGGTTCTTGTAATGTTCAAAGGTTAAGGTATACCGCTGTGATACTGTGTAAGAACAGAACTTGATCCGAACATGTAGTAGGAAGCGGTATTCGTGAGCAAAATGGGCTAGAGCAGCGGTCCCGTTGAAAAGTTGCACAGGACGCTTGAGTCGCAAAAAGACCTCTTTCATCGCCTGGCGTTGACTTTTCTTCAACGAGAGAAGAAGACTTGACAAAGAGAGAAAATTAAAGCAGAGGGCGGGCCCGCAAATGTTGAAGAGCACCACGTTTTCAAGGTGTTGAAGGTTATTGTTTCGTTTCTGACTGCGAATGGACGCCGCGGTGCTGACAAATTAGTCAGCCGTGTATTGTGTACACTCACTCAACAGTCATATCATATTGAAGTCGTTCGTAAGAGGATCTAGCATCTCTTCATGTACGGGGGAGTAGGCATAAAATATGGAGAATCCTGGTTGCGAGGTCGGAGACTTCGTAGCTCCGTTGTACTTGTAGATAGGTATCTTCTTGTACGGGAGAACGTAGTTCCGGGCCCCTTTCACTCGCAGCCGTTCAGACGTCATTGACCACCAGACCAAGCAAACCGCTGAGTTTGGCATCAACAGGAGCACCCGGAACCATGGCACCTTATCAACCCTCTCACCACTCAACTCCTCGCAATGTCCGCCGGATATTTTCCCAAACGTACCAAAGTCGGCCTTGAAGATCTCTTCAAGAATCTCATAACAGCCTCGCATATCCTCCACCATCACGGCATCCTCGACGCGTACGGACACATCTCTGTCCGCAGTCCAGACAACCATGCCACGTTCTACATGCCCTGTAACATGGCGCCCGCCCTGCTTAGTTCCGAAGAGCACCTTGTGGAATACAATGTTGAAGACGGCGAACCAGTAGAGAAGCATGCGAAGCCAGGATACTTGGAGAGATATATACACAGCGAGATATACAAGCGGTTTCCAAGCATCAATAGCGTTGTGCATAGTCACTGTGCTGCGGTGCTGCCATATACTATCAGTGGAGTGCCATTGAAGGCGGGCATACACATGGCAGGGTTCCTGGGTATGCCCTAAGCTCTTGAAAATGCGATAGCTTCGACTAACGCGTTGCCTTGGGAAGGGAGTAATGTGCCTGTTTGGGACGCCTCATCCCACTATTCTAGCGGCTCCAAGCACGATCTCCTCGTCCGCGATACCAAACTAGGCGCGTCTCTTTCTGCAGCCTTCAAGCCAGCCACCTCAGCCGGCTTCTTGTATTCCAAAGTCCGGTCAGCGCTGCCGGCGCAAATAGGGGGTGCGCCTCCGGATCCTGCGAAAGAACCTGATCACGCTGTCGTGCTCATGCGAGGGCATGGGTTTACGACGGTCGCGCATGGCATTGAAGAAGCAGTATATCAAGCCATTTATACCAGGGACGCAGCGAAGGCTCAGATGACCGCATTGATGATACATGATGCACATTTTGGGCATGTAGTTGAGGGGAAGGTGGACATCGAAGGCGGTGGGAAGATCAAATCTGCCAAGGTGAAGACTGAGGGTGATGTCAAGTTCTTAAAGGACAGCGAGGCCCACGACGCTTGGGAGTCTATACGGGGCACCATAGAGAGACCTTGGAGGCTTTGGTGTCGTGAGGTTGAAGTGAATCCGCTATACAGGAATGATTGTCCGGGCTGTGAGGACTGATGGACTCCTCCTGGGAAAGGCGCAACTTGTATGGCCGAGCGAATAGCTAATCAACGATCACATCTATGCAGAGGGCAACCGTGTGATGGTAAGACTGTTGAATTACCATGTCCTGTGGGATCAGAGCAGCAGTACTCCGTACCCTCATTGCTGATCACTTCCAAGGTTGCCTGCGGCAGTTCTTGCTCTCTCCACGCACTCACTTCCACTATGCAAATGTCCCTTCCCAAAACTGTTCCTAAACCTCAGACCACTGGATACCGTCTCTCACACCGTGCTCTCAAGAAGCAGATCTCTACCGCAGCTGTCATGAATATCCGCCCCACGCTCCTAACACCGAGGATCTCGGTGGGTGCCAGCTGCGTAATCTCGCTCGCTTCACCGACAAACCACATTCGCATGTGCCAGCCTAGGGGAAGGGATAGAGATAAGAGCAACCAGGTTGGCAGAAATGCCGACAGGGCTGAGACGGTGCGCGCGAAGGCTGATCGGTGAGCCGCATAGGGCTGTTCTGCAGTGTGAACACTGAACAGTATAGGTGTCTGGGTCGGCACTGGGAACATTTGCGGTATCTCTTCGTTCAAAGAAGGGATACGGCCCATTGCTCCATATTTGGAGTTTTCCACCCAGTTTGTTTTCTTATTATGGTGTGCTAGAGCACTTTCCTGCTAATTACATAGGCCGACGGACAACATCAGGTCCGCGATTACGGTCGAACGAAGGAACAGCACGTGGAGCTAGTATCGTTTCGCGATTTTTCGGCCGCAGGCTAGGTAGAAGGCATGTCCATGAAGGGGCCAGTGCTCAGATGGCACAGTGGGCTGTTCCCATGAGGATTGGAACCTGCAGGACGCTGTCCTCTTGGGGTCTTTTCAACCTGGTGGACGGGACGCGTTTGTGATTCAGCGCTGAGACTTTTGAGAGACAATGTTAGGGATACCATGGGCGGAATCCATTGATGCTGATCGTGGCCAGAAAGGACTTATCGGCTGCACTCTGGAGTCGGCTGATCAGCAGAAGAACTCCTGGTTTTGGACAGGAAAGGGAACAGGCTCGGGTTCATCATTCCATCGGGAGAGATCGTACGAGACGGTATGTTCTGATAAGTGACCAAGCCGGTAGATGGCGCAACCGAAACATTGATAGCTGACAAATGTTCTACCATACCCAATCGACGCTGTGAGACTCAAGAATTGCTGTTCGTGAATTCGGTCCTCTATTGCGTCTCAATGTTAGCGTACGGGATGGGGAAGATGGAGATAGTTCGAAACGTACATCAGATTGAACAGTGAGGCTTGCAGGATCCACTTCCTCTAGCGACTGACAGTGAAAGCGGCTCTCAGCGAAGTAGGGTCCGATAAAGTCCTCCAAATGTACGGAGTACTCGGTGTCTCATGGGTCATAAGGCGGAGGGGCGTTGGGGGGATGAGGCGCGTCTGGGGTTGACCATAACCATTATTCCCGTCCACGGCTTGTCAAATACCCAGTAATGCGTTGTCTATCAAGTGGGAGATGGCTGTCGCTACTGGTCCCACTGGTCTCGCTTAGCCCATGATTGACCAGGAGCGGGTTGTCTAGTGTGAAGGTAAATAACTTCTACTGGGTTGCACTGTAGACTCGTCGATATGTTCTGCCCATAGCCCAGGAGTATCGTCACGGTTCCCAGAAGACTCAATGCGGTCTCGCAGTTCTCATTTTGGCTTTTGGAAATTCCTTCGCACATGCAGCGGGAAGAATCCTTCTGAGCAGCATTAGGTAGGCGGGCTTGCGGCACAGCTGGCTGCGTAACATAGTCGATATTGTGGTCTCCTTCGATCTCCAGAGTTTGTGGTTCACGAACATGCATGCGGTTGGTGTTGCTTGACGCTCGGACATGCATCTCCCTCACCGATCAGAGAGCCTTACCATGCATCGGGGAATGGGAATCGACTCCGATAGACGGGAATGATGTGAAGCGAGTCGTTCGCGAAGGGGGCCAACGTCCTTCATCTGGGAACAGATAATGGAGTTAGGCTATCTGTGCGGGAGAGGGGAGTTGAAAAAAATTGTGAAGGATGGCTGGCGATGGAGTGAGGTAGAAACAGGTTGGATTAATTATGAACATTCTCGGTTATCCTTCCCGTTCCATCTATTAAATCCCTTGTAACTCGACCTCCTGTCTTTTCACGACGCGCCACCTGCAAGTACTCCACTCTCGAGTACGTACATAGCCCTCCTGTCAGACGCCTTCCCAGTGTTGCTGGCCGATCTCATGGAACCGTGCCATTCTGCATCGTTTTGAAAGCCCGTTGCAGCAGTTCCCGTTCCGTGCAGTAGACGGGGACCCATGGCACAGCCTGCCAGCACAGTGACTCACTTGATGAGTCCTTTCCCTCGCCTTGGGCCTATTGCACTGCGCCCAGATCTGACTGCCTTGCCTTGTGTACCCTCGGGATTTCGCCGAGCATGCGTCAGTATCGCCAACGACCCTGCCCTGAGGACTGCGCCCGCTGTTGCATACCCTAGGGTATCAAACTGCCACTCAGCTTGTGAGAAACTAAGTTTGTGTGATAGACTCTGAAGATTGTGCCAGTTTCTTACCGGTGTTTCGATATGTATCCCGGATCGAAGCTCGAATCGCAATTGTAGCGTCCTATTCGTCGCGTTGAACAGCCAATACAGCGACCATGCCATGCTGCAAGAGAGGCTCGTTCCTGCTGTTTCAAACGCACAGCTCAGGCCATTTTTCTTTAGCTGTCGCTCGTACCTACCCGGTTTGCGTCGTTGCCCTAATAGAAGGATCTTCCCTTGTTGGCGAAGCCTTTCACCACCTACCCAGGCCGGGTTTTGTCCGTACTAACAGAGCACGCCTTATATGCACGCCCCAAGCGCTGTGACCGTAGTTTTCTCTATCACATCTTGCTCCACCTTCAACATCTACATCGTCATTAACTCAGCCTTTCTCGCGTTCACTGCCTTCCGGCAGCCTGCCGTCGTTAGCATGTCGTTCAACTACGTTCTCGGAAACATCAATGCGTCCTTCGAAAGACTTGCGCTCTACTATCGCGACTTCATGGAACGGACAGAGCAAGCTTTTCGAGCAATGCATCAACGCCTCGTCAATTTGGAAGAACGGCAAGGCGCACCCAGCGATGAGCAGGTGGAACGAGTACTGCGAAAAATACTAGCCGAAAGATTTGCAGATTCCATCGTCCCGCCGGCTGCCCATACCGTCCCTGTAAAGGAAGAAGATACTTTCGTTAAGCCGAAGCCAAACGATATAATTCCGGAAACGCTTTCTATCGATGTCAGTTCACTTCAGGTCGACCCTGATGCTGTCCCATCGAAGATGTATGGTGAAACACTCAAGATGCTCGAGGGCAAGCTGCCGGGGTTTCCAAACGTGGAGGGGCCTACGACGGATGAAGATTAAACAAATCTTCCTCGAACCGGGCCTAACCATACCATGCGGCCTCGTTACAGTTCGTAACATGTTGGACACACCGAACCAGACCTTCTCTGGACATCTATTCCATTTCCGCCTCTGCATGAAGCTTCTTGTTCTCCGTGATAGCTCGGATCGGGGCGGAATGTTGTCTTGCACTTGGTACAGGGTGTTCCCAGAAAACCGGTCGAGTGGTGGTGAGCTGGTAGCTCGGCGTGGCAGTGTCGTTTATGCACACCGCCACCAACCCATTTCTTTGAGGTAAAGAGATGTGGACCTTCCAAAACTTAAAAATATCTTATCCGAAGCGACGAGATACGAATATATTTTTTAATGAGAGAATGGCTCCTCGGTTGTGTAACCAAAGCATCCTAAGGGTCTGTAGGAGTTGAAAGTGCTTTTCATATACGATATCCTCGAGCTTGACGGATGCGCGTAACGCACTCTCTTGCACGTTACACCCGTTGCTTCCGCTCCTCATTGACTCGCTCGCCTTCAAGGGAACACTTAGCGTGGGGGATATCCTGTACGCCCACCGTCGTATATGCAATGCATCCTCCCGCTCCGATTCTTGGTCACGGAGTGGGGAATCTAACTGACGGCCCGGGTCCGAACCCCTGCCCTATGGTACCTGCACTGATTTGCTAGGGGAGAGGGAGACGTTCTCCGCGGTGTACAAGCCGGAGCCTATGGGGAGAGGGGGGATGTGGGTTTCCGTATCGTGTCGTTGAAATAGTGTGAGGAACTTGGATACTTTGCGACTTCATTTAGGCAGAGTTGCCAACTGAAAACGCCGATTTTCTCTTATGTTGTATAAACGGTACCTTCCAATGCCGCCCATGTCCTATAACATGATGTATTCACTCTTTCAGCCACTTGGTTGCCAGGCGCTCTTGGGATGTATCCCGGATTTGATAACCGAGCACCAATCTTTCTTAAGACTTTTAATTTGAGTAACGGCATCCAATATGGGTTTGTGGCCTTATTCGAATGGAAATGATAACAGTGAATGACAATATCACGTGAGATGCTCTTCGTAAATAGTCTCATGGTAGCGCCTGTGATATACTCGATTACTCCACTCCTACTTGATCTAACCTTCCCACTACTTCATTGGTGCAGGTTGTAGACCCAAGCGTAGAAATCCGTCAAGTGCAGAGCAACCTAAATGCCCTTGATATTCTAGGAGAGTACACGTCCTCACTCTGCAGTCATTCATGAAAGCCACCGACTCCATGTCACTTCCCCTCATCTGATCTTCTTGTCTGAAGTATCGCTGATCTCCGACATCTCATGCACTACTTTCTCTTCATTACTTGTGCCCTGCTCACTCTTTGTGTGCGCCTTATTTTGTTTCGCTCTTTTGGACGATTTATCGCTGAGGGAAATGAAGCCGTTGACGGACGCCTGCCAACCTTCTGAGGCCGGACCGGTCCGTTCCAGGAGATGGATGATTTTCTCCTTCCGATTCGACATGTAAATAGTACTCTCGTGGTATGTTGAGGGTATGTCTTCAATTCACTTGCTCAATGTGATATATGTTCGGAAACAACAGTTGTGTGAACACTCTTAATGTGTTTCCAGCGTTCTGCTCTGCACGATTATTCGCTGTTTGGGAGTTCACGTGAAATGATGTAATAGACCCTTCGCAGCCTGCATATCTACTAGAAGATGATAGCATCGGGAAGCAGAGGTATTCAATGTTATGATATATCTGTTTCAATGTTCGCCAGTAGCAACCGAGTTGTTTGCTGGTCCCTAGACTTTTCTCATAGACGTGCAATTTCGGAAAGTTCGAGTCGTACTTCCAGTTGAGCTGTAAAGACTTTGCTTATCTGTATGAACACGAGTGTGTGGACTCATGGCTCTCTTGAGTGGTATAACAGAATCAATGAACAGCCAATTGATGTCCGCTTCCCCACAAGGCCCCTCTTGCAACGTTCACTTTCAATTCCCCGCATACTGGACTGTTCTGTCACAGAACGATCGAATCCCAACAGAAAGTACGACAAAACCACATTCATCCACTCTTTCCCATCATGCCCATCAAACTCTCGGTGCCCTAGGGAAGCGAACTCCACATACCTCATCCTTCTCCTCCTCAAGCTTCATATGCTCATTCCCATCCTTTGCAGGTACCGGGAGATCCCCTTGCTCCGACATGCTGTAACTCCTATACCGCTCAATCTCCTCGTGACTCCCGAGCTGCAGCTCATCCGCAAGGCTCAGTTCTTCCGGGAGAAAGTGCTCGTGGAATGGCAGTGCTGCGTCGGCGGTGCTGGAGAGAGGCGACGAGATGGAGGCTGTTTTGTAGAGGTTGCGCTCTGCGTTCGGGTCGTCCGATGGGCAGTTTTTGTCTTGGTGAACCATTGTTGTAGAGATGATGTTGTAGAAGCGTTGGGTGGGAACGTATGTAGTCGTGTTGAGCTTGAGGCTGTGGAAGCGAAGTTTGTTCAGTGGCTTGTGATATTTGTTATGGACGATGCATCATGTCAGTGGCCAGTTATATATATCCCTCCCCAAGAGATGTGAGGCGGGAATGATGTACCTGCCTCGTGATCCAAAGTCTGGAGCTTTGTGTGCGGATCTGATGTCACACTTCGCCTCCCACCTCTCCGCATTAGAACGGTTCTTTCCGAGTGTATTCCCCACTGTTTCTGTAGCCAAAGACGGCTTCGTACTGTAGTGCAAACACTTCATGAGAGAAAACAGTACAGCGACACATTGATCATTGGGAAGAAAAGTCAGCTGCTGCATCCCCTTCTGCAAATCGATTGTTGACTTTTCGAACCATTTGCCGTCAATCACTTCTTCCCCTTCCCAACCTGTGTTCCACCACCGACCTCTTCCTCCATTTCCTCATCCTCATCCTCATCATTGAAGTGGATCTCCATGTGCTCATAATGGAACTCGCTATCATCAATCATTCCCCCGCGATTCTTTTGCAAGGAGTCATGTTGGTTCCCCTCATCGACAGTGGCCTGGTCTTGACGCTCAGCAACTGGGCGTTGCGGCTGTTGCACCTTGGACTGCGACGAAGTTTGCGTGTTTTGTGAAGTGCCGCGTTCGTTCATGATTTTGTATTGATGTTGTGAAAATGTGAGATCAATGTTCCAATAATGTTATGATCTGAGAAGTTGCGATGAGATTGGCTGGAACTTCACAGCCTGTTTCAAGGCTTCATATACGTCTCTGATGTACAGGCGATGGTCGTATATCACGGTAGTACTGAAAAAGCAGAATCACTACAGCAGTAAAGTTGTCTTGATGGACGGTGGAGAAGTCGACGTCATAGGCGGGGTCGTCGGGCCTTCAACACATGTTAGATCCCAAGTTTGTTCTTACCCTCCCTACCGCAATGTGGGAGCGCTATGAGGGAGAGTGTGACTTTACAATCGCGAAATCTGAAGTGTTAATCGTAATCGTGTCCCGTATACATTGAAGCACATGGTCTTGATGTTTCGCCGTTCTGGTGGCACAGTGTTCCCTGAGACCCTAGGCACGCCTTTCCTCCGCGCCCATTTATGGATACATGAACCCGCTCTTCACAATCTTCAAGCCCCTCAAATCCGTAAACAAGTCCATCGGATAATCCTCCACCCTGAGCGACCTTTTCCACTCCCTCATCCTCTTCGCTAATAACCTCTCTTCTGCCCTGACTTCCCCTTCAAGGCTCCTTACACGTCTCTCCCTCCCGCCGCGCGCCTCGTATCCGCCGTGTGCCAAATCGCCAGCAACACACCAATCCTTGCCACCCCAAGCTGAATCAGCAACCGCCTTCCAAATAGCCGTAACATCGTAAGTCATCTCCTTCGTGTACAGGATTCTACAATCCGCCGGCTCGTACAAGAACTGGAGTGGGAAGCCATAATCGGCGTTGTCGCGCCAGCCATCCCTGAAGTTGACATTGACTGCCGTACCCGGTGACTGTCTATCAAAGGGCACATTACTCCAGTACTCGCCAAGTTGTGTCTTATTCAGTTGTGTCGCCTCTTCAGCAGAAGCAGTGGTGTTCGTGACAGCGTACTGCGCCAGGCTCTGTATATAATCCCAAGGGAAATTATTAGTCCCCTTTACGCCCCCGACGGCTTGCGTGATTCCGGGTCGAGGGCGTCCCCCTAGCGAAACGTATCGCACGCCCTGGCGCTGACGCATGAGTTCGGAGAATATAGTGCAGGTAGACGCGCAATAACCGTCCGTGACAACAATGATATCTTCAGCGGCGAAGGGCTGCGTGAAGTTCGTCAGATTGCGGTACCCGTGAACCCAGATGCCTCCAGAGTTCAATGGTGTAAGACCGTCGGAGAGATTCCAGCGGATGAGGTTAGTGAAATTGTCGCCGGCGATAGTGACGGGACCGAATTTGTCGGCCCAGCTCTCGAAATTCTTGTTGTCTTCGTCAAGGTCGGTGCGGTAGTTGAAGATGGAGGAGACGACGTCGTACTGGAGGGAATAGAGTGTCTCGTTGTCGTTCTCGGAGACGAGCTCGCGGGGAAGCCCTTGTGCCTTTTCAGAGAACTTTTGGCCGATTAGGTCAGTGCTTTCGAAAGCGCGGAAGCGGTCGGCTGCTGCGTGCCCTATGCCCTTGGGGAAGAGTTGCTTGTAGAGATCATAGCCCTGCAGAATGGTGCCACCGCCGTTTGCGGAGACATCAATGATAAGGTGCTTCTTTCCCGCAGCTTTCGCGGCCGCGAGGAACTGCTCACCAATTTGCTGGAATGGGATTTCTGATTCCTCTTCTGACACGAAGGATGGTACGGAAAGGACTGCAATGTCTGAGTAATCGTCTCCCAGGTAATACCCACCGATGTTGTTCTGCGCTTCGCGAAGCACAGGTGGTGGGTACCCAGGGACTGGTTTGGGTGTTGCTGTGGGAGTCGCGGACGAAGTCGGTATACTGGAGTTCGTAGGACTCGGTACTGTAGAGTTAGACGGAGGTTCGTCCGTCTCAGTGGGTTTTGGGCTGTAGAAGTATTTCTTGTAGAGGCTTTCCCCGTCGGTTACTCCGTCAAAGTCGACAAGCACCCGAGCGTAATTTTGGTAAGTTACGCTCGTGCCATTTTCAAAATCTATCTTGGTTTCTGCGCCTGGATACACCTAAACTATCTGTTAGCACACGTTTCCTTCTGTGACCCATGATGACTTGCCCATCTACCTCTTCCACTCCCTGCAAAAGTTCCTATACTCGTGCTAACAGATCCGATAGACACGGCAGCGAGATTGTAAAAGACATTGTTGTACAATGCGTCTCGATCCTGCAGCGAACCGAACTGCGCCCAATTCTCTAGATATTCTGACGCTTTTTGTCCATTAATGACGGTGATAGCCGATGGTGTAAACGATGCGTTTCCTACAGACGCCGCAAGGACGTCTGGATATACGAAAGGCTTGGGCAGCGCCTTTCCGTCTTCCGAAACGGACACGAGAGGAATGGGCCGGGCCCAATTGAAGACGCCACCGATAACATCTGGCACAAATACGAAGTGCCCGTCATGCGTGGTCTGTAGTAGTCTTCGAGAATCGCGTCAGCAAGACCTGCTTCGTACTGCACACATCTGAGCGGGGACAAACCTGTACATTGACCAACCGAACTGCATACCGTCAACCAACGTTCATTTAGCCGTATCGGGCATCGGTCGTAACATGCAGCGCATATATTAAACAGTCGTAATAAGACTCTCAACATACCTCATACTCGTTGCGAAATGTGCTCGACTCCACCTTCGACCTTATTTCCTCAATCCCAGCCCAGACATCTACACCAGGCTGGACTTTCTCTGCGTATTCCTTGGGAGGATCCTTTAACCAGACGGTGTTTGAGTGCCAGCGAATGTAAGGCGTAATAGAATCAATGAGGTCCAATGCTGCCGTTTTATTCAAAGGAACGCTGGTGATACAATCATAAGCCAATTGGGCAGGGACAGTAGGTGTTGTCGCCGGTTTCTGCGCTGCAACGGATGCGCTCACTTGCGCACAGGGCGAAGATTCGTTCTGGAAGACATTGCGCTGGAAAGGAGTGGCGGATACAATCGCAGCCAAAGAAATTCCCACGACAAACTGGGAGATAGACATGGTCGCTCAAGCACAAGGAGCGACGCTGTGGCTACCGCGGAGGGGGAAGCATCCTGATTTAATAGTCGACCGGCCCGTACAGGCCCGGAAACAGCTGCGCCGTGGATGTGGTGCAAGATGCATGTCGTCCTCCATATTGCAATCTGCAGTGCAGTGACCAAGGATCTGCGCTCTTAACCGTGTTGTAACTTGCAGATATCGAAATGCATATGGATCCCGCATCCAAGGGACCAGAGGACCATGTCTGAAGGACCACGCCATCCTTCCAGCAAATGACCTGCTTATTCAGAGCCGTTCCTGGTATATCATAACTCTGTACAGTCCGTTAGTAACAGCCCAAATAGGCAGCTCGTTAAGCGGCCTGACAAGCATGAGGGTGACGGCAAGCGCATCAACCTCTCGACGCACAGTTCGGAAGGTATCTCTCGCTCACCACTGCGTTTGCGATTTAAAAAAGCGGAGAATGATGCATGAGCGTACTGAATGTAGTCATCCATGCTGTGATGGCAAAAGGTCCCGAGGTGAGACGACTTGTGCGGAGTTTCCATGACGGATCTCATAGATTCGGACGGAGATTTTCGAGAGATAAAGTTCTGCGGACAGTTGATATATGGAACAAGCATCATATTAAAAGCTTCCGTGAAGCTTATCAAGTGACCGCCCCAGCGTCGTGACTCTGAAAGGAAATTACCAAATTGCCTAGGGATGCTTCCAAGAAATAGCGCATGGTCAGACGCTAACCAGATTAGGCAGGACGTCAAGCACGTTGTGTGAATCGATGGCAGTGCAATTGAGAAACTGCAACTCCCTATGTCCTCCCACCTTCTCTAAGAAATCTTTACAATTCCTGAAATTACTCCTCGCTGACAACATTTTGGGATATAGCTAAATGCCGCAATTCTGCAGAGCTCGACAGTGGAAATCTTCAGAGGTTGTTTTTGTCAGTGTACAATCCACGATCATAGAAATTAGAGTGATACATAGTTATTAAACCAGGTTCAAAAGAGAAAGATGTACAAACGTTACTCAGAAATGGAATACGAATTCACTCAAGACTGCTGCATTCCGTCTTCCGGAGCTTTTCCTTGAAACATAACATCCAACAACTGCCAAATAGAAAGTAGGATTAGGCGCATGTGCCAATTGAAAGCCGCAAATGTCCTAGATCCGCTCCGCTTTCGTGGCGGTCAAAAGGGGCATCGTTTCATCAGTCACAGACGACGACGCCAGTACAGAGGTACGGAGTAACCAACTTCTTATCAGAAGATAAATTCCAGACCATTCAGCAATGCCCTCACCAGCACCGCTTTGAAAAGTTGATTTGCTTCAAACATAGTCGAGTTCTTGTTACCCCTTTCTGACAAACCAATCACACTGCTCCGTAAATCCCCAAATGACAAAGTCAACCAATCACAGCCCAGGGACAGTTTATTCTCGGCGACCCCGCAAGCACACCTTTTCTCCCACCATCCACTTTTGTCCACCTTTTCGGACTTCATCTGCCACCCCTGATATTCGTGTCTCAACCCGCCTCCTTTATTGGCCCACGCTTCCTGCACTACCGGGTCTTGTACCTGGTTCGTTTGCGGAAGGCGATATGGGAACAGGAGCACGCGGCGAATGAGCGCGGACAGGCGATGGGAGCAAGAATGTTTTCCGAGCCTTGCAGAGCTGGGCGGGTGACGGGTTGGAGGAGGCAGGAGGGAGTACAGAAGGGGGTAAGATTGAATATGTGGGCTGAAGGAGGGGTCGGGTGAGTATAAGGACTTGGGTGTGTCTGCTGTGCGGAATGCATCGCAAGACCGCGCCGCGTGAGAGGTGTGTCGAGGGACAGATACTGTCTATCTTATTTCAGTTATTATTTGTCGCTGCGTTGCGACTGTCCACTCTTTTCCTCCACGTTCATTCCCCGGAAAGAAAATCTTGAAAGATGTTGTTTGATACCCTGTTACTGTCTTTCTTTGCGCTTGCAAGTGTTGGCGGTGCCGCGCCCACGGGGAGAGAGGAGCTTGGAAAGAGGCAGGCACCTGCGGGTGTGCCCGACTATGTGCTGAAATATGGTATGTGAATTATTGACCTTTCTGAATAACTTTTAGTTACCGACGAGTCAGATGTGAATCTCTGAAATTGGAGATATATATCGTCACTGCTAACACCTGAAATAGCTCCCCTGATATACCTCCATTCCTCAGAGCAATACTTCCCAACCGACCTCAGCAGCTTTCTCGCCAACACTGTGCCAAAGAACCCCTCCTTCCAGCCCACTCCGAACGCTCCATCTCCAGTTACGCTGAACAATGTGAACCAACTACCGTCCGACACCTACCTCACCTCCAAAGATGAAATTAGCGAAAACCCAGCCGCTGCCTGGCTGAAGGGAACCAAGCCCGACTCGAATGGAAAGACGCAAGGCGCGGTCCCAGCAGCTGTAATCGTTGCGGATAAAGGAGACGGTGTTGTGGATGCGTTCTACATGTTCTTCTATGCTTACAATTATGGAGGAAATGTGTTGCGCATCAAGCAGTTGAACTTCGGTACCTCTTCCCCTCATCCTTCCAAATCGAAACTAACTAATATCGTCCAGGCAACCACGTAGGAGACTTCGAACACCTGATGATCCGGTTCCGCAACGGTGCGCCAGAATATGTCTGGTACTCGCAGCACGCCAACGGACAAGCCTTTTCCTACGGCACCGTCCGCAAGCAGGGTCTCCGACCTTTGGCTTACAGCGCCAATGGCTCGCACGCAAACTACGCCATCCCAGGGAAGCATGATCACACCATTCCCAATTTCAACCTACCCGCCGGTGCGCTTGAGGATGACACCGATGCCGGTATTCTATGGGACCCGATCCAGTCCGCGTACTGGTACCAGTATTCCTTTGACAGAAACGGTGACAGGAACGCGGGGAGTTTCACGGCTTACGACAGCGCGTCGCCAACGGAGTGGTTGGAGTTCCGTGGCCGCTGGGGCGATCAGGAGTATCCTACGAGCGATAAGCGGCAAGCGAAGTTGTTTGGCCAGGCGAAGTTTGGCAGCGGGCCTACTGGGCCGAAGGATAAGCAGCTCGGTAGGTCAAATGTGTGCCCTGATAATGGGAATAAGTGCATTCTGAGGACGATTCTGGTGCCGAGGAGAGTTGGCGATGAGGAGGATCAGGTTCAGGGAATGTAGACATGAGGGTGGTATGCATCTGCTGGGGAATTATTCACCCATCTCGGATCAAGTAATGTCCATAATATATGCCCACATGATTTTCCCAACTCAAAATTCAGAGACTGCTGCTTCCTTGAAAAAGGGGTGTTTGCACTTGACGGATTAGGAATAGTCCACTTGGCCGGCATTTGCGGGGTGCTAGTCCTCTCCGTGCAACCATCCGTCAACGCCCATGCAGGTTCACATGCTAACTGCAGCATAAACTCTTCTATATCTATCCTGCTGCCCGCGTGGAGTTACAAGCCAGGCACCTCAGCACATTACAAACCGCGCCTTAGGTTGCACCGGACCATACCCACGAGCATACGGCCCTATGACTAGCGGGCCCTTGATGACCATGTCCAGCAGAGAGAGCTGTATATCCTGTGACACTAGGGACGCAACCACATCTCGAGGGAGGTTTTGGCGCATCAAGTACTCTTGATGACTCTCTGGGGATCCGGACTGAGATGGTGGAGCTTAATCGCAGGCAAGACCCGTCAACTACCTGTATGGAGAGGATCGATTCTGAATCGGATGCATCATCCGCAGCTGCGAAAGTAATCGGTGCACGCTTTGAGTCGGTGACTTCGGAGTCGTGCACCTGCGGTAGAGAGGACCAGCCTATCGGGCGGTGAGGTGGAAGCTAAGATCAGATGAGCAGTTCCGGTGCGAGACGGATGAGGTAGGTGGTTTTGGCATGCTCCTTCTGTAACACAGTTCCCTCCCTTACCGCTTCCTCTTCATTCCTCCTTCGGCATATCTCGCATCTTTGGGTTAGATCTACGATCACTTTTCTCCTACCCGTGGCCAAGATGTCTTGGTCTCCTTCGACTTTTGGGGCGTGGGGCCGCAGGACCACGGAAGAGGTGGCAGTTTGATGAAAGGAACCAGGGTTTCATTCCACTCATCTCGCGACTTTCAAGAAACCCATCTCCTTGCCACAACCCCTTCTCATCTCCCCTTTTCCTTGTATTCGCGACCCTGCCATGCTTCCAGAATCCACGGTCCCCACCAGGTCGACTGCTCAGAAATTATGCGACTAGCCTCCCGTCATGTGGGATGCTCACGCCCACCTGGCCACCAGGGGTGGATCAACTGAGCCTCTTCCCAACTTCCTAGCAAGGCTGATCTCCCGCTCTGGCTTGGCGCGATTAATCCCCAACGGACCTTGTTTGGACGTCCAATGTAACAATGGAAGGCTTTTGGACATCAATTTCAGCAACATAGCCAATAAGGCTCCCCGCCCCCCAGCACTCGACTCCCAGGGGGCCACGACCACGTTTCTGTCCGCCTGGGGATTCAAGGCGCGATGTGAACTCGACCAGCACACCTGATGCGGACCTGGTGGCCTGGATGCGGCGTCAAGTTCCGGGCGGGCGGGTGTATAAGTATGTAGGTAAAGACGGTGGGTTATGCAACCAGCGTCTGTAAGGTGTCGTGGAACCGCACTGTCTCGCACTTGTTCCCTGTACCTCTGCCGTCACCATGTCTCCCGGGTCGCGCCTTTTCGTATTGCTCCCTCTGCTGTGGTCCGGTGTATCTGCTAAGCCAGCGGGACCCGGATACTTTCCTCCTGGCTATCACTCGCCTCCCGTGAACGGTTCGGATGGAGAGGTATCTGTCAAGGCGTATGGGTTGATTGAGCAATATGATTCCAGTAACTGGCTGGACAAATTCGATGTTCAGGCTGTGAGTATGCTGTTCACTATGTTCAGATCCTAGGCTAATGGTATACAGATGGCAGATCCGACCCGTAAGCAACAACAGCAATAACAAAGCTCCCCACAATGGGTTTCTGACATAACGCAGACGGCTTCGTCAACTACGTCGACGCAGGAAGAGCGCAACAACTAGGCTTGATCCGCAACCAGGGCAGCCAAGTCTACATGGGCGTCGACTCCTGGGTCAGTTCCCCATTTCTTAGATGCCCATACTATAGAATCCTTCCCACATCAATTCTCGTCCTTCTCCGTCCCCGTATATCTCGCAACCCCTCTAACCCTTCCCAGACCCGTCTCAACCCCTCCGGCCCGGGCCGCGACAGCGTCCGCATCCAATCCAAACGGGGCTACACGCGCGGCCTCATCATCGGCGACTTCGCCCACATCCCCGGCACGGCGTGCGGCTCCTGGCCCGCCTTCTGGATGGTGGGCCCCAACTGGCCGAACCAGGGCGAACTCGACATCATCGAGGGCGTCAACCTCAACCAGAACAACCAAGTCACATTGCACACGTCCCCGGGTTGCAACGTCCATGTCGGAGACGGCGGCCAGACGGGCCGCAGCGTGGGCAACCAGGACTGCGGCGCGGGCGGCGGGTACACGGGATGCGGTGTCGAGGCCGTGGGCCAGCCGACGAGCTATGGCACGCCGTTCAACGCGAATGGCGGGGGCGTGTATGCGGCGCTGTGGACGGATGCCGGGATCAAAGTCTGGTACTGGGCGGCGAGGGATGTCCCTGGGAATATCAGGAATGGGAATCCGGATCCGAATAGTTGGGGGGTGCCGCAGGCGAATTTCGCGGGTTGCGATTTCGCGGCCAAGTTTCGCGATATGCATATTGTGAGTACTTCGTTTTCTTGTGTTGAGGGAGGAGGGATTGGGGAGGGTGAGGAGCGGAGTGGGTGCTGATGCAGATTGTCAAGGTCTTCGACATCACCTTCTGCGGCGACTGGGCCGGGGGCGTCTGGGGCCAGTCGAGCTGCGCGCAGATGAATCCGAGCTGCAATGCCTATGTCGCGGAGCAGCCGCAGTCGTTTGCCGATGTGAGTACCTTATAAGAATTTACTTTTCAAAGGAAGCGGTGAGCTGACATGTTGCAGACGTACTGGCTCATCAATTCCATCAAGGTGTACGGCGTCTAGAATATCCGCTTAGCGCCACCCTTGGTCCCGCTTGGTGGTGCTTCAGCGAAATGCAGGAGACAGACTTTTTTGGGGGGGGTTCCGTGTATATATGAACACTCGCTTCTTCGGTACGATGGTACTTTCGTTTCTTGTCGATAGTTTTTGTTGGGGAGGAGATGGATGTTGACTGGTCAGTCGTTTCTTGCTCCATGTATGTTGGCCTTTTCTAGGCACCTTTTCCTTGTTGATATTTATTGCTCCATTGGTGGAGATGGAGGTGGAGGGGAAGTGAACTGAAGCGGCGGGGGCAGATGTATATAGCTGGGACGGTCGTTGTATTAGTCTATTACCTTATCCGATGGTCTAATGTCACGGATATGCATACACGGTATGTCTACTACCATCTCCCGCTGTTCAATCCCCGTAGGTCCCGCGCAACGGCTAGGTTGGTTGGTTAAGCCTGGTAGGTAAATAGATAGGTAGGTAGGTAAGTAGATAGGTAGGTAGGTAGCTGTTAGGCCGGGGGTATTAGATGCAGTAGAGTTAGGCCACGGTAGTAGGCGAGTAGGAGGCTAGTAGGCGAGGCTAGGGTATGCCAGATTAGATTAGATCAGGCTAAGAAGGAGATAGAATTACACTTTCCAGTAGTAAACCCAGTATTCCCCATCTCGTTTCCCTAAATGCAGCTAGAAAGTAACAGTATTTTTCATTAGCCTTCGTTCTCCACCTAAGTAGAGTATGAGCATTCCCGTTCTTGCAGAGAGCGAGAGGAGTTCCGATACACTGACAGCGGGGAGGCTCTCGACGTACACAGTACACGAAATCCATCCAAATACATCACTGATGCGAAACTGATAACAGCCTTTTGAACTTTTTTGGTTCTTTCTTCACCTCTCCCGTAATCTGTCTAGCTTGACTGTCTGGTACTTGTATTGATAAGGCTCTATCTATTCTTAAGACTATGTTTATGCTGACGATGATAATGCTGATGCTAGCTAATATTGCTGATGCTGACGCTGATGCGGCTTCGTGGTATCCGTGACGGCGACGGCGTGTGTTGCTTGTGCTGCCTACTCCGCGAATCTGGTAGACGAATAGTTTCTCTTCTCCTGCCTGCACCATCCGCATCCTCTCGTCTCTGCGATCCCTCTCGCTGTCCACCTACCCTTCCCTTCACCCAGCAAACCGACGCACCTCCACCCAGACCCACCTTCCCCCTAGCCCCTAACCACCCAACTCATCCTCATAAACCTCCCTAACCCTCACCCCATTCCCCCTCCCACCAAACTCCTCCCTCACCCTCGCCGCCATGAACCCAATCCCCCACTGCTCCCCCACCCCCTCCCCGACACAAACAACCGTACACCCCCTCCTCCCCGCCTCCTCCAGCCCCTCCCCCCTCGCCCTCCCCGTCAAACAAACCACATGCCTCCCCAACCGTCTCTCACTCCTCACCCACCCCTGCTCAACCGCCAAATCCAGTACACGATGCACATCATCGGCACCGAACTCGTTCATCAGTGCCAAAATGTGAATCTCCTCGCTTAGCCCTTCCTGCGCGGCTTCTATGGCGCCGAATTCGAACTCGATGGCGTCGAGCAGGGGGCCTAGGATGGTGTTGATTCTCGCGAGGGCGCCGATGCGGCGGTCGGGGTCTGTGGGGGTGGGGGAGGGCACGGGGATGAAGGTGTTGCTGGATGGGGATGTGTCGACGCCTAGGCGCGCGGCGAGGTAGGGGTTCCAGCCTAGGGTTAGGTGTTCGGTGAATGAGGTGTGGCTCGCGAGGACGAGGACGTTGTCACGTATCCTGCTGCGGTCGAGATGGTCCGGGCGGTGGAGGAAGGCGATGGTGTTCGGGGGACGGGGTTCCTCGCTGCCTGGGCGGCGTGCGTCGTCTGGTGAGTTTGTTGTTCTGGAGTTGGGGGGATCCGGGCCGAGCAGGGCGTAGACGCCTGCTGTCGGGGTGACGGAGAGGACGACTTGGTCGCAGGGGGCTGTGTCGAAGTTGTAGGTGCGGGATTGGGGGATGTGGTAGAGGAGGGGGATGTCGTTTGGTTTTGGGGGGAGGAGCGAGGAGATGAAGCGGGTGACTTCGGAGTGGGTGGGCATGGGAGGAGTGGTAGTCGTTGTAGTGCTGCAGGTGATTGGAATGGAGATAGAGATGTAGCTGAGATTGTATCTGTTATGGTGTTGCTGGAGCTGGATATGAAATTGATATGCCGGAGACGACAAAAGGACGTAGAGTAGTTAAGAGAAGGAGCGATCCCAGAGTGAATGCTTTCTCGTCAACACAGACGACCCCAACGACGACATCCCCCCTCTTATACTCGGCCCACGATGAAACTATACTCATCGCCCAAAGCAAGTGTCTACTGTAGTATGGCGCGAAGCCGGTTGTTGGTGCCATCTCTCGCACTCCGGGACGACAATGCACCAAGCCAGCCTCAGCGAAGGTGCCAGAAGATCATTTCCTCTTCAGGAACAAGGCCACGCGCCTTGGCAAGCCCTGGATCACGCCACTGACGAGATCCAATGGAGAGGAAGGTCCTGGAGACGAGGTGGCAGCTTGCATTTTGCATCGGCGAAGCTTGATTTGGGTGGACGTGTTGACGTTTCTGGGAAGAGGGAGAGAATTGAAGCTGTGAACAGCTCGTGATTCTAGATTTCGACCCCGCACTAACCCTCATCCAGTAAAACGAACCTAACTTGAACGGGATAAACTCCGCTCGAGAAAAGGCTTAACCGAGACCCTGAGCTAGAACCTTGGAAAGGACCCTGTCGATCCGGCTGCATCCCGACGTCATGGCCCCACGAACCCTTCGTCGTTGCTCTTGGAGCAGAAGGAGGAAATGATAGACAAACGGGAGAACACCTGGGCAGATCGGAGGAGTATTTTTTCCGAAGAGGTTCGTCGGGTCTAGTCTTCTTCCCTGGACCCTGAGATCCCAGTACTAGTTTACTGAAAAGAGTATGTATCGCGGGGGGAAGAAATACCTGTCCGGAGAGCAATCCGATGGAAGGCAGCTATGACGCAAGCCAAGGTGTCCACGTGGGCGACCTACTCCCGATCTGTCCTCTGTATGCGCGATAAGGAGCTGTGGCTGTGGTGCATTCTAGAACAAGTCATGCAAGGAAAAGCACTCAGAGATGTCAGGAGATACTTTTCGTGCTTTGCGCAAGTCAACGCAAGTCAAAATGATATACTGTGGTTGCAGGAATAGGGTGATAGGAACGGGTTTGGCAACTACCGTATAATCTCGTTCAAAGGGCTTAAGCTAGGCCTAAGGAGGCAGTAACTAGGCCAATAGGAAGGCTTAATCTCGTCAACCGTAGAAGCCTTGCAGATCGTGATCAGCGCAACAACAGAAAACTCTTCTTTCTAAGGCGGTAGTACAGTCCTTAAGGGACAAAAAAGGATTCTGTTTCTACGGGCAAAATCTCCTTATTCTGCGTTTCTTAACAGTTCTAGATTGTCTAGGGTTTCCTATCTAAATTCACGGAGAACTCTCGTACTGCCTCTTTAGGCCTAGCTTGAGCGCTTTGAACGAGATTATACGGTACGCTGGAAGACTTGCTACCCTTGCTACCGTAGGTAGACACATACACATACACAATGCACATACACCTTACTCTGCAAGAAAGACATCATGCAGTATATCACTTATAGATAAGCTTTACTACTTGTATCCATGATGTACAATCACCACCTCATATCCCCAATACTAAAGACAACTACATCCTAAACCAAAATCCAATGGCACGTCCAGACAGAACCCAAAGAGAAGCATGATGTCCATTCCATGCTCATGTACTCATCAATCAACATCTACCACATCCTGTGGTACATACATATATATATAACCACCCAGATATCCCAACTCCCAGAAACCAGAAACAAAAGTCGTGATCGTCAGGCCCAGACGCCACAAACTCCGAAACCAGGGGAATCGTTATGCTCGTGAACAAGGCAGGTCAGCAACCCTTTTAGCCTCTATATCCCTCGTCCACCATCCCCAGCTCCAAGACATCTCAACCATGTCACCGCCGACCCGCCTGCACAACCAACAGACTAGCCCCCAACTTGGCCCCCCACACCCTCTCCGCCAGCACCCCGACCGTCCCCGCCGCGCCGCCCTCGCCCTCGCCAAAACCTTTGAAGCCGACATTCCTCCCCAGCACCACCAAATCCCCGCCATTCTTCGGATTCTGCCCTACCTCGATGCCCGCCCGCGCTATCACGTCCGTCGCCGGAGCTTCCGACGTCACCGTCTCGAAGACGACGCGCGACGCAAGTTCGGCAGGCAGCGAAGCCTTGAGCGAGGCGAAAAACGCAGCGTCCTGCTCCCTCCTCTGCTTCAGCGTCGTCGCCGTTCCCGCCGCATCCGTAGCCTTCGCCGGTGCCGACGAGCCCGCGGCTTCGGAAGCGGGAGCGGGAGACAAAGTTGACGCAATGTTGTTCGCGAAGAATGCATCGGGGACATCAAAATGCACAAGCGTTGCCGTCACCTCGGGACTCTCCGCCAACTGCAGCACCAGCCTCAGCGCCGCCCGATCGTCCTCGCCGCCAAAGAAAGCAAAGAAGACATGGTGACTCTTATCCGTGAGGGGCGCCGTGACGGGGGCGTCAGCATGGCTCGTCAGAGAGACGTTGCTGTACGTCCTGATCAGCCTTCCCCGCTCCTTCTTCTGCGCCTGCTTGTTCTTTGGCCCGCCGAAATTCTTGTTGATGAGGACGGCCGTGGTGACGGTGGCTCGATCGAGCGTCCCGTTGACGAAGGCGAGGTACGAAGATGCAGCTAGCTTATTCTTGGTGCCCTTGTCTTCGATAATGGCCTGCTCGGACATTCCGCCCGTTTCGCTCCAGGGGAGGAGGAGCAGATCCGAGTCCGAGGCGCGGGTGGTTAGGGTGTCAGCGAAGGACGACTCGGGGACGACGAGCGCCTCGCCGCTGACTGCGAGATTGTGCAGACGGCCAAAGGTGCGGAAGGTGTTGACGATGGGGTCGTGCGCGGTGTAGGATTCGGTTTCATAAACTTGCATGACGGAGGAGCCACGATCCGTGAGATTGAGCAGGCGGAGGCCGTGGGCCTCGACGGGCCGTTTGTGGGAGTCCGGGGCGTCTTCTGCGGTCCCCTGGTCGACGGTGCTTTCCAGTTGGAGAGCAGGATGGGTCTTTGCGATTTGCTTTTGGGCTGCGCCGCCGAAGAGCGACGCAAAGGCGAGGAGGTTGGGCATGCTGTCTAGGCGGAGGTAGACGGTGAAGCGCTTCACCTTGTCGGCCTCGAGCTTCTCATACTGGGCCGTGTCGGACACGCTGTCGGAGCCATCGAGGGGCTTGCCGTTCCAGTCAATCTCGCCCCGTCGGAACGCTTCCACCTTCTTCTGGTACCAGAGAGGGTAGAAGTAGATGGTAAGAGGCGACGTAGCAAACGTCGTCACGAGCGCCATGACGACAAAGATGGTAAACGTCCGCGTACTCAGAATCTTAGCCTGGAGACCGATGTTCTGGAAGTGTCAGTTGCTGTTAAAGGCAGCATCCCCAGCTATACTCACCAACACAATCAACTCCACCAAGCCCTTGCAACTCATCAACGACCCAATAGCGAAGCATTCCCTCCAAAGCATACCAGTAAACCTCGCCGCAGCGGCGGCCCCAATGAACTTTGCGCAAAACGCGACGGCGCACACGCCAATGACATAGGCCCAAACGATGCCGCTATCCAAAAGACCAATGTTGGTATTGAGACCCGAAAGGGTGAAATACAGAGGCAGGAACAAGGCGCCGACCAGATCTTCAATCTTCTCGGCGACCTTGATGTTGAAGCCATTCTCCTTGGGGCAGATCATGCCGGCCATGAAGGCGCCGAAGATGGCGTGGACGCCGATGATGCCGGTGAAGAAGGCACAGGCGAGACAGAGAAGAAGGGTAAATGCGATGATTCCCTGACTGGGGCCGTCCTGGATGGCACGCGTTCGCCGGAGGCACCAGACGAAGACTGGGCGCACGGCGTAGATGAGAAAGAAAGTGAAGCCTACGCAGGTCAATAGGACCCACAAAGCTGTCAGGCCGGATCCCGCATTGACGAGGGCAACACAGAGGGCGAGTAAGATCCATCCTGTTTGGAGTCAGTGACGAAGTAGCTCATGACAAGGAAGTTGGAACGCATACCGACGACATCGTTGCCGACGCCTGCTGAAAGCACAATCATGCCAACGGGCGTATCGAGCAGCTTCAACTCGGTGAGAATGCGGCACAGCACGGGGAATGCCTAGACTCTGTCAGTCCAACCCCTCCGATTGCGACAGGGAAGTCAACCTACGGTAATGGCCATGGCAACACCAATGAAGAGCATGTAGATGCCAAAACTGATCGGCTTGGTCCCCGGCTCATCCTTGAACTCGTTGTACAGGCCCACAGCAATGGCGATACCCATGCCAAAGGGGAGCGCCATACCCAAGATGCCCACATTCAGCGCGACCTTCCAGTTGTGCAAGGCAATGCGCAAGTCGACCTCGAGGCCGACGATGAACAGGAAGAGGGTGAGGCCAATGTTGGCGACGAGATTGAGGTTGTCCATGCCGACGGCGGGAAAGATTGCTTGCTGGAAGCCGGGGATGCGACCCATGACGGAGGGACCGAGGAGGATGCCGCCAATGACTTCGGCGATGACGCGAGGCTGACGGATCTTGTTTAGGGGCCATTGGAGGAGGCGGCAGAAGATGATGATGATGCCGGCCTGGGAGGTGTTGTTAGCTGAGGCGCCTTCACAGTGAAAGGGTACGTACCTGAACGATGAAGAGGATGAGTGGATTCTTGGGATCGTAATGCACGGGATTGACACCCTCAAGGACGCCGCCCTGTGGAGGGACTATGTTACCTGAAGTCGTGGGAGTGGCAGAGGCAGCAGCTTTGGTGATGACCTCTGTGACGGTCCGCACTGCTTCCCCGGACGACGCCATAGATTCGAGCTTGTCAGTGAGGATGGAGGAGGTCAGGAGTGGGCTGGAGGAGAGCCCGGACGGGCCAGGAGACTCTCTCTCGCAGGAGAAGAGGTCAGAGACTGGGCCTCAAAAGTAGGCAAGGCAAGAGTCGAGGTACTGTGGTAAGTAGGATGTAGGTAGCTGGTAGCTGGGGAAGAGATGGTGTTGTATCAAAGGCACATGATAAAGAGGGCCACATGCAGGTGCAGGGCGTCGGGGCCGCGACCTGGACACCGCTCTTTGGCTCCCGCAGCAGTGCGAGGTTTCGAATGCCCGCACGGAGGTGGTCCAGATGCCCCAGGCGCAGCAGTAGCCCGTAGGCAGGCCGGGGCGTTTGGCCAGGTGCTGTTGGGGGGTGTGGAGGAGGTTGGACGGTTGGAGCGTCTATTCACGGGCCAAGAGGCAGAGCAGGTGGCGTCATGGCCAGGTAGTTCGGAGGCTTGCAACGGGCTGGCTTAAGCTTGTTGGCCTTTATCGATAATCGCCTTGTCGCAGCAGAAGATTCGGACATTGGACAGCAGCCTTCTTCTCAAATCAATATGAAGAATCGTCGACCCCCAAATGCGCTGCTGAACAAGAAGAAAGGGTGATGCGTGGACGTGGAGCGGGTGGGAGCAGTGCCCGAGCTCCAGCTCCTCTTTGTTTCCCCGGTTTCCTGTTTCGGGTGCCCCGCCAAGCCTCATCCGCTCACCCTGTCAGCCGCCATGGCTGGGCAACTCCCCACTCCTCCAACTGGCTCCCATCTCGATTCCCCAACCTCATCACCTGGACCGATCCTTCGAGACGAGCTGCGACAGTTCGACGCCTTTCTGCGTACCGCGCCTCGTCACGTCATCCATCAGATGCCAAAAGTTGGCTTGCGCGGTTCGGAAAGGGCCATGTGTTTCGTTTTGCTGATACAGTAGCCCAGTACTCGGCCATACTAATAATAATCAGGTAGATATGTGGCACCCACCGAACGCCTTAACGAACTCTATCGCATAAAAGCTGCTCCGTTTCCGAGATCAGACACGCTCATTTATCTGGACTTTGACATACAGGAGTTGTGCTTATATTCCTACTAGTCGAGTTCTCTTCGTTGAGGAAAATAACCTCAACCCGAAGCCATGTTTACCGTGTTACACAGCATACACAGCATACACAGCATACACAGCATACACAGCATACACAGCATACACAGCATACACAGCATACACAGCATACACAGCATACACAGCATACGCATCTAAGTACTAGCAGCATAAGAAACCCGACATCTTTTAAAAAGGGCATATATTGTGTAGCTGGCAGTGAGGAACGCAGCCACGCTATCCTATCAACACATTCCACCTCCGTGCTCCAGAAGTATGACTGAGCAACAGTATCAGTTCGTACGAGGCCAAGCACCGAGTACACCGTTTTCTCCACAGTGCAGGTAGCTCTGCCACAGCTGCCACAGGTAGGCAACCTCGTACAGCTTGCTTGTAATCAGGCCACATATGGATGGCTATTCCTCGCTTAAGCATCCTACTTTTGCTCGTACGGCTGAACCCAGCTTTCGTCAACTAGGCTAGCCCGGCACCCGAATAGGACAACCTCCCCATGCGTGCAGCCTGGCCGAGTTGACGAGGCTGAGAAAATATGACGGATATGTCTCTCTTTTCTTTCTTTCTCTCTTTTCCCTCTTCCTGCATAGTCTTCATGTCACTTATCTCCTTCCGTTGAATCAACAATGCAAACGTCGAACCCACTCCCTCCCAGCGATGTCGCCTTCTCCTACTCCGAAGAATGTCCCTGGGTCCCCGCCGACTCGCCAGAGAACATCCGCATCCGCCTGATAGAACTGGACCCCTCTCCCCAGGCCTTCGCCCGCAGTGACTGCAAATACAAGCATCTCCTCTGGAACAAGGAATCGCCCACCAATCCGAAGCCGGATCCGCTCACCTGTCGCATCTCCTGGCATCCACTGAGCACAGTCAAGCCCTTCAAAGCTCTGTCCTATACCTGGGGGGAAAGCATCTTTACCAAGCCGATCATGGTAAACGGGAAGAAGCTCCTCATCACCCCGACATTGGAGACTGCGCTCCTCCATCTCCGCCATTCATCCGAGAAGATGACGCTGTGGATCGACCAGATTTGCATCGACCAGAGAAACGACTCGGAGAAGACGGAGCAAGTCAAGGAAATGGGGCGGATCTATCGCGCTGCCGACGAAGTTCTGGTGTGGCTCGGGCCTGCAGCCGACAATTCTGACGCCTTCATGGACGTTTGGAGAAGAGTAGGCAAGCGGGCCGAAGACTGGGGAATGATGGGCTACTACACGCGAGAGAATTTTCCCACTCTCCAGCGAATCATGGGCCAAGCCGATCCAGAAGACGTGAAAACGAGGGAGTTCCTCGAAATACTGAGGGAATGCACGCCTCTGTTTACACTGCCAGTCCTGGAAGGAATGGCGGCCTGGTACGCCCGGCCTTGGTTTACAAGGGTATGGGTGCTTCAGGAATTCGGTCTGGCGGCGGCTCCAACATTCATTTGCGGCGACAGAAGAGTGACAGGTGATCAAGCCCTCCTTGCCGCACAGATCGTGGGGCAATGCATAGCCCACTGTCTAGAACATTTTCCGAACTGGCCCGAGGACAGGGACAGGGTGATAGCCTTGGTACAATCCCACGATCCGGTTCAGCCTTTCTTTGCAGCGCGTCAACGGAGAATGGGTCGGGATATTGGCACAGGCACTGGAGATTCGCTATATCAACTCCTTCAAAAGCTGTTTGTCGACAACAGGATGTTCGCCACGGTTTCCTGCGACACCATCTACGGGGTCCTTGGGATTGCCAACGACGCCGAGGACCTCAAGAGGATGGGAATTGAGGCAGACTATTCTCTCAAAGATCGACCGGATCTCGTATTCATGCGGACCACGAGAGCCATTCTGCAGAAAGGCGATGTCGATGTCCTTGCATTGTCTCAATATCCCAAACGGCTCAGGGACGCTCTGCCATCCTGGGTGCCCGATTGGACCTCGTCCATCCAGCGGTCCTTCGCATGGCAGGCAACGTCTGATCTCTTTCGGTTCTACTCCGCTTGCAAAGGCAAGCCACTGGAGCTGACGGAGACAAACCATGAAAAGGTGCTTGGCTTGAAGGGGTTTCGTGTAGACGTCGTCGAGGATGTTGCCGGAATATGGAACATCGCAGGAGAAGCTGCAGGGCTCCACGAGAAGCGACTCACATACTTGGCGCAAATTAGGCTTCTCTGTCGATTGTCACACATGAAGGATAAGCCGATCTATCCCTCGCTCTCCAGAAGACTAGAGGCAATATGGCGAATTCCCATAGGTGACATCGAGGAGGACAATATTGAAGGGTCGAGGCGAGCAACGCAGGCTTTGGGAGCCCATTACGAGACCTGCCTGAGGAACTTGGAACACTTCGAGCAATGGAAAGCCTACACGCAAACGGAATTCCAACTCAAACACAAAGTGTTTGAACAGTCCGAATTACGGCACACGAGCGGCATGTACCGCCTGTGCATGGATAGGATGACGAACAAGCGGCCTTTTATAACCAAGGACGGGTATGTGGGTTTGGGTCCGCGCTGTATGACCCCCGGCGATGTGGTGGTGGTATTCTGCGGTGCAACAATTCCCTATGTGATACGCCCGATGGAGGAGGGTTCGTTCAGGTTCATAGGTGAATGCTATTGCGACGGCATCATGGACGGGGAAATCGTTGATCAAAGGTCGAAGGAGGACAAGGAGGACTTCCTCCTGGTGTAGGCGTGCGCAGTGTCTCTCTTCTACGGCGTACTCAAAGTTGCGCTCGTAGAATGATCATTCGAATGAAAGGGTTGGGGTGCTCGTGGTACGACAGGTAGTTCACCACAGATTCGGCGTGTTTGTTTCCATCGTGCAAAGGAGAGACTCGGGGATCGGAGACGCGATGGCTGCAGAAGTTCGAATCTGAATAATCGCTTCGTGGTTCGTCGTGCGTGCTCTGGTGTTTCTTACCTGTCCCGTCGACGCTGCTGCCTGCTGGTGTCAATTCTAAAGTCATTTCAATAATGTTAGCCATTTTCAGGACACGAGTGTGCTCGGCGGAGTGGTAGCGGTAGACTCCAAAGTTGATAGAGGCAACTTGATGGTCATTGTGGGAACTGGGGAAGGCCGATCAAATTACCGCCTTTGGGGTCTAAAATTCCCGTTTCAACAATCGCGTCCCTTTTTTGCACTCCGCGTACGTAGGGCCGGCTGCAAGGAAGCGCAATGCCGAGATGAAGAAGCTTGTAAATCTCAAGTGAATAACGGTCGTTCGGATATTAGTATTTCCGACGCCAAGCCCCTAAGTCGCTCTGAGTACACTCCGAGCAGACAAACGATCTCCCACGCCCTGATGGACCAGAGCTATATATCTTCAGTTCATCAAACAAACAGCAATATCGCGTTTTCTAGTCCGCAACGCTTCATTTCCATCCAGGTTGCCTTTGAACGATGATGCTGTCCACGAGTGGGATCCTGATTACAACCTGCTCGGCAGTGTGCATGAAGCCGAGGCACGTCCCCATCAGGAAAGGCGCGACGACATTCACCCAGCGGTTCCAAGATTGTCAGCTCTCCGTGCTCGCACCCAATTGCAGCTTGTCCAAATGCCTCACGCGACCCCACGCCGTTCCCCACATCCATTTGCGGCTCCCAGTCCGTCCACGAGCGTCATAGGCGTGCCGAATCCCCAGCTGCAACGGCCCGGGGCCTTGGCACCTTCCAGGCGCGCATGTGAAAGACCCAGAGTCGGCCGCGGCATGTGCGCCCATGGCTTTATTACTGCTCCTTGAAGAACTCCCTCTTTACTTCGCTTTCCTCCGTCTTCTTCATCATCAGCACACCTACCAACATGTCTAAGCGAATCTCTGCCGCCGACGTGGCCTCCCACAACAAGGCCGACAACCTCTGGATCATTGTCGACCAGGATGTCTACGACCTGACCAAGTTCCAGGACGAGCATCCTGGAGGAAAGAAGAGTGCGTTTCTGAGGCGCCTGTGTGTGGAGATTGCGAAACTGACCGCTCCATAGTCCTCCAGCGCGTCGCTGGCAAGGACGCCTCGAAGCAGTTCTGGAAGTACCACAACGAGGGCATCCTCAAGAAGTACCAGAAGCAGCTCCAAGTGGGCTCTCTAGACTCCAAGGCTGCACCCGCCGCGCCCGCGCCGAAGAAGGAAGTCGTCAAGCCATCGCCCAAACCTACCGCTGTTGCGAAGCCAACTGAGAAGCCAAAGGAGGAGGCTGAGGCATTGGAGCCTTATGGCGACCTCATTCCCTATGCGGACCCGTCTTGGTACCAATCTGTAAGTGCGCCATCTGCGACTTACGTCTTTCAAAAAACTAACACTGTGCAGTACCATTCACCTTACTTCAACGAGACTCATGCTGCCCTCCGTGCCGAAGTGCGACAATGGGTCGAGGAGGAAATCATGCCCAACGTTACCGAGTGGGACGAGGCGAAGAAGGTGCCAGACTCAATCTACAAGCAGATGGGAGAGCGCGGATATCTTGCCGGTCTTTTGGGCGTGCACTACCCCAAGCACTTGACGGATAAGCGTGTGGCGAGTGTCCCGCCTGAGAAGTGGGATCTGTTCCACGAGATGCTCCTTACCGACGAGCTCTCCCGCGCAGGCAGCGGAGGTCTCGTCTGGAACCTGATTGGTGGTTTCGGCATTGGTGCGCCGCCGCTGGTCAAGTTCGGCAAGAAGGAGCTTGTGAAGCGTATCATGCCAGATATTCTGAATGGCAACAAGCGCATCTGTCTTGCTATCACCGAGCCTGGTAAGCTGACTGGCTCATCAAGTGGCTCACATAGCTAATCATTGCAGATGCGGGTAGCGATGTGGCCAACCTGACCTGCGAGGCCAAACTCTCCGAGGACGGCAAACACTACATTGTCAACGGCGAGAAGAAGTGGATCACCAATGGTGTATGGGCCGACTACTTCACCACGGCTGTCCGCACTGGTGGTCCGGGCATGAATGGCGTTTCTCTCCTCCTCATCGAGCGCAGTGCTGGCGGTGTCTCCACCCGCAAGATGGACTGCCAGGGTGTATGGAGCAGCGGCACCACGTACATCACCTTCGAAGACGTCAAGGTCCCCGTCGAGAACCTGATCGGCAAGGAGAACCAGGGCTTCAAGGTCATCATGACCAACTTCAACCACGAGCGTATCGGTATCATCATCCAGTGTCTCCGCTTCTCCCGCGTCTGCTACGAGGAGTCGATGAAGTATGCGCACAAGCGCAAGACGTTTGGCAAGCGCCTCATTGACCACCCGGTCATTCGTCTCAAGCTTGCGCATATGGCGCGCCAGATTGAGGCGTCCTACAACTGGCTCGAGAACCTCATCTACCAGTGCGAGAGGATGAGCGAGTTCGAGGCCATGATGAAGCTCGGCGGTGCGATTGCCAGTCTGAAGGCCCAGTCCACCGTCACCTTTGAGTTCTGTGCCCGCGAGGCCAGTCAGATCTTCGGCGGCCTTTCGTACAGCAGGGGCGGACAGGGTGCCAAGGTGGAACGTTTGTACCGAGACGTGAGAGCCTACGCTATCCCCGGTGGTAGCGAGGAGATCATGCTGGATCTCTCTATCCGGCAAGCGCTGAGGGTGCACAAGGTGCTGGGCATGAAATTGTAGATTATGGTGGGCCTTGTACAAAAGCTGGGTTGGTGTCTGGTTTTTGCATAGATTCGGCGAGCGGTTTGCGTTGAGGAATACATCTTTCCACTTATCCCTTTCGTCTTTTGAGACTAGCGAAGAAATGACAAACGAAATGTGTCCCCTGGTGGACTACATGACCTCTAAAAGACGAAACGGCCCCTAACCATCTTTTCTAATCGCCTATTGTATTCTAATCGCCTAATTGGTTAGTTTGCTCTTACGTCTGTAACTCTCAAGGCACGTGGCTAATGGAAAATGGGCTCTTGTGGGCTCGCAACTTGAAATCCAGGAAATGGAGGATTGCTTTGCAGTTTTTCCTCTCGGATATGCGCCTGTAGTACTTTGTTAGACAATATCGGAAAATATCGACACCGTCTGGTCTATGCTATGGAGGCAGTGTACATAGCCCCACGCGTCAACTAAACCCCTTATCGATAAACCAACCCTACCGACCTTAATCTAATCCCTGCAAGTCCTCCAGAGATGTACTCGCCCAAGTCGAAAAAATATATCCCCCAGTCATCGACCGTGACACGGGCTCCATCGACGCGTCTCTCCTCTCCTTTCTCGCGTCAGACACCTTCTCTTCCCTTTTCCTAGTAGCAATTGACCAATGCAGCACTATCTATAACTCTTGTTAACCGCGCCCCCATTTCCTCATTGCTCCGTCACGATGTCCACGACCGAAACATTACCAAAGCGCGGCCGCGGCCGGCCTAGAAAAGTTGTCGAAGAGACCGTAGAGACTGTAGAGGCCGTAGAAGAGGTCCCGAAGACGAGTACGCGGAAGGCGTCTACGAAGACTGCGGCGGTGAAGAAGGCAGAGAAGGTGGTGAAGGGCGCGGAGGGGGAGGCGGTGGTGAAGAAGGGGAAGAGTGCGGGTTTGGCGGCGAAGGCGAAGGCGAAGACGAGTGTGACGACGACGAAGAATGCGAAGGCGAAAGGGGCGGCGGCGGAGGTAATGGAGAGCGAGATATTAAGGGAGGTTGTGGCGAGGGGGAGGTTGAAGGGTGGGGGTGGGGAGGAGGGTGCGAGTGAAGCCGCGACAACGAAGACGGAATCCACGGTCGAACCTGAACCCGCGACGAAGTCGGAAACGCCAACAGAGGCGCCGACATCGACAATGGCACAACCCAACACCTCGACCTCGAAATCACCCACCGAAACAGAACCCTCGCAACCCCTCCCATCACCCGCGTCGCAACAACAACAACCATCTCAACCCACCACCATCCCCCTCCCACAGAAACCCCTCACACCCGCCTCACCAGTCATCCACACCCCATCGCCACCGCAACCCCCTCCCGCCCCCTCCTCACCCCCCAAACCACCCAAACCCATCTACCGCGCCCCCCTCCCCCGTCGTCCTCTTCCCCTCAACCCGCCCCCTCCGACCGCATCTCCCTCACCCTCCGCCTCCCCATACAAAATCGCCTTCCCCGAAGCGCCCCCTCCTCCCCCGGGGGTCCGCAAAGTCGTAAAACCCCGCCCCATAACCGAGTACGACGGCACGCTGCCCGACAAGTACCGGCCCGCGGCGCGCAGGGTGACGGCCTTGATTGTGGGGATTCCGGTGGTGTTGGTTTTGGGTTGGGAGCTTTGGAGGAGGTGTATGTGTGCCTTTTCTTATTTTCTATGTGGGGGAGAGGGTTCCGATGCTCAGGCGAACATGTGCTAATGTTGTGTATAGGGGACGGAATACCGGTGCGCAAGACGTATGATGTTAAGGAGGCGCATACTTTGGCGGGGACGCAGCAACAGCAGCAGCAGCAGCAGCGGAGTCCTCCGGAATCAGCGCCCGCTGCCGAGAAGTCGATATGAAAACGCAAGAGAGACGATTATACATACTGGATACAGCCAGGAGGATGCATACCGATGCATATTGTATGTTGTAAATACCCGTCTACGCTCCGTAACGTTATTGTGTATAAAATGGATACTGGGATTCGGCGAACGAGGATAAGTGTGGTGTTGGCGTCGAGGAGTGGTCGTCGGCGTTGGACGTTTTAGCGGAGTGTGGAGTGTATATCGATTAGTCGTCATATATGGGAACCTGGGAAGCGATGCGAATCAACACAGTGCATAGGAACTCCGAAAGCTGTGTTTGAAGTGGTGGGATAGTCCCACGTGCCTGGAAACGGAATAGATCATGCCCGAGAACGGAATACCATGCCCATGAGCCCAGATATCGGATTAGGTCGCAGGATGGCAGTTGGTGCATTGCTTTCTTCTGCAAACTACAATTGTTAAAGAAGAGAGCGAGGACTTTGCATGAGGTCAGATTAGCTTTGCCTTGGCTCTATCGTATCAACTTTTAGACGTTCTGCAGCGTAGCTAAGCAAGATTTAGCAGAAACCTTCTACCAATCTAGAAGTTGTCGGCTTGGGAAAGTCTGCATGTATAGGAAGCCGAGAGAGTGCAACTACTCTAACGCATATATGCGCAAGATTAAGATGACATTTGGATTTCTACGATAAAGAGACATTTCAAGGTGCATTTTCTTCGCTACATACGAGTTGATTTCATATACTATAATGTCAATAATTTCCATAGGTTTCTCGAAATCTGTAAGTAATTCTAAGAACGCATTTATAGTATAGCTAAGTCCTAGGCACTGCGCTTCTCTTTCTTCCTTAAAGTCTTAGTATCTATTAAGTTTACCTTTACCCTAAGGATGCTTGATACTACGTCCTTCTAGTTAAATGTTGTTAAGACCTCTATCCTAAGGCTGAAACTAGTAGAATTTTCCTTTCTATATTATTTCTCTTCTTATCTGTTTCGCCTTCTCTTTTACGTTATATTGTACAAGTAAGGGGGAAATGTGATTAGAATAATGAGCTGTTCTGCGTGTTAAATACCACTGAGTCGGAGTGCTACGTGGATGTGGTGAGGAACCGGAAGCTTGGTAGAAGGCAATAAGAGCGGCTTAGATGAGTATGGGCATAGATTGCAGCGTTACATTACTATACTACTCACCAAATATTCATATTAGAGACGCGCAATTCTAGCTTTGCTACAGATCCTTTACCAATTCCATGAGTCAGGGCAGATAGACTAGGAAGTGCTGAAGTCTCGTGCAGGTAGAACGAAAGACTCGGCTTGACCTGGACCAGACAGGTGCAGAAAAGGAACAGTTGTGTTCAGCGTCAGGAATATGCAGGATATCTTTCTTTTCATTATAGCAACTTGTAGGTAGAGATGCTACAATGAAGTTATAAAACTACCTAGTCTCTAGCACCCTGAGAACAGTAATAAAACTATGACATGGCGACTTGACAATGGTCATTAGTGTAAAATTCCAGAAATTGGGACAACGCTTGTGTCACTCTCAAGGCATCCTACGTATGCTCCCTCGTACTAACAAACGCCACCAAAACCGCACAAAAAGTCACCATATACGCAGCGACGCCAAAAGCACCCTGCACATCCATCTTAAACCTCGACCACAAAATCCCAAACACCAGACTGCCTAGGAGAAACACAACGAAGCAAACCAACGTAATCTTATCCCTATCCCACCCCTCCTGGTAATAAATACCCCATCCCTCTGCCGGCTCTCCCACTTTTCCCAATAGCCGACCGCACTTGCGCTTGGGCAGTTGATCTAGAATCCACGTGTCGTGCTCATTGACGCATTCGGGTGAAGCGAATAGATGGGCTAGATACTCGGGGAGAACTGGAGGGGAGGTGCGAGGGGGGATGGGTCTGCAGCGATATTCCGCTTGAGGTGCGGGCTCGACGATGGATTCGGGCGGGAGGCATTCGCATGCGAAGTCGCGGCAGCACATGTTGTGAGGGCGGATTTCTACACTGCCGCCCATTGGGAGACGGAACTGCTCGAGTTAGTGGATGGCGCTTTTCAGATCAAAACGAAGAGGATTTCCACCTTGACGAAGAGGATGCCTTGGATACCCCTCAGTGACAGAACGGCTTTTATCTTTCCTCTGTGTGCCACATATTGTTGCCTGAGAAAGCGGAACAACTGGCGATCGGTTGTCACGGATTCGATTCTATCCTGGAGTAGGTTCCTCCCTCTTCGGCCTCGGTGCATGCAGGCCATCATGTACAGAATTTGCTTGTTCATCATGGAACACTGCGGCGCCTGAGTTGCTACCGACGAGCATGCATTGCTGCTCGGCAGCGTTTGACGTGACGACTGCTGCATACTTCCAACGAACTTTCCGATACCTCTCTGTACCCAAGAAAAAGGTCGATGGTATATATATTTCTGTCCGGAGTTGCCGGTCGAAAAGTCATCAGTGTCAAATTGTGCGCCGGAGGAAAGTTGCATCTGTCTTCTTAGGTATTCAAGACCTCCGCGTTCTAGCTCTGTTACATCACCGAAGAGTTTCTCTCCGCATCTCTAAGTGACGGTTAGCCCTGCGGTTGATACTGCAGTTTTAGACGGCTACGCTTACACAGGTCCATCGTAAGCGGCTCTGCCCTAGTCTTTGGGGTTGTGGTGGCTCGAGCTGGCCCGTGGCAATGTACAGTTCCCGCAATAAGTCCTTAGCTGTTGCAGACCAGCGCTCCATATATTGGTTTCTAAACAAAGCGCGAATGGAAGGTGGAACGACTTTTTTGTCGACTTCTTGCTCGCGCGGGTGCGGCTCAGTGGCCGTCTTTTGGCCTTCGCATGACACTTCTCTGCAGTTTTGGTCGGCCGCCGTACCTGGACGAACAAAGTTTGCAATCTGACAACGGAGTGTGTGGAAAGCCCGACTTGTCGTGAGGAAGTCCCGGAATAATACAAGATCATCGAAAGCGTCTTCATTGACGGGCTGCCTCCCTCGTTCTTCATCTTCATCTTCATCATCGTCGTCGGAGCTCTCAACGGCAACTACTGTCGGTGACACGTTCGGAAGACGGTCTGCTCTATTGAACTTCTCCACAATCGATTGTGCAAGATATCTCGCTTTTGTGGAGACCAATTTGGAAGCGAGGTGTTCCAACATGTCGCCTGCTTCTTCTTCCAACGATTTGGCATAGCATTTGAACAGGCGCCGTAGGTTTCTCTGTAATCGTTCTGCGCCGATGCTTGGATTATCCAGTGCGCTGCGGTACAATGGCACGAGCATTGGATCGGTGTGGAAAATCACTACGAGTTCGCGAGTAGCCGTCGCGATCTGCGTGGTGGAATAGCCGCTCGCTTTAGACAGGGCGGTGGCGGACGTCTCTAGAGATTGAATGGAAAATATGGAGTCGGCGTAGGATGAAAATATTGAGTCGGCTTCGTCGTCCGAGTGTGTTAGAGTTCGTTCTGGGTAACTGGGTCCAACTTGGACTGCATCATCATTATCCTTCGCGTGTATTAGTCCCAGACCACGAAGAGGAGTCTGACGCCCTGAATCAAATTCAGGGGTTTCATTCCTCTCTTGATGCTCCGGAAGAAACGTCTCCTTTTCATGGAGTAGTGCACCATGGACTTCTTGATGAACAACCTGTGTGGCGAGTTCGGCTAAGGAGGGACTGGAACTGGCGAATATCCCAGTGACCTGGCGTGCTATTGATTCAAATACACTACGTTGCTTGGTGGCCTCAATCGGTTCACCAGAAACTGGGTTCGAATGATTTTGCGAGTTTTTCGCCTCTACACTATCCAGCCCGTCTCTTATTTGAGGGTCGATGGGCCCACGGTGACTCTGTGATCCCTTGTTGGTCATGGAATCTTTCACATCATTATCAAGACGAGACCGAAGAATGTTGTTTTGACTGTCTTCTGACTGAGTTCTCCCGGATGAGTTGAGAAGTTGCCTAAAAGCTTGATTTTGAAGTTGCATCACAGCTTGATTTTGGGCTATGCCACTATTCGTCGCGAAAGCCGCTGCTGCGATTGCTTGCCAGCCGGAAAGAAGCGGTTGGAGGTATCCCTTCGACTGTTCACCTGGTACACTGCTGTCCACTTTAGTTGAAGAGTCCGTTGTGGTCTCCAACAGTGGGCTCTCCTCTTGAAATAAGCTAGCGACGCCTGAATTCTGCTCATTCATCTTAAATGCGTCTGGAGCATTGTTGAACTGACTGGAAGCAGGATAGCTCGGTTCATCTGCTTCTTCCGCGTCACTCCCGTAGGGAGAAATCCCGGGCGAGCTGGGGGCCTTGATTTCTCCTCTAATATGGTTTGGGCTTTGTCCCGAAGCCTGTGATTGAGCGATTCCCTGGTTGGCAGCGAAAGCGGAATCCGCAATCTTTTTCCATACAGCAGGTAAGGATATCCCGGCCGTCTTTCCAGTTGGCGTATCTTCTTCTACCAGCTCTGCAGTTGACTTCTCACTGTTCAATATGTGGTCCTTCTGTTCGTCATCACTGATAGCGTACTCTTTTTTCTGTCCGATTCTCCCTGGCACTCCTTGGCCAGCCTTGGAAACTTCGGAAAGCTTGCTCACTGATACGGGAGGCCATTTTGGCGCTGCACTAGATGTGATTGAGGCGGGGCTGGGCCTGTAGGACGCAAAATCTGCGCGTGGTGGCAGGAAGAAGCTATTCTGCGCTCTCGGTTCGGGTTTATGATCCGGTGAAGAAAGGGTCTTGCTGTCTGCTAGTCTACAAGTCTCCGAGCAATAGCCACCGAATGTGTGGCCTTCTGGGAGTTGCCGATCGCAATGGAAACAGTAATCTAGCAAGGAGAAGGGGTCGTACGATGGTGGACCCGGAGACTCTCTGTCGTTGCTCGTATACTCCGATACTTGTGCAGAAGGAGTTGAAGTTTGTCGTTTACGATCGTCTAACCAAGCGTGACGTGTGCTGTCCGCATCTTCTCCTGGCATCGTTTTGGCATTCTTATAAATGGCTGTCTGGGAATCTACATCTACACTTCGGTACCAGTCAGATATTGAATAACCGACGCGTAGTACCCTGTAGATGGTGCGGTACTTACTGGCGCTTCCCATGCCTAAGAAGCAATTCCATGTTTCGAAAGGATTTGCCGCATCCCGGGTATGTACACCACAGCGGCTTCTCCTTATGGGTTCGATAGTGTGCTCTGCATAGGCGAAGCCTGGTTAGTCTCCCATAAAACGTATGCCACGCCAGTGTAGATACCTTAGATTTTCGAATTCTTTATATGACTTCTTCGAATCAGCAGGCTGGTTCAATGACAATCGGATCATCCAGACAAGTCTTAGACATCAGGCATCAAATGCGAATAACATTCGAATAAGTCGAGGATTTCATGTCATAGTAAGCTATAAAATGGGTATTCAGGCTTACCTTTCCGCAGGAACAGATGTAAAACCCAGCATTCGGGTCCTTAACAACAACGACGCCATCAAGCGCCGCCGCGTGTATTGCTGGTGCATCGTTGGAATCCAGAGGATTTGTGGATGGAAGCAGACCACTCTTTTGCGTAGTGGCATTTCCTTCGACTATTTCTGCATTACCTGATAGATCGGTATGCGTTCGCTCCGGCGATAGGCCAAGCTTGGATCTACCAACGCCTTGTTTTACTGCTCTACGGGCAGTGCGTTTCGAGTCGTTACCTGCTTCTGGCCATTTTTCCTGCGCTTCTTCTGCAAATTGCGAGTGGACTGTGGCGGACACACCAACAGGTACGGGCATCCTTTCGCCCTCTCAAGGGTTAGGGGTTGGATTAGACTCCTTCCAGACGTCAGAATAACACACTCTCTGCTCAAGCTAGTCTCAATCACGAAAGACGAAATCTGAATACTCTGCTTAAATCGCGGACAGAGTTTGGAACAGCGGTTTCAACGGGACGTAAAGGTTGTGTTTTTCTGTTCTCCTAGGCAGAAAGAGGCGGTGCCGTCGAATAACCGCTCACTCCTTCCAGATTTCAGCTCAGCCGCACTCGCCAAGTCGAGTCCGATGCCCACTCACCGGATGCGCCACATTCGGCTGACTGAAACTGCCTCGCACAGCCCTTTGCTCTGCATTGCTACCTCGGAGAATAAAAGAGGTCAGCGTTTTTTTCCTTTTTCGCGCCTCTGGCGAAACGAGTGACTGAGCTGAGGAGACCAATACTTGATCATGGTGAGGATAGGACCTATATGCCATTTGTTTTGTGAATCGTCTGCGTGCCAGCTATCAAGAATGCCTTTTCTTTATTATCGAAATCTTATAACTGCCTAGAGTCCAATTGCAAAGGGAAGCTGCTCCCATCTCGTCACCTAGACAAATTGGTAAAGAAACCATGCGGTGCTTGGAGCACATAGGTGATTTGCCTGAGGAATCATAAATAACGAAGGTGTACAAAATGAGTTTCTCAACCGTAGAAGGAGAGCTCTCGACCTCCGTGCAAAAAGAGGGATTTCTCAAATCCAGCAATTGACCTCGAAGTGGGGAACTGAATACTGTAACAGGCGTCACGGCTGATCAGCGCGCACAGCTAAATCGAGAACTTGTTGCGAAAAATTAGCCTCCTCATATATTTGAACCTCAAATGCAGTCTTGTTGCCATTTTCCCTACCATCCATCCCATCATATCATCTCCTCGAAGGCGGGTTCACCAACTCCGGCAGCTCGGTCGCCTCCGTACCGGTAAAGAGCGGAGCTGCAGATGGAGCCCCTGGCGAAGCATTATGCTGGTGCCATGACTTTGCGCGAGAGTCTTCACTCCAGCCTTGCGAAGCCCGTTGGTCTGAGAGTGACGGGCTCGGTCCTGCTGCATCCTGATATGGTGAAAGTGAAGCCGTGTTGAGCTGCGGACTAGTGTAAGATCCTGGAATAGGTTGCTCAGGATATATTTCCGCTGTTTGCGGTGCCTGCGAATAGGACTGTTGTTTGTTTCGCTTCCGTATGCGCAGTAGCCAGAACGCCATGCCTGCCATCGCAAGGAGGGCTACTGCTCCAATTACGACGCCGGCAATCCAAGCCTTGTCTGAGTCCTCTTGGACATCTTCGGTGGACAAGCCAGCGCTAGAGGTTGGATTTCCGGCACCCGTTTGTGATGGTGGGCTTGATAGTGGTCCCGCTGGAGATGATTGGGATGCAGACCGTGTTGAAGTAGTGGAAAAGGAAGTAGGTGAAGTGAGCCCAGTTCTCGGCGGTTCTTGGAAGTAAAGTGCCTGATCTGCCACCCTGTTGCACCCTATCCATTGCAAGGGCGATGCATCAGGCGTGCTGCCCGTGTATACATAGTCGGTGTTGCACTTAGCGGTCGAAAATATATCCTCACTGCATCTATACCGTCACAATACAGTTCCTGTAGACTGCGGAGAACTTACCAGTTAAGTGTTGTGCTCGGAAATAAAGCAAGCGTGCCGTTGCTACAGCCGGTCGCTACGTTGCTTGCGAAACATGGCCCGGTCGACCTACTGTAACAGCAGCCAACATAGCTGCTTGTAGTTATGAAGATGCCCGAAATGTCACAGAAGTATATCGACGACAATTCAGTCCGTGATCCGTACGTGACCCAAAACCACCCTCTCGATTCCGGAAATAGGTCATCCTCGCCTTGTCGTCGGAGCACGGGAGGAGGCGTGATAGCTGGTTTAAAAGGGTTGCTCACTGCGCCGTGAAACAATGCGTAGAGGATAATGGAATATGTTAGAACAGACATTTCCCGCAGAGGAACAATTTTTGAAGAACGCAGTGCGAAGATGGATGGGAAACTGAGAGTACAACACCCAAAGATGCGTCGCCGGCTTCGCCGCACAATGACACTCGGCAACGGGTGTCCGGGGAGGACCCTTATCCACTTGGAAGCCCGCATGCATGACGGGATGGTGATATCCAAGATGGCACAGCAGTGTTGCATCTGCGTCTTCAATTGCCATGAGCACCAGCAGCAATACAGCAACGTGCTGTATCTTGGAGCACGGCAAGGCGCCGGACGCCTAGTACGAATGAGAAAGCAGTATTAAGCGCGCTATCCCCGGATGGCCTGTCCATTAGTTGACATAGTCAACCTGATAAGTCGCGGCCTGTCCTGGTCGCCAATGCTGCTCAAGTTACTCGAAGGCAACATCCTTGAGAGTCAACAGCGAATGCGGCGTGGAATGTCGGAGGCTGTGCCACATGTGTCTTTTCGGTGCGGCCTCAACAAGGCATCAGCTCAGTGATCAGGCAGGCGGCAGAGGGATGGAGCTTGAACTTGATGTGTTTTTAAACCCTGGGAACGGATCTTGGAGCGCCTGTGCCTTCTTTGCACTTACCACAATCCCCACGACCTCCAACGAGTACTTGTTACGCGGGCGTCAAAAATATCTTCACAAAGCGCTCGTCTATTTCGCCATTCAATCAAGCGCATAAGTCGTCCATGGCAGCCAAAGCACAAGCTGAAGCGTAAGAACAGAATCCTGTAGCTCGCATTACAGGCTCCATTTTCGCGGCTGTGTAGCTGGGTCAATATCCGACGACAGGCCGAGCTCCAGGATCATGAAGAGATGACCAACGGGCCAATTCGCATTCTTGCAATCGCTGGGTGAGCTGCTATCAACAAGGTTCGCCTTATCGTCATGGAACCTCTATGCTCGGAGCCAACGCGTGTACAATCTTCCAGCTCGCCGTTCATGTCGCAAGTCCCAGCATATGTCTCGAAGGCAGTGGCTGTGATGTTACCATATCATCCAACATGTCCCACCTCGGCGGCTAACAATATTACCGATGATAAATAGCGCGTTTGATGTGTTGTGATGAGATGCGGGTGGGAGGCACAGCAACTTTTGGAGGTTGAGGACTGAGGTGGTGGTGGTTTCTTGGCGCGCCACACCGCAATAGGTAGGATGCAGAGGTAGGGGGCAAGAAGAGGGGGATGGTTGGTAGTCGACCAGAGAAAGATTCCACAGTTTTAAAGACCGTGATCGGCTTCTCCAGAGTACGTTTTCGAAGCCGCTTAACATTTCGCGATCGTAATCACTCTACAAGTGCATCAATATTGCACTTCAAATACATAAAGCCTGAGGTGAATAAACCCCGCGTACCGCTGTACTCATCATACTTTTGAACCATAGCCATTACGAACCCATTCGCATCGGTCAGGTGTCCATCAAACTTGTATCCGCCCATTCAGCTCGTCGCCGAAACTAGACTCCACTCCGACAAGGAATCGGGTCTCTTCACATTCATTACCCAACCATGTAGTCATTCTTCATCCTTCCCCTGGGCTCCTCCCAAGACTCCTCCAAGCAAACCGCCAACTCCTTTCTGGACGCCTCCTAACGTGCTCGTGAGTCCGCCCACAGCATCGCCTTTTCCAAGTTTGGAGACACCTTCGCCCAGGCCTTCCGTTACGCCGCCTACGGCGTCTCCAGCGCCCTGTCATTTTGTTAGCAGACTTTTCGAACGTAAGTGCTATGAGCATTTACTCTGCCAACACCGCCAACTATATTTCCAGCGGGTCCGCCGACTGTTGACCCTACACCAGCAACACCTTCATCCACCGTTTTCCCAAGGGCTTTTCCAGTGCCAGAGACCGTATTTCCCACGCCACTAGCTGTATCCCTGTTAAATTTGTCCCAATTGCGCTCCGGATTTACTTACTCAAGCCCTTAGCCGTCCCCTTAACATCTCCCTTGCTCAAAGCATTCGTCGTCTTCGACGCCGTCCCCTGCACCCCTTTCGTCGCCGCCCCGGTCGTGTGATACAAATTATCCGTCGCGCCTGTCGCCGTCTTGCCGACATTGTCGGTGATATGCTTGGCCGGCTTGCCTACACCTGCTGGTGCTTTGTCGAGCCCCTTTCCGACCACGCCAGTCGCACCGTTGACAGTGGAATTTAGTGCCGTGGTACCTGAATCAGTGACTTTGTTGACCGTTCCGGTGGTGAGGCCAATTGTTTTGTTAGTTGCATCCGCGGCCGCTCCGGCGCCTTTGCTGAGGGTGCCGGGTTTCTTGGTAGTCTGTGCCGGTGTAGCTTTCTGTTGGGGTTGGTTTGGAGCGGCACTTGTTTGCTGGGGTGCGGCCGATTTGGTGGTTTCTGTTTCCTTTGGCCGACTAGCCAACTTGCGCGGAGCTTTCCTGACGGAAGGGGGTTTTATTTCTTCCTTCTCCACAGTTGGTTCTACATCGGAGGACATTGGCGAGTCATGTTTCTTTGGCTTCACGGTCTTGGGCTTCGGTGGCTGTGCTGGCGTTTTGGGTGCAGCAGAGGTGTCATCTTTCTTTACCGCTGTGTCTTTTTCTGTCGCCTTGGGAAGGGCTTTCTGCGTCCCTAGAGGCTTACGGGTTTCTGTTTTCGTTACTCCAGGCGCGCTCTTTACTGGCGTCGGGGTCTTCTTCGCAGTTGCATCCCCGGCTGGACTAGATGACGCTGCTGGAGCTTCACTGCCGCTGGTGCGGAGAGCCTTCTTAGTGCCGACCGGCGTCGGAGTGGCGGCCGGTTTCACGGGTGTTGCTCCTTTGGGAGCAGCCTTCGAGGCCTCTGTTGCGGTACTTTTCAGTTTTACCGGAGCCTTTTTGACGGGTGTAGCTGCCTGCTTGGTTTCTGTTGTGGTCTTCTTGGCTCCAGCAGGAGTACTCTTTTTGATAGACTCGTCTCTGGAGGGAACTCCCGTCGTAGGTTTTTTGACGTCGTCGGCGACCGTTTTAATGTTGCCTATGCTTTCTAAGTGCGAGTTAGAATGATCATGCTAGATTATGCAGCCATTACGCAATGGAGCTCACACTTACTCTGAAGGGCAGCATTCTGCTTCTTAATCTCCTCAAGTGCCGACATCTTGCCTCGCGCTCAGCCAACAATGTTCAGCTATAAGGTATGTGAACGTGCTTCAAGGACTGTTTGGTCTGTGATTGCACCTAACAATTATCGTACACCTGTGGTTTTATGTTCCGGCAGGTTTCAGTGGGAAAGTTGTCGGAATACCCCCAGTATTGATGCTGTGAGCACAAAGAAGTCCTCATACGTCACCCCAGTTTTAGATCCCACCACAAAACCAACCTATGAAGCTGGATTGCAACGGGTTTTCTACCACACCTCGTAGGAATTGTATGCTTATGGACAAATATAAAGTCTTACAACTTTATTACCTTTATCTTTGATTCTCTAATGGTTGGTATTCAAAAAGAACATTAAACCATTCATCACTGTGAATGCACGTGACTCTTGGCGTGATGTGCTGCAGGTGTTCCCAGTCTACTTACCGATGTACGCGCGTCGAGGGATAGTCGAGGCATGTTTGATAGTAAATCAGTTCTCCTGTGCAGGCCGTTCAATATTTGGAATTGTTTGGCTTGTCAGTATATTAACACGTCAAGAGTGCATCCATGTCGCTACCAGCAAGAGCATGACGACCCCCAGTAAACATCAACAGCAAAGTTAAAATCCACCATATCCATTGAAGACACAGAGACTTCCTTCGGAATCTCAATTTCCTCGTCGCACACATCCAATGACCCTCCCGATAGTACTGATATCGCGATATTCCCGTCAATGGCTTTCCCAGTACTCCTAAAACAGTTGAGAGCGCCCATTGTAGGGCGGATACGGCCTCTCACTGCTTGTGTCCATGACAAACCATCCGGACTACAGTATAACTGAATACGCCGCTCGGGATTTATAGGCAGTGTCAAAGTTGAACGTTTATCTCGGTCTTACCAAGCCTCGCTCCCGTATCTGCAGCTGACAACCTCATATACAGTATGCACCTTGGCAGTCTCTTCTTGCTATAGCAACGATATTCCACAGTATAAGCGGGGATTCTTACACTCACTCAGATATACTGCTTCGAGAGCTTTGCCAACAGCATTGCTCACGTGCGGCTCGTCTCCAGTTGATTGAGTCGGAAATGGAGTGACGTAGGTACCTGAGTCGATACTTTGAAGGCGCCGCAATGTGGCCTGTGTGTCCTGGGGAAGCTTCTTAGCGGCCGCCCAAGAGTGCGGGGGCGGGTCCCTTGGACCCACCCCTCGTTCATCTGACCACCACCACACCACCCCCTCCTTTCCCCTCGACTCCTCCTGAAAGACAACCCCTTTCTCTCTTCCAAACACCTTCACCTTACTTCATTTCAGATTCCAGACCTAAATCGTTCAAAATGAGTGCAATTGCTGATACCGAGGGGCCAATTGAGGTCGTCAAGGTGTTGTTTGTACTCTACAACAACTACAACACCTTGGACGTCGCCGGGCCGCTCGAGGTTCTCAGCCGAGCTCTCCATGATCCAAAGGACAAGAGTAAGTTGGTCTCTTCTGCACTTCGACCTCGTTTCGCGATTCTGTAGAGGCCTTATGCTAATATGAGCAGACTCCAAGGGCTTCGAATGCCAGTTCGTTGGCACTGCGGCGGCCATGAAATCCGTCCAGGGATTGACCATCAAGGCCGACATGGACTACGACGATGCCACGGACGAGCTTGAGGACTATGATGTTATCATTGTTCCTGGAGGCGACGGTGTCTTCGACGTCCTCAAAGACAAGACCGAGCCTCTCCACATCCTCTCCAAATACGTCGAGATGCAGGAGAGGAATCCTGCCAAGGAACGCACCATCCTAGCCATTGACACCGCCGCTCTCCTTCTCGCCCAGCAGGGTCTTCTTCAAGGCCTTGCAGCTACCACGCATCCCGATTACTATACCCGTCTCGAGACACTCTGTCAAGAGGCCTCTATCCGCGACACTTCCCTGCGTACCGATGTCATGGAGGAACGCTACGTGGTAAACAACGCCCGTTTCGACTTGGGTGAGAATCCCGACGAGAACCCCTACATCATCAAGAAGACCCGCGACGGCGAGCTCGTCCCCGCGGGTCCCAACACACAACATGCTCGGAGGAAGTCGATTGCTCGCAAAGGGAGCAACGCCTGGAAGGAGTCTCGCCGCCGAGAGTCCATCGCACGGCGTGCCGAGCTGCCTCTCGGCGGTATGCGGGTCATTACCACCGGAGGTGTCACGGCCGGCCTGGACGCCGCCCTCTATCTCGTTGGCTCCTTGGTTTCCCATGAGTCGGCTCTCGAGGTTGCTCGTGTCATGCAGTATACCTGGGTCAAGGGAGTTACTGTCGACGCCATTGATGTCTGAACGCTTCGTCGCCTGGACTCAGCCAAGGCGACATAGTATGGCGTCTTTTGCGAATTGGTAAACGCCTGCGACTGTCAGGTTGATTTGCTCTTAGAGCTTTCTGCTTGGATATGTAAAGTATGGGAAATGAACTTATGAACATTGAAATGTCTCAAACACTGAACTTTGTGCCTTGAAATACTCTAAACCGTGTTATTCTCGTCTGAACGTAACCATCTACTTGCCCCATCGCATTGGAGTGAACCCACGCTTTCTGCGTAATTCATACTCCTAGCCATATGTGACTAATGCCTGAACGGCCGCACAAGGGATACGATCTGAGAAGAGACGGTTGGAAACACACAAGGACTGCAGTCAACTTCAATGATAGCAGTCGCATATAAGTCCTGTGCAATGCCTATGGTCGGATTTCTGTCGTGTTTATTCACAGTTCCCATGACGGTGAAAGCCCCGGGATCATGCGGACCAGATTATTATCCAATATCTGCCATGCGCATCGTAACTGATATCAGCATTTTACGAGAATAAGGCCCTTATAGAAGAGGAATCGATGCCATTTCCACGTGGGTTATCGTATCAATCAGCCGCTGCAGTTGCGGTCCGCTCTGTTGGCGCACTGGACCGTTTCTTTCTCGACTTACGCGGTTATCTCTAATGTCCTTCCGTCAGTATAGTCGTTAGTCGTTCAAAAAATTACTCACGGATTTCTACTTTGCAAATAACAAGACAATCCCGCCCGCCGTATCCCGTATATGAACGAAGGCGATGGTCGCGTAAGCCGGGCACGAGGTTCAGCTCTGCTCAAAGCATTAACTTCGCTCGCCAGGATGCACATTCCCTCTCACATTCGCAGAATACGGCAAGTTTACTGGTAGTCTCCTCAGCTTTTTTATGCCCCCACACCGACCTCGCCGCGGACATACATCTCGCATGCCGAAAGCTCGACGACCAGTGCTCGTGTTAAGTATACCTCCTGGCATTAAACACGGCCGTCAGCCTGGATAGGACAGGTATCTCTTTTCTTTTAACTCTTTGTAGATGCCTTCCCTGTAATGACTTGTGTCTTTCGCAACCACCGTTTGACAAGATTATAATGGAAGGAGGGAGTACCGTTGGCGGCGACGTTGGCTGAACTTTGGCGAGTATAGTGAGAAGTACGGTGTTCGGTTTATTGGGGAGCTAGCGGCTTGGAAGCAGAGGGGCTGTTTTGCGAAGCCGAAAATCATGTGAGCATTTGCATTAGAGGGAAGCCGAACTGGGGATGTAGGGAAAGGATGGATACATAGAGGTGACTTCAACCTTCTTAGTTCAACCTACTTACTAAAATTCACAAACGTTGGGTCTTGCCTGATGTAAAACGTGCCGTATTTTTGGTTTTTGCTGTTTGTTGTGGTTACTGTGTTTGTGCTACAGGCTAAGTAGGTCTTCCGGTGGATCTAGGTCGAAAATGAAATTGGATTTGATTCTAATAGGATGTACTTATTTAGGTAAGTGTAGTATCAGCCCGTCGTGGTATGATATGGACCTCCTCTGTGGCTGTGTTGCTGGAAGGAGGAGGCGAAGAAGTGGACAGTGACTTGGGCGCTCGTATCCCATCAGGCTCTGGGAGCGTTGAGCGGTGTTATGTCATACACCTGTTGACCCATCCCCTCTCGGGAGCTTTGGAGACCGAGTTCGAGTTCGGACAGAGTGCATGACCTCGAGAATATTGCCAAGTCTCGTTCACTGCCTCAAGTAACACAGATCATCCTAACCGCTGTGTTGCCAAAGACGTCATGAACTGCCGGGCCGCATACATTCAGAGGGAGGGTAGCTATCCGGCGTCGTTGCCATGGCAGTCAGCGTTCTCGTGTATTGGGCCACACCATCTTCTTCTTGTGCTGCTCGGCATGAGCAGCCCGACGTCAACTAGACTTTCAAAGATACCAGTATAACCATCACAGAAAACTTGTAGATCACTTCAGCAGGCAGTGAAGAACCGCATCGTCCATCTATGTATTTGTGAGCTTTCCTGTCTGGAGCATCGCACGCTCTCTCAAACCCTCATCAATCAGATCTGGTTCGGCACACAAAACCACGTCGTTTTCTGAGCCGCAGCAATGCTACCCCGAGCCTTCCCACTTAACCCATATCCAGCATAGCGCTCGGCAATTAAATCTGACGGGCGTCCCCAAGGGGATCCAAGGTTCCCCCATGTGCACGTTTTTCATCTGTACGCCGGCTAATATGCCACCAAGCGTAGGGGTGCAGGGGTGACCAGCGAGTCCGAGAGGATCGTCAATATCAGCAGCGGGTGGTTTGTGAAACAGAAAATAAGAAGTGGTTGGTGGAATAATCTAATTGCTATGGGACGCATATATGTTGTAGTTCCTTTGGGGCGAGGGCGAATGAGAGGGCTGTGAGGTGAGTGTGCGAGATTGTTGTGTGGCGGGTGAAAGGACTCCTGGGTGTTGCTTGGAGACGGTCCTATCAAAGCGAATGCGAGGATTGGGGGAAGGCTCAATTGCTTAGGGTTTGGGTGTGTGAGGAAGTGTCGAGACTGCATCCAAGAAGAAAGGAGCGCGAGAAATGATGTCGACCTCCGATGTCCCCCCCTATCATCATCTTTACAATGGCGAGCAGTCATGGTTATACATCTTACGAGCAAAACAACCTTAGAGATACGCTAAGGCTCGCTAGTAGCGGGATGCATACACCCCCGCCTAAGTACTCGACTTCACCCAAACGATCATTATCCCACCTTCCCTAATCCGCCACCGCACCACACCCTATTCCGCGCGGACCTTGAGCCTCCTCCCTGCTGCAAAAGAAACAGAGGCCAATTTAAGTCGCATGGCAGCCACTTTAACGGATAATGGCCACGCGGTAGGTTAGCGTGCAGGCCAGCTGAGATCCACATGCAAGAGAATGCAACTAGAAGTTTCCGATCCTCGTGGCTCCTGCCTCTCCTGGTCGATTAACGGCTGCAGATCCTACGCTAGTTTGCTTCCTTCTCTTCCTTTTGAGGATTGGGATGGTTGACAGCTGTATCTTCTCCTTCTTCATTTGTCCTCCCACAATCCTCGCGATCCTGATACTGAAGAGCTGCATGTGTTGCTCCACGAAAACTTTCTGCTTATGACTGCTTCTACAAATAATCGGGACGTAATGTTCAGGCCTGGAGAGGGTACTATATCTCGGAAATCCATCAGGAGACACGTGGGTCGGGCCATTCCGTGCAATATACCCTACTATGTACCGCGACGATGGCAGGAGGGTCTCCGTAGGTCTTCCATTCCGTTACTCTCTGACGTAGTTGTGCCTCAGATTCTCGGGTTCGGCGTCTGAAATACGTTCGATGCAGTTCCACGGGCTCTTCCCTGCTGTCCCGCCCAGGCTGACTGCGCTGCTCACGCTGTGTGGTCTCCACGCCGAAAGTTATCAGAGAGCCTCAGTCCTGGGATCAAGTATGTGGAGAGGTCCGCCACCAGATTCACTGCCAAGCATCCGTAGAGAGAATCTTACTGGGCGCTGTGCGACGGCGTGTCATGAGAAGAGCCCTTCTAGCCCTCGAGAGCCTACATCCGGGGAGCCGGAACCTGTCATGGATGAGAAACGCGAGAAACATTGTTTTCGCGCTCTCACCATCCAGTCACCTGGCTGTTTCGTAAACGACTCAGAATTCGAGAGGCCCATAATTTCCGCAAAGGGTAATGCTGGGTAATATCCGCAACCAACGGCGGTACGAGGTATACCTGCCCAAGACCCATATACAATAGATTAACCGTATATTTCAGAGAACCATCGGACAAGATTCTGCACAGCCGGCACTTGGACCATGCGGTGTGGGGATATGGGGCCTTGAGGCACAGCGATATAAGGAGCGTACGATGCGTGAAGTGCAACCCTTTCTCCTCGCCGTGGTTTTTCGAACCTGCTGTCTCCGTTCCTTGAGATAGTCGAAAGTCAACCCTCGTTATCCGCCAGAAAAAGAATAAGGAAAAACACACGTCGACTGTCGATACTCCAACATCATGCAGTGGGCTACTCTTGCTGCCGCCGCGACGGCACTCCTCGTCGAGCAGGCTGCTGCTCAAGGCAACATGCTTCGGTTCGCATGCTCACAGTTGGTCGTTGAGCGGACAGATCCCCTCGTCAACCCTGGCATGAAGTACACTCCCCATCTTCACCAGATTGTCGGCGGTGACGCTTTCAACGTCACCATGGACCCGTCCCAGGATATCGCTCAGCTCTCCAAGTGCACATCCTGCAGCTTCGTTCAGGACAAGTCCAACTACTGGACCGCCGTCATGTTCTTCAAGCACAAGAACGGCAGCTACATCCGCGTGCCACAGGTCGGAAACGGTGGACCTCAGGGCAAACTCATCAACGATGGCGGTCTTGATATCTACTATATCCCCAGCGGCAAAGTGACGGCCTTCAAGAAGGTGAGAACCCGTGTGCGAAGATACAAGAAGGCAACCAAACTAACTGCGGAATAGGGATTCCGTATGCTTGCAGGTAACGCCGGTAACACCGATCCCAGCAAGGTCGTCAAGTCTCGCATCTGCCATCGCTGCTGGACCAGCAGCAACGAGGACAAGTTCGTCGGTGGCGCTCCTTGCGACAACTCCGACACCGTCGACATCCCTGCGGACCCCAAGTGCAAGATGATCCGCCAGACCATCATTTTCCCTACGTATGTCCCCGGTCGCGATATCATCTGAACAAAAACTGACTCAGTGACAGCTGCTGGGACGGCAAGAACCTCGATTCTCCCGACCACCAGTCCCACATGGCCTACGGCCAAGGCAGCGGTGCCAACGGTGGCGGCTCCTGCCCTTCGACTCACCCCGTCAAGGTCCCGCAAATTATGTACGAGCTTATGTGGAACGTGACAAACTTCGCGGATAAGAACATGTGGCCCACTGACGGCTCCAAGCCTTTCGTCTACAGCATGAACATTGGGTAAGTCGTTCTTCGACGGAGTACGCAACTGTCAGCATTCTCTAACGAGTATACTAGTGGATCTGCCGCCCACGGTGACTACGTTTTCGGCTGGGAGGGCGACTCGCTCCAGAAGGCCATGGACAACGGCTGCAACCTCAACAATGCTTGCCCCAAGGCCGGCCTCACGACCCAGCAGCCCGCTCAGTACAATGCCTGCAAGAAGAAGCAGCAAGCCGTCGAGGATGTCGATGGATGTAGGTCTCCCTCTTGTTCGATGATGAGTGAACAGTCACTGACAGCTAGACAACAGGGCTCAAGGAGATGCCCCTCGGCTCCAAGGCCATCAAGGCATAGAGGTCCACAGCATGATAGAAAATCCCACCGCAAGGTCATGCTCGTCTCGCTCCTTCTCACGAGCTTGCGATATCGTAGTTGTGTTCAGGCTTTTGTGGGTTTGGCGGGCGACGTGTACATGATGCTGTGTGGTTTGGTTTCCTTTAACCCCTCGCTAATGCATCGGCATATTGCTTTGTCGTTGCTTTCTGTTGATTAAACTTATGTACATTGTGAGATCAATTTTTGCCTCGTGTGTTTCCGAAAGAACCTGTCTAGTGCATTCTGCCGTGATGGACGTGGACTTCCATATTGCGATCCACAGGGCGTGCAATCATCCTGGGACCCACGTGGAGACCTTGATACTCTAAGACAATGACGAGGGCGAACTGTCACGTCACTAAAGAAAATTTTCTGTCGCTTAGAATTCTTCGTGTTGGCGACTCGCGTCCATTCAAGCTCTGAAGCTAGGTTCTTGCACACCTGGGGCCCTTCACGGCAAGGCAATGGGAAGGAAATTGACGAAATCGAATTCAGAGTTATCGCATGAATATGACGCTGATGCTAGTATATACAATGAACACAAACAATGTATACAGCAGTCGAGCCTCCACCACCCTCCTTTCTCCATCCATGCTCTAGACACCAACAATACGCTACTGGGGGGTCCCAGACGAGGGGGTTTCAGACGTAGGAGTCTCAGACGTAGAATTCCCCGACGTAACAGTTCCGCCGTTCTTCCTCACCAGCTCATCGAAGTTTGCGTTGGAGCCCTCAGTGAAGCTCTGGCTCCAGTAAATCGGGTTCTCGTGCATGACCAAGTTGGAGCTGGGGTTGGACGGCTGCTGCGGCTTGCTGTTGGAAATGACGAGGGCCAGGCGGTTGGTGCCCTTTGGATTCAGGGTGGTTTTGCCTCCGCTGCGGTTGGCCCAGGACGTGCAGCCGGTGCACTTGCCGGTGAACTGCCAGTGGGTTCCGTTCACGCGGTTGCCGGTGGTGAGTTTCTGGAGCGTCGCCTGGTTGTAGATTGTGGGCTGGGAGTGCGCGCTATGATGATGAGTGAGCGAAATCACAAAAAGGGTTGAAGTATGTGACTTACGTTGCCCATCTCGTGGAGGTTTGAGTCTGTTGTCCGTTTGCCCAACCGACCAGGAGAGGATTGTACGTCATGCTGCCTCCGAAGGCGATACCAGCCCAGCCAACCTGGTTGGGGACAACGACTTGGTAAACCACATCGTACGGCTGGCCAGACTGCGCGGCCGCGGGGACAGCAACGCGGAAGGCGATGTTGGCCGTCAGCGAGTAGGCAACCTTGAACTCGGAGAAGGTGAAGCCAGTCTCAGAGTCGAACACAACTGCGGCATTATCGGCAGCCGCCTGGCCGCTGGGTCTGCTCAAGGCTGAAGCTTAAGGTTAGTATATGACATCCTTGGGAGACATGTACAACTACATACCAGAGCCAACCAGAGCACCCGCCCACACAAGGCAAGACGTAAGCTGCATCTCGAAGGTGATACCCTCTCAGTGTCTGAGCCAAACAGGTAATAAATCGGCGGACGCAGAGGGAGAGGTAGTATATCACGGCTTGGAGTGTGATGAAAGCAGTCGTGTCACTGTCGGTTTCCTGGGGCGGCGGCAAGATAAACTTATTAGTAGAGCGATGGCTGCCAAGGATCAATCTGGCATTACTCTTCTATTCCGGGTCGGCAGCAGAGTTACGATATACAAGGCGAGGTGCACGATAAACTAAAAGGAAACAGGTCAGACCCATGAACTCGCGTGACTCCAGCACGCAACCCGGTTGAGCAGGAGGCTAGATGGCGGGAACAAAAATGGAATGATGCTCCTACGCTGCGACGAATGGTTTTGATTGCATACGAAGCATTCTTTTCGACATTCTTGGTGTCTATTCAGAAATCGGGCAATGCGCCGCTGGAAAACGACGTTTCTGGAATACCAGGGCTGGGTGCGTAATTCACATTCAATGTGTTTTGAGAGGTGGACGAATTTATCCGTATAGTGAGAGCATATGGTTTAGATGGAACAGTTATTGGAGTTGGAATAAATAGCCGGGTGATAACCACATGCCTGGCTAGGAACATACCATGCTGAAGGACTCCACAAATCCGGGTTCAAGCAAATCCGAAGGCGACTGAGGAGGAGAGTAGATATTGAACATACCGAAACGACTGCTAGCGTGCCATGCATTTGGGTAGCGGGTGTGGCAACGGAGTGAAGCTTTTTGCCCTTTTTTATTAACCCAAGCATGCCCACGGTCCTCAAAATAGAAGGAGAGAACGTGGTTCTGATATCATATCCGTTGCAAAACGAACCTAGATCACAGTCTGACAAACGGCTAGCCTCCCGCCGCAACGCTTCCCCACACGATGTGGGGCCTCTCTGGATGTAGAGGTGTATGTTCCGATGCCCAGACCACCTCAACATATAGTCCTTCACACGCCACGGGGGCGCATGTTATGCGAGGTGGGTAAAACAAAAGGTTGATATGATGCGGGTCCTGTCATTTCTGTCGAGACGTTGCTTGGCTCTTGCATGCGCATAGAGCCCCGATGCTGGGATCTCAGCTTAAGGACAAACCGGGAGCGGCTCCATTGCCAATGGATGAAGATGTATTTGCGTGCCAGCATCCTGGTCAGCTGTTGAGCATGCTTCTGGGAGCACGACATCGCGAAACACGTTGTTCGGATACTATGCTGTCGGGATGCATGTGACAGTACGGAGTAGTTGTGTAGCCATTCCACCCCTGAATGACCTCAGTTTGGCCGAGAGGCTGCTCGGCTCCATGTGTTCCTTGCTAGCAACTCGCGAGGGTGAAAGGTGCAGCAGTCTTCCTCAGCTGCAGGACTGTTGGCGATATTGTTGCCGTATGCTGTCATTCAGGAAAGCCTTACGGAGCCAAGCCTCTCACACAAGAGGCCGTATACGAAGACAGATGCGAGTACTGCAATACGCAAGTAAGCAAATAGGGGGGAGAAGCACGGCACGAGAAAAAGTACGCCTCTTTGTGTAAAGGAGTGATGGGTGAGGTTGCACCAAGGTTATCTCCGATTAAGCACGAGCTAGTCCCTTCCGAGCTAGCGTCCGTCTACCTAAAAGTGACCGCAACAACTCCACGAACCTCATCCCAACATGTCTTCTAAGGAGAGCACGGACGAGCCAGTTCCTGGTGAACTGGAACCCAATGTTTCCCCAGCGGATTCGTCGAATGTTCGGATGGGCTCCTCGAAAGTCAATCCCCCACCCGAAACCAAGGAAAGCGTGTGGTTGAGACGCTCCGTTATCCTCTCCTTTTGGCTCGTCGCGGTCCTGTTAGGTCTACCGGTATGGTGGAAGACGACAGCTATATATCGAGCGGAACTCCCCTTGCAGACCATGACAGATTGGGCTGACGGAAAGGTATGTGCGAGGCAACTGCGCGTGAAGTTTTCTTAATGCCGTCAGGTTTGCAAGCCAGTCTTCCCACTCCGCATTGCCGTCGAGGTCCCGATACCTCCTTCCGAAGCGCAGCACCTCATTCGTACCACGCAACATGCTCTGGACGACTTGAACGAGTTCTCCGCTCATCATCTGCGCCTCATGCTCGCCGACTCTCCTTGGGTTGCCAACACATCCCAGCAGATTGTGAGCGATGGTACAACTGTTGACGCGAGGCATGAGGAGGATATTGCGCTTCTTATACGGTTGATTCAGGTGGGAACAGGGAATACACCTAGGTCTATGCTGCGGGCTTACTCTCCAACTCTGGATATCTACTACGCCGCGAATCAATTGCCATCACCATCATCCACGGGCTCACCCCTGGCAACTTTCATGGCGCAGGAGCTTCACAAACTATTCGATGAGGAGCAGGCTCTTCTTGCCTACTTACTATCTACCAAATCCAAAATCCCCACGGCTAAAGTAAAATCGTTTTCCCCAGAGACGGCTGCGGAGCTCGAGCGGCAGTCAACCATCGCCTTCAAATATGCGCCCACTTACCATTTGACCTTCTCATTGTTCACTCCAACCTTCATTCCGTCCGACTGGAGGATTGAGTCTGCTCTCAAGCAATACATATCGCCTTTTCTGGACTCCTTCGCATCGATCAGCAATTTCACAATCGATACCCAGGTCCAATTGTATTCGGCCTACTCCCCCAGCATCCAGAAGCCCGTCTATGATGAGGATCAGAAAGCATGGCTGCTTCGTAAGGAGGACCTGAGTGGTTTCATCAACGCTGCTGAATGGCCACTCAGTCCAAGCATTGGAGCCGGGCCCACTGTGAACTTCGTTCTCTATGTTCCCGATCAGGCCGAAACGCCCTTGTTGGTGCAAGGTAGTGGAGCTAATAGCTGGCTTATCCCACAATGGGGCGGCGTTGTGATTCTCAACCCATCCGGGACGGATAAGTTTGGTCCTGTGCTGACCAAGCAGGACCTCGCACCTGCAATGCATACTTTTTCTGACCAGTTGATGTCACTCCTCGGGTTGCCCCGTGCTCCGGCTTCGCTACCCCTTCGTCTTTCGACCCTCGTGCGCTCGCGCGCTGCATCTCTACTTTTTTCTGCGTCGTCAACCCTGGGGGCGCTAGCACGACTGTACAATGCCCTTCCGTCCATCCCCATTCCAGACAAGGTCGCCAAATCCGTGGATCTCACTACTGCACATCTCCAGCACGCCTGCGACAATCTTCGAGGTGGACGCTTCAGAACCGCCTTGGAACATGCCAGGATTGCGGAAGCGGAAGCTGAGAAAGCTTTCTTTGAGCGCTCCATGGTTGGCCAAGTTTACTTTCCCGATGAGCACAAGGTGGCAGTATATCTACCTCTCCTTGGTCCCATTGCCGTACCGCTAGTCATGGCCGCCCTAAAGGAACTCCAAAGTATCATAAGAGCACTCAAGGCAAGGAAGAACGCCTGAAGTGATGAGGACCGTTTTGGATGATATGCGGAAGAAACCGGCGCAGAAATTAGAACACTGCGCTCGCCATACAAAGGGCATGCTCAAAGTCATGTCCCTCCTGGACTATGCATATGGTGTCAGAGCGCTCAAGAGTTACTCAGTATCTCCAATGTGACCACAGCTAGGGGTTGGCACAGTACTAAAAAACCGTAGTACGCGGGCCTTAGCTCGGAGTTGGTCGGTCAACTCCCGGTGGAGAAACTCCCACCCCCGCACTACGCGGGGACCTAGGCTTTTCGTAGGTGGGGACTGCGCTCTGGAAGACGGCGTCCGATAGTAGGGGCACTCTCATCCCGTTGGGCATACTCTGATATAGCAGATAATGTTCAGATAATGAATATCGACTTCTGGATCCGTTGCTTTCCGCCTCTGATATCAGTACAATATCACCTTACTTGGTCATCAGATCCAACAGCACACCTCCCCTCGCCAGTGATCCCCTTCTCCGACTCGAATGGGCAGACTCTCCAACCACTACCAAGCTCACGACCAACCCCAATCGCGTAGTGGAGAATGGTTCCACGAAATCCTCGGCTGGCCTTGCCATTGGTCACGGAGAGTCACATCGTACCTCACCGGAGGCTCGGCAATACGGGTCCTCCCATAACTGACTCTAGCCTGATCCGCTGTTTGTGTAAATACCAATTCCCGGCCTGCTTGCCGTCCGGCATTATCGTTGCTTTTATGTTTGTTGCACGCGCTCATACCTTTGCGGTAGATATTGCCTGTATAGAAAGTAATCAACTTCCCTTCCCTTCACAAATATCAGCACCATGATGCCTCTCTCCGCTCAAGCCGTACAGTCCGTAATATCGATCCTCGATGGGGTTACCTCTGGGGGCAAAACCGGCTCCCCAGGCCTCGTCTTCATCGCCGTCGACAAGAATGGAAAGACGCTCGTTGAACACGCGTCAGGGACGAGGGGCATCAACTCCAACCAACCCATGGACATGGACACTACATTCTGGATCGCATCGTGCACCAAGACCGTCACGGCTATCGCCTGCATGCAACTAGTAGAGCAAGGCAAACTCTCGCTCGACGACCCCGAGACCGTGAGGAAGTACGCCCCTGAAATTGGGCAGAAGAAAGTGTACGCGGACGGTGTGACGCCGGCGGAGCAGCAGAGACCGGTCACGCTGAGAATGCTGTTGTCGCACACCGCGGGATTCGCGTATACGTTTTTGGATCCGAGACCGACGATTTGGGGTAGGCCTGTTGGAATTGATGAGTTTTCTGGTGACGAGAAGGAGATCTTGGATACGCCGTTGTTTAACCAGCCGGGTACGGTGTGGCAGTACGGTGTACGTTTTCTGTTTTCGTTTTCCATTCATCCTCAATCATCTAGAGGGAAGTAGAGGCGGTAGATAAGCTAACTTATGTGTAGACCAACGTCGACTGGGCCGGCATCGTCCTCGAGCGCGCCACCGGCCAAAAACTAAATGACTACTTCCAAGAGCATATCTTCAAGCCCTTAGGCATCCACAACGTGACCATGTTCCCTACTCAAGAGATGCGCGGCAACCTAGCGTACATGCACCAGCGGGACCCAACCGGCGTCTTGCACGAGCGCGATCACTTATATCGCCGGGCATTCAATACGACGTCGAAAGAGGAGCAGCAGAGATTCCTTCATTCCGGTGGCGCGGGTTTATTCGCGAAACCAAAGGAGTATATTAGTTCGTATCCCTCCGTCACGAAGTCAGCGGAAATATATGCTGATAATGAGCACCAGAGGTCCTCACCGCCCTAGCAAACAACGGCACATGTCCTACCAAGGCGCCAAAATCCTCTCCGCCGACACCGTGAACGCGATGTTCGAGAATCAAATCCCCGAGCAGTACGTCCCCTCCCGTTCCCCCCTTTTCCAATCTCAGCTCATTACTAACACCTTTCTCAAGCCCCAACTTCGCTCGCAACGCCACACCCCCAGCAAACCCCCTCCTCGCCAACCACTCCAAAGAGATGTACCCGCAGGAAGGCAATCCCCCACAGGGCGGGGGTCTTTCTTTCTTCCTGACGATTGCGCCGGGAGCGACGGGCCGTGCGGCAAATACGGCGTGGTGGGCTGGATTGGCGAATCTGTTTTGGTGGGTGGATAGGGAGAAGGGGGTTGCGGGGATGATTGCGAGCCAGGTGTTGCCGTTTGGGGATCCCAAGGTCGTGGGTGCTTGGGTTGCGGTGGAGAAGGCGGTTTATGATGGGTTGGAGAAGGATGGCGTTAGGTTCTGGAATTGAATATGCACTATTCTCAAGGCCAGGCAGTGGTTGGGTCATGAGAAGGCTGCAAGTGTGGATGACGACGGATACCTTACAGTCTAATAGCGACCGTGGAACTGTGTTGGGCTCTATATCTTACAGTCTATGGGGAACAAATACAACGAAGAAGCCACCATCTATCGTACATCTAAACTTGTACAGCCTTTTCATTAACCACCTCCTCACACCTTCCACACAAGCTCTCCGGCTCCTCGGCAACATATCTCCAGCATCTGGGGCACTTGCACCCATTCGCCTTACGGAGGAGCACCTTTCTCTCCGTCTCTCCAATCTTGAAAGTCTCAAGCTCACACCATACCCCTTCCTCCTCCAACGCTGCCTTCAGGCCGTCCAATTCATTCATATTACGCACTTCAAACCCACTGACAACGAACAAACCTGCGAGTTCTTCGCTCTTCTGCGAACCTCCCCAACCGACGAACTCGTCAAAGTGGCTGTCGGCAGCCCTTGGATCCATGCCGATGACGACGTCGCACTCGAGGGATGAACCCATCTTCTTGGCGGCGCGGAGGCGCTCCTGGGCGGTATTGATTGCGGAGCCAACGGTGTGAATAAATTCCTGGTACTGGTCTAGTTGTCGTGCGGAGATATCTGTAGTTTGTCCTTCCGCCGGGGGAGAAGCTAGGGCAAGAGGCGTCCATGTAGCTCGAGCTGGGTGAATAGAGTTTTGTCTGAGTGTTTCAGGAAGGTAGTCCCAAACCTCCTCGACGAGGATCGGGCAGATGGGAGCAAGCATTTGGAGCAGCTCGTAGAAGATAACACCGAGGACTTTTTGCAGTGTCTGGCAATCGTGCTTGGATCCAGTATAAATGCGATCTTTGAGGGTTTCGAAGTAGAAGGCCGAGAGGTCATTGAAGACGTATTTGTTGATCGTGTTGATGCCCTTGAAGAATTCATATCTGGCATAATAAGCGTGTACTTCTTGACTCACTTGCGTGAGACGGTGCCTGGCAAGTTTGTCCGAGAGGAGGGTTACAGAGTCCGTTTCTATGCTCAGTTCGGAACGAATGGTATTGAAGGATGTGAAAGGCGGAGGACATGTTGGAAGAGAGAAGATACCAAGCAGCCACTTGAACGTTACCCGGTACTTATGCAGAGCCTGATTCACAGACAATAATACAGGTTGTCCGATTGTCACATCCCGTGTATAGTCGCTGCTGGCTGCCCATAAGCGCAGAGCATCTGCTCCCATCGAGTCGAACTGAGGCGCTGCGTCGTTGGGTTGGTCTTTTCTAGCTCCCTTCTGCTTCTTACGTTTCAGAGGGGGGAGTAATTCGCCTGACATGATCTGAGCAGGAGAGATGACGTTTCCAAGACTCTTGCTCATCTTGCGGCCGTCCGAATCGAGGGTAAAACCATGAGTGATGAGCATTTTATAGGGTGCTTTGACATTGCCGATGTCACATTGTTGGGTGGCTACATGCGTCAAGAGCGAGGACTGAAACCAGCCGCGGTGTTGATCAGTTCCCTCAAGATACACATCGGCCACAGGATGGTTCCCGTTTCGAGGAAGTAGTGACCAGCTGGTTCCGCTGTCAAACCAGACATCCATCGTGTCTCTGCCTCTTATGTAAGTACCGGACAGATGCGCCGGCTTCCACGCAGGGTCCTCTGGAGGATCAGTCCACCATGCGTCTATGCCGCGTTCTTTGATGACGTCGATGATATGCTGTATCGTATCCGCATCCATTGTGGCTTCGAGTTTGCCCTCCGATTGCTTGTACAGGGCGGGAATGGGCACACCCCAAGCACGTTGACGGGAAATACACCACTGACTCCGGCCCTGAATGAAACTCTCGAGTCTCGATCGTCCCGTCTCAGGAATGAAATTTACGCCCTCAATTGCTTTCATGGACTCGGTTTTGATTCCATCCACGTTGGCAAACCATTGTTCCGTTGCACGGACAATCACGGGCTGCTTTGTCCTCCAGTCAATGGGATACTTGTGCTTGAAATTGTGCTTTGCGCGAACCATATCCTGTCTCTCAAGATAATCGAGCACGGCTCTTGATCCTGTCTTTTTGACGTCGGACACTAAAAGACCTTGCAGAAGCTCTGGATGTTCCGGGAAAGCGTCTTCTGTGAACGCGCCCGCATCGTCCACCGGTGCAAATGCTGGGATGTTGAGGGAGGTGCAGACATGGTAGTCGTCCATTCCATGGCCTGGCGCAATGTGAACAAGACCTGTTCCGGACGAGTCTGACACGAAGTCGGCGTGAAGTACAGGTTGTAGTCCATTTGCCCTCTGGAAAGGGTTTTCGTACTGGAGATGACCGGCCAAATCCGCACCACGCAGTTTCGTCGGAATGATCATGACTTCGTGGCCTACCATGTCTTGATAGTGGGCAACCCTCGAGGCAGCGATTAAGACTAGCTCGTTGCCATGCTCTGGGTCTTGCAGTATGGCGTAGTCCATACCCTTATGCACCGCCACAGCTTTATTTGCAGGTAATGTCCAGGGTGTTGTCGTCCAGATCACAATACTAAGAGAATCCTTGATTTCAGAGAGTGCTCCATTCCTCAGTTCATCCGACAGAACAACTGGGAACCGCACAAAAGCTGCCAAAGACTTGTGGTTCTCATCGTATTCAAGCTCGCCCTCAGCGAGTGCAGTACGAGAAGACGGAGACCAATACACAGGCTTCAGCTGTCGATAGATGAGACCTGCACGATCCACTAAGTCAGCCTGAAGACAGTCAATACACTGAGCTTCGAATTCTCCTCTCCCTTCGCCGACGCGACTGACCTCTTTCGAACATCTCCTTGAAAATCTGCAACTGTCTGATCTCAAAGCTCGGCTCCATGGTCATATATGCATGGTCCCAGTCACCCATAACTGCCCACTCCTTGAAGCCTTTCTTTTGCTCCTCCACGGTCGCAGCCGCCAGTGCTCTTGCCGCTTCCCGCACGCTGACGGGGTCTGTATGTGCATCGACATCCTTCTTCTGCGCCTGAAGAGCCTTGATCTCAATAGGTAGACCGTGACAGTCCCATCCCGGGATATAACTGACTCTTTTCCCTTGCCCAAGCTCATACCGACAAATAACGTCTTTTGTGATCTTGTTCAGCGCGTGGCCGATATGCAGCGGCCCATTCGCATACGGAGGCCCATCATGCAAAGTAAAAGTCTCTATATCCTGCGCATTGGTGTCTTGCTTCGAGCGAGCATTTTGCTGCCATGCGTACAGCTCATCGGTGCATCGTCGAAGGTATTCGGGATTGGCGGCGGGCAGAGGGCGCGCGGGAAAGGCAGATTTTGGAAGTCGGAGCGTGCTCGACCATGATGCGCGTAGGATTCGCGTCGGCGCTAGCATAGTAGCATCATGGGTGGCCGGAGAGGTGTGTAGGCTTCAAGCATTTGGTTGCTGGACATTCGTCTCAAAATTGAAATGCGGCGGTCCAGGCTCGGAAATATCTCGGGTGAACATCTGTTGATGCACTGTACTTCCTTGAGATGCGTAGGTCCACGTCCACGACATGTAATGTGAACTTTGGAATACTACTAGCTATTTGGATTCATTTCTCGTCTGCGTCCGAGTGCATCGTGAATTCTCTGTTATTGCGACAATGCGATGAGAATTTTCCAGGGAGAAGCGGTTTATAATATCGATTCCACGCCCTTATCCGGGAGTGTTAAAAGGCCTCCGATCTACTTTACCAAGATAATTAATGGCCAGTTGCAGTTTCAGTTTTGAGAATTCCTCTCATAGTATCTAGCAATGTTTACAGTTGTGCTAAATAGTCTACTTATACTGTATCTGACCGAAGACTAATAGCGAAACAAACAGAAACACTGAACTAACTGAGAATCACAGCGCGGTTAAAAGTACGAGTTATAGAGCAGATTCCTCCTTAGCAAAATATAATACCTAGACCTCACTTCCACGGTACTACCAACATCTGTGGGAAATGTATCCTACATGGTCACCCACCAACAACACCTTCACAACAACCGTCTTCCCCACCTACACACATCTCACCTACCCCCATCCCTCATCGAATCCAACACCTTCTGAACACCCTCACAATCACCCGCGAGATCAAACTCCTTCTCATGCCCCTTCAACCCCACAACCCTCTGCTCGCGACCATCATACTCGTAAAACCTAACTTTCCCTCCAATAGCAACGGCACCATAGACCCTATTCTCCTTCATTCTCTCCTGCAATTGCTCCGCCGCTGCCGTCCACACGTCTGCCTTTGTACCACACTGAGCAGCCTTGCACTTGACAACGAGCACTTTCTGCTGCCTGTGCTTCACCACGACGACTCCGCCCGAGACATCGCTCTCGTACGAGTGCGAGAAATCCGACGTAACACGGAATGTGTAGGCTAGAATGGCCAGCCAGATTGTCCGGATGGCGGATTCGGTGGGGTTGCCTGCGAGCTTGTAGATGTCGGCTTTGATGTGCGGGAGGCCGTAGTACTGTTAGAGAAGTTAGTGTGTATTCGATGTGGGAGAGATGTGGAGGTAAGGCTCACTGAGGTTGTTCCGGTGGATTCTGCGAACCTCGACATGGTTGTGGATGAGTATTTCGGCGGAGATGATTTATTGGAGCACACAAATAGCCAGAAAAGAAAGGCGTAAAACGAAGTAGTGCAGTAAAAGTTCTTCCGGATGTTGATTTGTTGTCTTTACTTGATACAAAGTGGGCGAACATCAGGAGAACTAAGGTTTATATACACCTCCTCTCTCTGAGCTCATTCTCATCTGAGACCCTTACCATTCGAAAACGGAACCAACTACATAACTATTCAGAGCATGGATTAGTCTGGTGTCAAGCCTGCTTGCAGAAACTCATAGGCTGCCATGAACGTGTGTATCAATAGCATGAAACGCTTTGGTATACTCCGTAGCGTCTCGCGCTATTCCGTCAAGTCGATTGAAACGGAATAGAATATAGACTCTTGTAGATATATTACGCCACACTAAGCGCGCGCATTCCGATGCTCTATTGTGCGCACATAGATGCTGCCACCGGCGCGTAAGTTGCTGTATGACTGTGGCACAGCAAGAGGAACATGGGAAGCGCGATCCAACGAGCACATTCACATAGATGCAAGTTGTACATCTTCTCGTCTGAAACCAGCGCACAAATAGTGCATGTACGGCATAACCGCCTAGTTCTCAAACCCAGTCAGCAAGAAAAGAGTCCCTTCCCTACCGCCCCAACGCCACGCGCACGCGCGCAATTCCTCCGACCTCTAGAAACAGTATCAAAGAGAAAACATCCTCTATACACACTGGCCCCAACTATCCTATATTACACCCTTTATCCACTGCCGTGTTACCCTCTCCGCTCACGATCCACAGCTAGTATCTACCCGCTCCCATGACTCCTCAGTCTCCGTCCCGTAGCGAACCCAGGCCCGATACTCGAAGAGAAGTTCGTGATGGTCAGGTTCTCCCTATCATCCGCGCCTCGGCTCGCCGCAATTCCACCAACGGTCTTCCTCGCCATCTTTTTCATGAGCACCTTGATAGAATCACTATCCGCACCTCCGCCTCTGTTCTGCTTTTTGAGGGGAGGTGCTGCCGCTGTGCTGGTCTCGTCCAGCGGGGAGCCGAGGGGAAAATTGGATTCCTGCGAGACGACGTTAACATCTAACTCGCGGAGAGAGGGGACGGCGGTGCTTGCGCCTGTCGGTGCAGTGCTGATGGACGGGGCGAATATAGGCCTAGAGGAGATGGTGATGAGATCTTCCAAGCCCGAAACAGAGTTAGTGGCGTCGTTGAATATCGGCGTTTTGGAAGGGCTACGGCTCGCTTCCGAGGACATAGAGCCACTTCGTAGGCGGGCCAAGAGGGTATCGTGACTCTCGGTGCGTGGCAACCCTGCGGGGATCTTATAGATCGTACGTTGAGGCGTTTCGCCTGTTGGCTCGTATTCCATGAGGTGCTGGTCCGCGATCTCATCCCGCAGTGTCCGCAGGGGTTCCCGGATTGAGGATCCTTCCGAAAGGCCAGGAAGAGTATCCTTGAACTCGGTGATTTGAGCGGACATATCTGATTCCAGGGACTGCACGCGGTCGAAAGACGCTGAGAAATTATCACCAATACTAGTGTAGGATGATTGGACGGTGGACGACAGAGAGTTGAGAGAGGAGGTGTGAGCTGCGTGATGGATATCGTTCTGGGCGCGAATGCGCGACACAATATCGTCAAGAGAATGAAGTTGAGTGTCCATATGCGCCATTTGTGCTTCCACTGTCTTGACTGTTTGAGCATGGACCGACGTTGTGGTGTCTTTGATCGAACTGGATTGTTGCGTCGCGGCCTAAACAGCGTTAGCATGGGGACTTCGTCAGGACGGCGAGCGACTTACCGCGAAATCGGCTTTGATCTGTGCCTTAACATTGTCTCTTGATTTCGATACCCCGTTCATAATGTCATTTGCCTTCGCTGACCAGGCGTCCATGCCCTCGTTATAAACGCTCTGCTGAACGTGATGCTCTGCGTTAGCGGCGGCGATGCTGTCACTAACAAGGGCCATCTGCTCGCGCAGTCTCTTCTCCTGGGCTTCAGCATTGGCTGTAATCAACGAGGTTATCTGCGCCAAAAGCTGCTGTCGTTCGCTGGCGGATCTTTCCCTCTCTTCTTCCACCACGTCTACCATTCTGGTCTGCGCTGTCTTATTCGAGGCCACGAGTGCAGAATTTGCCTCACATATTTGCTGCCGAAGTCGATCATTCTCGGCCTGCTGCTCGTTCAGGCTTTTGACGAGATCGTCAAACGTGTTCTTGAACTCTCTTCCCAGGGCTGCATACGACACATGCAACTAACGCCATTAGTCACTGAACGAAGGACAGATTAATAATCACGTACCTGAGTGTGGAAGGCTTCCAGTTCAGTAATGATATTGGCCGAAATATTCTCAGCAGCAGCCGAGAGCTCATTCAAGCCTGCTCCCAGTTTCCGTTTGACGTCCTCCCTCAGCGTCTTGATTTCCTCCAATACCTGGTTTGAGTCCTCGTGCGCTTTGGCGGTCTGTTCCTTGACCTCCTTCTCCGACTGTTCGAAAGCTTGCAGGTTTTCTTTGAGGAATGCTTGAGAGACACCCAGCTGTTGTAGTTCATCTTTCACATACGCCTGCATCCTTGTAGCAAGACTCTCCATCATGCTTTCTTGTTGGCCCTGGAAGGATGCGATCCGGTCTTCGACGAGCCGCGTAGTATCGATGACATGGGACTGCGTGGATGCCCAGTTGTGGCGATTCAGCGATTGAAGATCCGACTTGCGACGGATTTTCGACCGCAGACCGTCAAGGTCGGACGTTGTCTTCCCGAGGGTGGAAATCATATCTTGCCCAATATGGGCGAGCTGCTCCTCGGTCTTCTGGTGTGCCTTTCGGAGGGCGGTCTCTTCGGCAAGATTCTGCCTTGTATGCTCCAATACCACCTCAGTCTTCTCAAGTATACCTTTCGTGCCTTCCAAGGCAAGCTTCGTTTGCTCGTGGTCTTTCTTGAGAGTACTGAAGGTTGTGGTCAGCGTGAACAACTCTTGCACTTTGTTCCGCAGATTGATCTCCATCGTCTCGATCTTGTCGCGTTGCTCTTCGCTGAGGATCCTTCTCGACTCGCTTTCCGTGGTGAGCTCATCATAGCTTTCTTGTGTAAGATAGACGCCATTTCGAGATCTGGTTGCCTGCAGCTCGCTCTTGAGCTTCTCGATTTCCGTAGTATATTCTCTCAGCAAGGTTTTCTTCGACATGAGCTGATTGACCTGCGGCTTATTCCGAATGTTCTTTGCGCGAAAGGCGTAGTCTAGGGTAGATATGGTCTCCTCGAGGTTGCTCTTAGCAGGCGACAGGGTTGCAATGATGCATGTTTTCGTCCGACCACCCAAGGAATCTTGTAATAACCGCGTCAACTTCGACTCTCGATATGGGATGTGCGGGCTGCGATCCACTAGAGCGTTGATTACACGACCCAGCGTGAGTAAGCTCTTGTTGATCAGACCCGCCTCCGCAGCTCGTTTGTTCTCAGCGCCACTACGCTGAATGTTCTCACTCCCTGCCAGATCGACCAGGTTCAGTTTCCCAGCACTTAGATATTCTTGGCCGTCATCCGCCGTCCGCTTCATATAGACGGTTATTGTGAAGACGGTATGACTGCGCGAGCTGAGGTCGTTGCACTTTGTGGCTGCCACCTGACGTTTGTCACTCCCGGCCCGAAGAACCTTGATGCCTTCTCTTGCGCTCTTCAGATAGCGCTCCTCCATTCCTTGAACCATGGTTGCGCTACCACCTTTCTTGTTGTTCTCCTCATAGATCTTCAGTTTGGCGTTGTCGTCCTCGGAAATCAAATCGCGCAGCTCTTCATTGTAGAGCTCGATAAAAGAACACTTGACGGAATTCTCAATTTCCTCGACCTCGAGTTTGTTGAACAGGTGATAGAGTACACGAGGCACAATACCGGCATGGTCTGGGGGGGGAAGCACGTCGGAAATGTCGCCGCACATGGTATACGTTTTGCCAGTGCCTGTCTGGCCGTAGGCGAAGATGGTACAATTGAAGCCATTTAGGACCTTTCATCCTATTAGCATCCCATATGTGTGAGCTTCTGTCTGACATACCTCTCCCATGATAGGAGCCACCACTTCATCGAAGATGATCCCCTGATCCGCGGCTTGTGAGAAGACTTTGTCAAATTGATACGTCTTATTGCTCAAAGCGTTCGGGCCCATAGATAGCTCTACTGTCGTTCCTTTGATACCGTTGGTCGACACAACCACACCACTGTTTTCCTTGACCTCCCTGTCGCTTCGAGCGCGACAGCGGACGACAACATTAATGTTGGTTTCTTCACCACCATGCTCGAAGTCGCGCTCTTTCCGTTTGATCCCAGCCTGCGGTGAGGGCCTAACTCTGGCAGAAGCGACCGATCCTGTTGGTGATGCGCGCCCGTTAAGCGCGGGTGTTGCAGAGCGGCCGCGAGTTGAGGGAGGAGGCGGAGGTCTCATTGTCGAAGGTCGACTCATTGGCGCTCTCTTGCCGGTTGTCGGCCCCGCCCGAGGCAGACCAGACATGGCAAATAGAGGTATATAATCAAAAGGCTGTGGTGTTAGATAGCGATGGGTGAAGTGTGGAGATTGGTAAACATTGGTCCCCAAGAAAGTAAACAATGCCAAGCCTATAGTTTACAACCCCTGTCTGTCTCCACGTGATTATTCGCTTAAGGACATCCCCCTGTCGCCCTCGGTAAGCAGGGTGCTCTGAGTGATAACAATGGTGGGGGAGCTCCACAGGCAGCTTTCACACTTCGTTTCATGCGATAGTTCGCTCACTGATTCCAAGTACGGAGTATACACAATATATTCCCTTTGATCCTTGACAACCTCGTTGCAGCTTGCCCTAATGCCCCTCATTCAGTTTGTGGAATTAAAACCACTTCGCGACTGCCCTTCCCTCCGATAGCTGTGTACTCGCAACCTCCGCCCACTCCGCGTCCCCGTCCCTTTCGCCATCACCAGCCCCGGTGCCTTGCAGCTACAAGTGTCAAACCGCGTGTTTCTTCGGCGCTCCAGTGTTTCCAAAACAGCTTCCTACATCATCATATACTTGGTCGAGCATCCCCTGCCCTGTGAATGCTGGTCACAATCCCACGTCCCGTGGACGCAGCACGGGTAGCCCGACCCCGAGCATCACGTCCTCAAACTACTCCCACCCTGATACCACACACCGTGACAACATGGAGGACAACACGATGCACGTCCAGCCCGGCCGCTCCGTCGGCTTCATGACGCTCGGCAGCTCGCTGCACGAAGTCCTAACAACCATCAAAGGCGACGTCAGAGGCTTCCCTCGGATCCACCTGACGCACGACGACGAGCGCCCCATAGAATCGCCCATACATGTCGGCCTCCCCGATAACGGGCTGCGCCTGCAGTTCGACGGACCAGACCAGCGGCTGCGCTTGATAGAAGTGCTGGATTTCAGCAAAGTCAGACTTGTGTACAAGGACGTCGAGATCTACAAACCGGCAGTGGGACAAACCGCCATGAAATCGGGAGCGCCAGGACCCACGTTCAGGCACATTTACGACAAAGTCCTGGGGCCGACGTACGGCGGTGAATACACAGCGCCGCGCGGAAACGACCCGGGAATGAAGGGCACATACAACCTCTCCTATCCCGGCATCGCTTTCAACTTCCCCGTACGCCACGATTCCTACTCCCCGGACAAGAACGTGATTGCCCTGCTCTCCTCCTCCGTAACCGGACCAGCGACCTCCATGGCCGTCTTCAGCGGAGAGTCCTGGCAGAAGGCGAGGGCCACACTATTCACGGCACCTCCGCCCTACCCACGCGCCTCGTCCCTGCTGACCAAAGGTCGCGAAGACGTGCCCGAGGAAATCGAACTCGCACGAATCCACGACGAGGGCAAGATAGAATTCATACGGCGGTCAAGCCCCCCCTTCTGGCTCGTCCTCAACGAAACCACACCGCAGGACCTCATCATGGAGCTCGGTGCGCCGGACTCGATATACAAGAAGAGCGACCACCGGTTATCCATCCACCAGAAAGATCGCAGGTCCAGCGATGTCTCCGATAACTCTGCGGCGGGGTTCCGACGCGATGACCCGCGTCACTCCGAAGATAGCTCGGGCTTTGGCGCAGAGGACCGCGATGACGACGACGATGATGACGATGACTGGGAAGACGACGACGCAATTCGCGAGCGCGAAGCCGACTCCGCAGATCACTTCTACAACTACTACACGCACGGCTTCGACATCCTGATTTCGCAACCCACGCACCGCACCTCCGACCTCTCTCCCCCCTCCGCCTCCCCACCCTCAGAAAGCGACAAACCCTCCGCCATACCCCTGGGGCACCTGACAGCCACCAAAATCCTCTTCCACGGCAACGTCCCTGGATCCTACCAATTCAACCGGCACCGCAGGAGCCGCTGGCGAATCGAAATTTGCAGCGCCGGGCTGGACAGGGAGCCATTAACGTCGGAGATGCGGTTCGAAGAGGAACTGGCGCCAAGACTGAAAAGGGCGTTTCGCGCGTTTTATGAGAGTGAGGAGGAGGAGGCGTTGTTGCAAAGGGGGATGGCGCTGAATCGCGGGTGGGGGGATAGTCCGGGGAGTAGTATGGAGTTGCTGACGCAGTGGGATGGGGGATTGGGGGGGAACAGGCGGGAGGGGAGGAAGGTGGGGATGTCGGCGTTGGCGGGGGGGAATGGTGGGTTTGGGGTTGGGGTTGGGGTTGGGGAGGGTGGAGAGGCGGAGGTCGGGAATGTTGAGTTGTTTGGGTTTCCGGGGTTGGTGTTTGAGGTTTTGAGGAATGGGGCTGTGAGTGTGTTGACGGTTTATTAGTAGGTGTGCCGTTTGCATAGGGATTGGGATTAGGATTGGGTTTGGTTTGGATTCTAGGGGCTGGAGTGTTATTTATGAATGACAACTGGACTGGACTGCTAGATTAATGTTTCATCGCCTCGTTCCACCTACTCGACAGACAGAGGAGTCGAACTTGATGCGTTCAACCTCCAGTGCCAAAAGCCGAACTCGTTAAGTGCTCGCTATTCTCAACTGGACGTCAGCATATCATCACGGCAAGTTAAACTTTCCGGGGAAGAAGTCCGGAAAGGAGAGGAAAGCCCGTGAATTACTATTGCCATCGCAGGAGTATAATTTATAAAGGGAAAATAAAAACGGAAGGAAAAGGAAATGAACAATACCGGGAAAGACACGACTACATGATGGTATACTACTGTGCAGAGGAAAGCTTGGAAGTAAAGTACTGTATTCGCCGTGCAGATCCCATTCCGTCGCTTGAATCCCGGTATAGAAAACGGCAGATTTCATGGTATGTGGCAGTTTGGTTTGAATGATTCTTCGCCCTTCCATGTCCTTTGTACTTCCGATGAGGGTGATGATGGTGATGACAGATGGGAACCGGTGAGGGAATAGCCGTGGAAAATGATAAAGTAGGAACCCTGTGACGAGAGAGTTTCGAAGAGGTAGGGATCCGGAAAGAGGACTCCGAAGTATCTAAGGTCTAAAGCCTCATGATCATGAGCGTGCCTTGTGTGAACGATGCCCGATGTGTACCCCTCTGTGCAGCAGTCGCAAGCAAGTCCAAGCCGCATCCGAAGTGGGAGAGTGCAGTTCATTGTCCCACTTCCATCCCTGATGAAAGTCCAAGTCCCTTGAAATAATCCGGTTGTGCATGATATACGCTCCAAAGAGCCCCAAAACCCAAAGAATATCTTTCACACTACGCCTCGACCTTCTTCTCACTCAAGTCCTTTGCGCGAAACACGGCATCCTGCCCGCTCATGCGCCTCTTGAGGGCGCGTTCCAGCTTCGCGCCCAGGGCCAGCTTGTTCATGTCGTCGTTCTTCTCGGAGCTGAGCTGGTAGCGCTGCGAGGCAAGGCGCTTGTCCTCGAGGCGCTCGAATCCCGCGTTCCACGACTTGATCTCTTGGGCCTTGGGGTCGCCGGCGGTGGACGAGGCGGCGGAGAGGTGCGAGGGGGCGATGGAAGGGGTCAGGGTGGGTGCGGCGCTGTAGGTGGAGAAGCGGGCCGAGGCGCGGTTGGCGTTCTGTTGGGGTTGGGTCAGTGGGGGGTGTTGCTGAGGTTGGGACATGGTGAGGAGAGAGAGATGGAGAGATGTGTGATTGAGGAAGAAACAGAGCAGGGGAAGGGGGATATAATAACGGATAAGAGAGGCGGAGGATGTAAGTCCAGGGTCTGCGGAGGCGGGACAGGGAAAGGAGAGACAAGCGAGGCTGCGAAACAGCGATCCGGCGAATGGAGAGTCGCGACTCACGTTGGCAAGAATGGGTCGCGAGGACTCGACCGAGTTCGTCATCATGATGGTTGAGGAGAGAGGGTGTTGCTGGGCGGGTAGGATTTCAGGGGAGGCAGATTGTTCGACTTGTTTGAGACTTTCTGAATTCAGCCAGCGGAGAGGGGATATTCGGTACGGAAATTTGAGCGTGAAATGAGGTCGGAGGCGGGAAACGGAGGGAATCGCAGGAGGAGCGATGGATGATTCAAAAGGAGGGAGGTAGACTAGGTCTCTTCTGGCGCGGAAAAGCGCAGGGCACGGCGGGGCTCTGGCGTGTTTCACAGTGAGCCAAGCGTGTGGATCAACAAGACGGATCGGGGGGAGGCTGGGGCCGCTATGGGCTCCTGGCGCGGTGAGACGGCGATGTCAACTGTGAGATTCTGTAAATTCCCTGTCTTGTATTCGACGGTGGCACGACAGATTTCGCTGCAGGAGAGTGCGTGCAAACACGTGTGACCGGACAGTTGTGGTGAAGGGAGGAGGAGATTCTTGCAAGCAGACACCCGCCGCCTTTAATCAAGAGCCGGCATCACGAGGAGTCCCTCCACGCACGCTGCCCAGGTGAGCTGATGAAACGGCTCAAACTGGCGCACGCAGAGAGCTCGACCTGACCGGAGTCGTCATCGACAACAAAAGAAGAAGTCCGTCCCACCTCCGTTCCTGGGCCCGAGCCAGCGTATTCCGCAAGCTCCCATCCCCCAACCTATCACCACATGCATCGCCACCCACTGCCACGCATTGCCACGTGTTTCTTTGACGCCGTCCCCGCGCCGCCCATGAGCTTAGCCATGTGGTGTGGTCGAGGATCTCGGTTCCAGACACCGATGGGCTGACCAGTTGTCATTCGCGTACGCTTCGTGGGGAGAAGATAGCACCCAAACCATGTTTCTTTGTTGTGCTTTGCAAGAGTGATGATTGCACCCAATAACCATTCTGCTCTGGACTGAACTGCATTCCCCTCCGTACCCAGTACAGCGTCGGACATCTGCACGAGTCTCTCCATACGTTACATCCCGCACACCACCCTCCTGCACCCCCCCAAGGGCCCAATCAATCACACGATGCATACTTGTAAGCCCATCACCGCCGTTCCAAATAGACAGCAACGCCCTCCATCCCTGCCCAACCTTCTTCTCCGCCATACCAACTACTACAGCTCTGCACATCATGCCCTTTGCCCTCCACCACCATAACGCATTCGAGCCCTTCCAAACCCCAAGTCCCGCCATCCTCCACCCAACACGGAATCCCCAAGTCCCATCAACCTGGCATATTTGCCACATGCAGCTCTTCCTTGATTAAATTTCATTGTTAATAGATTGATTGATTCAACATCCTGGACTCAGTGCATCGCAGCATCGCTCCGCATTCCGTCCGTGCGTCCGGGCCACGAGGTCGCCACGTGGGTGAATGTGGGCGCCTTGGCTACCCTGCATATCCGTACCGCTCGGACCATGTTGCCACCAGAGATGGTGTGTTGCACCGTTATCGAGATGGCATGGCGGGAGGGGTTCGGATGGCTGTTGGCTGTGTCCCGTTCTGGCTGGGATCACTTTATCATATCTCCATCTTTGTTGAGAGATCTGTTGTTGAAGAGGCCGGACGTTCTCGTGGCCACCAGAAGTAATCCCACAACTTGGGTGTATGCACAGTTCCGCTCCACCCTACCTGAGGCTTTTTTGAATTCAAAAGAGCTTCTGTACTTACTCCCTTAGTGCGAGCTGTGAAATCCGACAAAGCACATTGGCCTTTCAATGCAAAACCTTACTCCGCCATCCGCAACCCGTCTCCATCCGTCTTCCTTTCCACAAGCGTTCCGTTCGATCTTTCATTGTGCGTTCGTTTCCACAGAGTTCCGTTCGATCTTTCATTGTGCCATCGTCTCGTCTTTCGCCCATCCCCTTCTTCTTATCGACTGTTGTCTTTCACGCGAGAAAGCGGTTTGGCTATTTGTTCTCGAGGACCTACTTTCCGGTTGCACCACCCCTCAGCCTTCCGTCTGTCATTTCTGAATCATACCTGCTTCTATAATCGAAGCTCTTGGTCGTGACAACTTGTATATATGAGCTGTGGTTTAACCTGGTAGCGATTCGTAGAGATGGAGTTCGGAGTCGCCGCCTCTAGGCGTTGTCGATTCTTCTAGCCACAATGTCGTGCACGCATCGCTATAGTTCCATCGTATTGAGCAAGTTCAACACATCATCTCCGTCTGCGCACCTGTGAAGTGGAAGCTCCAGTATAAAGCCTGAATCATGTTTGCATCAACTGCGTCAAGTCATCCAAGTCGGGTCGAACGTACCTGGAACCCATCTCCTTCAACATACGTCCAACTTCATCTCATACCACTCCAAACCAGATAAACCACTAGACACTTTCGATGCCCGCGCCTTCTACCCTCCAACACTCACCCCTCACCCTCCCCGATCCCCAACTCCTCCATAACCTCCTCCGCATCCCTCCTCACCCACCCCTCGACCCCCTCCAACCTCCCCACCACCTCCTCCACAAACACCCTCCCAACCTCGTCCACACCCACCCCCTTCACCCCCTCCCGCTCAAAACTCGTCGTCCTCTTCCCCTCCAGCCCACACGCCACGATCCTCTCAAACCACCACAAATCCGTACTCACATTCAGCCCCACCCCATGACTCGTCACATTCCTCCGCATGTGCACGCCCACGGCCGCAATCTTATCGTCGGGCGTTGTCCACACGCCCGTATTCTCCGTCGTCATGGCCTCGATGCCGTACCGCTTACACGTCGCTATGAGCGCCTTCTCGAGCAGACACACATAGCTCCGGGGCGTGAGCTTGTGCGCTCGGAGATCGAGGATCGGGTACGCGACGAGTTGGCCCGGGCCGTGGAATGTCGTTTGCCCGCCTCGCAGGGCTTCGACGAAGGAGGCGCGGCCCGAGGCGCGGAGGTAGGCTTGCTGGGTGGCGGAGACGGCGCCGACGTCTCTGCGGCCGCTGGTGTAGACGGGGTGGAATTCGGCGGTTATGATGGACGGGGGTGGGGCGGGGATGGCGGTGGGAGAGCGTTTGTGCGCGAGGAAGCGTGAGACGAGGTGTTCTTGGAGGCGGGAGGCGGTGTTGTAGGGGATTGGGGTGCGGAAGTGGAGGTGCGTGAGGGTGCGCATTGGAGTTGGAGGAGAGGGAGCGGATGAGTGGTGGTGGTGGGTTTGGTTCACTATCGAAGCATTGGTTATGGATTGTCGTCGGCGGCGTTGAGGTGGGAGACCTGGCAGCATGTCCAAAAAGGGCAATTTATAAGTTATAGCTTGAGGATTGACCACTGTGAGACTCCTGCACAGTAGCTTATCGATAAGGCCTTCTAGAAGAAATTGGGAACCTCACGTATTCCCGCGAACGGCCATACAAAGGTACAAACGCGCCAGCCAGACGTGTAAACACCTACCGTCTTCCGCACTCCCTATAAAATACCCATTCCTCATTGCATAACATGGCACCAGCGCCAAACCCCAAACAAGGCAAAAAGCGCACGCGCAACGGAACCGAAAAGCCCCAACAGCAATCCAAGACACCTCCTACCAGCACCTTAGCTCCATCCGAGAAACCCCAAACCGGCTCCAATACACCACCCAATACTCTTACGACCCATCCGACTCCGCAAACCCATTCAAGCCCAAATCGCCCCGCAGGCCAACAATCCCAAATGCCACCACCTCCGCGACCCAATCCCCCGCACCCGCCCTCCCTCTCCACCGCCCCCAAACAAGATCAACAACAGAGCAAGAGCAAGATACAAAAAGTCCCGCGCCTCCCACCCCGTACGTCTCCTCCCTCCCCCTCCCTCTCCCTCTCCCTCTCCCTCTCCCCCCCCCGCCAATCCCCCACCAGCTCACCAACCTAACCCATCAACAGAAACCACCAAAATCACAACCCGCCCCCTCCCACACCCGCCCATCCCCTCCCCCTTCTCCGCCTCCACCTCCCCAAAAACAATCTACATAACCACCACCTCGCCCTTCATCCCCGCCATCAAACGCATCCGCGGGCTGCTCGCCGAAATCAAAAAACGCGAGGACCAATCCACCGCCGCTACGTTATCGGGCAGAGCGAGGAACATCTATGGCCGTAAAAGCAGGAGCAAGACTGGCACCAGGAGGGCAGGAGCGGGGGCGAGGGGCGCAAGAGGAGGAGGAGTTCCTGGTGTTAGTGGAACCGGAAGACCAGTTATGAATCTCGTACCCGATGGCACGCTGACGGAGCGCGACGTCGAAGCCGCGATCGCGGATTCGGCAGCCTCGCTTGCGTCCGGCGGCGGCACCAGCATGCGGAAAGGCAGAGAGTGCGTGTACATCAAAGCGACGGGGCGCGCGATACCCCGGGCGCTGGAGATCGGTGTGTATTTCCAGGCCCAGAGCGATTGCGGGGTTAGGGTGGAGATGGGGAGTGTGAAGGCTGTTGATGATATTGAGGTACTGCCTCCAGAACAAGATGAAGGGGAGGGGGAAGAGAAAGAGGTAAGGGATGAAGAGGGCGATGTGGATATGCGGGATGTGGGAGGGGAGGAAAGTACGGGTAGGGAGGGGAAGCGGCTGCAGGAGGACCTCCAAAAGGGAGAAAAAGAGAAGAGGAAGAAAGTGACGGGCAAGAAAGCTAGCATGCCACGGGAAGATATACCCGAGACGCGAATCCGCACCCTAAGTGCCATAACCGTATCAGTATGGTCTGTATGAATACCTCTCAGGCACAACCTCCCACTTGAGAGCAACGCACCTCTCTAGCTCCGTTGTGCATATATAGCAGATACCCCTAGACTTTATGATAATGGGTCTCAATCACACATGAAGCATTTTCACATCCCTGCACATGAAACAAAACCAAGCACATGTCAGGTAAAACCGCCCCGGGCCGAGTTGATATAGGTACCAAAGAATCTCGTGGCTCTCCCTCCTCAAGCCCCCTCACTTCCCCTCACTCTCAACCCGCCAATTTGCCTCCCTTACCAATCTCCATCACCCAATTCATATCCGCTCGTAGCAATGCTCCAACGCTCAGCGCTCGCTAACAAAGGAAAAAGGCTGCAGGCTGTTCATTTCGTACATGGAGAGACAAAGAGAGAAAACCATGAAAAGAAACCCTCGGAAAAGAAGAAGCATAGAGGAATAGAAAAGTAGAGAATGACAACTTCAGATCTCCCAGACCCGTATAGGACAGCATTTCCAGTTCAGGTGGAAAAACTTTCTGAACGCGTGTGACCCGAATGAGTCAAGAACCCTCGCGAAACCCTGTGCATTCCAAAAGTCCCTCCAGTTCCAATCCCGCCACGTTAACATCGCCAGATCAAACGCCGCGCAGTGCCGAGTCTGCAAATTCAAGAATGAAGGAAAAGATGTGTCTGTTGCTGTTTGGTGTAAGATTCGCCGCATTTTTCTTCTTATGCAGCTGATGCGTCTCGCTTTAAGTGATACGGAGCTTTTTCTTTCCACTTCTTCGACCTCTCCGTAACAAGATGCCACGTCCAAACAGTGAGAAGGACGAAAAATAACATCGTCGCATAGCGTCGTCGTGGATGGCTTGTGGCTTTCTTGTATAGTGATGTTTGGGTTTGGCGTGCCACGCCCGGATCAGCGCGGCGCTGGACCTCCCAGCTTGATCCAATTCTCATCCCAACAGAAGCGGAAACACATCTTGCAGTAGCGCTGATTCCCACTGCATTTTGCTTCACCGCTCGACCTTAGGATACGAATTCAACCAAGCCATGACCGCCACCCCTAGTGCCACAACCGTTAAGATCGAAATCGCCGGAGCCCCGTGTGTGAGAACCAGATCGTTATGGCTAGGCTGACGCGTGGCTAGTGAGTTTGCAGCCCTTGTGAGTGTTTCGGATGCATCCTGTTTGTCATGTCGACCAGGTTGGAGCCCAACTCTATAGAGTAAGCCGCCGGGGGACTCGATGTCCAAATCCTTGCCATTCATGATGGGAATCTCTCCTTCTTCCGGATCTTCCCATTCCTCGCCCTCATCCTCCAATGTTGGAGACGCCGAATCTCGATCCTCCGCGCTACGGGCCTTGCGTTGTGCAATCCGAGCTGCCTTCTTCGCATCTTCCTGGCGGATCTTTTCTATCATCTCCGCGAGGGACCTGCGATGCACAGCGCTGTCCGCTTCGGCCTCTTCGGCTCGTTTGCGGTAGATCTCCATTTGCTGCTTCATCTCGTTCATCTCGGCCATCATAGTCTCCAGACGGAGCTGCAAGCGAGATGTTGCAACGTCCACGATATTGGGTGACGATGTGCCATCTTTCGTTTGATCGACTTCATCTGGCCGTGAGGTGGACGTACTTGCGTTGAGTTCTTCGTCGTTCTTGTCGTCAGCCGGTTGTTGTCTATCTTTGAATGATTCGCGTTCCAGACGATTCGCTCTTTCCTCTGCATCTTCTCTCGCTCGCCTTTCTTCGCTCAACAAGGCCTCCAAATCCCGCACTCGCAGGCTTTGCGCCTCAATCTCTTTCCTCGCAGAGCTCAGCTCCTCGGCTAACGATGCAATCCTGGAGTTTGTTCGGGAGGGAGAACTACTGCCCACAGGTCGCTCCGTATCGGACCGGCGAAGGGAGGGACCATCCGGTTTCTCCGGTAGAGGCTGCTGCGGTGGAGGTGCGGGAGGTTCTGAGAATCTATTCTTGATATCTTTTACCGGGGAGAATTTGACTGAGTGCTTGCTACTCTCCTTCTTAGGTTCGGCGGTGAGCATGGCGGTGATGTAGTGTTGAGTTTGCTGGAGGTCCTGGGATTGCTGCCTGGCGGCTTTGATCTCGGCCTTGAACCACATGAGTAACCAGTACACCAACTCCGAGAATGCCACTTACGTTGAGCTTCTTGACAACCTGCTCTATAGTGATAGGTTGCAACCAGTGTCTCGGAGGCTGCATACTGCCCGCACCCCCAACCAGCTGCCCTGCGCCAGCTTGCATCCTTGCAGCATTGATAGAACCCTGGCTCAGATTCCTGCCTCGCATACTCGGCAACTGCTGCTGGCCACCTCCACCAACGATATTCTGCAGTGCCTGCACACTATCCATATCACCGAAGTTTATATCCATCAGGTTACCCCCAGCGGTGGGGTAGATGCCCGCATGCTCCACATGGGCGGCAACCTTGTGATGCACGATCGTCTTCTGATCTTCACTCACAATGTCGATTCCGAGTTCGAGCATATCCCCCTTCTTCAGCTCGTGGGGGTCTGAATCTCGGTTTTCGGGTGATAGGCGCTGGCCATTCACAAAGGTACCATTTGATGACTTGACGTCTCGTATCCATATCTTGCCCGTTCGATCGGCCCAAATCTCAGCATGTTGTCTCGACAGGACCTTGGAGTCGAAGAAGCCATTGATTGGTGTAGGAACCGTCTTATTATTTGTCTGGCGACCGATTCGCAGTACGTCCGGGAAGAAGGGCACAGTAATAGTCTTGCGGTCAAACGTGCCATTCATGGGCGTCAGGTGCAAAATGGCACTATTCTCCTGCGGCTGCGCTCTCCCAGGTCCATTCTGCGCACTCTGTACGGCTCCGTTCTGGTGGGAGGGTACCATGGGCGCAGGGGTATGCAACGCCGTCATCGCGGATGCGGCCGACGGACCTGAGCTAGCGGACGCGATCGACTGTGGCCGTGCGGTAGATATACCAGAAACGGGCTCTGTTTTCGAGGTAGGCCATAGCCCTCTTGAGGCCTTTTTCCGCGCAGCCCACGTCGACGCGTCGCCCGCAGGTGCCGGGCCGACCCCGTTTGTCTGCGCTGATGTGGAGGCTATGACTGTGCCCGTCGAGGCGTTGGAGTTGAGTGACGAGGACGAGTTTGAGCGTTGGACACTCTTGCGTGGCATGAACATGGGGCGATAGTCGTCGCTGCCCATTTGCGTGGCACCGTTGGGACCGGCGGCAGTTGCTCCGACACCGTTAGACCCGCTCCATCCCTGGCGCGAAATGTTCTGGAAATTCGGAGGAGGAGCGACGGCCGTCATTGACATGGAGGATGCTATATTTACGAAGGCGGCGGAAGCTCCCGAAAGCAAAGGTGGGACTCGGAGGGTAGGAGTGCGTTGCGGGAGGGTATATTTCTGGCGTCACTTTTTATGAGATGTCAGAGCGCTTATGAACGCCGCAACAACGTGACGTTCTACCCCGGGAATCTGGACTGCAACAACCGACAACGACAACGGCGACGGGGCGAGGATATCCCAAGGTACACTCTCATGCGCCGCGAGGAGTTATCAGACGGACGGACACGCAGAAGAGGCGTAGTGTCGGAAGCGGACCGACTGTCGTGTGCGGGCCGTGAAGGACAGGGAGCAGTCGGGGTCGGAGGCGCAGCGAGCGCGATGTCACTGCGGCTTCGAGTCGGACTGGCGATCAGGTAAATATGGGAGAGGCGAGCACTGCGGCGGTGAGGCGGATGAGAATCCGGAGTTGGGGAGATGAAGAGCGTTAGGGAAGCTGATCTGGGTGTGAGAGCCCGGGAGCGGAGAGAGGTGGTTGTCTGGGCTGCTGGCCTTGTCCTCGTCTCCGGGAATGCGCCCTCTGACTGGCCAGCTGGTCTCGCAGACAGAAGGAGGTGCGAGCGGGGACCACACGTGATAGAGTAGTATGTTTTAAAGGAGCCTATGGAATGTATCTTTATTTTAGCTCCGGAGCACAATTTAACAACACATATCATCGTCTACCGTTCTATTTGCGTGGTTCGACTCAGATCACATGACCAAGCTCTCACAGTGGACATCATTCCATGTCTTGGCACCTTCGCTGCCGAGCTCTGCAACTCAATCCTTGGAAGACCATAGGAACTTACATCCCAGCATCGCTCTCCTCCCTCTCATACTGCACTGACATCCCCGCCGCCATGCCCGTACCAGTAGGAAGCATCCCAGGCGGCCAACACGGCCCCTCCACCTTCGACAAACGTAGCGTACCTACCCGACGCTCATTCGCAGCTCTCGCTCGGAAATCGCTAACAAGTGTGCAGTGAAGATGGGAGGCATGATGGGCGGATGTACGTCGCGCATCTTCCAGGAGCTGGATAGGCCAGGCTGACTTGTAGGGTAGCTGTTGGCTTGATCATTGGCTTCATATTCGGTGCGCAGCCTCCGCCTCACGGGATACGACTTCCCAATCCAGATCAACATTGGAACTGACGAGACCTAGGCTTCACGAATATATTACGCTACGGTCCCGGTCCCAATGGTATGATGCGCACACTGGGACAATACATGCTCGGTTCGGCCGCGACTTTTGGGTATACTTGGCCCCATTCCTTTCTGGCTCCCGGCGCATCGCTAATACATACGCCGCTTAGCTTCTTCATGGCCATTGGTACGACGATTCGGACAGACAGCTCGGCGATGGCGGCCGAGGCATTTGCGAAAGCTCAGAGGAGGCCAGTGGTGCTGCCTGCGCGGTACAGGCTTCCGAAGGAGGAGAGGCGAGAATGAGGAGAGGATGTGTAGGATATGTGTATTATATGTGGACTTGGGATGTGAAAATGTGGCGGGATGCGAGGAGATTAGTCCGGGCTAGAAGCTGTGGATACGTGTTTGGGCGCAGGTCACGAAGTTGAGGAAGGCAGGCAAAGTTGAAGAGACGCAATGCAGTTGCAGGATTCCGAGAACCGAAACGAAGTCCGTTTAGCATCATGACATATTTGACAAGGCGGTTGGAATATTGTCACGGTTCTGTCCGACCTCGGTCACTGTATGTTCATCATTACTTCTGCATTATGAATACTATATATCATGCCTTCTTCGTGGGCCGTGCTTGTTACGCCGGATGCAGCACGCCTGCTAATACTACTTCAACTTCGAAAAATCAAGAAAAGAATGGTAGGAATACAACATCCCAGAAAGCGAGCTTGAAAATAATCAAAAATATACGGATGACGAATAAGCAACATTAGACAATAAATTACCTCTCCAACCTTAGTCTTGTCCGATTCAAAATTACATCGCCGTAACATCATGCCTCATCCTCCCAACACGTCTTCTCTGAATTATATCACTCCGGGAATGAACAGATAAGGCACCCTCCTGGTATACTCCTCCCACGCCTCCCCATACGTCTCCCGACAGCGCTTGATATCGCGATTCGCACGGTGCAGAATCATGCCGAAGAAGAAGACGGAGTAGAACCAGGGGAAGACGGAGTTGAATCCCGTGATGAGGCCCCAGCAGAGGGCGAAGAACAGATCACACGTGTAGTGGATTTTGCGGGCCTTGCCGTCTAGAGGTGTATAATTAGCTGAATATTCATGACCCGGAAAATTTGGAAACGAAGTAAGGAGAGGGACTTACACCACCCGTCTACGAGGATTTTGTTTCCGTGCTTCGTCTGGATGTACTTGGGGTTGTGGATCTTGCCGTATTTGAAGTAGGGGAATGTCGTGCGCTCGAATACCTCGCCGCTTTCTTCCTGGCGGAACTGGTTCTTTTGGCTGTTGGTTGTATCCCAGACATAGTAGACACCAAGGTATGCGATGCACAGAATCGCGATGAGGATGGGCGAATGTCTGTACTCCGAGGGGTGGTGCTTGGCGATGTATATGATACTGTGGCAGTAGGAGAAGGGCACGCCCGCCATGTTCCAGAAGATAAGCATAAAGCCGAGTTTCTCATAATACATATCCCAAGTCGTGATGATGAGATGCTCGCCCTTGGAGCAGGCGTTCGCATAGAGGTACTGTGCGAGGACGAGGAAGAATGCCTCTCCGCTGACATAACCGTACAGCTCAAATTGCTTCAGGCAGGCGCCCAGCGCGCAGAAGAACAGGATAAACCAAGGAATTCGCACTTCAAGAAACATCTTGAAGTCGAGAATGCCAAACAGACGTGGGTTCAACTCAGCGCCCATGAAGAAGTCCACAATTGGGTAGCCTGTCATGCGGAGAGTGGCACCCCTGGCCAAAGCAGAGAAGTACGCGACGAAGGAAGCGATGAAGCCGGAGATGATTGCAACCGACATTATCGGGCCAAACTCGTCCACGACAGTGTAGATCTTGAAGATGCCAGTGAAATGCAGGGTCAGGGCGATAACGATGGAGGTGTAGAAAGACCACATGGCGGAGCAGTAGTAGGTCAACTGCTTGCCTCCCAAATGCGGCAGAGGCTTGCCCTTGCGGTATACACCCGGCAAAAGCATATAGAAGGCCATCTGTACGAGTCCAAAGCTCCAGTAGATCGTCCACGCCTGGCGAGTGGGGTACGCCTGCGTCTTGACCAGGTAAACCAGGTGCCAGAACAAGTCGCCCCAGGATTCCCCTTCGGCAGGACGGGGTAGCTTGCCATCGTAAACAACGGTACCGGCCCACATGTAGTACATGAGCGCGGGGAAGCCGATCATCATGGCGCTCATGCCAAAGGAGCCGCCGAATTCGCGCTTCCCGGAGGTGTCGATGGCGGGATTATCGAGCTTCTTGATCTTATCCTGCTCGGCATTGGAAGCCTTGACGGTGCCGTTCGCATGCCCGTTCGCGCTGCCGTTGAGATGTCCATTCGCATTTCCGTTCGCGACGCCGGTGCTGCGCGCACTTCCATTCACTGCAGCACCATTCTGGTCCTTCTCGCTCTCGTCGGTCAAGGATGGAAACGGCTCAGGCGTCTCAGAGTACTCGCGATCGACCAGAACAGACTTGCGCGAAGACTTGCGGCGGCCGGGCGTCTCGACGAAACCAGGGTTAATCGGCTTCCTGTCGAGAGTTAGCAACATGCTTTGACACCGAATGACCGACGCGCAGCGCTCACCTCGGTGTCTTGCCTGTCTGTGATCTCGTCACTCGCTCCGACATGGTGGCTGTGTCTCTGGTGAAGGTGTCGAAATAGGGGGATGTTGTTTCCGGACGGGCTGAATTCCGCAGTGGAGCTGCAATCCAAGCCTGACTATTGTATGAGGAAGAAAAAAAATGTCGAAGGAAAACAGAATATAACAGGCCCCTCACAACGACACCATGTGGACACGCAGACGTTCGGAACCGGTGAATGGGCGTTCCGGTGCTCGTGTGGAGGTGTATTTGACACTCATTTCGGAAAGAAAAGTTGCGTTCCTGACCGCCGCAGCCAATGGAATCGCTTCAACAGCGTCAACGCTGCCAAGAAACTATAATCCGACGACACCCGTGATCGCGAATGCATACACAGTCCATCTACACTGTAATAGGGATATCTGAATCACCTCCCAAGACTCACAGTTCCATGAAACTTCCCAGCATCGAAACCTCTGATTGCCGCCCACTAACGCTCGTTTACAGGAGTTTGGACTCTAGTACTCTTGTGTCGTTGCAAATATTGGCCAAATATTGTTATCCTCGGCTCTGGGGGCGATGTCCTCCATGGCACATACAACTCGCAATGCTTGTAGTGCCTGTGGTTACCCTCATCCCGAATTGGCTGGTAAGGGGCCAAGCACAGCCAACAGAACTCGTGCCGACATTGCTTACGTGCGTGGAAGTCAGAGGTTTGCTACATACGCGATAGCAAGGAAACTCACAGGTCATATGGTTGCATCCACCATTCTTCTCGATAGGCCAGCTACAGCCTTCCCCAGGGCATTTCTTTGTTGTTTCGTCAATCACTTTCAGCGACGCCTTCGCCTGAAGCTGCTCTTCGTTTTCTCGGCCTTTAACCCTTAGGTCGTAATGTTCACAGGTTTCATCCTCATGCCACGGAACGTTGTGGATCACGCATAGACGGAACCCGCAGGCCTGGCAGCGAAAAATAGGTCCATCTGTGCCATTCTCATGGATTTGGCCAGAGTTGCAGTCCGGGCGTTGACAATGGCGAAAATCAGGATCAGCAGCCAGCACGCTCTGGAGACAGGCTTCGTCATATCTAGTTTCTGTTAGTATGTACAATGTTGTGACTAAGAATAAGCTGACTTACTTAGCACGGGTGGCTTGTGTGGCAATCTCGTGAATGTCTGCATGTTGGAGAACGACATCACACCCTTCGGTCGGACACCCAACATTATCCCATGCCTTGTCGTCTAGTTGAGCGTTGATCGATTGATCATAACATTCTCCGCAAACTTCGGGTTCATGCGTGCATGCGGCTGAAGTTGGGAATTGCTCGATGCCGTATGTTTCACTGCACACAACGCACTCTCGGGTGCCTTCAAGGGGGCCTTCCAGCACTGCGACTTGATCTGCGGGCATGCCAACCGCATGCGCTGTCTGAGCTGGGCTATCCGATTCCAGCCTACGACGCTTACTCCCGCGCACGCTTGCAGAATCCAAGGCTTGTCCGTCCGCTTGCTCGTGGCGCCGTCGTCCTCGCACCCTACGTCGGACTCGTTCGTCGATCTCCCGGCGCTGTTGTGCATCGTCTACGAAAAGCTCTGCGACTTGTCCCACCCGGCGCCGTTGTTCCACTTCAAAAGTGCGTCGTTCTGCGCGGCGCTCACGTTCGCTTACCAAGCCGTTCAGCCGTTCTTCTTGCTCGTGCCGCTGTCGAATCTCTTCCACAATGAGCTGTACTATCCCTTCCTCCTGATCCTGGGATTCACCTCCGTCGGTATCCTGTCGTTCTTGTACCGCACGTATCAGTTCTTCAAGTTGCTCACCGCACTGTAGCCTCTCCGTGATCGGCTGTCCCAGTTGTATCACTTCCACGATCAGCTGTCCTAGCTCTTGCATGCGGCGCTCTTGTTGCGCCTTATTGCGATGTCGTCCCTCATTACGCCGTTGTATCTCTTCCGCTAATATCTCGTCTACGTGGCCTTGGACTTCCTGTGCACGGCGCTGCACTTCACGTTCACGACGCAGACGTTCTTCCTCCTTCTGCTTCTTCTGCTCCCGGTCCTATCTACGTAGGGCGCGTTCGTCTTGCTGATCTTCCGCGGCGGGCTGGCCCAGCGTGTTTTGAGTGTTGGCTCGTGGAGTTGATGGTCCTTGCTTCAGAGATTTTTTTTTGTCACATACTGCCTGAGTTTGCCCTTCCTTTGGTACCGTCTTCCGCTTTGACGAGACGTTCTGCTTCAGAGAGGATGACTTCACTCCCGTTTGCTTCTGCACTTTGGCTCGGTTGGGGGCACGGCTAGTCGCCTTCCGCCGGCCGTGTGCAGCACTCTGGTTATTCGCCTTCGCAGGTGTATTATCTGGAGCCGGCACTGGTTCGCCTGTGTCTTGGTCACCCGGAGCGTCTGGCTCATGGTAACGTCGACGCATGGCCGCTGCGTTGAAACGACCGTTGTGTGTTTGGTTGGGTTGTCCTCAGTGCTGCACTTCCGGGTTGTTCGGTTGTCGGTTGTGTGGTGGTTGGAGGAAAGGTTGGAGGAAAGGTTGGAGGGCGAGGAAGGGCGTTTTTAAGTCAGCGCGCCCGCCGCCCGCTGCTGGCGCTCCGTTGTTGCCGCTGCTCTGCGCGGTAGTTGTCTGTCACAGTGGTGTGCGCTGGTTCCCCGAAGGTCGTTGGGAGTGAAGAACCGCGCCTGTTTCAATTTCTTGCTTCTTCAAAACCTTTACTTTCCTAAAATCACGTGCGTAACTGAGTAGGCTGAAGCTTAGCAGAGCACTCTCCTCCGGGGGTTCTACATATTCACTGCACCATGCTTCTCGATGCCGCTTACGCAGCGCCGCCGTCACTCACTGGATTCAGTACCTCTAGGAGTTCCAGAGATCCATGAAGACTTATTTTAGAAGCTCCCTGTGGCACACTTAGGCCGGCAATACATGGCCATTAAAACGGATGCTAACTCTTCGTGTACGCCATCATAACGAAGAAAGAATGAGGGTCTCGTCAAAACTTAACTGCGCCTCTTCGACAACGTTGCACCCAATGGAATAACTACACGACCGGCAGAATCGGGCTATAACTCAAAGAGCTATGACTTCTGAGTCACAATAGATATTGCCCGTGCCGCTCAAGCAACACTCTATCATCGCATCCCACCGCTGACTCTCTTACACTCTTAGGGAGTTTCACACGCATACGCAGCCAGGCGCCAGCTCGGCTCAACCGCTAAAGTTTCGCACCGCTCGCTATCCGCCACACATTTCCCGTCCACAAGAATGCGCAGCAAGATGGCCACTCTCCTCCAGCTCCCTCGGGAGATAGTGTTCCAGGTACTGGGAGCCGTAGCAGATGTCGACATACGGGCCTTATTCACCGTCCGAAGAACTTGCCAGTTGCTGCATCTTGTCGCTACGCATATCATCACAAAAGACATGCACCGCCGCCATGGTATCGCAATTCACCGGTTCCTCCAGTCACATTTCCTGCCGATAATGGATAGTTCAAAGGCTGGTGCTAATGATCAGCCAGCGTACCAGGACGGTTCCAGACCCTTCTACAGCCTGCCTTGGGCATCAGATCCTGAAATACGACTGCGGTACCTGCGCAGGGAAGCGACATGGCGCCAAATCCCACTGGTTTCATCCTCAGGACACCTCATAAAACGGATGCAGACTGTCCATCAAACCTGCCCTCACTGGGACGATGTCATTTCGGATTTGGCTGGAGCCGATGTGACATTCTACATATGGGACGAAGAGGGCGCAGCACATTATTTCTTTCCACAAGGGATACCACTCGGCTTTTACTACGATAACCTGCTAGGCTACTTTCTCGACCTGTTAAAAGGAGGGTGGAAGCTGCTTCCCGGTATGCGGGTCGACACGGACGCCTTTCTGGAGCTGCAGGAACGCCTCGGGCGAACTACCAATACCGAGGTCATGAGGACATTTATGAAGGACACACAATTCGCAGTGCTCCTTTTCCTGGGAACACCGAACAACGGATCCAGCGAAAAGAGAAAGGAAGCATGGAGACCTACACAGCTCGGTGATGACTGGAACTCCGTTCTCACCTTTAGTGCACAACGGAATTTCACCAAGGAACAGTCGGAGATTTGGGCCGTAAAGCAATGGGAGTAGTTTGATGTGGGTTTTCCTAATACTGGTGTAGTTACATCATGTTTTATGGGGTCGATCCGAGGGAGTGTCCATCAGACCGCGGGGGCAGCACTTCCACTGGGGTTTTCACACAATTGTATATCCCAAAGATTTGATGATTGATCTCAAGAAGCCGACGAAAGTATAAACGTGATTACAGGGAACGACACACCCTTTGCGAGTCTAGGTAGGGGTGCCTTGCTCACAACCAAGGATCGATATAATCCCCATTCTCCTCAATCCATGTCGGCACCCACATCTCTTTCAAATCCTTGCGACGCCCAGTATTGGCAAAACTTCTCGGAATACCAGGAAAGTACAGAAGAGCCGTATTCGGTTCGTGCACAAAAAGCGCCTTGACGTCTTCATGTCTCACATGTTCGCCCGGAGCCGTGCAACGTCCCACAAGCCGTCTCCATCTTTCGCAATCCGCGACGCTTGTGTCAAACAGTAATTCCCACCCACCGCATGCGAGGCTTTCAGAGTATCCTAGGATCATGTCGTAGAGGAGACCCAGGGGTACACCTTCGGGGAATTGGTGCCGCTCTGCGCCGTCCGAGGCGATGTTGTAGAACCATACATCGCCTCCAGTTAAGTGATTGAGTGATACCTTTCCTTCGTCGTCGTATTGGCTTGACGAGTATATTTGCTGAAGCTTGCGCACTATGTGTCCTGAGGGTGAGGACAGCGGTATGCGCCGCCAGCTGGCCTCCACTCGTAGGTATGTCTCGCGGACGTTGGCATCGACTGTCCAGGGGAGTCCAAAATATGGCACGTATCCTTGGCCATAGCTAGGTTGGTTGTCTTCTCCCGCGGCAGAGCTGTCAAGGATAGGGCCAAAGTGCGACTGGAGAAACTTGTTGATGGAAACGCCATGACGTGCTAAATAACTGGGGTTCTCAAGAATGTCTGTAGCGAGTGTTTGGAAAGCATGGCATGTCCGTCGAGAGGCGAACAGGGAGCGCAGGTCGATGTCCGCTAGCCATTCGAGAATAAGATGGAGAAGCTCTGAGGGCAGCGAGGCAAGGGTCGTCATGCTGGAGGATGTGAAAAAGGTTGCTACTTCACCAATGTAGCAACATTTGACAGCATTCGTTTAGGCGGAACAGTGGGTTTCAGGAAGCAACGCCACTACGAGCCTGTAGATATATGTTATGTCACAACTCGTGACTCCTGCGCTTAATGTCCGTTACCGGGTAATACAGCCTGATCTCAATACCCTATGCTACTCAGCTGGATCTACCATGCACTCCGACCTGACGGTGCGCGCGAATTCGAGTGAGTGACTCTAATTCCATGTTAATGGGCAGACCACTACGCCAACCGTTCATGCTGACACAAACCATCCGCAAGCTTTGAAGTTTGGAGGAGTAGAATCGAAAATCCGATTGTCTTGAAATAGTTGTAATACTGCAGCTGTCAGCATAGTTGAGAATTGTGAGACAAATAGGTGGTTGATTTTGGAATATCTTTCGATACGGCCTTTTCAAGTGTGTCACTACACGAACAAAGATTACCGTCAAAGCTTTACCTGTCCTATTAGCTAGCACCTTAGCGATTCTACCTTCTGGTTTCTAATTTAAAATCTTACAATGTGACCAAGGTCAGCGATTCTAGCCGAGAGTTTACTAAGCTCGAGTGGCATGTTAGGTGAACCTCTGCAATGCACAATTGCGCACATCACAAGTATTGTCAGTTAAAATGCAGATGTGTTTTTGTAATCGCAAGGTTCTAACATGTACTAGCGCTTGTTGTGGTCCACATGGATTATTTGCCGGTGAATGTACCAAAAGAGAGACTGCCCGGCGCTCTTCTACCATAGTTTTCCAGGCCACGTAATCCCAAAGAGTATCTTTGACAGAACAATTGATCGTTTGAACCCGGATCGTCTCACCAAGCTTTCTGATGCTTTCACGAACTAACACAAGCGTATGCATTCGCCCAGAGACCTGCGCAGTTTGAACCAGCCGAGGGATTCCAAGATAGAAATTGAGCAACTGTAATGTTGTACATTGCAGCAATTGTTGCACAGGTCTCCGTGGACTTGACGAAGTGGAATTTCCTGCAATTCTTCGTCATTTCGGGCTGAATCGGCGTGGGCGTCGAGATCCCATTGGGCGGCGTGGGTGTATGGCCCACGACGGATGTGCACACGTAAACCCCTAGCCACATGCCGGTGCAGGTGGAACCAACGCCTGTGTTCCAGCTGCTGAATTGTGCCAGTGTGATGCCTTTCTTGAGAAGGATGGATTCACAGGTTTCGCCCTCACCAACAAAATAGAACTCGTCGCAGTTACTGACCATACCTGGCTGGATTGGGGTCGGCTGTAATTGATGAAGTCAGTGGTCAATTCAAGAGTCATGCCAAGTCCATACATACTGTAGCAATTCCATTTCCGACTGATGTCGGTGAAGGCTTTGCAGGAGACGAAGTAGATGTTCGCATCGGAGTAGAACTGGGACTTTGTGATGTCAATGGTGTTGAGATAGGTTTTGAACCCGGCCTAGTTGTTGATCGCGGAGTTGACACAATGCCAGAGGAACCCTGGGACGGTTCGATCGAAGGACGGTTTGTCGGACTTCCATTACACATCCCAAATAGAGCTTGACATCCAGCGCCACAATGGTTGCTGGACGACCCACACCAGCCGGCAGGGGAACAACAATCTCCATACTCGCTACCAGCACAGCCGTATCCTTTCTCGCCACCGCAGGTCCCGTCAGGTGAAAAGGGTAGATCTACGTCGCATCTTCCATAGGTCGCTTGACATCCCGCACCACAATGGCTACTGGAAGCCCCGCACCATCCGTACGGCGAGCAACAAGCGCCAAATCCACTACCGGCACAGATATACCCGTTCACGCCGCCGCATGACCCGTCAGGGGAAGTGGAAATCGTGGAAGGAGTAGGGCTTGGAGCAGAAGACGAAGATGGATGCGATGTTGAAGAAGGGATAGGCTGGACTGAGACTTCCACGCAGTAGCTGTGACCGATTTGGAAATTACCACATTCCTCGGTCAATGATGGATTCTGTAATAATCGGTAAGCATTTGCCCACGTCCTCCTCGCAAAAGAAATGCATACCCAGCTCAGTAGCTGTTCCGGCGTTATGTCGTAGAAGTATGTTAGTAGTGGACATACTGGTGTTCCAGTTTCGTTGTCATGCCACAGCGTGCAGTCGGGATGGGCGCCTGGGTCGACAATACCACCTGGAACTGGGCCGCGTCGTTGGATGGATATGCTGCGTCCGTAAGAAGTGACTGCAATGACCAAACAGAGAAATGAACTGGACAACATGTTGATGGAAGGCTCGTGCTGCACAGCTTCAGCGCTCACGTTTGCTATGCTTATGTAGGCTTTCTCTACAATCGCCGACCCAGACTATGTTCTTTCCGAAGCAAAGTGCCTAATATCGCTTCTTGCGGCACAGGCCTTGGTATTCCACCAGCTGGAGCCTGTGCTTACCGGTGTAGATGATGTTGATGGCCAGACTATTGACAGTGAATTTGTTGGTGCCCCGACGGAACGTCGGGTAGAAATAAGGTAGAACGGCAGAGGGGGTTGTCAAGTTTTATTATGTGATCTGTTGCATCCGTGAGCCTTCTAACGAATTAGGTGGAGGCACTATAGGTGTGCGCACTTGGCCAACCTCCCGAGATCCTTAGTCGTAAACTGCACACTGGCGGAGCGATCTGCAGCTCCATACTCGAGTATAGATGGCTTCATTTACCACGACTACACACGGGAACACGATTCTTCGTGTAACCCTTCAGCTGCAGCTTCACCTGGCCGCTACTTACGCTCTGACCTTCTGCACGCGGAGTCAAGTCCTGAAATCGGAGAAAGAGGTTCATAAAAGTCGACTATTATTGAAGAATTACGATCTCCCACTAGTCATTCCTCTATACGTGCTGCGCTGGAAGGCTTTAAAAAACAAGCATCATGGCACTGATCGCCAAGATAGATGCAAACATAGTAGTCGCCGTCCAACCTCCGTCACAACCGGATATCTGCCGTTCGCACTTTCTAATCAGCCCTGTTACGTTAGGCCAGGACTGCCCTGCACACCCAGTTGCATTAACCATACGGTCCGCAACCTGTTTCGCCACTGCCTCGTCCACCCTGAACGCACATTCCTGCGCCGGCTGCGCTCCAGACTTGAGAACAAGGCACGACGATCCATCATCCTGAGCCCATCTCTGATCCACTGGCACTTCCTTCTCTATACCAATGGCGCCGATTGGAGTGGCGCAGGGCCCGCCAGCGGTGGCATCGGGAATTTGGCCGTTCTCGCGGTCAAGGCTGAAGTAGAGAGGCTTGTGGAAGGCGACATCAAGGCTCTTATTCGACGGCATAACGCCTTTTGCGTCGCACGTCTCAAAGATACCGAAGGTTATTCTGAGAAACAGGTTCTTAGCGGTGCTGTTGATGAGATCGAACACGGGTGCAATGACAAGTGTGTCTTCGCGAGGTGGGCTTGATTCGATGTTGGAGCTGCCGTAGGTGATGACATCGTAATCTTCATAGTTGACTAAAGACCAATCCCAGTGATATGCGGACGATGTCGCAGCGGAACCGTTGTGTACGGCAAGGACGACGGGGAACGGGTACACGGGTTTGTATACGGTGTTGTTTACTGGAAAGATGATGTCGAATTGGACAGTAGTTGGTAGGTTCGCGGCTGTGGAGAGGGATGCTGTGGCGAGGAGGCACAGCAGGATCGGTTGGGATAGAGAACGCATCTTGAAATAGTGAGAAAACAGACTTGTTCAGGGGCAAAAAATGTGAATGGAGGTCAGGAACGGAGCCCCAAGATGGGAGCTCAAGCTCAGAGCGCTTATTGGAATACTCGCTACCTATGTATGCGAGCGCTTACGAACTCCTCAGATTGGTTGAGAATCATGCTCCTGGCACCTTGCCCACTATAGGCGGGCCTGGAGAAGAACGCCCGCGGGACCGGGCCGGGACCGCGCGCAGGCTTAATTGCTCCTGTAACGCCGTAAGCCTCATAAGAGCGTACAGTAGACTGCTGTAAGCAAAACAGCGCTGCACCTCTCACTCGTTCCTTCCATTTCTGGTCGATCACCTTTTACACCAACTTTGTGACGAACATGGATGACCAAAAAGGGAACAAAGCGCCTGGTAATCCTGGAGAACGCTGCGACCCTTGCTGATTATAACCTTGCCGCAAACTAGATTGAGACCTAGACCGTCTACCTTAGATGCTGATGTTCAATTTCAGAGAACACTGTAACCCTTAAACTGTGCCGCAAGTTAGATTGAAGCCCAGAAACATCAACCTTCAAGGGACATTGAAGGCCATCTGCCGGGATTGATCTCAGAAAACACTGCAACCCTTAGAAACTGTGCCTCAAACTAGATTGAAGCCGAAAACGTCCACGTTGAATGCTGATGTTTGATTTCAGAGAACACTGCAACCCTTAGAAACTGTGCCGCTAACTAGATTAAAACTAGGAGTGTCTAGTTTGAAGCCGCATTGAACTGACTGTTGTGAAAACAAGCATGAGTTCTGGACATGCCGAAGAGCAGCGATAAGATTGCAATGCGTTGAATGCCGCGAGGAAGCACGGCTTTTCGATATGTAAACAGTACTTATACCACACCCGCTTCCACTCGCCTTGTGATAAGGTGCCTTCCCTCTAGCTAAACTCTGAGCATTCACTCGCTATTTCTTCTGTTGATTGCTCGCTCTTGCGTCGACCTTGGCAATGTTTCTTTCTTTTCCAGCCGCTGTGTTAGCTGCTAGCCTCGCGAACGGCGGAGTTAGCCAGAGTTCAAGTCCACTGAGCTATCTCGAAGATAGTGGACCCAACCCTTGTCCCATATCTTGCGAGCTGGTTGGTCCGTACGTTGTGTCCTCAAGTCCAAACTCAATAGCCATTTAGTAACCTAAACTTCACCAATTAGGGACGCTGCCAATTGGACTCGGTTCCAAGACCCGAAGCTCTTGTCAGCGTGCGACAGGAAGCCGAAACTGCTTGATTTTCTTATTCAAAAAGTGAACAAGAAGTCAAGTGAAGAGGACGTAACCATCGTTCGAGCCTGCATTACTTTACGCGGACCGAAAGTCTTTGAAGCGCAGTTCGATGCGTACGAGCGCATCGAGAACGACCAGACTCTGGAGGAAGAGAGAATGACCCCAGCCCTCTTTCTTCAAGAGTCCCAGCACAGGGTAATCACGCCACAACTCGTCACTGCCATCAAAGAAGTACAGGCCGCTCTCATATTTGATGAAGATGACGATATCAGCGCCACTACGGTGATAGTCCATTATGGAAACACTGTCGTCGGAGTCCATGCTGGTGCCGCAATCTATAACCCTGGAGTCGCTGTACTTGCTCTGGGTCAAATTCTCGATTTCATCCGAAGCCCCGAAGCTTCCCAAGTCTCCGCCATAGGATTACAAATATGTGGTTCGGAACGCCCGGCAGACTACGTTTTGGGGATTATGGCAGACAGCACTCCCGGGGAGGCCTTTAAAAAAGTTAGGAGTGCTTTGTCCTCTTGGCAAAACGCAACATGTATTGCTGAACCAGGTCACCCTATTCCCTTTAACGAAACGGCGGTCTGGTACAAGAAAACAACGAAGAACGCCAGGCTCATCAACACGACCAATTCAACCGATGGTACCTTCCCCGGGAACTCCACGACAATGCCGTTGACTCTGTCTCGCCGCGCCGAGTGCAGGACGGTGCAAGTGGTCTCTGGTGATAGCTGTGCTTCTTTGGCTTCCAAATGTGGCATCAGCGGCGCGGATTTCACCAAGTACAATTCGGCCAGCAACCTCTGCTCCAGTCTAAGGCCTGGCCAGCGTGTATGTTGTAGCAGCGGTACCCTTCCTGACTTCAGGCCCAAGCCAAACTCGGATGGCAGCTGTGCTTCTTATCTTGTTCGGAAGGATGACTGGTGCGACAGCATTGCCGCTTCCAATGGGCTCACAGTCAATGACCTCATCAACTTCAACAAGAACACATGGGGTTGGTCAGGTTGTACTACACTCTATGTTGGCATCATATGTGCCTGAGCTCTGGTTCGCCACCCATGCCTGCGCCCATCGAAAACGCAGTCTGCGGACCACAGAAGCCCGGTACCCCCAAGCCTCCTACAGGAACAAACTTGGCGGACTTGAATCCATGCCCTCTTAACGCATGTTGCAACGTCTGGGGCCAGTGTGGTACAACAGCAGACTTTTGCACCAAATCCTCCCTTGGACCTCCTGGGACTTCTGAGCCTGGCAAAAACGGATGCATCTCCAATTGCGGGACCGAAATCGTTAACAATGGCCAAGGCCCTGCGCAGTTTATAAAGATCGGTTATTTCGAGGCCTGGAACAAGAGGACACGGGCCTGTCTCAATATGGACGTCACGCAGATCGATCCGTCCTATACTCACATTCACTTTTCGTTTGGTGACGTTACTTCCCAGTTCACGGTGGCCATTGAGGATACCGATCAGTTTAATAAGTTTATAAAGATGAAAGGTCCCAAACGAGTCCTCGCTTTTGGAGGTTGGACTGCGTCTACAAGCCCTAGCTCCTATTGGATATTCCGCGAAGGAGTCAAACCAGGCAATAGAGAAACTCTAGCGACAAACCTTGCTAACTTTATCCACTCCAATAATCTTGATGGTCTCGACCTTGATTGGGAGTATCCGGGAGCGCCAGATATCCCTGGTATTCCAGCGGCAGACCCAATCGATGGCGCTGGCTACCTCGAGCTTCTCAAGCTTCTCAGGGCCAGATTACCCAGTGAGCAGACACCCCCACCACCCCAACCCTTGGGAATGCACAGCCTCGGCTGGTAATTAACTTCCTTAACAGATAAAAGTCTTTCTATCGCCGCCCCTGCTTCCTATTGGTATCTCAAGCAATTCCCGATCAATGAGATCGCCAAAGTAGTCGATTACATTGTTTATATGACATATGATCTTCATGGACGTACGAAACTATATCTTCCCACCTAGAAATGACGTCGCTAATGTGAGTACAGAATGGGACTACAACAATCAGTGGTCCAATCCCGGTTGCCCAAAGGGGAACTGCTTGCGTTCCCACGTAAATTTCACCGAAACGATTAATGCGCTGTCAATGGTCACCAAGGCTGGTGTACCAAGCTACAAGCTTATCCTCGGTGTTACAAGCTATGGTCGAGCGTTCAGAATGACGGATCCTGGGTGCACCGGGCCCATGTGCACATTCGTCGGACCGCAATCTGCTGCCACCAAAGGAGAGTGTACCGACACGGCTGGTTACATTGCCAATGCCGAGATTGACAAGATCATTGCCAATGGCGGCAGGACTTACTACGACACGAACTCGCAAGCTGATATCCTGATATACGGTTCAGACTGGGTTGCCTATATGAGTGACAGGACCAAAGCCACACGCATCGGCTTCTACAAAGGCCTCAAGTTTGGTGGCACGAGTGATTGGGCAGTTGACCTTGCCAAGTTCATGCCGGAACCAGGCGAGCAAAACCCCATTGCACTGCCCATTGAAGAAGACTGGAGAAAAATCAAGTGCTCGCATCCACTCGCACGTGACGAGGAGGCGTCGGAGATCAAACGATGGGATGAGCTCAAATGCAAGGATGTTTGGGATTCCGGGATCTCCAGGTGGAATGACAGAGGCTCTACGGCGGGAGGGTTGGGCTTTGTCGCTTTCTTGAGCAATCACTGGGGGGGACCGCCTGAGATGCATTGCGGAGTCCCCACTTACGGAAGCGCATGTGGAAAGACAGTTGAGTGTCTCGGCGCGGATCTCACCCGATCTCCTGGAGGTGCGCTTATTCTCAGGGGCATGCAAAACCTCCATGATGTAAGTATACCTCCCCTCTGTTTATCGAACTGGATAATTTCTTCTGCGTCTTGGTTGTCTTAGGACGTCTGATGCGATCGAAGATTTCTGCGGAAGGCTTTGTTTCTATGTGCAGCCTTCTATGTAGCTGACAGAGATATAGGTGTACCTCAACTTCTATACAGGCGTAGTTGATGCTGGGAATACTGTGTCCATGACGCTTTCGGATTTTTCCGAAACCTTTGCTCCTCCAGAGGAGGAAGATGATTCTTTAGACTGGCTTTTCGCCTTTCTGGGTGCAGGCCTCGGGATGGCCGGTGGGCCAGTTTTCGAGAAAGGTACGATTCGTCCTTGGATTATAACCCACCAATCCTTACTCTGTGCCAGTTTTTACAACGACAAAGTTCTTCTCCAATCCCAACACGCAACAATCGCTACAAGAAGTAGTGATGACAGGGGTTGACATGGGTCTGGAAAAAGCATCAGATGCAATAAAGAAAGGGTACGTAGGTTGATCCTCTCTACGTCGTTAGAGAAGAGCTCTGCGCAGCTGACGTACTGTCACTTTGGTGTCGCACACTAAGAGCTAATATGTCTCAGGAGCGTTCTTAAACCCATGGATAGGGAGATTGCTAATCAGCTCTCCGCCATGGTCATGAACTGGAAGGAACTTACCAATTCCACAATGGGCGAGTTCTTCGCTGGAGACGAGAAAGGCATCACTGCCCTGTTCAAGATGATCAACCAGAACAAGATGCTCAACGCCATGCCACAATCGGTATTGGACATGGAACAAACCACGCTCAGAGCCCTCTATGCCTCTCTCATTCCATATTCTTGGAAACTCCGCGACTCCCATGCGGTCTTAGTCGACACCGGTTTCAACTGCGATGACGTTGGTAGTGGCGACTACAAGTATATGTATCCTGATAACGATAAGGCAGCTGCATGCGTCGACGGGAAGAAATATTTCCTACTCAACCCTAAGGGTGATGCCACGACTTGCAGGGACATGGGAAACTGGGCAGTCAGATGCGAGGAACATGCTATGACCGCTCTTCCCGGATTCGACTCACTTGGCGAGAAGGATAAACATACGGGAAGGGTCAAATGGGGTGGCATCACACGGGAAGACATTGCACGCAGGTAAACTTCTTCTAGGATTTCTTTCTCCACTGTCTAAACGCTGACCTGTATTAGCATCCTTACTCGCTTTGACCTCAAAGGGAACAAAGATCTTGACAAGCCCATAGACTTGGGGAATGAAGGCGGCAGATCCCAATTTTGGGAACAAGTCGGCAACGGCGGTGATATTGTGCGCGTACCTGGAGTAGTGCAAATCCCGAAATGTGGTCCTGAGGAGATCTTGGACAACTGGAAAAGGAAAACAGTGGGCCAGAAGCTGAACCACATTGAGTACCCGTGTAATAAGTCGTAATTCTGTTGGTATTTGTAGTAGTAGTCGAATATTTCTACTATAGGCCTTGCTAGTTGTCTTTGTGCCCTTTCTTGCCTTTTGTACACAATCGCAAAATCGCGATTTCGAAATCGTGCATCGGAGGAAATGCGTACAAACAATATACCGTACCTTGCCTCGTGCATTGGCCACAATGAACCCACCTATCTTTGCCATGGAAGTTGGAACCTAGGAATTAAGCGTTTCCAACAGTCAGCCTTCCCGTAACTAATGTTCTGAATTCCCTATCCACGGAGGAGGATTGCCACACGACATGCAGTACCAGCAATTTGATACTAACACATAACCTTATTCCCGTCCTGCTTTATACAAGCTCAGCTCGCACCTCTACAATGCCACACAACCGAACTTAGGCGGCGCACTTACTCGCTTTCCCAACGTGCTCATACAACGGCCACCGCTCTGGGGTACTCTGCTCAAGCGACATCTACGATCTGAGCATAGCACATGCAAAACCTGATGCTGCCCCCCAACAACGTGGCAACTACTTGAAGTTTGAACCTCGTTTCCTTGGTCAGCATGTCCTAATAGTTTTCAGTTCACAGAACTAAATCATTTGTGGTACAGAGGAATTAATATTCTTGCGGTCCATGAACTCGTGACAATTATCATACAAGCTCCGAATACAAACATCGAGATAGATAGAATCTCATCGTCGATCATTCGATTGGTCGTCATTCGGTTCGAAGTTCAACTACAAAAGAGTTAGCAAGCCATGCCATTTCCTCTAGAAGACTGGGATGGGAGAAGGAGGGTAATGCGCCAGCTGCAGTCCGAAGTCAAGAGGTCAGACGCATCTTTGAGGAATTGCCACGGCATCATCTTCGTGAACGAGGCTTCCAAACTAAACGCAGGACCTCGTACTCCATCCTCGCCGGTCTCTCCTCCAACTGCCATCACGTTCAAGAGAGAAGCACTCACCTGATTCCCATTATACAACTGCCGACTCATCGGCTCCCCCTCCCTCTGATCCGCCAACGTCCTCACCCTCATACCCGACGAATTCGGTGACGCTCTCCTCCCCTCACCTCTGCTACCTTCTTGCTGTTCGGCTGACTGCGTAGTCGCTGCTTCAGCGGACCCTGCGGAGCCCACCACCGACCCCAAAGCACTCCCCACATACCCCAACGCACTCGCCGCCAACCCAAAAACTCCCCAAACCAACCCCGTGACCCAGCCAAGCACACCCCCAACAACACCGCCTCCGCCTCCAGAATACGCCTCCGTATACCCCTTAATCGGCACAAGCACCAGCGTCGCGCTAGGCGCGAGATCGATATCCCCAAGGGATTCGCTCTCCTCGCCAGCAGACAGCTCGCGGCTTGGTAACGGGGCAAGAATCTGCTTGAAGTAGTAAGGCGGATGTTTCTGATGGGGGTGCTCGGCGCGAGCTGCGAATTCGGCGTCGATCCAGGGGCGAACGTCGGATTGCAGGGTTGCGGTTCTGGGGAAGGTGGAGCGGATGGTGTGGCCGTCGAAGAGGCGGACGTTGAGGTGGACTTCCTTCGCTTGGGAACGTCTAATGCCTCCTGATGATTGTGCGGCGGCCGATGAGGCATTGGTACCGGTGGAAGGGGAAGTCTGTCTCTCGCGCTCCGCTTTCCTGGCTTCGGCTTGTGCTTTTCTTTCCGCTTTGTCGGCTTCTATGCGCGCTTGTATTCGAGCTAATTCCTCCTTCTCTTCTTGCTTCTTCTTCCGCAGGGCGTCGCGGGCTGCTTGTGCTGCTGCAGTTGGCGTTGAACTGGTCTTTGTTTCTGGGGGTGGGACTTTCTGCTTTCCTTTTGCTTTGGAGGAGGGTGGGAGAATGGGCGATACGGGGATATGTTCTTCTGGGGCGGAGGAGGGCGGTGCTGGAGTAATGGTAGCTGTTGGTGCTCTATCCACACGCGGAGTTGGAGTCTGGGTTTGGGTAATCGTACTCGGTGCTGCCTCACCCTGTGTTTGCGGTTTTGGCGAAGGCGATACACCAGGTATAGGATTTGCGCCGAGGGCCTTCCGAACCGAATTGATGAAGTCGTCTCTCGTGATGCCGCTGACGAGCTGTTCCTGCAGCTGGCCATTCCTACTCCCACATTAGCATCCAAACACTTCCCCAAAGGAGAGGAAGCATACTCTATAAGCACGAGCGTAGGTGTTATCTCCATTGGGCAGAACGCGGCGAGAAAGCCTTGTTCATTCGATCCGGCTTGTATACGTAGAAGGACGGCTTTCTGCTCGAGAAGGCTAGATACCTGTCTGAGTCAGGAGTTAGACCTCCACAATAGAGGTTCCAGACATACCCATCCATTTTGAAGCCATTCCCTCTCCCATGTCGCGCTCTCGCTGCTGTCATCTAGACACCGTGGTCAGCTTCTCGGTCAGACAGATAGTAATAAATGAAATCATACCGCAGACGAAGCATGCGACGACTTTCTGTTCCTGTATTGCGCGGCTTATACCGCTTTGCAGGTCTCCGGTATGGAACATTGTGGATAATGAGAGGTCGTGATGTTCGGGGGACGTGGTTCATGCAACCTCCGCTTCCGTCTGGTGTTGGGAAGCTCTCCGGTGCCTGGACATCCCTGTCATGCGGGGAACGTAGATGGATGGAGCTCCGAGGCTTGGCTATTTATATCGGTTCTCCAAAACTTATCGACTGAAAGAATCAACAATAAATCGAGTGCAGAACCGAGACACCAAGGCTGAAGACGCAGGTGCATGCACTGAGACGTAACAAAGTTCTAAACATATGCCACCATGCCTTGCTACTAAACGAGAGCACCAGCCAGACCCGCCCTCCGCCTTGCACCCCATTCATTATCTACACCGTGAAAGTCGTGAAACCATCGTCCTCCATGCCGGTGCCTGGCTGACGGAAACTGGACGAAGAGAAAAAAGAAAGTAGCAGAAGCAAGCCCGATATCCTTCCTAAGCCCGAGAAGAGAAGATACTCTCGATGCGCCCGGTCCTTAAATGCGCGCTGTCATGCTGAGCTCAGAACGTTCCGAATGTCGTGTTGGAGGGATGGCTCCCCCCTTGGTTGGCTGTCCTGAACTGGGTATATGGTCATCGCGGTGATCGCCACATGCTATTCAAGCCACGTATATGTGCCCCTTCATCAACAATTCCACTACCCCGTATCCAACATGCTCCCTCACAGAATCAGGCACTTCTTCGGCGGCTTCTTGTTCTGCATTGGGCGAGGGCTAAGGACAGCGCTATCATGATGTTAGCAGGGGGCGTGGGACTGCCGTGAGTAAGTCGTACCGGATAGCCTCATCGAAAACGCTCTTCAGGTTCCGCTGGGTAAGTGCCGAGCATTCCAAATACTTCTGCGCCTTGATCTCCTTGGCGACCTGCACGGCCTGCTCATACTGAATGGGAGCCATCTTCTTCTGCCTCAGGCTCTCCTTGGTCGCCTCGTCGTCTCGGAGATCCAGCTTGGTGCCGACAAGGATGATGGGTACGCCAGGGGCATGATGCTCAATCTCGGGATACCACTGTGTATGTGTTAAGGTTGGAGTTTGGCAAATGGCAGAAAGCGGCAGCGGAGAAGCAAAAGAGAGCAAAGACCTACCTTGGCTTTGACGTTGTCGAACGAGGGTGGGCTGACGATAGAGAAGCAGATGAGGAATACATCCGTCTGCGGGTATGACAGCGGGCGCAGGCGATCGTAATCCTCCTGGCCTGCAGTATCCCAGAGGCCAAGGCTTATGGGCTTTCCATCAACCATGACATTTGCAGAGTAGTTATCGAAACTTGGATGCAGTCAGCTCGCGATTCGCAATGTCGCGTTGGCGCACTTACACAGTCGGGATATATTCCCCAGGGAAAGCATTCGTCGTGTACGAGATCAGGAGACATGTCTGCAGCAGTTCCATCAGCGGGCGGCTCCAAGTGCACGCATCGGCAGCGATTCCTACCTTCCCGACTGCACCATCACCGGTCACAACACACTGCCCAGGGATTAGCCATGTGCCCGAGAAATGGCGAAATTCCAGATCCGGGTATATGTTCGCACCTTCAGCGACTGAGTAGCAGGCGCAGCCATTGCGAGTGGCGCGTATTCTTCGAGAAAAGCGATGGAGCTCCCAGGCGGATAGGGAGCGGGTGGGAGGACGGACTTGCGGCGGCGAGTGCGGCGTCGGGGAGCGAGCGCGGGCTGCGAGCGACAAGGAGCGAAGGGGGGAAGCTAGGGACACGATGAGCGTTCCCGCAACGGCGATGCAGGAGATGACTTTCTGTAACAATCTGTGCAGGGAAGGCGGCAGAGGCAGCAGCAGATACGTACCGAAAGGGCTCTGGTGAAGGGGAAAAGCTATCGATCAGCGGGCTTTTGGGAGGTTGCAGCGACTCAGGCGTTTTATCGCTTGGCCTGTGAGGCGGGTGCCCCGAAGCTTGCCTGGGAGCAGCGCGGGCCACCAGCGACCAGACTGTGGCGGGGGGAAGGAAAGGGTCGAATCGAATGCGGGAGGACTGGCGACTGTGCGCTGAGCGAGGCTGGCCCGAGCAGTGAACAAGCGTCTTGGTGGACTTGTTGAGGTGGCTGTTGTTGTTGTTGTTCCTTTTTTAGTCGCGTTGAGGAGAGGGTGAAGCTCACGATGGCGGAGAAGCGGGTGGAGGGCGAAGGGAAGACGGCGAGAGGGTATCTATTCGATTAGCACCTGGCGCAAACGGACTCCCGGCGTCCTTCTTTTCTGGCGCAAGGTGAAGTCCGCACAGGCGTTGAAACGCTCCTGAAGCCGCCAAGACCCGGGCCAGCCACTCACAGCCCTCGGCCCACCGCTCTTCAATCCACTCGCAGCCCATTGCAAGACCCTCGCCCCCTGATTGGGCGAGAGAGATGTGAATATTCCATCCACTGAAAGACCAGAATCACCACCTTCTCACCTTCACCCAGCAGTCATGGAAGCGCCTTTGGTGCGCTTCTGCTCGGAGTGGTGTGGTGTTGCTGCAACTTGATCTATACAGAGGAAAGAGCAGCTATCAGGCGCTAAGGAAGACTCTCCCCATGCTCTGCGCAACTCCATATATATATCACCACATCGGTGTGTTGCTATGGCATGCCTTTCCCTTGCTACCCATCACAGCGGTAATACTTTCAATTAATCAACATTTCTCCTCCTCGCGGCCCCTCATTCGCCGCCTGGGTCGCATTTACAAACTGCTGGGACACTGTTGGTGCTGTCTAGACTGCGAATCACCTGCACGTATAAATGCTCCTCCGAGCTCAATCTGGTAAGTAACCTGCACCACAACTGCGGGCTGCGGACAACGAGGGGCCGTGATTATATTGTTGTCTGCTGATGTGCATGTAGAAATTGCAGTCTACAGGAGCACCTACACGTGACTTGCAGCTTCTACCTAGGTACCGACTTTCCAAGATTGGTGCGGCGTCTTTCAAAGCTTAGATGATTCGTGCGCGTGGCGAGCGGGGATAGAGTGGGTCGAATCTCTCTACACAGTTAAATCATCTTTAAGGTTGCAAAGTACACAGTACGTTCGATATCCATGCCTTAGCTATGTGTAGGTACTCCAAATGAGGGCGTTATATGCAGCCCGCGGAGCCGCAACAATCCTAAGTCCTCACGCCTGCATGCTTTGATGAGTCTCTCCCCACCGATGGAGCTGCAGAAGTTGGATTGACCCTCCCCGCTCCGTGGAGAAGCCCGGAGGCCAGTCGCGGATAGTCGGGGCACTGACCCACGCTATGTCGGTTAGTGCCCTGTTCACGGCCCTACTAGTATTGCGAATGCGATTAGAGTTTGCCGTGTATGTATTGCCATGGTAATCTGTAATAGAGATATGGACTGTTGGGTATCATTTAGCTCTCTCATTCACTTCTACACTACCTGCCAGCCTGCTCCCCTTAGAAGAACAGGAACAGCTGACTCCCACCTTGTTTATCCTCCCCCAGGAACTCCTTGCGCAGCAGCAGCTTGACGAGCGGTTCGTGCAGCTCTTTCATATCCAGAATGCCACGCTTCTTCTGGTCGATGTAAGACACATCGATCACTACGCGCTTCAGATTCGCCGTGGATAGCGCCCTCTCATCCAGCAGAGCGCAAAGCCGCTCAGGTGTCCCAACCCCAAAGTCGATTCTGCCGACTGTTAGCTTGAAATGCGAACAAAACATTGATAAGCCTACTTGTGTTTCTTCAAGTGCGCTACCTGCTCTGCCAGCTTCATGTGCTTTGCAAACAGCTTCGCGATATTGACGTCTTTGACTCCTTCCTTCGGAAGCCCGGCTTTGAGTGCTCTGTACGTATCCGCCGCTCGGATGCCTGATGCTGTAACAACCAGCGTGTGGGGTGCACCGGTAGGACTCTTTGCTGTAGGTTTTAAATCTTTGCTCTGGGATTTGAGGAAAGCAGCAAGCTTCTCCAGCGTCCGCGGTTCCGTCCAACTGCTGGTGTCTTTTATGCAATGCGCTTTTCCCAGTCAGCTAATCACTAGTTTCCTCGTACTGTACCTCCACATACCCGGCAGAAATTTCTCCTCCAGCTCCACAGTACTCAAATCCTTCCCATAATGCCTCGTCCTCGCGTTGACATAATCCGCCAACAACTGACCATCCATGCGCTCAAACGCATGATTTACACCCAGCTCTTGATCCAAATCATCCTCGTTGATCGCCTTGGCCTTGGCCTTCCTCTTTTCCTTTCTTTTCGCCTTCTTAATTGCCTTCTTCGCCTCTGGGGTCAACTCCGCTTCATCTCCGTCTACTCTCTTCCGCTTCTTTGACTGCACGCCCAGATCGAACTCAGGCTCAATGAGCGGGACACCGCCTTCTTCGGAATCAGACATTGTGGTCATGCGCCTGGAAACTGGTTGATGTGGATGATGAACCTCGACGATCTGCGATCTCACAAATTATGGAATTTATTCTTATCGATAAGAAATGCGGACCTCTGAAGCTAGACCTATTCAGGACAATCTCAACGACGCGTCTACCCTTCCCATGAACACGTCCCTCATTGCACCCCACTTGCGTATGAATACCACCTACAACCTAACTGATCACCATGTCCGAGTCCGCGAGGAAGAAACAACGCGTCAGCCCCAACGATTCCAACCACGCGGACCACACTCTGCATTCAGACGTACCTCTCGGACCCCTCCCTCCATGTACCTCACCCATACTAACAACCACAGCTCCGTCACCTCTCGAATCTAATCCCCAAACCCGTCACCCCCTTCCGACGTGCCATAAGCGCCAGCGCCGCAACACCAGCAACCCATCGAACCCCCAACAATATTCCTATCCGCACGCCCGGCACCGCAGCACGCACACCCCGAGGCGCAACGTCACTACGAGCAGCAGGCCAGGGACGACGCGCAGCACCCACGACGCCGCATGCGATTCGGGCGCTGAGGGAGCGGGCGAATGCCGCTAGGACGCCGGGGAGGCGGAGAAGTGGGAGGGTGCAGAGGGAGACGCCGAGGGATATTCTGAGGGCGTTGAGCAGGAGTATGACATCCCTATCTCCAATCGAACTCCACTAACACACTATTGCGCAGCTCTGGCGAAAGACACCGTGCCCGCTGACCCATCGCCCGAAGTCCCCTCTCGCAGTTCCGCTCTCGATCTCGCAGACGTGGACGATGGGCCTGACCCCGTTAGACCCCGATTATCCATGCCGCTGGACGACATGTACGACGACGACAGCATCCACGAACCCCCGCCCCGAGAATCGCTCCTCCCTGACCTCCCGGACGACGTCGACACGGGGACCTTGCAGTCTTTGGAATTCGGCAGGCGGGCGTATAGTGAGGATCCGAGGGCGCAGTTTACAGCGCGCCTGAGCGAGCGATTTGGCGATCTGAATGAGTTGGGTTTGGATGGCGAGGAGTTCGAGGTCGATGGCATGTTTATTAATCGGCGGAGGACGCTGGATCCGGATCGTCTACTGCAAGAGGCGATTGAGGAGGCGTTGGATGAGGATGCGCAAGATGTCAGTGGGTTGGGCGGATTGGGATTGGGGCAGGGCGAGGAGGTGGATGAACCGACGTTTCGGTTTACGATTCCGGCTCGGATTCGGAGGGAGGAGAGGGAGGACCAACCACCACTCGACAACCACGAAGATCTGGAAAACCAGAACGAGAACGAGGACGAAGGAAGTGATGAAGCAGGCGCAGATGCCCAACTTACTCTGCATAATGAAGATCACGAAGACGAAGACATTATCGAACCCCTCAACAACAACACGGACTGGGAATCCGACCAAGACGCCCAACCGGAAGACCCCTCCCTCGTCGCCTACCGCGAGGAACCCTCCGCCATCGACCGCAGCCTGCTAGCACACTCGCCCTCCCCGCACCCCAACGCACCTCAAAACCGCCGCCAACGCAAAGCCCTTCACATCTCGCGCTCCGGCCACGAATACCCCTCCTTCCCCGCCGCCGTCGTCAAGCGCATAGCCACGGGCATGGTGGCCAAGTCGCAAGGCACGGGAAAAGGGAAGATCAATAAAGAGACATTGGCCGTGCTGGTGCAGACGACGGATTGGTTTTTCGAGCAGGTGAGCGAGGATTTGGCGGCGTATGCAGGGCATGCGGGGAGGAAGGTGGTGGAGGAGCAGGATGTGGTTTGTTTGATGAAGAGGTATGTCATAAGTCTCTGTTTTTTTAAATGGCTCCGTTCTACAGAGCTATCGTACATATATGCACAACGTATGATACATATGTACAGGAAGTGCGCCAGCTGACGGATGGTACGAATAGACAACGTCAGATCTCTGCAAACACGACGGCGTTCTCGCTAGCGCAGAAGATGCTGCCTCGGGAGTTGCTACAGGAACTCCGCATGCAGCCTGTGAGTGCCAAGGGGAGGAGGCAGAAGAGGAAGCGTATGGAAGCTATCCAGGAAGAGGAGGATGAGGATGGGTGAAGGAAGTGGTCAAGGGTTTACCTATGACCATTCATGGCTGCGTCTGACGCGCGCCTGGATGCCGGATATCGGCTTCTTCACGACCATGTAGAACATGACGGATGTGGCTAAGCTTAGCGCGTACCTGGCGGATTGTCAGAGCTTTGAACGGAGGTACGAGGAGGGTGCAGGACTTACCAGGTGAAGATGTACTGCGTATGATTGTTCTTCAGGTTGACGGTGGGCGGTCTCCCAATGGGAATGCCTTTCGGCTCTCTCTCATAGTTGACCAGCAAATCAGGCGCTGTCAGATATTAGATACCCAATTCCTCAACAAGCTTCAGTAGTGAGAAACTCACTCATCGTCTCCTCAACCCACACCTCCTGACTCCCCGTCCACCTCGCCATCTCCCCCACATCCGGGAAAAACCACTCCCCCTTCTCCGGCCGATTCACCGGCGTAAACATATTCCTTTTCGGCGGCACCCTCAGCAGTCCCTCAATCACGACCTCCCCCTCGGGCAACGCCCCCGACGCCGTCCGAAACCACTGCGCCTTCGTATCCGCCTTGATCCACCCCCTACAACACAGAATCTTGGATTTGTTGCCCCGCTCGTCCGTCCGCTCGAGCGGCGTCACAACAATGTACCCATTCTCCCCCTCCATCATGCGCGGCCCTACCAACATCTCTTGATCATGCCTCAACACACCCTTGGCCCACACCTTGCGATAGTCGAAATCCTCGATCGCATCCGGGTCGATGCGGACGGGTAGCTCGAGCGGCGGGAACGTCAGACGATCCTCGAAGCGGGCGATGAGGTCGGTTTTCCAGCCCAGACGCTGTACCTGCCAGCAGCCGAGGGCGAAGGCCGTGATGGGGATGATGGCGAGGAAGAGCAGGCCGCCGCGGTGGTGCTGCTTGCCGACGCGCGCCATTTTGGCGGGCGCGTCGAGGATGGAGACGAAGTTGGGGTCGAGGCCGTTGTCGCCGGTTTTGTTGGAGGCGTGGCGGCGGATGTGGAGGGGGAGGATTCGCTGTTGGTGTTGGGAGAGGCGGAGGTGGAGGCGTTCGCGGAGACATTGAGGGCGGGTGGGAGGCGAGGGATTGGAGAGGGAGGAGGTTTGGCGGGTGTAGTAGCGGCGGAAGAGGTTGAGGAAGGGGTTGGGTCGTGACATGATCGCTGGTTTGGGCCGCAATGGTGTGCGGAGGGTTGAGTTGATGTTGATGTCGGTGATGGATGATATGGAATGGGAAATTGCTTAATTAGGCTTAGCGGGGGGAAGTGCCGCGCCACAGTTTGGCTCTCGTGTACCGTGTATTGACCATGACAGCGCTTTCAACGACACCTTGTCCAGAAATTCTGAAGTCGAGAAAATGGCAGAGGTTGAGAGTGTGACCGTGATGGCTGCGGAGGAAAAGGGGTCCGAGAAGAAGGGATTGCTGCTAAGACTGGATGAATTATTGGAGGAGTATCTGAATACGCTGGATAGGTATCAGAAAGCACAAGAACAGCTTTCTGACTACTTTTCGAAGGTAAACTCCAGAATCTTGATCAACCACCCAACCAGACCTAATCAACGGAAACAGGGTTTTCTATCTCTCGCCCAAGCAAATTTCGCTAACCAGTCCCGGACGCGATATGGACAGGACTATTACGATCAGCGCATGCAAGCCATCAGGACAGTGTAAGATCTCATAGATCCCGTGCCCTTGCCCATGTCTTTGCCTGGAACCAACTGTATATCTGTTCAATATTGATGGACTACAGGCATATCACGGATGACCCTTGGGGTTCATTTGCGGTCTCTAGCAGCACCCCGCGGCCTTCTTCAGTTTCTACCTCAAACCGGCAAGAGTCAGATGAGGCGTCAAAAATGCAACCGGATGTCTCAGAAGAGAAATCAGAGTCCGCTCCACAAGGGAAAGCGGCCCCCGACAGCTCCGACTCCGCCTCATCAGACAACCTTGCAGAATCCAAAGAGCCAGGAGAGACTCCCAAACCCGAGAAGAGGACCCCTTCAGATCCTCTCCGCTGGTTCGGTATCCTCGTCCCTTCAGCGCTGCGCTCTTCTCAATCCTCATTCATTTCCGCCGTCGAAGGGCCCATACCCGAAATCGCCACCCTAATCAACAGTATCAGGAAGCAAGAGATAGAAATAGGAAGATTGAGAAAGCAAATTCGAAAGCTTTAGCCTCGGTTGTTGACGTCATGCTTGATTTGTTTTTCTCCTTCTTCATCATCATCACCATCATCGAAGTGTCGCATGTGGACCTCGCTATCGTAGGTCGGCGCCATCTCGAAGCATCCCCACATTGTTCTATCTCTTTAGCATATGTCCACGTATGAATGTCTCATCAACGAAGCTTTGACGCTCGTGCTATGAAAAGGAAATATACGAGAATACATTTGGATCAACGTCACGGAAGCAGTCGTGGCAGAAGGGGGATACATGGGCCACACAGAGCGTTCGTTAGCCAGCATGGAGCTTGAATGCAAACCCACACTGCGCACTATCACATACGAACTATCGTCCCTCAAACATCATGCCCAAAAGTAGTCTTAAAGTTATTTATCTTGAGACAATGCTCCGTTTTCATATCCCGTGTCATAGCTGTGTCGACATCTGCTTCCCCTTTCGCGCTCCGAAGACCGCCCATTTTCCCCTTCCTCCATCTTTTATTGTCATTTTGCAATTTTGCTACCGTCAAGTTCCCTTTACAACCATTCCGTGTCGGATTCTTCATAGAGCTCGCTGATGTAGCCTTGCGACATTCTCCTTCTCCAACCAATTGCCCCTCTCTCTTACGGACTTCTGTCCATCCTAATCGATCACTGCCTAAGTTAGTCAACGCGACTTCCACCGTATTTCAGCTCTTCACCACCGCCTACCTCAATCGAGCGGCGCAACCGCCTTTATCGATGTGGAATCGGCTCGTACCTGCGCAAAGTGACTTTACAGGCTGAGAAGGGGCAGTGTTGCAATGGGTTAATGCTCATAGTTGCGTATAAAAGAGCTGCTCCCCTCCGTTTCACCCCTCCGCTTCTCTTGTCTACTTGTCTTGTCTACTGTTCTTGTCCACTATGATGACCTATCCGAGGTCTGTCACGATTTTTTCTTCTGCTCCCTTTTGACCTTGCTTGCCCTTCTACCCACCCCGGCTTCCTCTCCTGACCACATAGGTCTTTGGCGGACCATACCGCCGACTGTTGCCACGCCTCTTCCCAGTTCCTTGCTGATGAACAATAGAACCCTTTGCGGAGTCATACTCCATCGACGTTGCCTCGCCGCATACCGATTCTCGACCGCGAACAACTCGAAGTGTACGGCGAGCACACGAAGCCAGTTTTCTGCTCAAAGAAAACGACTTTCAGCAGGCTTCACCGGTCTCTACCCCCAGAAACCCCATACACGAGCCCTAAGACTCTGCGAATCCGCCCCACGACCCAGTGAACCCCACCGGCCGATACCCCTAGACATCCACACAGACGAGTCCGAAGACTCTGCGAATCGTACAAGACCGCCCTCACATGTCGAACAGCTAGACCTCAGGCTAAGAGTTATCATCATTGGTCATCATGGCTGCCGGTACCAATTCATCATCTACCAAACCCGATACCTATGTATCGATGACCGTCATCACCGGTTTTGGTAGCTCAAAGCTGGAACCCAAGGACATGAAGGCAGGTCGCAATGATGAAATCTAACAAGACCGGAGCCTCGCGCGATGATGGAAAACGGCCTTGTGCCTGACCTTGTTACGATCTGAGCAGAAAAGACCCCCTGTCTTAGTCTTCTGGCTAACACGGGCATTCTGTTCTTTTTAGGTGGCGATCCTGTCCTACAGACCCGATACCTCGGTACCAATGCCCGATATCACCGGTTTTGGTAATTCAGCTGGGATATCGTCAGCCTCGAATAGGTGAGTGCCATGATGACTTGCGGAAACTTTTACTTTCTGAGTCTGAGGTCATCCCTTCATTCTTCGTTTCACCCTTCCCCTCATTCTTCTCCTCATTCTTCCCCTCCGCTCGCTTCCCTTCCCTCCGCCTCCTCCCTTCCTGGCCGAAGACGGTGATGAATTGCCTGCGGACATCGTGTTGAGTCTCTGAGCACCAAAAGTCGCCCCGCTTAGCCTTCTGGCTAACATGCGCACTTTGATTGTCGCTTCAGAACCCGATTCCCTCTCTTGCCAGGAACCAGAAGCCGACATCGAGCAAGTGTCGCATCGGACGGTTCGCGAACGATCCTCTTCCCAGTCCGCAATCGCCGGTCGGCAGTTTGGCGGGTAGTGGATCGGCTTGCTGGCTGAGAGGAAATGGGTCACTGGTGTCATCGTTGGCTTGAGTGGAAGGGGAGGGTGGAAGGGGGATGCTGGGAACGGGCTTCGGCGGCCACTTGTTACGATCTGAGCAAAACCCTGTCTGACAGTGGATGGGGATGAGAGGAATTTATATTGTGTGTGGGACAGGATCGGTCCGAGTTTTGGTATTCGGTGCGAAGAAACATTATAATTGGTCAGTCGGCTGCAAACATGTTGGGCTTGTGATGTAGACGCTTGTGACAGCTGGAACGCAAAACTTGCATTCGTTCAGATGAAAATGTCGGGACGATGGCTCTAGGAAACTGGCACTAATCTACGATGGTTCACAGGTACTCTGGACACGATGCTGTGGGATAAGAGGATGATGTCAGCCCAGATGAGCTGAAAACGGGCTGCATAAGGAATCGGCTAGAAGAAGAGGAAGAGGGGAGGTGCGGACTGACAGAGACATGTGGAAGAACGGACGGTGTAGAATATACGTAACAACCTTGGAAGTCCTGGGCTCGCTTCGCTTCGCATAGCGTTTAGCAAACAGCAGACTAGTTTCTGTTTTTCTTTTTTTTTTTTTTTTTCTCCAAGTACATGCTTCAAGATGTGCATCAATCCCTACTTATCAAGACACGCCAGTCTCTAGAGGGCTACGCTTTGTTGTTAGACGTGTGGTTCTGGGGCAAAATCAACCATGAGCAAAAAGATCTGGTTATGGGAGAGCTTAATACCTCCCCTCAAACTTGTGCACTTATCCGGGTGCGTGTGGTAGATGGAAAAGGAAAGCGCAATGTTAAGAAAACTATCTCTCCTTGTGCTTAATGCTTTCTCCATTCTCATTGTCTCTCGGCCGCAGTCAGCTGTTCACCGGCGGTCGATTCTGGCAAAGCTTCCTCAGAGCCATTCTTAATGCCGGGTGCAACAGCATCGGCCCAGTCATCATTTAGCTTATACTTGAAGTCTGTCCCTCCCATATCCTTCCCAAAGTTGATCCTAACCTTGGATTTTCCCACAGCAGCGGAGTAGAAACTTACCGCTGGGTACAGTTGCCCAAAGATGTTGAAGGGCGGACCTAGTTGCGAGAGAATCCATCAGTCCCACGCACTCTATGTCGTGTGCAAAGCTCGTCGAGCCATGGGTCACTTACTCTTCCAAACATCATCTAGGATAAAACAGGCTGTCCTCTTGCCCATGTCGACCGCTACGCCAACGGTTTGGCCCGTCCCGTACCTGGGTGCGCCCTCTAGTGGCTCAATGAGAACTCCCCCATCGCTTGGGTATCCCCAGGTTCCATAGTCTGTTCCAACAGGAGTACTGAGCTTGGAACTCTCCGCAAGAAGACCCACAACTACGACACTTAAAAGCAGAATAAGTCAGTAACCGCGACAACTGGACGCCTCAAACTTCTTTCATATTGGGAGGGTGGTCGTACTTTCCCGGTTCAAGTTCAACAATCTCTACCTCGAAGTAAGTAGGTTTGTTTGGAGGAATAGGATGATCTGCTCGCATTGCACCCCCAAAGTACATTGGCGAATCATGTGGCAGTCCTCCATTTGCGCATGTCAGCATCGAAAGGTATGGTATCTGATACAAAATGCTCACCTTCGATCCAGGCTTCTCTTCCGTCCTGGGACATGGAATTGTCGTAGTGCATGTCGCAAGCACAAAATCTTGCCGGATTCTTTATCATGCTGCCTCGTGTCGCTCCCATGCCTTGAAGTATTTCATATTCGGAACTCAGTGAATCAGACTGAATGGCAATATCTAACGGCGTCCAGCCATGTCTGTCTGGCACATTGACATTCACTCCATCAACGCCTATGATCTTGCGGAACAATCCATACGACAGAGCCTTCAGCGACGCTGTGAGAGCAGATTCGAGCTGACTTTGTCTGTCCTCAGCGGGAATCGTTTCAAGTATGATATCGAATTTCTCAGGTTGATAATCATACGCCGTGGCCAATGTTGCGCGGTACAATGGGCTGCGATCACATGCATCCAGAGCACACGGGTGCAATACTGCTCTGACCAGCTTCTTCATCAGTTCATCCGAGGCCCAGGATGCTGCATAGTGCATAGTCGTCATTCCAAGCTCGTCTCGTGTGTTCACGTCTGCACCAAGCTCGAGGAGAAGCTCCGCATATGGCATATTGCCGTGGAATATAGCGCGCATAATGGGTGTGCCACCGCCATGATCGCGGGCATCTAGCTGTGCCCCATTTCCGAGTAGAAGATGCGCGATCTGACGAATTTGCGATAAGCCGGAGTCGTCGCTGGCGAATGCCTCGGAGAAGTTCAAAATATGAAGCGGGCCTCCAAACGAACGCGTGATGATACGTGTATTCGCGCCACTGTCGACGAGAGCCTTGATGATTGCAAGCTGCCCTTTATAAAGGGCAGCATTTAGCAGCGAACCCCATGATCCACTTGGACCGTTTGGATCTGCACCAGCTTTTAGCAGCATGCGGACAATCTGGAGATCGTCCCTTTCGATCGCCATGAGCAGCGGAGTCAGTCCAGATGCCCCCATCTCGGCATCCACTCCTGCCGACCATTGATGAGGGATTCTAGTGTTGTCCTTTTGTGGGAGAGCATTCTCAGCAATCATGTGTGCTTCCCCATCAACCAATTGATCTGCCTCAAACCCTAAGAGAGCCGCAACCAAGCTCTTGTTTTTCAATTTGACAGCGAGGTGAAGTGGGGACAGGCCTTCGTTGTCCACAAGCTTGGGGTTGGCGTTGGAATTGAGAAGAAGCTTGATGGAGGTTACTGACTTGCATTGGACAGCAATATGCAGAGCAGTCTCTCCTTTATTGTTTCTGACGTCGGGATTTGTCAATCCCGTAAGAAGCAGCTCTATGATGTCGTCCTTACCAACTTCTATGGCAACGTGTAACGGTGGATCCTGCGACCTCGAATCTGCAGCGTTTGCAGTCCAGCCAGCGTTAAGCAGGAGACGGATGAGATCCAAATTGCAGCTTCTGAGAGCCATGAGGAGGACTCTTGGTGGCCGGCGCTGGTGAGCCATATGATGCGGCTCAAAGAGCGCATCGCCATCTTTCCAGTCCAGAAAGGCCTCAACAACCGTAGCGTCTCCGGTTTCAACAGCAAGTTCGAATGCCGTTGTGTTGTTCGCATTCTTGCGCCAAACAACTTCAGGGGTAGCATTTTTAAGTAATTCGCGGACGCATTGGCTGTGGCCAAGACGAGCTGCATAATGTATGGATGTTTCTGAGTAAATCTCGTCCCACTGAACAGCTATGCCTTGGTCCAAGAGAAATCGTATGCTGTCCGGACGATTTCCACTGATGGCCCTATCTATCAACCAGTTGTATCGGGAAGAATCGTCTCGGGTTACGTGGATTGAGATTCCGGCGTCGATGAGGACCTTGATAGTATCAAGCTGGCCAGAATAGACGGCCTTTCCCATGGCATCTCCATCATTACCTCCTGAAGTGTCGCGATAAGGGGCCAAAAGCGCCACAATCCGGCAATCATAGTGGTCGTTATCGTTGAAGGAAACACCGAAACTCGACGAGAGTTGTGATTTCCAGAGCGTGGCGGGCGCAGTTGCTTCCATATTATCTGTTGTATCGGTGAATAGCTTTTCTCCTTCCGCCAAAAGCCTACGGACAACAGCGTAATGGCCATTCTCGGCCGCTAGTGGTAGAGGACCTGTTGTGGTACCCTCTGTCCTATCAACAATTGACGCACCCACGGAGAGCAATCGATCCACAATTGCGAGGTGGCCCAACTCTGCTGCTACGCAGAGGAGTTGATGAAGCTGGAAATCACTTATTTCAGAAACACTGAAGAGAATATCAAAAGCCGGCAATGAGCCTGCGATGCAACAGAGTTGCAACGGTGATTTGCCATCGACGTTTGGAGAGCCCACGAGGGATCGGAACTCGTCCGGCCGCAGACGTTGCAGGAGCAGTAATGTTTCAGCATCCCCCAATTGCGCCGCAAGATGTATCGCATTCGTCCGAGAGCTGGATACCTCGCCGTCTTGATCCAAATCCTCAGAAATGGTTATAGGATAGCCATGTGATAGAAGGATTTCGACAGTCGCCGTGTGACCGTTCTCAACTGCGAGAAGTAAAGGAGCTTTGCTTTCCCGACATTTGTTCTCTGATAGAGAGCTGACAACATCATTACGTCCCATGAGCAAACGGACAATCTCAGTATGCCCGTACTCTGCTGCGACACAAAGGACTGGCGCAAGGTCCGAATCAGGAGGGACCTTTTTTAGTAGATCATGGAAAACATCGTCATTGATCGTACGTGCTGAAGCAGCCAAGGCTGCTACAATTCGATCCGGTGTAAGTGCACCTTTGTCTTCTTCGTCCTTGATCATCTGAAGCACGACCGGCTGGAACCCCAGCTGGGTTGCCAACAGCAACGCGTCACTTGCGTTAATGGCGTCTTTAGGCCATTGAAACACCTTTTCGGCTTTCTCTACCCAGTCGTTGAAGGCGTCTGTAGCAGACTTAAGAAACCGGGTGACTTCGTTATTCAAGGCCGTTGTCGGCGAAGCTTCAAGCTTGTAGTGCTCCGCCCAGTAGGTTCCAGCGTAGTCTAAGAATGCCTTAGCCACCTCAATTTCTCCACAAGGTTGGCTGAGGTCATCGGCGCCAGTTGGAGCTGCGGTAGAGGTTCCCGAGCATGCGGACAAGTACGCGAGAGAACGCGTTGCCGCCAACTCATGGAAATTCGGTATGAGCAATCCTTTCTCTGCCTCGAAGTATGCGCGAGTTGTGTGGTGGATAGGCATGACCTCGTCATCCACGAGCTTGATAATTGCCGCAAGCGAGTTCACAATATCTCTCACTACCGTTGAGGAGACTTCCTCACAGATGGTGAAAAATATCGATTCCCCTGTGACCTCCTTGTTGGCGGTGAGCGTCAGCGCCACCGCCAGCTCAGTGACTGTAAGTGGTCGCAGAGCATGGAAGACCCAGTTCAACAATAAGGTCTCTGATCCACCCTGACTCAATCCGCCCACAGCTATCTTGAAGATTTCTTGTGGCTGGGGTACTTTGTTGGAGAGGAACTGTCGGATTCCCCTCCTCGTCGAGGGCGTATAATTTCGTTCTAGCATGGCCAAGTTCAGCATTACCTGGAGATATGTGCAGCCTTCGGCGCACAGTCTCTCAACAATGGCCTCTTTGGAATCCTTCCAAGCCGGTTTTAGAATCATGATCCGTGCCACCCTTTGTTTCACGGTGCCCCGGATAGAGTCTGATACGTTAACATTCGAGAGAGATATCTCGTGATACGGGATATTCTCTGGAAGCTTAAGTGGTGTAGAGGTCGTCACCACAATCTTCAGTGATTCTGCGATGGATGGAGTTGAAAGGAGATATGCAAGTTCCTTTTCAAGAGGTTGGAGACACTGGTCGGCAGCATTGATCACCAGAAACACCTTTCGATGTGGGTCCAATCTCGACAGTAGAGAGCCCAAGATAGCCAGAAGCTGCCTGCAAGTAAAATTGGATTTTGTTAGCAGAATTTCAGCGATGGTTTTCACCGTTCGGTAAAGTTGAGGGCTCAAAGTCAGCAGCTGCCGAATGAGTGAGGAGAGAAAAGCTTGCTCCGAGTTTCTTCTTGAATCCCAGCGAGCAAAATTAAAGCTCAGGATTAAGATCTCGGAAACTTCCTTGACCATTGTCAAGGCTGAAGTGACATGAGAAGAGACATGGGTGCCTCCAGAACCAGAGGCGCCGGCTATGCCCAAGACGGCTGGAGCTGTGCTTGACATCCACGTTTTGTAGGTCGGATCAGTCAATATCCACTTTGTTGACTCTGTATTGGTGACCATGGCCTTTAAACGACCCAGTGAAATTGTGGATGGCGATAACCGACGCTGCAAGAGTTGGAACCCCTTTTGCATCCCTACCAGGAGTAACGACGTCAGTCATATTGTCTACTAGGACAAGAGAAGAGTAACGATTCAAGAACAACAGCGGGGTTTAGTACAAGGGTTTGAGATGAGCATACCGATGGTTTTCCTTCTGAAGTCCTCCCTTATGCCCTGTACGACCTCGTGAAGGCTCGAATCATTCTTATCAAAGGCCCAAAGGCGAGTACGTCCATCATCGTACTCCTAGGTGTAAGTGGACGTACCTTCAATTCGACAGAGTACTCACATTCCGCAGCTGGGGTTCCTCGTGTAGAATGATTTTGAAGCCTTGCGAGGCTGAGGCGAATTCCTGCTCGACTTTGGATAGCGCATCGGGTAAGACCGAAAACAACTGAGAGGGCGTGGGCCCGCGAATGTCCCCGATAGCTAGAGCCTGAATCAAAAAGCGGTCCCACAGCCCTGGCTCCGTGAAAGATGGTGATTCGAAAAAGTGCTTTTCGTGTGAGTTTGGATTTATCGTATGGTTAGGTCAGAACATACAAGTCCTGCAGCTCCAAAGGCCAGCCATTGGTAGCTAGAGTGCGCCAAGGCAAGAAGAAGAATCTCGCTCCAAATTAGTTTTCTTTACCCTCTCTGGCTGGGACATGGTTGGCTCAACCTGCTTCACAAGGGTAGCCCCTATCGTGTGCGCCAGAAAAACAACAGCGACCGGCGTCGAATTGATCTAGCACTTGATCAGCGAAGAATAGAGTGAATCTGAATTGTAGAACCTTCGATCGAGCAGTTTCCCACTGCTGCAAGGAGCTGATTATATCCCTACTCCTTTTCCGGAGATACGAGTGATCCAAAAATTCAATCTCATTGTCGAGGAAGTCAAAAAACTTCACTTCGGTGTCTGGAACGAGAGTCGAGAGAAGGTGAGTGCGTCGTGAATCTCTTTGCGCCTTTGACTCGGCAGAGTCATTCAAACCGTTAATGAGGACGATGCTGGGCGATAAGAAGACAAAGTCAGCACGGATGGCGTGAAAACCGGCTGCACAAGGAATCGACGAGAAGGAGAACGGGGAGAGGGGCACGAGGAGGCTGAGAAGAGATGATGCGGGATGCGGACATACAGAGACATGTGGAAGCAACAGACGGCGTCTGCCACGATTCTGGAAAAGAACGTGCTCAAACGACCAGACGCATTCACGGTGGCAGCTGTGATTTACAGTAGGGTACTGTGTGATTCAAGGCCTCACCTGGGATGACATCAATCTCGAGACTCAAGCAGAGCTGAAAGAATTGGAAATATTTCAGACCACAATATTCGACTTAGGAATCCATGAACGTCGATGGCTGGGATACGAGACGTCGAAACTGGAGGTCTCCTGCATGGACATATGTACTGAGTATGCATGTCAGATAGACCCTGTACCTCCTATGGTACTGCAGAGTGTTCGTACTACCGAGTAAGGTAGACTAATGCAAGTGCGCCAATCATGGGAAACTTCTCCTCCTCGACATGGGTCAGCACCCGCATCAATCCCTGATTCTAGCCCCCACACGTTCCGCATCCACCGCAATCAAGGCGGCTTCCGCTGCAGCCAATGCAGCTGTCTCCGCAGCGACTCTCGCCCTATTTGCGGCCTCGACTGCAGCAGATGCAGCTTGAGCTGCCGCTCGTGCTGCCTCTGCTGCTTTATTGGCAGCTTCAGCCACAGACTGTCCAACCGCCGACAAGCTGGTGAGGGTTGAAGAAGGCAATCCCAGGGCCTTCACCTCTTTCACTTTCTCGGTGGACGCCCCTGGATCAGGAGCTGATATACCCGAAGCTGAGTCCCTGTCGGCAGCTGATTCGGGAGCTGGCTGTTTCTCTTCCAAATGTTCCTCCGAAGGTATGCTCGCCTGGGACACTGTCGACTTGGCAGCTGACGGGTCCTGTTGTGGCAGCTGTACAACCCCAGTGTGACTCGGTCTGTCGGCAATTGGTGGAGTCAGAGAGTCTTCCTCGGAGAGACTGACCTTGAAGTAGTTTGGGAGGGGCAGGTCGTGCATGTGGTTGAGATCCGCGTCGGTCATACCGGTAATGCTCGAGTTCCGCATCTGAACGCTACCGGGTGTAAACACCACGGGATCAATGCGCCTGTCCTGATCGGTGGTGAAGGGAAAGGCGCGACGCAGACGGGCAACGAAGTCGACGCTGCTCTTGATACGCAGCTTGGCGTAAAAGGGCCCACTGTGACTTCTTTTGAGAAGCACCGCGGTCTGCAGAAAGGAGGGGATGCCGTCCTGCTCATTCTGGTTCTCCTGCATCGTCCATGTGACAGCATTATGGTTCTGGTGATAGAGACGACCCTTGCTGAAATGCGGCTTCCCGGCCAGCGTCGCCTTGAACTTCTTTGGCTCCGTGTACTCGACCGTCCAGCGCGTGTTGGCTTCCGCACCAGCTATTTCCGGGCCGACCCTAGCTCCCACGGTCGTCTCGCGGCTGCTCGTCTTGTCCTTGGTCGTCTTGTTCAGCCAGTGCATGTTTTCGGGCGCCAGTTTGACGACATGGGGATCCCGTCTGGCCTTTCCTTCCTTGTCGAAGAATTCGAAGGTGACCTGGGCAGATTTGTACCTGCGCTCCTGCAGCACGCTCTCGAACCGAATCTCGAAAACCAAAAGTGTTGCCTCGTAGCTCTTCGACTCGTGCACCATCCGGCCATGGTGTACTTCAGCAAGCTTGACTCGCACACTCAATGGCGCTTCATTGTTGGTCGTCTGAGCCCAGATGGTTCGGAAAACTTCGTCATCGTCATTGAGCAAGTGAAAGCTGTTAGCACCCCCCTCGGGGATTAGGTCAAACGTGAGGTCCATGTCGGTCATAGCCGGCGGTAAGGAAAGCAAAATGATCCTTGGGACTGTAATCGTAGTCGTATGGTTCTGGCTACGATCACCTTGGATGGTGGGCAAAGCTGACAACTACCTTGCTTCCGGATAGATAGCCGGAAGGGTGCAATGGCCCGCAAGATATACTGCTGTCGCAATTCACGTTCCCGTACTCCCATAACTGCATTAATAATCTTACTGGACGGCACCTGGACAGAAGCTGCAGCCGGAGTATTCGTCCTCCCAGATAACACGCACTATGCCAAGGACCGCTCTCGACCAGGTCTGGTGCGTAAAGCTATTCCACACTGGTAGGGGTGGTCGGCGAAGGTGGAGGCGCGGTATATATATGTATCCTGCCGTGTAACCACACTACATTGCATTCCCTACCAACAGGAACGGCAAGGCCCCCATGGGTTTGGCACGAGCTTAGTAACGCCAAAAGCCTCAAGGACAGCCTAATTTCTGAGCGCAAGATCGTGTTGCTCGACTCTTCAAGTTCCACCTTCCTTTTCGCTAATCCAGGAGTACTGCAACACACTTCTCTTCGCAGCCATGCCCTCTTTTGCGCCTCCAAGGAGGCCGCAGGTAACATATGGCTTCCTGCAGGGGATGCGGAAAGCGGAGTCACATCCTATCACGTCTGCTCAAGATGTCGTCGACGATGTGAAGAAGCTGAAAATTGACTTTCAGGACAGTGCATCTTACGGACCGTTCAGAGATAAGCATCTGAAGCGTCTTGAAAGGGGCCAAACGACGGGGAGTAGTACCTATGGTGGTGGAAGAGCTGAGGATGAAGTGCTGCACATCATAGCCAAAGACACGGACGGCCGAGAGTTTCATCATTATGCAGATTTCACGGCTTGGGCGATCAAGAATTACCGGCCTTTATTGCAATGCAGAGACGCGGGGGGTTATCAGCCTCTTCACCTGGCACTGATGAATCAGAACCACGCTTTCGTCTTTATGGTGCTGGAACGGGCTAGCGAAGTACGGGCTCTGCTTGAGGACTACTCCATGGTGGCCCTGACCTGTCTCCATCGGGCCATCTGGCACAGGAGCCCATTCACCGAGGCCATCCTTGACAAGGTTATGGAAACAGGCGACACAGAAAGGCGCAACCAACACAGTTCGATCAACGACAATAAGAATGCATCTAGTAGCGACGGCGGCATCAATCCGCTTGACGATATCTTTACTGCTTGTTCCACAGATCATATCAGGGATGCCCAGAGAGGGTGTCCAGGCATGACACCGCTCCATTTCGCCGCCACATCTTGGCTCCCAACTCCAGACGACGACGAAGAGTACGACCGATGTCAAGCTGCTCTGCGAGAACAAAAACGATCTGTAGTAAATAGAGTTGAATCCCCATCGCAAATCAGTGAGGTAGAGGCCAAAAACTCGACTCCACCGCATGTGACACGGGTGAAGCGCGATAGCCTTATCGTGACCTGTCCGGTCATGGAAGCGGACAAATTCTTCAAGACAGGCGTCCGCAAACTCGACATCCTCGACGACGCTTCCGATCCGCACGTCAAACGCTTCCGCGAAGCGGTCGGCAATCTCCTTGGTGCTGCGACGACGAAGGAGCAACCGAGAACGCTTCCGAATCGACCAAAACGCTTCGATCTGTTGGCTATCGTAAAAAAGTTGATCAAGGCCAGACCTGATGTTCTACTGAAGAAGCATGAAGAGGGAAGCACCCCGTTTCAGGCCCGCCTGGATGCCTACCAAGAGCAAGATGCGGACGTGGTGGAAAGCGAGCTCACCAACGGAGACCCTATGACGGAGAGGAATGATGTGAGTGGACTCAGGGATGACAAGGAGCGTCAAGACAAAATCGTCAAGGACCCTGTGTTGCATTATATGCGAGAATACATCGTGAGCAACTATGGCCGTCGAGACGCGATGAAGGCTTTGTATAGGCCAGGTGAAGGTAAGCATCTTCCTAGTCCAGCCGGTATGGTTGCATGTTGCTCATACAGTTCTTCCTCTTCTTCTCGCAGAGCGAGTCCTCGAATTCAATCTTGTCGGCTTGCCTCATCCCAGTGTGGACTCGGATTTTCTGGACGGGTTGGGAAACGTTCTACGGTTCGAAGGCCTACTCAAGGAAGTTGCCATTCCGCGGCTTATTGTTAAAAACGACGAGGAGGTGGACCTACCGGAGGATAAAACGGACTCGAAGGAACCGGGAAAGAATGGAGAACCCCAGGCGGTCGACAAAATGTACTGTCCTTCATCCACCATTTTTGAGCTTGCTGATTGTGACATCATGTAGAAAGGGAAAGGGTCGGACCGATATGTACTCGATCTTTAAGTGGCTCAGAGAGAACCATGTAGGGTCTATCCTGAAGGTGACAGTGGTAGATGACTTGGAACCATGTCACTCTGATCAAGCGATTGAGGCATGCATGGCTGGCTTCGACGTCCGTGTGTGGAACTGGTACAAGGTCGATTTGTCTTGCCAAGTTATCTTGAATTCTGCGAGAAACGTGACAAATGTCACGTTATACTCCTCAGGAAATAATGCTGTCTTGATGGGGTGGTCCAGTTCATCCGGGCTTGCTATGCTTCCGAAAGTGAGTTACCGTACCCCTCAAACCGCTCCTTTACCACAAAGAGCTTTGGTACGCTAACGCTGCTATCCTCATAGCTAAAAGTCGTTCATATCAATGTCCAAGAGGTTGGTACAACTCCCGGACTGCGGCAAGGTGGTGGCTGACTCTGTGCACTCTACAGGGGCTGGAAAGACCGAAGCGGCTGCAGGCCTATATGAAGACGTTCGGGGAAGAACTGAAAAAACAAAAACCCGACGTTGTGTTTACATGGAAGCGTCACACCCCCAGCCAGAATTATGACGACGTGTTCGCTAAGCAGGGGACCGAGAGAATAACGTGAGTATCCGCAGTCTACCACTAGAGTGCGGCGTACATGGTAGACGAAGCAGGACATGGTGACTGACAACAACACAGCGAATCCAAGTGGTGGAAATCTGTGGAGGAGTTCGGTGCGTTTCTCGAGCAAGCCCAACCAAGTCATCCCGTTGATCCCATAAAAATTGCTATCATTGATGACGGGATCAATACAGCACTGGACATTTTCTCCGGCAGAATTCAAGGTGGGGAATCATTCGCACCTCTGAGCGAGTTTTCTGGACGCGCTGGAGCTTATTACGTACCGTCGGGGCCTCACGGAACGTTGATGGCGCAGCTCATCTGTAAAGTCTGCCCAGTCGTCAAGCTTTACATTGCTCAACTCGAAGTGTTACCTGGACAGAACGGTCGGAGGTCTTTCACTCCAGAGTCGGCGACGGAGGTGAGTCCATAAAGATTATGCCGGTGCCCTGTTATACGGCTGACCGCGACCGCTAGGCAATCGAGTGGGCCATTGAGCGAAATGTCGATATTATCTCCATGAGTTGGTCCATTCGCTCTGATGACCGTCAACACAAGGGCTTGGATGAAGCTCTCCAAGACGCCGCCAATCAGGGCATCAGCATGTTCTGTTCTTCCATTGACGAAGGTCCCACTGCGCCTGACAACACCTATCCAGGCAAAAACACGAGTTGCATCAAGATCGGGGCCGCAACTGCAACCGGTACTGTACTATCCTGGGTTTCAGAGAGCAAGAGTGACTTCCTCTTGCCTGGAGAATCTCCGCAGCTCACTCCTGAAACAAAGCTGTGGGGAAAACTAGAGGCGGGTTTGTCCGGAAGCTCGATCGCCACAGCTGTGGCAGCGGGGATAGCAGGAGTGTTGATCTATTGCGAGAGGTTGCTTGCTCCGCGTGATCCCCGCGGCCCAGATCCGCTTAGAGCTTCCAACAACATGAAAAATGCCTTCAAGAATCTGTCCAAGAATGACAGGAAGTTCGTACCCATCTGGCGATATCTTCCTAAGCTCTCAGATCAAGAGCAGTTGGTGTTGGACGAGAAGTATAATCCTGACAAGACCAATGAGACGAGAGAGAAACTGAAAGCTTTCATTGACTCACTCTACCAGGCTGTCTAGCAGCCAGTCTTTCTTGATAGAGGAAGATTTGAGTGTTCAGACTGGAATCGTGTTTGACACCTCACATACTGGCTCCATCACCATTGGCAGCGGGCCTCGAGAAACATCTCTCTGAGCCGTTCAATGTGTCGTGTTGTATCGTCGGTATGCAAATCTAGTTGAGGTGCAATAGCGCAATAAGCGCACCACTGGCATATCGGGTGTGCTCCAACCCTTAGAACACCCAGTCATTCCACACAAACAACGTTTTGCTTGACTCATCTCTGGGTGTTGGGGTGATGTTCTCTAGAACTTTCTACATCAGATCAGCTTCCACGACTGAAAAATGGGAATCGATAGACATACCGCTGCATGTATCATGGCCTCAAAACCACCATATCGATGCGCGAACGCACCATCACTCAGCTCTAGATCTTAACTCAGAAATCGGGACCTTCCCTTCAGTTCTCAGATTTTCGCTCCTTCGTATCGTTTGGCTAGTTTCAAACAACGCCTTCGCGCACGACCCCAAGAGCACACATTCAGCCACGAAATCGACCTTTCTCCACTCTGGACTTGACCTTTGCTCCAGGAGCAATGCTGTGTCCACAAGAGCTGCGATATGGTCACCGAAAAATTGACCACGGTTGATCTTCGCAATATCCATGGCATGCGCCCGTCCCAGCATTGCCAGAGCAACGATGTGATCATTCCTCCTTTCCTTGAAGCTTTGGACACGGGCGAGGACATTGGAAAATGCCTGGCGCACCTCTGCGCTGCTGAATCTGATGGATGGCTGGTCGCATTCCTGACCAAAATCTGCCGCTAACCTCATCTCGCGCCCAGCGTCTTATGGCTTGCTTCCCCCTTGAAGGAAATTGCGCGGTTCTTTCGATAAACCGCCATTTCAACTGGCCTATTGCAGCCGCTTTTCCTTTTCCGTATGCGTTCTCTACCTTATCTGGTAGTATTGCAGCCATCATGCCATAAGTCTGCAAGGCGGACTCGATGCCTTGAGGGTTGTGGAGACCGAACTCTTGGATGGCCTCGCATGATTTGTAAAGGGCTTCAGCGTGGTCGGGGTACGACACTACGTAAAATGCTAGAGAATCTGAAGCGGCTTCTGAGATAGATGCTGAAGAGCTTTGATTGGCTTGTGAGGCGTGGAAATGGGACCGAAAGATCTCAAGTGGTGATTGCGGGTCGTTCATGCTGCGATAACGGTGGGTGCTAGAAAGGCTTGATTTTATGACGTTATGTCGATGTAATGATCTTTCACCGAGGCCGACGTTGCTTCTAGGCAGATCGATAGCATGCGTTGCGATGATGTTATGTCTAACCTAGAGAAGACTGAGGATCTGAATGGTTCGAAATGTGACTAGACAGGCTCACAAAACACGATTCGCGGCAACTGAGTGTTGCAAAGAAGCCTCGAAGTTTATTGCTACTTAAATGAAGTGAGCTGTGCCGCTCGGCTTTGCGTAACTGGTTTTCGAAACCTGATCACGTGCCGTTAGCCACCATCAGCCCATGATGTTTGTATAGTGCACTGCCTCGCCAAATGAACTAGCAAATTTGGCAGCACAATGACATTTTAGCTATGTATAGTCGGCGATGACGGTTCTGTTTCTGTGTTATTACATTGACTGGCAGACTACTAAGTCAATTATGATAGATATTGGTCCTGGCCGACTTGGCCTCCCAGCCAGCCGTGGAACACTACTATTACCTAGGTAGCGATATTAGGTGATTGAAGAAAGGCCCTGTTTTAAATCAACATCTAGTCACTGAATCTCCAGCCTCAGCCGCATCTATTTCTGTCAAGGGCTGTATTCGGCAGCAAACGTGCGATAGTGCACGCGGCTACTACGACAGTGGAACACTTGCTTCCCACTTGGTGCTACATCTATCCTGAATTCCGCCCCCCAGTTCATCCGAATATGGTCTAGCCGAAGGAGTAACACGCGTTAGAACTTGTGAATGTTTCGCGACGCTGTCGACTCGCAACGGTTTGCGAATCTGAAGAAGGTGAGTTATCCCTCGCAGGATAGAACTCAAATCGGAATACCACAGCATGTGGAACGAAGGCTGTTCAATAAGCATCTCACAAACAACACTTCAGCAATACAAACTACCAGGAACGCCGTTACGTTCGATTGAAATGTGCCTCCGGGGACTGTATGGGTTGGGGCCGAGAAGGAGCAGGTTTTGTCATAGTGTAGGAGGAGGAAAGTCTGTCACGCGATCAGAGGTATGATTTATGTTTACTTTGGGTATGTTACTCCGCCAATATCATCAAAAAATAAGTGTAGATTAGCAATTCGTCTCCGTCGTCATCGACTCATCGGTGCCACATGCACTGCGCCAAGTTGTCCCTTAGGATTAAATGAACACATGGTCAATTCTATAGTCCATCTTCTTGCGACACACCAGTCCGTTTCAATGTGTCAACTACGGATCTGATGGATTTGCGCTACTTAGGTCCTTCCAGGCATGAAGTCACCGCGCCTGCCCCTTGCAGCCTCGCCGTCTGCGCCGCATATTGCCACTTCCCTCCAGTTCCTCTCAGTCTCGGGAAAGAGGACAGGTTGGAAATGTTGCAATAGTGGTGGAGCTTGCCACTCTCATCCTTGATCGTGAAGTCCGTTTCGCAATCAGTTTACAGGTGCCTCTTCCAACGCCGCATGACTTCTAGAAATACGTGGCATTCGGATAAACAATGGCAATGCCTGGGAGGAGTATATAAAAGGTAATATGGCCTCAGGTGTGAGGGCCTAGGTGGTTTCTCTTTCGGCTTATTTATCTAACCATCTGCGGTGATCTACACCCCGTTTTCTTGATCAATTTATTCAATCAAATCACCAGCCACTACGTCTCACAACACCGGAACAAAAACCATGCCGACCATGATCTATCTTCCCCTAGTATTGGATTTGATGGCCCTACTGCATTCTGCCACGGCTACGTCCCCGTTGTTCGCCGCGTATACAGATATCACCGAATGCGAAAGCAAATTGAACGGGTACTATTCCCGCCAATTTGGAAATTCAACCAGCAACAACTTCTGTGCAACGGGAATGGACGGCGACGTAGTTACTGGTCTCGAGGCGTGGTTCGATGAGTACCATGTGTTCGGTCTTCAGATCTACTTCCCTCACAACGTCACCAGGATTGTGGGATCCCAAGTGGGGGTCTCCAATACAACCGCACTTTCTCATACACAAGTGAGCATCACCCAAAATGACACCATAAGACATGTCACGGCCAGCGTCCCCCCTCAAGCTGGCTCCATACAAGGCATTGGCGTTGAGCTGTCCAGCGGCCAGATGTTTCTTGCAGGCAACACGAACAACACAGGGGCGATGAATCCCGATACGCGGGAGTACACAGGTTTGGCGGGGATCAGTGGGCGCTATGGCATGAATGGCATTGAGCAGATCAGCTACTATCTAATTGAATCCCCAGCGAACGGGACCGTGGACTTGGTGTAAGTCGCATTGACACTCTTACCTCCCAGCTGTGGAGTTTGGGCAGTCAAGCTAATCTCGCATAGGCGGTCCCGAAGGGTCCGGTATAGGGCTTAGATATAAGCGGTGCTTCGGCAATCATGGCAGCGCGGATTCGGGCTGCCTTCTCTATTATCTCCGATGCCTCTCGCCGACTTGATGCAACCACAATGTCTACTACGATGGGGAATTGCAACAACTTGTATAGCCAATATTCCAAGCCCCAAACACAAGTCATGTTCTCTGGACAAAGTGCGTTGTGACTCTGGGGTCAATGACAGGTGCAACTTCTGACAATGAAGGGGGTGAGTCAGGATTGCTGAACTATATAACTTCCTCCGTGTCCACGACACACCTTTTTAGACAGTTCCCTTCGTTTTTCATATATTCTATAGTATCGCGGTCGCACGTTCAGAGTTATTCTAAGCATCAACCTTTGCTGTTCAAAATGATTTTAAGCAACGCACCTGTAACCACCCTCGCTATCATCACGCTCCTAACCCCCTCGCTCGCAACCAACTTCTCCAACGATTCCGCCATCTCTCTCAATAACCTCCCAATGTCCAAATGCGATCAAATAGCCTGGTCAACTGCGCACTTCGGCGAATCGCAAGGAAGCCCCTTCTGTACGCACCAGCTGCGGCACCGCGCTGTGATCGACTCACTAAAGTTCTGGGCGACCGATAATGAGATTTGGGGTATGGATATGCACTTTACCAATAACGCTGTTATGAGCGTTGGTGACAAGAACCACACTGGTGCTCAGGAGAAAAGGTTATATTTAAGTCCAGGGGATACCTCGATAATCACTCTATCGAGCAATCAGCATCGGGAGGTCAATAACATGGACAATCTCAAAGGTCTGCGGATCTGGCTGACAGCATCTGGAGACAAGAGCCCAAGTCAGACGACAAACTTTACAGTGGGGAAGTTCGACGCTGCAACGGCCAAGAATTACTCTTTTATGTCTTATCCACGGGCAGTGCTCGTAGGTGTTAGTGGGACGGTAGGAGGGAATGGTGTAGAGATGGTTAACTGGCATCTGAGTACACTGATTTCGACAGAGGAGTTGGTGCTTCCAAGAGTTGCGCTTGTAGAGGATGAGAAATAGAGGTGTGGTGAACAGGGAGTTCATGGTTGCTGCGTGGGGAGAGGGTTGGGAAATGTAAATTGTGAAGCATGTACCCTTGTGCTTCCCAGGCGAATCTTAGCTAGAGCTCATTCAGCTCTTGTGTTCCTTTCTTGACTAACAGTGGCGTCAAAATTCATGAAGCTGCCAGTGAATTTTGAGTTTTGCAGAAGCCCCAAAAGAGAGAGTGGGCGCCGTCTTCCTGACAAGAGGTCAAGGTAATTTCAAGCGACATGTTGCGTCGTGAACGGTAGCGCCCCACGTGAATCAGTCAGTGATGGAGGGTTCTTTGACTATTCCTCATCATTGGAGGCAGCTCCACCAGCAATGCATGGAGCAGGCGTCATTTCCGGTAACAACTGTGGCTTAAACAAATCGGAAATTGTGTGTCTTTACAATTACTAACGCGCCTAGCAACACTTCTTCCATCCATACGAGTCGGTTAGAATGGCTGCCCGCAGTAATTCCCCCTCGGCGATTGAATCTCCCTCGTCGAAGCAACTCTCCAGATCTCTTTGGGCGCTACGCCGCAAATGTGCACATTATGTCATGATTTTTCCATGGAGTAGAGGTTGCCTTGCCGTAATTCCAATCAGCATGGACAGTCTTGTAAATGTATAGGTCCGTACTGTTGACGAGACGGTACCAGTCGTTTGAACGGTACTCCTTCTTACTCATCGCTAAGTCTTACAGTCAGTAAACAAGCGTTCTTTGAGAGATTCCAACGACTTACGCGGCTGTGGATTGATCTGTGTACATGCATCCGAAAGATCACACTTGTCGCGAAATGCTGAGTGAGAGAAAAACCCTACGTAGACCTTCGGATGCTTCTTCAAAGTACCATAGGTTTCTTCTCGGACATCTTCTTCCCCAAAGACTGTCTGTATATCCTTCCAGTCGTATCGATCGTAGTGCTCGTGTCGGTGGAAGATTACAGCTGAAGCCATGTACCAATTTTCATTCCTAAGGTAGTGTCAGTGTATTGTTTTTGTACCAGCTTAGCATGGGCCGACTTGCGGATGATTACGGTCATCTTGAAGACAATGGCCACGCCTTCCCAGTCATGTCTATGTCCCTGAAACAGGTGCGAATCGTGCACATAATACACGTCGTAGTTGATTCTCCACTCTCCCTCAGAAGAATGGCCTTCTTTATCTGGGCAGTAAGCTGCGCTCACGTAGACTGGGAAGCTACCCCCTTTAGAATAAGCTGGCAAAATTAAAAGGTGTACAACAGACGATGGCCAAAGACCTTACCTCCTGTTTAGGGCCCCGGATTCCTGCAGTCAGCACCCGGATTGATGGAAGCGCTTGGATGTGTGCCATAGATTGGGACCGTTCCCACAACTTCCATGATTTAACGCACCCTCTGGATAGCATGGGTCCTAAAGGATTGTGAGAAGGTCCGACTTGATTCGAAAACCTTAACGTACCATGGTCGGGTCAGTTCTAGCGTACAGAAACACTGGGGCGTGCTGAACAGCAGGATTCAAGTCGTCAAAGCCATATTTTTCCGCTATAGCGTCGAAGTTGTCGAACTGGCTCGCATGAAAGGCGGCTGGGTCCACGCCTGGAGGCCTGGGAGGGATTTCCGCCTTACGCTGCCTCATTTTCTCCAGGAGCTCTTCAAAGATATTTTCACCGAAAAGGCTCGATGGCCCAAGGGCACTGCGACCCTTACGCATTCCCGGATAAGGGTAACACCACCCGGAAGGAATCATAGGCAACAGAAGAGCGAGATAGAAAGGAAACATATTGAATCAGCAACCTTGGCAGAGATAATAATTCGGTCGACAGAGAATGTATCAGATACGAGCTCGTTTTAATCGTGTTTTGAGGCGCCACAAAGGCGTATAGAGACAGCGAGGCCTACTTTAATGACACAGTGGTCAGAGACTGTGGCATCCTTTTGCATTGCTTCAAGATGGAACAGTCCGGCGGCACAGCTTTAGGCCTTCAATTCTCGTCCATCGGGATTGTCGTTAGAGAGGCTGATGATGTTAGGCCCCCGTACGGCGCTGTATTCCAGCTACAGGTGAGGCGAGAGGACCTCATGGACTGCTGAAACCTTGCAGCTGCCGGTTGCCTCAAAACAGACGCTGTGCTCATACCGCCGCAGACGAAAATATCTGCTGACTTTCAAACAATCCAAGCCTGAGAACTCGTGGAAACTCGCACTTATATGCCGCAGGCCTGTAGTCTTCAACTTCAGCATCACATCTAGGCTAATACATCTTCACCTTTATAAAGCTGTACTCAGCATCTCAACGTCGTATGACTCTTCGAAAGTAAGAGAACGGTTTCGCTTGTCTAAATTAAGATCCCAGCAATTCCAGACTGCTCAGAGATAAGGCCGCCGTCAGTGCCTCAATGAATGCCACTGTTTGTCTGAACTTTCCGACGCCGCATGCATTCTCAAGACTGAAGCCTATCAATGTGCGCATCCCATGTGTATTATCGGGTTATATCGGAAAACCAGCCTGAACTTGTGGCTTTCAGGCCCTTGTTAACAGATTCAAAGGCAAGGCTTCTCCTCTCCGGAGAGGTAGTCTCCGCATTCCGGATTATTGTGTTGAATATGTATCCTTCTAGATAATCTTAACACTGACGCGAACTCTGCCTAGCTCCTGTGGCTAATTTCTTAGCCCCGAAGCACTCGACTTGGAACTCTATATGCACACCATGTATATATAGACCAGGCATGTGTAGGCAAGCGGATTTGCGTCCCAGTGTCGACGGACTCTGTCGCTGCTAGCTGCCCTAAGGTATGACCCCAGAACCAATGTTCCTGCTGAAAGGAGCTTTGACGGAGTTATTCAGGAGTCCAATCCGCTCGTTCGAGCCTGCATCGTCTTTGCCTTGTTTTGAGTTTGTTCGCCAGAGATGGATGCCTCTCGCCGTGGCGCTGCTGCTCGTTGAGGATGCTGTGCCGCATGTCGGGGTGTAACCGATCTCGCCGCACTAAGCCACTCAGCTGCGCTTCGTTGAAGAGGGACTTGTGTGAACCATTGATATATGAAACACTTGCGAACTTGTCCAAGTGTCGCATAAGACTACGTGCCCCATACCTAGTCTTCCAGGACCGCTCTCCCAGACTTCCGTGATACGGCTCCTTTCGACCTCCCACGCATTACCAGTTGCAGTTTTGCAAGTCTCTCTTCACGCATACCTCCGAAGACTTAAGAAACGGGAAAGATGTACAATTACCACCGGCGCATTGTCCTGGAGTCGACCGCGTTCGGCCTTAGTTTGCTTCTTTTAGGAGTCAACATCGCCCTGATAATCGTGCTTTGGCGTGCGCCTCGAGCCGACCACTTTCGAATAACGGAAGATGAACTCCCCGTCAAAAGGTAAGTTGCCTATTCTGCATCGGGTTGACTCACGACTGAAAGAATCTAAGAGGTACAATCCCGTTGTACATTCTTACCCCTATTGTCACTTTAATACTCGCTTCCGTCAATTCCGCGCTCTACCGCGTGCAAAAAATCACGTTAGTATACCCCGTCATTATGGCCAGCATTCAGCTTGCTTCATGGTCCACTACGCTTGGCTTGTGGAGCAACTGTAATTACTGGGGCGAGTACGCATTCGACTTATGCTATACGCTGTATCTGGATCGCTATAGATTTCCGCTCTGGGAGGGGGGTGCCGCTTGGTTTGATCGTAACCAGTACGTTTCTAACATGTTTTCTTATGATTCTGTAAGTTGGTCCTTTAACATCATATCTTCACCTATGACTAACAGCACTCAGATACTTTGTATACTTATGTATAGCAGTGATCGAGTATCGACGTGAAGGCCGCAAGAAAATCCGGGAAATTGAGCTTACAACTGGGGATGGAACAGGCTTGAGGGGCGGATAATGCTAGTATGGGCGTATGCACAAAACATGTTGGAGTACATTGGAGTTGGGAGCCGCAATATCACATAAATTCTTAGGGTTTTGAAGGATGGTATGGGCGCCGATCAAAGCACATGGTAAGATGTCATTTTGAGAAGTCTGAAGCGGGTTATATTCGCGGCTTTTTCTTCAATCTTGAATATCCGCCTCGACAGTGAACAAGTCAAATGTGAGAGATGGCAAGTATTGTAAATTGTCAGGACAAGATAGAAATTCCAGTTTGCGCATAGCATGACGACACTTACAGACGCAACTAGAATCGCTTGGGAAGGAATTCAATCGGAAGTGAAGCGTGGCGTGCCTTAGGATGATCTGCCAAACTGCCGCGCACGTATGTACACGTCTATATCCAGACATCAGTGCAATACTACGGTCGTCATGACCTGAGATCCATGACCGTGAGCAAGTCTGGCGCAGTCTAAATTCTAGCGCATGTATGAAATGCAAATACATCCATGGCCGTGCTCTGTGTCACACTCGCATACTTTTAGTCGGTGCAACTCTTGTCCATTCACACTCTAACATTAGGCTGTTCTTAACAGCAGGGACTTCCTCAGGCAAGAGAAGAAGAAGCCTTCTCTCCTTAGTTTCTAGCATGAGTGCGCAGAGCCCCAGAATATCAGCGACCGGCGCGGTTGTGCATCGCAAGTAGGAAAGTCCTCGCGCCCTAGCACTGCCTACCCCTTTCATAGCCACTCACTCATATCCGTCGAAGCACACGTGTGCCCTATTTTCATGAGTGATGTGTACAAATTTAAGCTGTTTCCAGCACTCAGCTCTCTCGCTTGGAAACGGCATTGTCAGCGACTCCGCCAGGTCGTGCCAACAACTATGCCTTCTCCCTGCCGCCGCGCCTCCATCATCTATGTGTCACTCACAGCACAGCACCTCGACTTGAACTTGAGTCACAAAGACACAGCAAGACTCCGTGTGATACTACGGTATAACCTCGTCGGAGAGTGTCTGAGGCAACGTTGAATCCTGACTGGATTGCACCCGTGCCACTCATCGCTTTCGCCGTTAGCGACAGTCTTTAGCACCAGCAACGATGGAAGATCGCGTTGAAACGTCCGGTTCCGTGACTATGCGAATAGACTTGCAATATACCCTGTTATATATGTGCCTTCAAGAGACACTTTAACTCCGTTCAGCTGCGCGTTTTTACTGCATCTTCGCCGCTCTCACTAAGTGGTGCCGTCAGAATGACCACAGTGCATGATCTTCTATGCCAACACCGTTATTTAAATCCCAATCCTTCAAGATCTCAGCCACTGATCAAAAGGAAGACGTCCATTCACGACGGTATTTGAAAAAGACACTTGTCAACTTGACACAGAATGGCGGCAAAGGTAGTGTGCGATATTAGATTATAAGAAGCTCGTCAGAATGGTAGCTGAGTAGACATTAACGATTACTCTTCTTAGAAACCCAAACAATCTCCCAGGCATTCCAAGACGCCAACAACTCTCCAAATTTCTTGGAAAAGACAGGAATATGATTACAATGAAGTGCAATCCAACCATGATCGTGTTTGCTGCACTCTTCTCTGCCACCTGCGCAACTCCATTCTCAGCAAACAACACTCAGCCTATCTTAGCCGATTTTGCCCGCACTGGAAGCGAATGCAGTGGTTGGGGGTGGTATACGATCTACTTTGGAGATTCCTCACGTAGTGAATTCTGCGCCCATAGAATGTCATCTTCTACAGTCGTCGATGAGATCAGGACGTGGAGCGACCAAGAGCGGGTATGGCTGATGGAAATATACTTCACCGACAATACGTTCATGAGACTTGGCGACCCGAAGCACAATACCACGAATCTGGCGAATCAGTCCCTAAAACTGAACCCATTCAATACGACTATCTGGAGGACCTGGGGTCCTTGGGCTACGGGGATCTTCGTGCTTTTTACAGTAGATTGTGCGCTCTGACCTGCTGGTGCACACTGCAAACGCGTTTATCTCGCTTGATCTCCATTTCCATATCCCGGGCTTTCTTGGTAAACCTACGGGCTTGAGGGAACGTGCTCGAAAGTTTTGCGATATAGATTTTTTGACGAACAAGGCACCGGCTGGTAGCGCAAAGACTACACAAGCTCGCGTTCCGGGGCACCGTGGGGGCCTTCTTGTTTGTTGATCGTCCTTCGCATCTCGCTCCTTTCAGCAAATGCATTCAGCTTGGAAAGCGTCCCAAGGTTTCTAGCAAGCCACATCATGATGGAAATTAACAATGGCGTTGATATAAGACGCAGTGCTTGCACCGATCGATAGTTGCCATCTCTCAGCATTCGCGCCTACACTCGTGTTACGACGCTATAATGCGTTCAGCCATTCTTTTGTCTTTGCCTCTGGTGGCACTTGCCACTCCGGCGCCTGTTACGCCCGCACACTCTCTATTCAGCCGTGATGAGATCGTTCCTTATATCATCGAGGACAAATGCCGCAATGAGGGAGAAAATCCGTCATATTACGACAAGATGATCCATGCTGTCCAGACAGCCAGGGAGATGGCCGCAGTTGCGGTGCGAGAGTGGTGGGACGAGGGCAAGCACGGAGAGGTCGCTGCAACGTATCTTGGTATCCCGGACGACGGAAAATACAAGGACAATGAATTTGCACAGATTGCACACGCCAACCTGCGCAGGGTCTCGCTCCTTAGCGGAGCGGTACCACTCATGAGCAAGTTCGTCGATGTCAGCTGTACGGATAAGTGGAACAGCTGCGAAGATATCCTTGAGAGTGGCAAGTAAGTGATCCTAACCAAGCGTTGTTCTAACGTTGCCCAAGAGCCAGCGCTAACCGACATCGGGAAACAGAAAAATCGCTGGCTATGCGATGAACGACTTTGGCATCTTCACCGGGTACACTTACGATATCGTATTCTGCCACCTTTTCTTTCTCACAGATACGCCGGACGGTATTTATAATATATGGAAGGATCAACCAAAGGAAAACATTGCTATGGACTGGCTTGAGAACGACGCTGGAAAGGCGTTGCATGAAATGATGCATATCAACCTCATTACTGAAGACCGGCCCCACAGTTAGTTTGGCAATGTGCAATAGTTATGCAGAATACTGACAACGGCGGACAGTTATCGATCAACGTTACCAAGGCAAGCGTGTCTATGGATCAGCAATGGTCGCGGAGTGGGTGACCCAGTACAAAGCGAACCCTGGAGACGTCATCACCAATGCCGACAGCTATACGCAATTTGTCAACGCTATCTTCTTCAAGAATAAGTTTGGCTTCCTACCGCCCCCAACCCGCGAATCGCCTCTGGTACCACAACTTCACTGTGGTGGCGAAGACGACAGGTATTCTGATTCCAGCATTGCAGAGCGACATGTGGGTCCGTTCTGCGAGAAATTGGGTGACACTTATCAAGTCAACACCCGGGGGGAACTGGCTGAGCAGTACGACGAAGGAAAGCCCGAACACGTGGAGATGAGAGCAGTCTGGAAACACCCCACTCGTCTGCAACCTGATGACGTTGAAGCCCAATGTAAAGAGTCGCTGCTGCGTACAATCCACGGATGCGACACAAACTCGCATTGGAAGCATGGTGGAGTGCAAACCTGGGGCGATGAGAGCTACTCCTACTTCTTTACACCCAAGCACGATCGACCATCGCAGCCAGACAAGGTTCCTGGGAAATGCGATGTGTGGTACAAGTTCTGGTACGATGAATTCTACATCTACGGCGGTGGATGGGCGGGTCACGATCACGGCCAGGAAAAGCTACTGCCCAACTTGAGGCGATGCGGTGTCGTGTCTGAGTGGCGCTTCGACTATTATCCGGATATCAGGAACGACGGAGTAGAGTGGGAGGCTTACGGACGCCTTCCCATTGGACCACAGCAGTGGGATTGTGTACGACAAGCCGTGGTTGATAGCGGTGGACCTTCCGACATTGGCTGTGGAGGTAGTTAGTTGTGCACGCAAGATAGCAGCAGCGTCCGTTCTATCTATACCTTGATTAGTTATTTGTAATACCTCTTTTGAGCGCTTATATGCGGCATACCTCCATTCTCTTCCCAAGGTTCTTCTTGCTCCACCTCATTACCCGCCACCCCCTCCGGCCAATCCACACCCCTCTATTCCGAATGCCAGACACTGGAGTTCTATGCAACCCTTGACAGTAATTGGGTATGTAGACGAGTTGTATGTCTCAAAGGAAGGTTCGGGATTCATGGGAACCCTAGCCGCCCCGCGCAGCGAATACACGGCGCTCCAACACCAACAGGAATTGAAGAGACCAGATGTAGTTAGAAATACGAGAACGACCATGGGAATGGCAATCAGGGCATCTTTGATAAGAACCATATACCAATGGGCCCTTCCTCGGATTCCCACCGCGTATGTCAATTGGGTGAACGCGGCACTACATAAGAGCAGTGCCATAATTCCGAGAAGAAGTATGTGTCGACAGTTGAGTCCCACGGGTGGCATAATCCACAGAACTAGGAATGCTCCGACGGATGAGATGAAGACGGGGGAATGAGCAAGAAGACAGAGCAAGTGTCCATGTGGCCAGGATTTGCCACCAATTGAGATACGCTTATTTGGTCTGTAGGTATAGATGGCTCCAGACCAGCTCGTTGTGTCGGAGTAGTGATAAAGCGATCTGTGGCGCTTTAGATGCGGCGCAGCCTCCTGTAATATCTCAATCTTGAACTTGATGAACCCCCGTGACAGATACGTCGATTCTTGTCAGATTTGATGGTATCTGAAGATGTCACGGTGACAGAAAGATTGATTGAAGATGGGTTGACTGATTGTATTCTGGTGTGTGCTTGTGTGTGAGGCTGGGGCCTGACACCGGTTTTGATGTTCCTTCTCTGGGCGCCAAGGCTGCACAGGGCACTAGCCACTGCAGAATCACTAGCCACATGTCCTCAGACAGTACCGGTACATACAACTTCTCCCAGTCCTCATCTCCAGTCCCAGATGGGATGTCCATAAACTGGCTTACCATCTGACAATTCTTCAGTGCCACTAGCTGAGTTTTCTGCGTTCAAAGTTGACGCAGGTAGAGCAGTTGTATTCTCGTTATACCGCTCGATGCCAGGGCCATTGGGAGCCACAATTTCCATGTGAATCGTTGCAGGGTGGCCTAGAAGGTCTTGCATCCCTCACAGATTCTGATTCGAAGCCCCCAATCCTACTTTCCTTGTAGTCCAGGTGTATTCCGTATTCATATTACCAAATTCCGCTCCCCCGGCATCCCCAGCACCGTCACACCATGCACCCTCAACGTACACAACACCCCTTTACAAACCGTTCCACTCAACCCCGCCAACCGCACCGGCGTACTCATACTATACTTCCCCGCATAAGTCGCCATTCTCCCAGCCTGCAGCGACTGCCCATCCGAAAACTGCATTCTAAACCCATGTAGAGCATCCGTCCCCCTCCCTGCTTCAAAGTCCCGCACCGTGAAGCCAATGAAACTGCTAATAGAGGTATTATGCGGCCGTAGGTATAATTTATTCTCTATGAGAGTGGAAGAGTTGGATGTGAACGTAGTGTCGCCGATTCGCATGTATGCTTCGTCCGTGAAGTATAGATCGATTACGGAGATCTTGACTTCGTCGCTATAGGTTTTCATTGCGTAGACGAGGGCACTGTTGTTGAGTCGGTGGGCGCAGAAGGGAGCGCCTTTGTAGCTGCCGAAGCCTTGGGTGTGCCAGTCCCATATTTCGCAGTATTCGAGGGTGTCGTTGAAGGGGTTGAAGGTCCAGGTATAGGAGGGAGATGTGAAGAGGAGAAGTGCTGTGAGGATGGTTCTAATGCTGGCGCGGAAGATCATGATGTATGTGCGATATACGGTAGGAAATTTGTGGAGTTCTCTTAGATAGCTATCATAACAAGATTATGCAAATAATTGGCTGTTATTGGGGTGTTTGGGGTCGATGATGGAATCTTCATAAGAGTTTCTCAGTCATCCACTCAAGGTGAGTAACTTCGCCAAGTCCACATCAAGCACCTGATAGATCTAGCTAGAACACTAGTCATCGCTGGGGGAAGAGTAATCATAGGAGCTTCGGTACTGCGACCACTAAGTCGCAATTTCGACGACGGTGAACAACGCCACACCGATATATCACAAAATAGGCTATCACTAGCAGTAAAATATCATTGCAGCGTACATGTTTTCTCCTCTCGATCAAGACCGACAATACACACAGGGTATACCGTAAACCAAATGTGCATGACAGCGCAGCGCCCTTCCAACCCGCTCATTATCATTCGTCCCGACACCATGCAACCCCCGCAAAGTTCCACCATCTCATCCACCACCTTTTGATCCCTACTTCCTGGCATGCAAAAACGTCACCGTCGCACTAGCCAACAACGTAATGACCAACAAGAACATAAACGCCGAGTCGGCCGTGTTCTGGCGACACCTCTCATTGAGCTTGCCCAGCTCTCCCAACGTAGCATACCAACATTTCTCCTTTTCGCAACCGCCGTTGATAATGCTGATTTTATTCAGTTCGAAGCGGTTCCTGTCCGAGGTGCCGGAGCAGTCGGCGCCTTTGAGTTTGATGGCTATGAGCTGTGGGGGTTGTTAGTCATTGGGTGACGAATTGAGCTCTTCGATATATCTGTGTGAAGGCCAGGGGCTTCTTGAATTTGTCGATGAAGAACATAAAATCCGTCGGAGAGAAAGATATAGTCAAACTCACCACACCGCCCGCCAAATTGATCAAGGCAACAATGATATCAATACCCGCGCCAATGATGCTGTTCAGCGCCTCCACCCATGTAGCAGCCAGGCCGAGCAGAGCACCAACGACCGAGACGCCGCCGACGAATGCGGCAAAACCGAGGGTTACCGGGAGGCTGCCGTAATTGTGGCCGCGGACGAGATCTACAGAGAGGCCGAGGACGACGATGGCGAAGAGGAGTTGGGCGCCGCGGAGGACGAAGTTGATGACTGGGCTGGTCATGGTGGTGTTGGGAGTCGGAAGACGAAAGGATGCGAGAGGATATTCAGACCGGTGGGATATTGGATCCGCAAGGAACAGTTGATATGATACTGGTTGGTCGACTCAAGATTAACAAGGCGTCAAGGGGCGAACGTAGTATGGGCCACGTGACGCAAACTTCCCGTGAAACACTTCTGCAACGTCAAAAATGCAGAAAGAAAAGAGGACGAAAGAAATCAAACCGGATGATTATAAGCGGCGCACAAGGCTATATACCCCATCCCCAAGCGCCTCAACGATTCTGGGCGGCACCCCGACTCCTCCGCTGTGCCTCCCTGACTGCATGTTTTGAAACCCTGGGAACGCTGTCGAAGGATCGCTCGGCCTTGCAGTACGGATTCACAACCAATGGAATCATAGATACGGCAGTTACGCCCGGCGGAGACAAGGCTGACGGGTCCTAGGCACCGGGGACATGGTGTGAGAACGGCTTGTTGCACTGTAAGGCGAGTGCAATTTCATCTAAGTGTATGGGGGCGAGAATGATGTGAGGATGGATTAAGCTTCGGGGCTGGCTGAGTCAGCAAACGGGGGCTGGGGGAGAGGCGAAGCTTGTCGGACGATCAAGTGCGTTAACAACCATTTCTGGTCAAGCATCGCACAGCAGAGGATACTACGCAGCGTCTGTTCAATACCACAGTATGTTCAGAACTATGAAGAATTTTCCCATCGAATCGAGCTATGAAACTAGGTACCTACGTACTCAAGGTTGTCGTGCTATGTTTGTCTTGTTCGCCTCTTTTTCTATCGGCTAAAGAGCATGTATGCACGCACCGCATGCAATAGGAAAATTGCCGATGCAGGTATTTTCTTTCAATCCTGCTGCCTAGAGCAAAAGTTGCCAGACTCGGAAGACATTTGTGCAAATCAATTGTCTCTGGACACCTTCCGTGTGGAGTTTGGTAGATTGCCATGTTCCGTACATTGAAAATGCTCACAGTTCTACATGTGCAACATCCCACACGAGAGATACGAGAAATACACATAATCACACTCTATCCCTTCTCGCCAAACACTCTATGTACCTCGCCCTCCTCTATCCCAAGAACACCGGGACCCCATACACCACAGCCGCCGCCCCATTCAAATACCTCATCACGCACGCCTCCCTCGCCTGCCTCACCGCCTCATCCAACCCCACACCCTTCTTCCTCCCTTTCTCCCCATCCTCCCCAACTTCACTCCTTTTATCACCCTTCACCCTCTCACATCTCGACCTAGATCTCGCCTTCCCACTCGCCGCCCTTGCCCCTTCTACCTCTTCCTCCACCATCCTCCCCTTCCCCCGTCCTTTCTTCGCCGCCGTCTTAGGCGCTTCCTCCTCCCTAACCTCCTCCCAAAGCCCCCACAACTCCCCCGCCCTCACAGCCAACCGATCGCAATCCTTATCCGTGACATCCCACAACATCCCCACCACCGCCGGCGCCCCAGCCGTCAGATACGACGCCAACATGCCACTAGGCTCATACACTCCATTCGTCGTCAAATGCACCGATGAGCAACCAAACAGCAGCGCAGTTGCGCACCCAGGTTTCGTAGCGTCGGGACCCGGATACAAGCGACGCACGGCTTTACTCTTGACGAACTGGGCGCCGCTGCCGTGGCCAAAGTAGAGGAGGAGGTCATTCGTTCTCAGCGCGCTCTCGAATTCGGACTCCGAAGGTGGCCGATTCGTGATGTGCGTCCAGGGGCCGGACAGACTATCTAGGCGGGGCTTGAGCGTCTTCAGGGTATGTGTGAGGTCGCCCGATGGATTAAGAATGCTAGTTCCACCGGCGGTGGTGGAAATGTAGTGACCTGGCTCAGCGTCGTCGATGGTCGTGGGTGATCTTGCTGCGAGGAGCCGTTCGCGGAGAGCCTGGAGTGAAGGCAGACGGGATATTGCAAGTTTCTGTAGACAAGGTAAGGACTCCCAGGGGAACGTGTGCAGGCTCTTGTCGAGGATGAGAATCGTGTGCGTTTTGTCCGGAGCTGCACCATGGCATGCTCGATGGTAGGCACGCAAAGCATCCAGCGTCTCGATGACCATGGAATCGAAATCAATCTCATCGTAGGCGTTCCGCTCTCCGTTGAACTGCAAGATGTCTACCACGAAGTATATGAGATCCATGAGCGCTTCGTCAAGATCGAGATTCTCGTCGGTCGCATCACCCAGCCCAATGAAGAGATCCAGAACCCGAGGATCCAAAGCCGGGTGTGCCTGAGCTCCTTTGCCTTGCCGTGATGGCAAGTGCTTGTTGAGCGTGGCCTCAAAGGACTTGCGGAAGCGGGCCATCAATGTTGGCTCGCGAGAATGTTGGGAAAATACCCCTTTGAAGCCACCAAGCCATATATTTTCAATGTTGAGAAGGAGCTCATGAAGCCTGGTATCCAGTGCTTCACGCTCCGTCCACCATTGCAGCCGCTTCTCCTTTGTGGTCATGTCTTTGGCAGTCCGCGTCGAGAAGTCGCTGAGCTCGATAATCTCTTCAAAATCTTTTTTGCCATCGTCAAAGGTGAATTCTACTTCATCCAGGTCCCGAGACGCATGCCGTGCCATTGGCAGACGGATCACGAATGGTGACTGTCCAGCATCATAGCGAGTAATGTACAGCTCATCATGATCTTCGTTCAACGAGAGAGATATTGCAGTCCAGTTCTTCGGTATTATGTCGATGTACTCTCTCTGGAAGTCTGAAGCTGCCGACAACTGCTCTCGCTCGGAGATGATTAGTGCCGGCCATGCCAGATATTCATCGCGTGACAGCTTCTCCTGCTCGACCTGGACGATTGCTTGAGCATGCTTAAGCGACCTTGTCCTTGGAATTTCTGCATCGTGTTAAGTCGCCGACGGATGGGTTTGAGCTATCTGAAACTTACCACTCATATAAGCCGCATACAACGGGTGCAATGCTCCCTGCGCATCCTCATTAGAAACCGCCGACAACAACACAGTTACCGACGCCAGAGCAAAGGAAGCCTGCTGAAAGCTGGCAGCCGATCCAATCTGAGCACACAGATTGTGGGATTCCAAGAGACGGTCCCGAGCTTCACGCAGGGATGCGATGAAGTCCTCCTTGACCGACTTCTTGACCCTGCCGCCTCTAGTTGTGGCTGTCGCTGCGATTGTCCTTTTCGTCGATACAATTCCAGAGTTCTTCCGATCCCTGTCCCGTACGGCAGGAAATGCTATGGTCGACTCCGGAAGAGTGTTGAAGGTGAGGTCGGTGGCGAGCTGTTGCATGCCTCTTGACAAGCTCGCCTTGAAGCTTAACCATGCGTGAGACACGCTTTTCTCCGCACCCCTCTCGATCAGCTGAGCTTGACTGAGTAGCTCAAGCGCTTTAGAAACGTCTTCCTGGAGAAGATTTACCAGGGCTCTTCGACGTGCAATGTCAGCTTGAAGACGGCAGAGCGATAAGCACTCATCTCCAATACTCGTCGGCGGGGTGGGAGTGGTCTGTACATTCTTCACAGGAGCCTTGCGTGGGGCTCTTGCGGTCGTCTTGCGGGCAGTTGGGGCGCCTGGCTTTCGGCCCCTAGGTGCTCTTGTCGTAGGTTTCTTTGCAGGCTCGGAAGCCTCGAGACTAACCGCGGCCATCTGCGTGGTAAGACTGTCCATGTTTGCCGAGCTACCCACCATCTCCTCAATGAAAGAGGGCGAGGAAAGCCCAGACAACAAGCCCTCCAACCTTTCGTATGCAGAAAGCTCTTCGTCGAATTCTTCATTAGCATGGCGGATTCGTGCCATGGATGAGTGATAGGCGGCCATGAAAATATGATTCTCCCGCAGGCATTTCTCGGGAACCGCCAAAGCAGATTGTGCTTTATCTGTACGCCCTCCTTGCACCCAGTACTCAGCTCTTCGGCTAGCATTGTCCACAATGAGAGATCGGGCGTTGACAGCAGATGCTACCATTTCTGCCTGCTCCGCTATGTAGACCGCTTCCTGTAGCAAGCCTTGATGGGCGTAGATGTGTGATTGGAGCATAAGACCGTGGTAAAGTCGGGGTACTAGCGGCCAAAAGCTAGGGCCGTCCAGAGACCCATGAGTAACAGACATGACCAGCGGGATCCCTTTATCGTTTCGCATCGTGCTTAGGGGATCAAAAGAGACCATGACGGTTTTATCTCCTTCGGTGTCACTCCCTGAGGGAGCCACTGGAGATGTTGAAGTTTGCTTATTTTCCAGAGCGGCCCATATTCTCCGGTTGAGAGCAACGCATTGCCTCACGCGTCTGGCAGCATCCTGGTGGTGTCCAGTATGGAAGGCTAGAAGAGAATGCACATAGCAGGCGTCCGCGAGAATCCTATTGAATCGCGTCCGGCCTGATAATGTCGTGGAGGGGTCAGCTAGACTCATAAACCCGGAGTCTTGTCTAGCAATCGTTTCTGCTGCAGTTAGGGATGTTTCACTAGTGTTAATTAGTAAGAGTACCATCGATAAAATAGAATACACCGACCATTTGACCGGATTTCCAAGTTGAAGCAGGTACTCGGCATAACCTAGATGCCACTGCAGTCTCGCCTCAGTGGACGTCATTACATCCGATGCCATCTTCTCCGTCTTTGCGAACAGAAGCCCAGCTTTCCCCGTATATCCAAGTCGAAGAAGCTGCAAGGCTAGATGAGAAGTATTCTTGACTAGACGAGAGCGGTCCACGGCATTCTCGAGCTCCAGGATCCTAGAAATGAGATATTGCAGCTGAACCGCATAGTACTCCTCGCCCTTTACAGTTAGGTAGTCAGAGGCGGCTTGCAAGTCAGTTAACCACAACTCAACATCATCCACGCGCTCGGAAAGATCTTTCCAAGAAGAGGAGGAGCTCAGTAACGCTTGCCAAATCAAAACGCACTCCTTTATAGTGGAAGAATAAGATGAGGAGTCTTGTAGACAAAGCTTGAGTTTCCAAAGAGCCGTGAAATGGCTGCAAAATCTCTCCAAGCCCTCATCTTCGGTACCTTGCACATCGATTTCCATAACATCTTCCAGATTGGCGAATTCATGCTGATGTAGCAAATCCGGTCGTTCTTGTGATAGCCGAAATAGAACCAAAAGCGCCCTTTGACGTCGAATGGGAAAGGTTTCTGGAGCATATATCTCCCGTAGGCGCTGGGAAAGCGCTTGAAGTGAAGCACCCAGGCTGGTATCCCATACTCGATTTTTCGAAAGAATCTTGGCATATAAGTGCAGCTGGTACTCCAACAGGAGTCCTCGTTCGGTGGGACCCAGTTGCGGGTTATCGTAGATGGCAAGTTCACTGGAATCGTCGGTGCCGAACTTGAGAAAGGAGCGCTGATACCACTTAATCGCCCTTGCAAGGCCCGTCGTAGACTCGTCACTCTCGAATACGCATTGTAATGGAAGTGTCTGAGCCAAGGCTCCAGCGTTACGAAGGACACCAAACTCTGTGAGCGTTTCGATACATTGTACAATGGCTTTTCGAGACGCTGAGGCATCACCTCGGGATTCTAGTGCCTCAGCGAGTCTTTCCAATTTCATGGTGAGGAGACCAGCATGTTGTTCGCTTAGAGGCCTTGATCGCAGAATCTCGGCTGATCTCTGCATTGCGCGTAAGGAGAGCTTGTCGGTACCGTTGGGCGTCTTGAGTTGCAGATGAAGGGCCCAATAAGCATTGGAGACTTTAGCAAACGCATGTTGCAGGTCATGTGCTCCCTCGATCTCGTCATTCGTAGCGTTATCGAAATGTTTCAATATGGAGATACAGTCGTGCAACATAGTATCCACAATAACCCAGTGGGGTTCCCGATCCGAGCCAACTGGTATTTTGCAACACATACAAGCCGAATCCAGGATACTCTTGACATAGTTCGCCAGAAATTGAGTACGTTGTTTGTACCGAGGCTGGTGCCGTGGTTCCAAATCAGAAGCAACACTGGTGCCAAGATATCGCGCGGTGAATCGAACAGCTGCTGAAATACAGTTCAAGGCTAGGGTTTGGAGTTGTGGGCCCGATGCCAATCCCAAGTTGTTCTTTGACAGTGCTTTTGCAGCAGTGCGGCGTAAAGCACTTGCCTGCATGAAAAGAGAATCCAGCTCAGAGTGAGAGCCACCGAGATTCCCGGAGAGAGCGTTCAAAGCATCCGAGATTGCTGGGTCTGGGCCCCCTTGGTCAGGATCGTTCAGGTAGACACCGAGAGAGAGAACGGCACCTTGCACAAGCCTCGTGGCAGCTGCGGCAGCCGACTCCTCGCGCAGCGCAGACGACCCTGACTTCCCCAGCCATCGCAGAGCTTCAGCAGGAAGATTCGCTGATTGCGCAAGGGAGCTCAGAGTATTCGCGGCCAAAGCGGCCGCACTGGACTTCCCTCGCTTCTGAAGTGTCGCCAGGTGTTCAGAGCTTCCCACAAGGTCCGTGAAGAGCAGCTCCGCGACTTTGTACTTCTTAACTGCTGACAACTCAGACCTCCGGGCAAAAGTAATCATGCATTTCGTGAAAGGCTCCAATAGCTCTTTCTCCTCATTCGTTACATGATTTGCCAACTTCCACCATCTTTGCCGGATCTTGAAAGCCAGATGCTGCAAGGAGAGAACGACGTCGGGCGGGGGTTGAAGGTGTTTCTGATCAAGCGATGCATCCTCGGAGCGGGAGATACTGGGACAAAGAGCTAACACACTTTGAGCAAGGTTTTCGAGTTGTCGGAGTGTCTTTGGATCAGCATTGGACACTTTTGCCATGTGACAGATGAGGTTAGCCGGTGAAGATGGGTTGGATAGTTTCAGATAGGTCCATGCTTCTTCCACCAGCCGTGCGCGTCGCAATCTTGCCATCAACCGCAAAGCATAGGTCTGAAGGCTGACTATAAGGGGTAGTGTCGGTGATGTCAAATCGAAATCCCCAAATTCCAGCAATGATGCTAGACTTTCCTTCTCTTGCGCAACAGTTGCCTTCGGAGCCGCGGCCCCCTTCTTCAATATCCGACCATTGCTGGGGAGTAGAAACTGTTCCAACCGTTTCTTCAGCATCCGTAGCTCCTTCACAGCAAGACCGTCCTGTCCATGAGCTACAAGCTTTCCAATGAGCGCCAGTATTCCACTTTCCACCTGCAGCGCCGGAGCATCCTTTCCCGCAATCTTCGCTGCCTCCGCCGACCTCAAGTATGCAAATGCAATCCGTGCGCATTCTGCTGTAGCGACCAAACCTGGATCCGGTCCAGTTGTCAAGCATGACGAGTAAGACAATGAGCGGCGAAGGGTAGTGGGCTTTCGTGGGGAATTGGTAGTCTGCGGTACAGATCGCTCCTGGAGGGGTTTCTGAGTAAGTGAAGAGCTCCGTGAGAACGTTCGGCGCGGCGTCCCTGAAAGCGCTGGTTCGGTGGGTGAGGGGGGTTTCGATTTCGCGGTCTTAAGCGGCCGGTGGGATTTCAGGGCGTCGGAGAGGGACTTGAGAGTTATGTTCGCAACTTCGGTAGCTAGAATATATCTTTCCCTAGGCGTTGAGAGTGTAACTGCCTTCGTGGTGGTGCCTGCAGCTGTCCGAGCTGTCGCAGAGGCTGTTTTCCCTGCCTTCGCAGCCTGTGCCTTATTCGATTGCGCTCGGCTTCCCCTTACGTTCTCCTTCTCAGCTGAATCATTCGTATCTACCGCCAGAAGGTCCCGCAATTCCGCAACGGTTGACTCGGTACATGTTGAGATGGATCGGAGGTCTGTTTTGACATCTTCCATACGGGCGCGAGCCGTAGCGTTCTTTGTCGCCATCGATTCAATGAAGTACGACCAGTACAGGGCAGTCAGAGGGTTTCTCTATAGGGGTAGATTATACATTATAAGATGTTGGAGGGTTTCGTGAATCTTGAAAGTCGCACAAACATTGAGACCGACGCTGTGTTTTGAGTTAGCCGCTTTAGGGCTAGCGCAACTGGCATCGCGTAACTATGCATTTGAGTCTTGGCAGGCGACCTCGACCCAGACAGCGATCGCGCAAACTACACGACTTCGGGCTGTAGAAGAATAGGACAAAAACAGGATGAATATTCAGAAGTGTCGGACCTCTGTAAGTTATACAGAAAGATCCTAACTAAGCAGCTAGTTACGTGCTATGTACAGTGCCAGGTAATCTACGGGAATCACGACGGAGCTCACAGGATGTCAAGAGTGACAAAATAGTAAGATTCTCTGACACATTTTTCAGTATCTGATAGGGTATGAGTATCAGATCCCGGACGCTTAATAACTCAGCGCCATTGATACACCACTGCCGACTGAGCACAAGAAAGCACAGCTTCTCCACTACAGCATCACCAAGCCAATCCCACCCATATGCTTCTCACTACACTGATCCCTCTCATCGATGCCACCCGGAAGAGGCGCGGCCCTGTAATTGTACAGATAATAATGCAGCGAGCCATCACCAGCACCGAACCGCTGATCTTCCAGGAAAAGAGGATTATCGAGCAGAGTCAGCGCATTGAAGACGTCGAAGTTTTCCTATTCACAAAAGCCGTCAGTGAATCCATCGATAATAGCCAGAAATGAGTGGCTTACCTTCTTTGCCAAAATCAGCGCGTCCTTCACGAGTGCGTTGAGACGCGACTTCAGTAAGCTCTTGTCCTTGTCGAAGGCCGTTTCGCTGGCGTAGTAGAATAGATAGGCGGCTTTGATGACATTGTGCTTCTTGTGGCCCAGGACCGAGCTTTCGAGGTTATAGAACGAGATGAAATCCGTGATCTTCTTGGTTGAAGGGTCCTCGATGACGTAGCTCCATACGACCTGTTCTTTTGATTTCTCGCTCGGAAGCATCCAGTGTTCGAACTCCACCTTGGAGAATTCTTGCGCCATGTCCATGCGCTTCAGATAGCGTCTTAGGAGATCGAGCACGACGTCTACGTCTTTGGGTTCCATGAGGCGGAGACCGGGGGTGAAAGTCTTGTCTGGGAGTTTGTACCGCAGTATCTGTCGCTGTTTGGTGCTATTGTGAGGGAGAGGGGAGAAGCCGACATCGTACAGCTTCTCCCAGTGAAGAGCGCGATGGAAGTAACGACATGTAGAGACGGGAGTGGGGAGCAGAGAACCGACGGTATATACAGCCTGGAAGACCCCTTCTACGTAGCATCGACGGGTGATTTCTTTGATGAGGACTGGGGTGAGGCGTTTTGAGCGGAGTTTCTTGTGCACGCAAAGGAAGTTAACCTCGGAGCAGTTGAGAACCCTGTCGCGCACCCGTAGTTGGATCGGGATGCCGGAGATGAAGGCCACGAGCTTTCCGGAGGCGGAGGCCCGGACGCCGACATGCCATTCTTTCCTCCATCCAGGTGCCTTGAGCGCCCTACACGCACAATTAGTCGGCCTTCGCCATGAAGACGGACAAGACTCACCAGTTCAGGAAAGACGGTGAATATCTAAACCTAAACATGGCCTCTTGATCCTCCACATAATGATTCGTCAACAAATCATACACCTCCTCCAACTGCTTCTCGTCCTCCAGGTCCATCGTCACCCACTCGAACCCAGGATACATCTGACTCGGTTCCTTGGGCACCTTCTCAATCTCAATCTCTTTGATCGGTCCATCCACAATCTTCTCCTTGGGGCTCGCCAACTCCTCAAAGCTCGGCACGGGTTGCGTCTTCCAGAACGCATGGCTACCCATGTCCTTGACATTCTTGCCCTGCGGCGCCAGCCCAGTCAACAATTCGCTGACATTCAGCTTCCGGATAAGCTGCTCAATATTCTCCTTGCCCTTCGCTTTGGAAATGAGTTCATTCTTCAGCGCCGGATTCGCCTCCAGCAGCATATTCATCTGGTCCTTGCTCAAATGCTGGCCCACAGGAGCATTTACGTCCGAGATGTCGGGCGCCTTGCCCTTGCCCTTCAACGCATCCTTGAGTTTACGTTTCCGGCTCTTCTTCTTCTTCTCCGCTGCTTGTTCTCCGCCTTCTACGATCTCGGTGGTGGCTGCTTCGTCGCTGGATTCGCCGGACTCGATGGAGGGTTGGGCTTCTTTGCTCGATTCGGCGGCGACCTCGGTGGCGGCGGCGGTGGTCGCGTCTGGGTCCTCGATCTTTGACTCTTGCTGAGGCATATTGGACGGAGATTTACTGTGCGAACCCTCAAATTGAGGTCTTGTTGGTGTCTTGTGTTGTGAAGCTGTTGATGTGGGGTGCGCTAGCGGGGTCGGCTTCGGAACCTTACCTAGGTAACCCACCGTACGTAAGCGACGTGCCTTATTAATTATTACTCGCCCTACACTCGAGGAGGGTAGAGCAGAGACGTGCATACAACCGCAGAACTATTGGCATTATAAGACTATCCGATTGCTATAAATGTATTGCAGGCCTAAAACCAATACACGCAGGTAACAACCGTCGTATGTACTTGAACGAATGGGAAAGGCGCTTGTCACTATCAGTGAACTTGAGGACGCCTTTAAGATACTAGTTCTCAGCTTCATCAAACATGCAAAAAGAGAAACGATTATCATCATCGTGTTCCCACCTATCCAACAAACCCCTACCAATCCAGCACACCCTCTCCCTCTACCTTCCTCCCCTCATCCTCCAACACCCCAATCACCCTCTCCACCCCTTCCCTCATCCCCGCCAACCTCGCCCTCTCCCTAATCCTGCTATAAAACACAGGACAATCCCGACTATCACACTTAATCTCCTCTACCCATGCCAAACTCGCGCAACTCCGACATACCATATCAACCTGCTTAGCTCTCTGCTCCGCTTTCCATATCCGATCCTTCAGCGTCAGTAAGGCGCGAGCCGGTCGTAAGAGGCAGGTTGAACATAGAGGCAGCGTGGCAAGGGCGTCAGCGGGGATATTAGGAAACGACGGGAGCGGAGGCAGTTTTGCGCGGCAGATGAGGCACGAAGACGACTTCATGTAGCTCTCCAGCGTAGCTTTTTTCGCCGTGGTGCTATTGCTTCCCACGCCACCGCCCGCGAGCAATGCATTTCCATTTCCAGCATCGGGTCTGGCGAAGGGGACCGAGATGTTGCGGATCCGCTGGACTTTGGGCATTTCGTCGTACCACTGTCGTACGTTTGCGCCTACGAGGTTGAAGATGCGTTCGAGAGGCGGGATCAGGTTCTTCGAGATGTAGTAGTCCGCATCCAGTTCGAGATGGTCATTTTGCAACAGAGTTTCGGGAGCGACACAGCGGTCGATGAGTCTCGCGCCTGGCGCTCCCGTAACTACAACGTATGGAATGCGCTCTCCGTATTGCGGTTCAGCGCGCGGATCTGTGAGCATACGCTTTGTAGCGATGAGAGCTCCTGGAGGAAGCGGACCACGGTCCGAGTAATTTCCCAGCTTGACCTCTTTGGCGAAAAGGAAGTCTTGGATGCTGATGCGACCGGTCATGATCTTCTTGCACTGCGATTGGAAGTAAGCTTTTACTTGTGAGAGATCGCTTGTCCTGAAGAGGAGCTTCAAGGCCTTCTCTTCGATCTTCTGTTCAGCCGGAGTGCCGTCCCGGCGTACGGTTTCAATGCCTTTGGCGTCGAAGTCGGGTTCGGTTTGCGATCGAGATTCGTACTTGAACCCTACATAGCGCTTTTTGGCGAGCAGAACGCATGGGTGGTAGACCTTTTCGAATTTGAGTTTGATGGGCCGAGGGTTGGCTTTTGTGACTGCTTCTGCGATCTCTTCGCCGATCGCGAAAGCCTGTTCACGCGTCCGGCCCTTCAAATGGATGAACAACGAGTCCGTGTCCCCGTAGACAACCTCTGCGCCCCACTTCTCAACAGAGTGAATCATGGCGATAGCCTTCTCCAGTGTCTCTCTTCCAGTCTGGACGATGCTGTCTGCAATCTCAGAACAGGGCATGCGTCCGGAGAAGGACGCGGAAGTATATCCGTACGTAACATTGGCCAGCAATTTGAGCGCCAGTTGCCTATTGTTGAGAAGTTGCTGCAAAGCTTTGTCGTCTTTATCCATCTTCATACCGCTCTTGACCATGACGCGAGTCTCCAGGAGTTCACTCAACATCTTTGCGAGCAAGGACTTGCGCATTTCGGGCTTGACGTACATCATGCCGTTTGGTGCGATGTTGATATAGTCTTTCACAAGCTCCAGGAGCTGAGGCTCCCTTTTGAAGTCCATGAACCCCATTTTGTTGCGGCCACGCCAGCTCACGATACGGCCAAGGCACGTGGAGTAGCAGTAGTTGTAAGCGATCATAACGCTTGGGTAAAGGGACTGGAAATCAAGAACAAGCACCGGACTGGTGTAAAAATCACTCTGAGGCTCCATCACCAGAGGTAGACACTCCAGCGCGTTTTGTTGGCCGACCTGCTTCCGGCTTGGAGACACCAGAATGAAGTTCTCGGGCTTCGCGATTCGAAACATAGTTGATTCCACTTTGAACTGGGATCCTCGGGATATGACGGAGAAGAAGTCGACACCCAGGAGACGAGCTTGCTCGCTGGTTCGTGGGACGATCTCATTAGCCTCTAGAATGTCCAAGTTCAGTTTGACTCTCAGCAGAAAGTAGTTGAGAACCTTGGCCAGATCTCGCGGTTTCGGGCTTCTGTACCAGGCGGTCAGGTCGGCGTGTGTGTAATGGGGTATGCGTTTGTGGAGGAGATAAAAAACGACGTTCTCCATCGTGTACTGAAGGAGGTTTAGTTCCCCTCGCATGGCCCTCCAGATATTGATCATGTGGCGACCAGTAACGCGAATGGTAGACGTATGCGTGAAACCCCAGCGATCAGCATCCTTTCCAAATCTTCCATGCGACTGAGTCTTCATCCGTGAGATCTCGTCGCACAGGTCATACTCGTACTTCAGCCGGGCTCGCTCTATAAGATACCCCCAAGATCCATTGTGCACTTCATAGCCTGTCAGTATATCTGGGTCAAATTGCCGCACAATGTCCACCATGCGATTGATGAGGTCCAATTCGTCCTGCTCGTATTCAACCTCCACAGAGACTTGTTTAGCGATGCGCTGGGCGATGCCATCCTCCTCAGAGAGACACAGGATGCCAACGCGCTTAGAGCCTTCCTCTCCATCTTCCTCTCCTTCAATGCACCAGAACACCGCCTGGATTTCGTCTTCCGCCGGGTCGGGTACAAGGGAGCCACGTGAGTTGACGTGTACCTCCACGCTCAGGATGCTCATGTATTGAGTTTCGTGTTTGACGCTCGTGGATTGTTGTTTCTGAGAATACTTGAAGCAGTGTTTGTTCCTCTGTGTGGGCCCTTCGATCTGGGAGAGGGGATCAGGTGGTGGTTTAGGCATCTGAATAGCCTTGTCTTGCGACGCTCTATCATCGCGCTCTCTCGACACAGTGAGCATCCAGTCGCAAACTTCTTGGTAGGAAGGAGGTAGACTTGAGAATTCCCAGTTGCGCAAACTACATCTCTGCGCCCTTATCCGGTCAGTCGCTTCCTGTTTCTTTCTATCAACCAACAGGGGCGGGTTTTCCCCATAGCTTGACAACGAGATTCCGGTAGGATCGAAAAGGGGGAGATAGGGCAGTGTGGTGCTTTGCAGCTTAAATTCGCGCCCAGCATACTCTCTTGGCCGATCTGGTACGTCCTTTTCGTTGCTGTAGTAAGCATCTTGATAGATAACGGGAGGTAATCCAATCTCCAGCATCGTGTCTTGAACCAGATCAGCTGACGGGGGTAAAGAGCCATAATACCAGGTTTTCGCAGCGTGCGGAAACGTATCCTTCAGATGCTTGACCAGCGTCGCCGCTTCTGCATTCGGTTCAGCATTGCTACTATTTTGTCGCGCTGGGGATGTCTTCTGATGGGTCCACTGTGTGTTCACGGTATTCTTAAAAGAGTGGGACATGTACGCCTTGCCAACTGGCGTCTTCGGCCCTTCTTGAGAATTGGAATACCCGGATTGACTAAGGCGTAATACAGTTTCGGGTGCATGTGGATTCTTTACAACTGGAAAGGCAAGTGGCGACGGATCTGTCGTTCCGTGAGCTTTGATACTTGCTTGCGACAACTGGGTGCCAGAGGGCAAGCTCTCGTCCACTGCCGGCTGCCGAGCGGTATCTGCGATTCCTTCCGAAGCTGAAAACTGTCGTGGGCTATTCTGACTTGTAAACGCTAGTACTCTCTGTCTCTTCGTGGCTTCTTCATGATCCCCGATTGTTTTACGTTTACGCGGAGTGTTGATAGCAGAGTCAATTCCGTGATCCAATTCTTCCAGCCGAGCGACTCCATTTGACGACCGATCTGCACCTCCGACATTCATAAGAGAAGCTTCTGAGAGGGTCAGCGGGTCTAGCGAGGGTTGCTCCTCCTCTTCGGATGGTTGATCGCCGTTCCCCTTATCAACATCTAAATCGCCCAGCTCGCCTAATATGGCTTCGTCGGAAGGAAGTTCATCGGCAATTTCCCGCAAACGATCATCATTGACTATGCCTCCATCCACAGCCATCGTTTCGTCCTCAGGAGTCTGGACTTGAAGGTTTTCAGGATATAGATCCTCGATGCTTTCCATGGCAGTCTTGATATATTCTTCCCCATCGACGCGTTTCACAAAGCGATCAAAAGAGGTAGAAGGATGATTACCTCGCTCTTCGCGGATCAGCCCTTCCACAAGTCCTCTGTATTCTTCCTCATGTATCCAGCCACCTTTACTCGTATCCCTTGGATCGGCTGACATCGAGACCAGAACATCAGGAGGAAAGGGACTACTGGACGGGTCTTTGATCCCCATTCGTAGCTTACGCCGGCGAGTTTCATCCCGCCACAGTCCAGCCATAGAAGGAACGAACTTCTCATCTGGACCGGACAAGTTGAAACGCTCCAGAAAGTCCTGGTGGATTGGGCGAGGCTGCACTTCATGTCGGTTGAGGATGTCTTGTACGCATACATCTATTTCGAGAGTACAATGACTGAGCCTCGGGTATTGATCGGAATCGGAGATGAACTCATGGGGTATGGATGCAGAGTGCCATCGATGCACCAGAGTATCTATTTCGTCGCCATTAGGAACCGGGGAGCGGAATCGCACCTTCGCACAGTCCATATAAGCGCACCCGTACAGGTTGTAATCGCACATCCATTGGAGGAGATACTGAAGATGGCTCTCGTAAGGCTGGAATACGCGGTTGAGAATTGCGCCTTGGTATAGGAGATCCGCGAATCGGGTCATTTGCATTGGGTTAAGCATGTAAACCTTCAAGAAGAATCTATATCCAACATTATAGCCGTAGAAGGGTACGCCCTTCACCAATGTGATATGTCCGACGTAGACCGCTTTACCATCATACGGGTTTCTGCGGTAGGTGGCGGCGAGCGCATGGTCGATCGAAGTTCGGAGGTTTGCGATATACAATTTGACTATGCGCTGTTAGATACGCATTGGTATGAGTACTGAGAGGATTCGGCCTACCCGCTTCCGGCTCTGGACTCCCATTATACTCAAGGTAGAGATAGGGTAAGGCTCCATGGATGTGAGCGCACACCTTCTGTCCGGTCTCGGTTGCGCCAAAAGCCCGGATCACGGGAACTGTAGGCGCATCTTGACGCTGGGTAGGGCCGGCGCGTCGACGAAGAACAGGATCGAGATCGGTTGGCGTGGCTTGATAATGATCGATGCAGTTCAAGCGGAAGCGGAACGTCTCCATGGATAGTCGTGTTGATTGTAGAATACCTAGCTATAGTTGGATGCTGATAAGTTACGCCACATGGTGATTGTGGGAAACGCGGAAAGCAGCAGCTTCGCCTTCGCGAGTCGTGTTGTGGACCTGAAAACAGGCCATGGGTTGCGGATGAGGAATTCACATCGAGTACCCAACAAAGGCGTGACGTCGTGGGGAAACGCGTGGTCACGGGTGACACGCACGCCAAGCCTGTGGCGTTGTGGCTCGTGCTTCGTGAACCGCATTGCCCTCCCACTCGCATGCCTCAACTCCATGTGAGTTTCAGCAGCATTCACTCCGTCTCCCAGCACTCCGCATCTGAAGCCTATATAACAACATGCCGCCAGCACAACCCAAGAAGCCGGACGTGTCGGCGGCCGCCAAAGAACGCAACGAATACATTCCCGCCTTCATCGCGAAGAAACCCTTCTACGCCGTCGACGATACAGGCTCGGATAACGATTATCTCGAGCACCAGCGTTTAGTAAAGGAACAGGAAGAGTCGAAATGGTACGATCGAGGGAAGAAAGTTGCGCCTGCAGCGACCAAGTATCGGAAAGGCGCTTGCGAGAACTGTGGCGCCATGACACATAAGAGGAAGGACTGTCTCAGTCGACCGCGCAAAGCAGGCGCGAAATGGACGGGAAAGAATATTGAAGCGGACGAGGTGGTACAGGAGGTTAAGTTGGGATGGGACGCAAAGCGCGACCGGTGGAATGGATATGATGCGGAGGACTACAATGCGGTGATTGAGGAGTATAATCAGCTGGAGGAGCTTAAGAAGAAGCAAAGGCAGGAAAAGGGAGAAGTAGAAGGGGAGCAGGATGGGGACGAAGGGGATGAGGGAGACAAGTACGATGCGGAGACAGACATGGGAAGAAAGCAGGCTACGTCGACAAGAAACCTGCGATTACGAGAAGACACGGCCAAATATCTGCTGAATTTAGACCTCGAATCCGCTAAATACGATCCTAAAACGCGGTCAATGGTGGACAGCGGCGCCACTGCCGACAATGCGGCTGCCCTGGTAGCAGAGGAGGGCTTCATGAGAGCTTCCGGGGATGCTGCAGAATTTGAGAAAGCACAGCGCTATGCATGGGAAACACAGGAACGAGGAGATAAGAATAAGATCCATCTCCAGGCCAATCCGACGTCGGGCGAATATTTCCGGAAAAAGGAGCTCCAGGAGGCCGAGCAGAAGAAGGCTGCGCAGCGGAAAGCGCTGCTCGAGAAATATGGCGAACAGAAGCAGTTCAATGATGAGAAACTTAAGAAGGCGGTGGCAACAACGGAATCAGAACGCTACGTGGAGTATGACGAAAGGGGCAGGATCAAGGGTGCGCCCAAGGTCAAGGCGAAGTCCAAATACGCCGAGGACGTGCTCATCAACAATCATACATCGGTCTGGGGTAGTTGGTGGTCCAACTTCCAATGGGGCTACGCTTGCTGTCACTCGACAGTCAAGAACTCGTACTGTACCGGCGAGGCAGGCAAGGCAGCATTCGAGCAAGCCGACCGGCTACGGATGGGAACCGACCTGGCGGAAGTACCCAAAGAAGTGGCATGGAAAGAGGAGGAGGCTCTCCAGGAGCACGTTCCCAATGCGGTCGACAGCGAACAGAAGGCGAAGCAAGATGCCGCGGCACGGAAGCGCACGCGAGAAGAAATGACCAGTGGTGTCACCGAGGAAGAGATGGAGGAGTACAGACGGAAGCGGACCATGGCGAGCGACCCAATGGCGGCCTATCTAAGCAAAAACGAGGCTGTCCGGTAGAAGCGTTGACATGGTTCTCCAGGTTCTGCCCTAGTTGGAAGCACGTGGGGTTTGTCATACTTTTGTTCAGTGAGCATTGCGTTGGCGTTGTACTAGAATCAAGGTTTGGCCAGGCTGCATGCATATTGAGGGAATCACAGCATGCAATGTGGAATGACATGGAGTTTCTGAATGTTTTTGATGTGTTGTCCTACATGATCGGTGACTGACCTGGGCAGGCAGCCCTGGCACCACCTCCTTTGCAAGCTGTTCGCGGGGGGCCAACTCATAAATATTTACGAGAACAACATGTTCGTGCCCTGCAGCTGTGCGTGTGTGCTGTACATAAAAGCCCTTTGAGCAAAACCCGTCCCAAACAGAGCCAGACAGAGCCAGACAGCTCGGGCAGAGCCTGCTGAGTGGCGCGGAGCGTCGTCATCTCGTCCGGAGTCCGCCAAGACCGCTCCGTCGAGCTTCCCCGGCCCAACGACAGGCGCGCCCTCTATCTAAACATCTCAACAGCTTTCCCTTCTCCTCTGCGCGCATCCTAGAGCCCTTTTGTCTGCACCTCCTCCTGTCGCAGATTATCTGCCAGCCCATCGCCCTCACCTATCCTGCGAGCCCCTGAACCGCAACTCTTCCCGCAACGTGGGACTCCTCCCCCCGCCGAGGCAGCGACCATGGCTCACTACGGAAGCTCGAGAAATGTGGATATGGGAAAGTGAGTACCACGTTTACTAGTTCAATGGCAATCGTGCAGAGCCACAGGTGGCTACCCGCAAGAGGCCTGCCTCTCCACCGCCGACATGTAGCTCTCGCTGCATTCATTTATATCTTTCCCGTCCCTTTCTCCAGGTGAAAATGCAGAATGGGGATATCTCAACGTTTCTTCTATTGGTTCAAGCAGCATAAGCTTAAGACGAACAGGCAGGAGCAAGAACTCGCTATCAACATTCGCAAGGCGACAAGCATTGGTGAGATCGACTTCCCCAGTTCCCCTGACACAGCTTGCTAACTCCGCCTACACAGACGAGACGGCACCGAAGCGTATGCAACCCCCTGAGTCCTCCATTTCTCCAGCTCATCCGTGTAGGGAAACATGTCCGAAGCTGCATTGTATACACATGGGACCATAAGAGTTCACAGTCCTTCTGGTCGGGCATGAAAGTGTAGGTGACCAGCAGATACTTGAGTGCGACAATAAACTAACTCGCCTGCTCTAGACAGCCGATCCTTGCCGACGAAGTCCAGACGTTCAAAGCGCTCATCACAATCCACAAAGTCTTACAAGAAGGGCACCCCATCGTCCTAAGAGAGGCACAAGCTCATACATCATGGCTCGACAGTTTGAGTCGCGGTGTTCCGGGGGGCGAGGGTATCCGAGGTACGGACAGATGATGGCTTCCCAAGAAGGAGCTGGGTCACTCATGAGAAGCTACAGGCTACGCCCCCCTAATCAGTGAATACATCCGCTTCTTGCTCGCGAAGCTGGCTTTCCACCGTCAACATCCGGAATTCAACGGTACTTCCTTTCCCGCAATAGGGATCGTCATCAAAGGCTGATTGCGCTAGGGACGTTCGAGTATGAGGAATACATTAGTTTGAAATCCATCAATGACCCGAACGAAGGGTATGGGCTTCCTCGTCTTTCTGGTTGCACGCTAACAGTATGCAGATATGAGACCATTACCGACTTGATGGTTCTGCAAGACCAGATAGACGCGTTCCAAAAGCTTATCTTCTCGCATTTTCGAAGCGGCACTAACAACGAGTGCCGGATATCTGCATTGGTACCCCTGGTTCAGGAGAGCTATGGCATCTATAAGTTTATCACAAGCATGTTGCGTGCCATGCATACCAGTACGTGAAACCCTAACCGGTGCTTCGATGTCTCATTGACATGTGTAGCACTTGGCGATGATGAGGCTCTATCGCCATTACGAGGCCGATACGACGCTCAACACTATCGTTTGGTCAAGTTCTACTACGAATGCTCTAATCTACGTTACCTGACCAGCCTAATTACGGTACCCAAGCTACCTCAAGATCCACCTAATCTGCTCTCTGAAGATGACGAAAGGGGGCCGGCCTTGCCCGCCCGGCCAAAGAATGAGGAACCCGCAACAACGCCTGCGCCCGCACCACGTGCCCCCTCCGTTGACCCAGAGCCGATTAACGAGTTCTGGAAGAACGATCAGAGGCGGCAGCAGGAAGAGTACGAAGCCGAGCAACGAAGGCTGCAAGAGCAATGGGAAGCAGCCCAACGGCAGCAGCAGCAAGCCGCCTTGGACGCGCAGAGACAGTTTGAAGAACAGCAGAGGCTTCAAGCCGAGCAGGCCCGTTTGGCTCAAGAGCAGCTGCTTCGAGAGCAATATCAGCAACAGACTCAAGGCCGTCTCGCGGAGCTGGAGCGCGAAAACCTCAATGCTCGAGCCCAGTATGAGCGCGACCAGCTGATGCTGCAGCAGTATGACCAAAGGATGAAGGCTCTGGAGACGGAGATAGCGCAAATGAACTCCAATTATCAGCAACAGATTACCTCGCGAGATGATCAGATCAAGGCTCTCCAGGAGCAGCTCAACACTTGGAGATCAAAGTACGAGTCGCTGGCGAAGTTATACTCGCAACTGCGACATGAGCATTTGCAGCTTTTACAGAAGTTTAAGAATGTTCAGCATAAAGCAGCATCAGCACAAGAGGCTATTGATGCTCGGGACAAGTTGCAGCGGGAGCTGAAGACGAAGAACCTGGAGTTGGCAGACATGATCCGTGAGCGTGATCGCGCTCTACTTGAGAAGGATCGGACAACAGGCGGCCACCGTGAAGAGGTTGAGAAGCTCAAACGGGAGCTGCGCTTTGCCCTGGAGAAGGCGGAAAATGTGGAGAAGAGTAAAGGTTCCGAACTTTCAGCTATGCTTGCGAGGCATAATCGGGAAATTGCCGATCTTGAGGAGGCCCTCCGTAACAAGACTCGTGCCCTTGATGAGATGCAGATGAAGTACAGGGAGGGAGATGCTGATCTGGAGCGGCAGCTGCGTGAGAAGGAAGAAGAGCTGGAGATATTCAGGGCGGGCATGGACCAGACGCTCCTCGAGTTGAATGAGCTGAAGCTCAACCAGAGCGCGAATGACAGCGCCATCGACGGTCACTTGGATTCCTTCATACAAGAAAATCTCGAGAAGATCAACAGCATTATTGACTCTGTGCTGCAGAGCGGAGTGCAACGTGTGGATGACGCACTGTACGAGCTCGATTCGTCCATGCAGGCCGGTAACCAGAACGCATCCGGAGCATATGTGCTTTCTCAGATCGAGAAAGCCCAGACTTGCTCAATGGACTTCGCGACGGCGTTCAATGCCTTCGTTGCCGACGGTCCTAACGCCACGCACTCGGAGATCATCAAGACTGTCAACGCCTTCGCTGGCTCCATCGCCGACGTCCTTAGCAATACCAAGGGTCTCACGCGTTTTGCCTCCGATGACAACAAGGCAGATCAACTTATCAACGCAGCGAGAGCATCCGCCATGGCCACCGTCAAGTTCTTCCGCAACGTCCAGTCTGTGCGGATATACGACCTCGACCAGGACGCAAAGATCAATGTGGTGGTCAACCACAACGCCGAGGTGCTGCGCAATCTCCAGAATCTCTCCAAACTGGCCGATGCCTTTGCCCCCAAGAGCAAGATCACCAACGCCCAAGGCGATCTCGGCGAGCTGGTTGACAACGAATTGACCAAGGCCGCCAACGCCATCGAGGCTGCCACGGAGCGCCTCAACAAGTTAATGAAGAAGCCTAGGGATCACTACTCTACTTACGAGCTCAGCGTTCACGACTCTATCCTGCAGGCTGCAATTGCTGTCACCAACGCTATCGCTCAGCTGATCAAGGCTGCCACTGCATCCCAGCAAGAAATCGTGCGCGAGGGTCGTGGTACTATGACGCGAACCGCTTTCTACAAGAAGCACAACCGATGGACCGAAGGTCTCATCAGCGCCGCCAAAGCTGTCGCGTCGTCGACCAACATGCTCATCGAGACAGCCGACGGAGTCATCTCAGGCCGCAACTCTCCCGAACAGCTCATTGTTGCATCCAACGATGTCGCTGCATCCACTGCACAGCTGGTGGCTGCCAGCAGGGTCAAGGCAAGCTTCATGAGCAAGACTCAAGATAGACTGGAGACGGCGTCCAAGGCCGTGACGAGTGCCTGCCGATCCCTTGTCCGGCAGGTGCAGGAGATCATTGCTGAAAAGAACGCTGGTGAGAACGAGGCTGTTGACTACACGAAGCTCAGTGACCACGAGTTCAAGGTGCGGCAGATGGAGCAGCAGGTATGTATCCCTAGAAATGGGGTCATGGTCAGATGTTTAACGGTTCTCACTAGGTCGAAATCCTGCAACTCGAAAACGCGCTCTCTGCGGCCCGGACTAGGCTGGGTGAGATGCGGAAGCTGTCTTACCTCGAGGAGTAGAGGGGAAAGAGGTGGAGGTCATAGCGTCGAGACGCCTTTCTTGTACCTGGAATTCATTCCCTCGGTGGGCAATTGTCCGCGTAAATACCCCTCTATGCTGAGTGGCGTGGGGAAGTTTGGAGGCTAGGGTCGATGAATATAGTGTATTTTTTCCCGAAGAAGGGGCGATAATGTGCATTTAGTCCGTGTGTAAAGTTGCCCCCATGACGCAATCGGAGTGCAAAGTCTTGAAAGTCGAGGATATTCAGCAAGACGTCTATTCTCGAATATATACTACGAAGATATGTTACCAGAGAACTGTAACTCTCCGAATATATACAACTCGAAGTCCGTCGCTTATTCTCCCCTCCCCTCTCCTCTTTCTACGACACCACACTCACCTCGACCCAATTCCCCTCGACGCGCGGATAAAACTCAATCCTAAACGTCGTCTCGACACCCGCCCTCCTCACCTCCTCGACAACGGCCTTTTTCAAAATGACACCCTCGGCATCCCAATCCCACTGCCCGCTATACGTCATCCTCCCCTGCTGCAGCGGGCCCAACCACTGCGTCCAATCGTCCACGAGGAACTTCCCATCCGCGCGCGTCGCTTTCACAGTAGCAGGACGATTCTGGCCCGCCCAGCGAAGCGGGATGTGCACGTCTGCCAGATCGCCCGTTTTAGGCAGCGCGATGGAGGTACTATTATTGGGAAGGAGCAGGGTAGGTGTATCCCACGCGAGGATATTGACTTCCAAGTGCGCGCCTCCGGAGAAGTGCAACGTCACGTTGCCCAGGGATCCGATGGGGTTATTCCAGAAAAACGACGAGAGGAATGCGTTTTCGAAGGTTATGGTCTCGGCGGCCGGGTCGAGGGTGTAGTCATTCCCCCGTTTCAATGTGAAGTCTTGATATGCAATCGAGACGAGGGAATTGCCGTTGAAATGGAACGGCAAGGTAACAGGCCCCACGCCATTGCCGTCGCGACGCCGATGGTACAGGTACGCGGAGCTCGTCTGGTTCGTGGCCGCGGGATCCGTGGTCGCTAGGGGGAGTGCGTTTCTCCGGCGTCCCACTCCGTTGACGGTGTTGCGCAGGATGTCGAGAGCCACGGCGTCGCGCCAGTCGTGCGTGGCGCGGTTGAGGAAGTCGGCGCCGTTGTCCCAGAGGACGGTGCTCATGTTGAGTGACCGGGCGGTGCGGAGGAAGAAGTCGAAGTAGGTCCAGCGGGCGGCGGGTTCGGTGGCGACGGGGCTGGCGGCCCATTCGCCAATGAGGAGGGGGACGGTGGTGAAGTTTGCGCGGATGAGGGTTAGGTCCGTGGTTAGGGAGGATTGGTCGAGGGCGGAGCCCCAGGTGGTTTTGCCCCAGGCGGAGAAGATGAAGTCGTCTGTGGGTGGATTGTTAGTTAATCGATATTTTTTCTATTGTGCAATGGTGAAGTGGAAAAGGGGATCTGTGTCTTCGAACACGACAGACATGAAAAAGATGACGATGACATCGACTTACAAGGCGAATAATAATGAAACTGCAACGCCCACGGATTCTTCCACCTCGTCCCCAGCTCCGCCGGCGCCTTGAACCACAAACTCGTCTTGACGCTATCCATGCCACTCCCCGCCAGCGTAACCACCCTCTGCCCATTCCAGCCCCCGGCATCATTGATCGCTTTCAGGAAAATCTCGTTCATCCGATTCTGCTGCGCGCCATGCTCGGGCGTCGTCCCCGGCGGCTCATTGATAGGCTCAAACGCCACGGTCGAAGGCTTGCACGCCAGCTTGACGCCAATCTGGTACCAGAGCTTGTAAAACTTGTCCTCGATGGCCGTGATGTTGGCGTCGGGGACCGTAACGTCCGCCCAGATCCAACTATCATGGTGGACGTTGACAATGGTGTGAAAGCCGCGCTGAGTGATCATGTCGACGACATCGGAGACGCGCTGCAGCCACGCGGGATCGACCGTCCAGTCCGGCGCCTGCGTCTCGAAATGGTACGCCCACGTCACGGGCAGTCTGATGCCATTGAAGCCGGCGGCTTGGGCGTCGTCGAAGGTCCTGGGCGCGACTTTGGGGTTGTTCCAGTCGCCTTCGTCCTGCACGGCGTCGAGCGTGTTGCCGAGATTCCAGCCTGGGTTCATGTTTTCGACAAAGTCCGAGGCGGAGAGGGGCTTGAATTCGCCCGGACATTTTACGCCGGCGCTGGTGGCATTGCCATTTTGTGCGGAGACGACGCCGTGGAGTGCTGTCGCTACGGCTCCCAGGAGGAGTCTTTTTCTATGCCGCGGAGCCATGGTGGTTCGGTGTCGCGAGCGAGGCGTTGCTTCGACAGATTCAATAATGCTCGAGATGTGCGTGGGCCCAGGAATATATCACTTCGTCCCCCTACAATGCAAACTACTCCCGTTCGGCTCCAAATCCCAGAGGTCCTATTTCCAGGCTTCCAGAATACTGTTTGCGCGGTACCTTGTCCATCGTATATTGCCTCCGCTCCCAAAGCCGCATAGTCCCTCAACGTTAGCATGGAGTGCGGCTGCGCCTTAACGGTCGTCCGCTCTGAAAGGCATTCTTTCCAACGGGATACTGTAGGGAGCCGCGCAGTATGGAGCTTAATTCTTCTCCGGTGATTGGCGGTGTCGTAGAGCCTCGGTCGCTGCAATATATCTACCCCGGATATATTCATATGGAGGTCCGCGCGGGCCTCCGATCCAGATGAACTCGAACTTGTAGCCAGGTTGGTAATTCCGCAATTTTTCCGCCGAGTATCGTGATGCCTGGTAAACCTCTGTTAGAACGAAGCATGTGGGTTGAGTGAGAGATCAGAGCCGCAAACCGCAAAAGAACGAGTCTAATAATGCTGCCGAACTGAGTAGAATGATGGGTTCCGCCCCTGCGAGTTGCAACGTTCGCCGGGCCATCGAAATATGCAACAAGTGATGACCTTTGGAGTCCCGTCCGAAGGCTACCTCTATAGTCTAGATTTAGGCCAAACTCGTCCTCTAAGCCAAATCTCCGAGCCGCTTTCTGCTTTCAAACCTTGGAATTGTCAGGGGGAGCCGTGACTAGCGTAATTGAGTTCATCAAGCGTTCCTACACGATTTTCTGCCCTCGATTAACTCCTACGAGTGAGGGCGATCTCCGATTTGGCATCCTTAGCGCGGCCCGACATAGTGTATGCAAAGATGTACAAGTGGGAGCAGGCTGGTCAGGCCAAAGCTGGAGAGGACTGGTGGAGCACATATCGATATCGGTTGAGGGTCTTCGTAGAGAGAGTCATGAGGAGACCAGGCTCAGGTATCTCTTCGTGGAGTGCTTGAAGGGTCCACGAAGAGGATGTAACTGATCGATGGGCACATGTGAAGATGGGTTCGCATTGCGAACTAATGAGCAATGCCTTGGAGGATGAGTCCTAATGATTATATTCAGCATCATCCACTTTGTCAATAGATATCAACACTCTTCTGTACTTACGGGCCACATACATTCTGGTTCAACGGCGCAAAGCAGGAGGTGAATATTAATAGTGATGTCATGTGCGGTTGTGGCTGTGACGAGAAAGTGTGGCTGGGTTCGGGCGTCCGCATTCCAAGTGTTCATCCGAAGCTCCACCAGAACACACAGCATCGACACATACGCTTCATATGCTTGCGCGCCGTTGATACATTTTGTATTCTCTATGTGCAGCGTGCTGCAGTCCCCTCAACCATGCTCGGCTTCACAGCCTCTCGCACACAGATCGCCGCATATCTGTTCGGCGTAGCTCTATTCTCCATCTCCTTCCTCGTGTTCCTGAACTCCGCCATCAGCTTTGTTATCACGCAACGAATTGGACAGAGGCACAACGTTGGGAATGCGGTCGGGACGCTGGGTTTTGCGGATGAGCTTGTCGCGCTGGTGGCCTGTCCGGCATGGGGTCTGTTGAGCGACCGCGTTGGAGTAAGAGCTGTTGCGGTACTAGGTTACACTATCGTGGGCATAAGTCTTTGGGTCTTCGTCCAGGCAAAGAATGTATATCCGCAGCTGCTTCTTGCGAGACTGTTCTTCAGTCTAGGTGCAACGGCCACGTCAGTTGTCGTTCCGGGCTTCAATACCGCACTGACACTAACGCAGCGCAACCATGGTGACCGCGATTCTACCCGCTATGACGTTCCGCAAGCCCATAGACGATCCTCGAACTCCCCGCCGTGCTTATGGAACGTCACATACTATGACACCCTCGATATCTTCAGAACTGACAATCACCCCAGCTCGCTTCCAGTCAAACTCGGTGCCCACGGATCATCCCTTAGAGCGCGATTCTGGTGCTTCAGCTTCACACCTGGCAGGACTTGTCGGCATGTTCACAGGATGCGGTGCCCTAGTGGCACTTCTCGTCTTCCTTCCTCTGCCTACACAGTTTCAGAAGGCTGGTCGCAGTCCCGGAACAGCAATTGCCGATGCATTCTACGTTGTTGGAGCCATTGCTCTCTTGGTTGCCGGCGGGTTGTTTTTCGGCCTCCGAAGACTACCTGGGGAAGAGGGGAAAGCACTGAAACATATCTGGCACCCTAGTCCGCCAAAGGAGGATACCATTCTCAACGGCAGAGAGAAGATGCTATCGCTGCCTCTTCAATTCTGGGAGAGCATCAAGCTTGGCTTCAAGTCGCGTAATGTCGGCCTGGGGTATCTGGGCGGATTTGTTGCCCGTGCCTCCTCTGTAGCGGTGTCGCTTTATATTCCGCTTTTTACCAATACGTACTTTCTCCGGACTGGAGAGTGTTCAGTCAACCCAGACGATCCTCTCGACATCAAGCACTGCGCACGCGCATATAAGCTCGCTGCCGCGTTGACCGGAGTTAGTCAGCTTGTAGCACTTATTATGGCTCCGTTTTTTGGTTTTCTCTCTGCACGATACCCGAGGTTCAACATCCCATTGTTATCTGCCGCATTGGCCGGTGTTGTAGGCTACTGTGCGTTTGGAGCACTACCCAGTCCTGACCCTCGGAGCCACGATGGCTCTGGTGCAGTGTTTTTGGTTGTCGCTCTCCTTGGATTCAGCCAGATTGGCGCGATTGTGTGTTCCCTAGGACTTCTTGCTCGAGGCATCCATAACGATGGAGGTGGAGAAGATGACTCAACACCCTCGGAGGACCACCGCGCAGAGGAATATCACGACAACACCACGCATGTATCAGCAGGGTCGACACCGGCTGCGACGCCTAGCGTGGAAGAAGAAGCACCGCTGTTGACAAATCCTCTGCACTCAACAGAGAGCTCTGCTGAGCCGAAGAGCCTAGACCATTTGAAAGGCACCATTGCCGGCACCTACAGCCTGTTTGGCGGAGCGGGTATACTTCTTCTAACGAAGGCAGGAGGTGCTCTATTTGATTCAACTGGACCTGGCTCTCCGTTCTTTATGATGGCCTCCTTCAATGCTCTGCTCCTTGTTGTTTGCGTGGTGCTGGGCGTTGAGGAAGCTATTCAGGGGCGGCGGCGGCAGGGTATGGCATCGTGATACTGAGAGATTCAACATATGAAATCTGGGAAAGGGAGGCCATTTCAGAGCCGTCAATGGATTCGGATATAGCAGCAGAGGAGAGATGTCATCGTAATCCTGCATGGTGAGTCTTGGCGTTGCGTCTGCATGCATATGGCGAGCATCAATCTCTCCGACTTGCACTCACCGCCTGAATTGCATGAACTTACCAGGCAGCAGAGATTAGCTATAAGATGCTACGAGCGAACACTTATTGCCAGCTCGGGGGATGGACTATTTCGTCCCCCCTTTACTGTCTGTCCTAATGGCTCGATTGTAGCGGTGAGTGAAAGACATGACAGTCTCCACCATCACCATCCCCAATTTCGCCATTACGGCAGGACTCTTATTGTTCTATTGTGCTATTGTTCGTCTCGGACGCCCGGTCATGTCTCCTCCGCGGCTTGCAGAACTTCTTCGCCTCTTCTATCCAACGCTTCCCACCTTACGTCTCTACAACTTCCCGTACAATCCGCTCAGTCTTTGCAACGCACGTTACCTCACTCCGCAAGAACGCAATCATGGCTACCTGGGCGTCGTCGCTACTGGCAATTCGTCCTGCAGCATCTCAAGCGATAGTGGATGCCACCACTGCTACTCTTCCAGCGGAGTCGGTCAGAAGGGTCATACTGCTCGTGTGCAACGAACTCCTCAATATGGAAGCCAAAACCACTCTCTGGAATGCGCCAATTCCGAAACCCTTTACCATCTCGTTAAGCACGCTCTACGACCGCCTGCTCGACGGCAAACTTCCTCCCAGCCCCACGAAGGTTCTCTCTCCAGGGCTTGAATCACAGGCATCATCGCAAACTCTCACATGGACGCAAAACACGCAAACACTTTCGTCAATGCCAAACCGCACAACTTCTCTCACCCCAGAAGACCGTCCACTCCAAGACTTCGAAGACGTGTACTACGCCCTCCTTGCCAAGCTCCAGGATCTCCACGAAATGCTCTCTGTGCGTGTCGCAAATGGCTTTACACTCCCCGCGACGCCCATCTTTCCTTCCGGTCCCACCGTCGTCGAGACCTGCGCCCAACTCCAATACTTCTGGCACGTTCTCAATGACCCTTGCCTTGCCAAAGCTTTAGATGAAGCCGTGCGTCGCGCACGCGTGGACTCGCTGCATGAGGAGATTGTGCAGAAGTTGATGCGGGAGCAGATTACGGAGGGCGATGCGGGCCAGCTGATCGAGGATTTGTATACTTCATTGAATGCGGCGAAAGAGGGGGAGGAGAGGATGCCGGGACTGGCGTGGGTAGGTGGGTGGGCGCCTAGTATGATTACGGCGTGGTTGGAGGAGAAGTATCGGTCATTGTTGAGGAGGGAGAAGGAGGCTTGGGAGTGGGAGCAGCGGGAGAAGAGGAGGGAACTTAGGCAGCAGAGGAAGAAAGAACGGATGGTGAAGGAGGCGGAAAATAGGGAGAGGGAGAGGGAGCAGGCGTGGAGGGAGAGGTATGGGGATCCGACGCCCGAGTGGGAGGCGGCGCTGATGAAGAAGGCGTTTGTGCGGGAGGCGGACTCGGTGCAAGAGATTGGGAGGACGTTGAGGCGGAGTGCAGGTGGGAAGGGCTCGTGCGATGAGTCTGAGTGAGAAGGTAGCGGGTGGGGTGGAGAGGATGGATGTCGCGTTTGACCTTTGCAATGGTGCTGGGTGATCATGCTGAATTGCGGAATATGGGGAGGCGAGGCGGATCTACTCAGTGCGACGGAGTCATCGAGTAGCCCACATTAAATCGATTGTTTGATCACAATTCGAAGTATTGCTCATTGCGTCCACGGTGGTGAATGTTTTAGGGAGCGATCCGTCCGTTGTGGTTATTCGTCCTAAACTAAAGGGATACTTGCACCTGTTATTTCCGAAGTTCTTGGTGCTTCTGGTCTCCGGACTTCGAACTTCTAACATGTCTCACTATTCCAGTTCATATATGTGAATTCAACCGTCTAGAATTATTCGGGCTGTAAGTCAGGATCTAGATTCCGTAAGGCGGTACGCGAACTATGGTTTTTTTATGGGTCTTGTTCTACTTCTTCGGTTCCCGCAATTCGATTATGACTTAGTCTCGCGATCTTGTCAGCACATTCTATTTCTATGCGGTTGAACACCTGGTGAGTGTCAGGGGAGTTAAGCAAGATAAGAGGTAACATTTCTATGTGTGCAGATAGGATAGAAGATGATAGTACCAGACGAGAGTGAAGAAAATAGAGGTGTGATGTCGACTGGAAGTAAAATGTTTATGTAGTGGCAATGCCGGTCTTCCCATGAGGATTGAGTATCCTAGAGCAGTCCGTAGCGTTCTTCGACGTTTATAGAAACCGTAGAGCACTACTTCTGATATTCTCGGGGCCTTTCTTCATCGTCCTTTGGTTTAGGCGTTGTAATCTTTGAATTAATATAGAATCCCGCGTTGTCAATGTGCCTAGGAACAAGAGCAGTACTCCGTGCAAATGGCGCGTTTAACTGTTCCAGGGTTCTAGTTCTCCCCTTCCTCGAACCAACTTCGCTCTGTTCAAAGCAGTGGGGTAGACATACATGGGATTCGAGCCCTCCAATATCAGCTTTGGTGCTGTGCCTCAGCCACGCAGTGCCATGCATGTCTAGGGCAGAACCACCAACATCACCCCGGATATGTAAACCTCTATAGGTCTAACTTCACCGTTGCGGGGAGTATCGTTATGGTCCTGGTGTTCCTTCAGTTCTTTCATTCAACACTGTTCCTTTCATCGGATGCACCATTACTTTGTGGCGTGGCTTTGGGCGTCGAGTAATGGGTTGGTTTGCTGGACGATTCAGTGAGGAGCACTCTGGATATCTCAACTTCAACCCAAAGCCTCTTATCCAAAAATTTCTTTCATAACAATATCCTAGTATTGCAGTGTCACAGTCAATTGCAGGGATTCCTCCGAACTGTGAAAGTGCAAGGACCCAACCCAACCCAAGGCACTGACGACAACAGTTGCGAATCTTGGCACCACACTGGTGAAAGGCCGCAACTTTCACTTTTCGTACACGTAAACAAGTGACCCTACTGGCTAGTAGAGCCCACCGCAGTACGTTCCACAACCTGCTCACATAAGAACCCCCTCACCCTCACCGTCCCCCCGACTCTTCTCTCCTCCACCTCCAACCCAACCAACCCTTCCCTACTATCAAGTCAAGTCTCCTCTCTGATTCCTACCTCAACCGCATTCGTATCAACACAATGCGTCTCTCCACCCTCACCTCTCTCCTCCTAACCGGGGCACTCCCCCTCACCTCCGCCCTCGCCGCGCCCAAGAACCACGACTACTCCTCCCCGATCTGCAACTTAAACAAGCCCATCTCCTTGACCCCGGACCAAGAGACATACCTCTACAACCGGACCTACGCCTTCAAGGAACTCGCGCCCCCCAACCCCGCCTCGGAGCAGTGCTTCAACAAGCAGGCCCACGTGCGCGTCATCATCCTCTTCAAGCGCCGACCGGACATCTCGGAGGACTACTTCCACCTGCACTGGAGCACCGTGCATGCCGAACTCACGGTCGCGGCGAGGGACTTTGGGATCCACATCTCGAGGTACAACCAGGTTCGTTCCCATATCCCGGACTCTTAACTCCTCCTCCACCTCCCCAATCAACCACTGCCTATCTTACTAACCCACCCCAACAGTTCCACCAAACCGCACCCGACAAAACCCTCCTCGCGCCCCTCTTCGCCCAAGGCTTGCAGCCTGCACCGTATGATGGTATCGCAGAGCTGTACGCCCCGGACATGGACGACTTTCAGAAGTTCATGAACGGCGTGCTCAGGGATGAGCCGACGCAGAAGGATATCGTAAGGTTTGTTGATGTCGCGGCGGGCCTGCATGTCATGGCTGGGTATGATGATCTGGTATATGGGTTGGCGGCGCCGGGGATGGGGGGTTCGGATGGGATTGTGCCTGGGGATGAGCGGTTGGTGTACTCGGATGGGGGGGATTAGGGTGGTGAGGGGGTGACGGTGGTGGGTAGGGATGTATATCGCGGATAGCACGGAAGTGCAAAGGGGCGGAAAGGCAAGAATGTCAGGATCGTACAGTGGACGAGCATGGAGAAGGGAATGCATGTGAATGCATAACGAAGCAATGAAACCGGATAACGGCAGTAATTAACGATGCATTTGAAAATTCTGTGAAGGGTGGCAAGATGGGCAGGAAGGGATGGCAGTGTCGACGACGCTGAGAAGACAAATGTTCTAGGCAAAAGCGATCTTGTTACCCGCTTTGACGAACAATCCCATAAGAAGCGTTGTCGAGGCAGTCCATACCAGCGTGCGGAGGTACGAGTACTTGTTGCTCGTGACGTTGATGTAGAATGCCACGTACAGGACCCGGAGGGCTAGATACGTTCCGAGGACTGTGTTCAACGTTCCTATATATACCAAGTCAGCAAATCCATCATAAAAAACACACCTGCAGAAAAACAGCATTCCAACTCCATCTCCGGAGTCGAGTCACGTCCCCAACAACCCAAGCAGATCGAGACAGCAGAAAACCAAGAAACTCACCACTCCCCAAACCCGCCCAATTCCCCACCGCCACGGCGCCAACGACGAACGGCGCATTCTCCATGAGGTTCTTGTGTGCCGCCTCGGCGCGCTCGAAGCGGGCGAAGGTGGCTTCCGGGACGCATTTCTGGTAGGTGTTGGTTGTGGAGGTGCCGCGGGGGTTGGCGTTGTTCCATTTGTTGTTGTTGGCGCGTTTGACGAGGGTGATCTGGGGTTTTGTTAGGGGATTCCAATGAAGATGGAGAGAGGAATAGCTAGTTAAATGGCATTGAACATGATAGCAGAGGGGGAACAAGACGTACGGCATAAGCATGCGGATACAGCGCTAGTAGCCAGTATGCTGGGATGGCGTAGAGGGAGAGGTTGGGTGTCATTTTCCTTTTGCTTTTTCAGTTTTCAGTTTCTAAAATCCAGAATGGAGGGGAGCAAGGTTAAAATGTAGTTTTTGCAATGGGAGCTCTGCGTCTGTATTTGTACTGCCTGCATACGAGTAGTACTGTTGAGCTCGCAGTAAGATGGTCGTTGCATGTCCGGCGCGCTAAAGCAGAATGAGCAAGGTGTAGGCGCTGAATGGGGGATAGCGTCGTGGGAAGTGTAAGGAGGATATCGAAGCAATTGGTCGACGGGATGACTTGGATGTTTTTCGCAGAGTTTCTTCATACGAATTCGGCGAAGGGGCAGTGAAATCGCAAGGAGTACTGTTTACAGTTCTGTTCCGCTCGTTCGTGATTGGTTGCAGAAGAGAGGTTATGGGTAGACGGATGCGGATGTGGCATAGACTGCGGGAGTGATGAGTAAACATTGGTATTTCACGAACAGGCAGCTGTCCTCGTCCACGACGTGATTTCTCCCGACACGGCATTTCCCGTCTTGCTAGTCTGACAACATTCCTCCGACGCTCTAAAGTCAATCCGCACGATATCTCCCTAAACAACGCAACCATGCTGCTGAAGCCAGACTCCTGAACGCCGGCGCCTGTGCTCGCGGCTATCCCAAGTCATAAGCCTGTAGAAAACTGGAACGTGCGCTCAAGACACGTTCAGCGATATCCCTCCGTCATGATGACCCTCCTCGGATGTCCTATATCCTATCCAACGATTCCTCGCTATCCTGTATTGTTGCCGGTCTCGCTGTCTCAGCGCTTGCGCTCGAACCACGGGGAATTGGAGAAGACGGCGACGCCCATGTCCATGGACCACTCGCCGACCCAGAGATAGTTCTCGATGGCCTTTTGGATGGTGGGTTGGTCTTTGAAGGTATCTGCTTTGATACTGGGTCTGGCCGTCCCGCGAGGGGAGCGGGAGCATGTTAGCTTGGACTTCTAGGAGGAAGACGTGTGCGGGCGGTGTCCATAGGCGGGGAGGGTATCGTTGTTGAGTTTAAGTGCAGTCGTACGTGTTCAAGGTGACATGCGCAGTGCGGAGTTGGAGGGAACTCACGTAAGGCCCGTGGAGCGGCGGATGCCTGCTAGGAAGGCGGAGACTGCGGCTGTCAGAGTCGAGCGCGGAATAGAGGGCACAGAAGGACGTACTCAATACGGCGTCAAAGGCATAGTGGGTGAGTCTGCCGAGCTGGGGGGAGAATGAGCTTTGTGTGGCAGGGTGAGGTCCTCGGTATACATACAACCATGGTCTGCGATTCCGTCTACAGCTGGAGAGTGGGGGTAGGCTTGGAATATGGGCTTTGTTTGCTTCAAGGTGGTTGATGTTGGGTGCTGGATGGAGGTCGGGAATGCCGAGACAGCCTGAGTCAGCATAGACCCTCGATGCGTGTCGGCACGTGAAGGGTGGGAGAGAGAAGCCGACGGGACGCGGTCGGATGGCTATCTTCATCCTCGGAGGAACCGGATCTACGGGAGCTCGTATATATGTAGACACGCGCCTCGCCTTTCTGACTTGATGGGCTCTACCTTTTGGCATAACCCCAATCCCGACCAGAAACGTCTTATTTACTCTACCATGCCGTCCAGCTTCGCTTCTGCCGCCGAACGCGGAGACGACACGCCCTCACCGTCCGCGCAAGGGAACGAAATGTTTAGCAAATACGCAGTACAAAGTACAAGCTAAAAGCCCGCGCCCGCGATGTGAAACTTTTCAAACGAAATGGATAATCATGCTTATCTGCGCGCATCGCCCACCGTGTGATGTAACCAACCGTGGGGTTGGCAGAAGCAAGCACAGAAGGCTGATGATACAGCTCGCTGTTTCTCTTGGGAAGTTTCACCCAGTATAAATACCCTATAGGTCTTGAGCGACGGCCTGCAGTTTGGAATTCCCTTCACGGTTCCCCTCCAATCGATTTCCGTGACATCCGCACGCTTCAGGTTCACGTTGCGCAGGGCAAGGTCCAGCGCCGCAGTCGGCTGCCCCACGTAATCCCAACAACCACCTATTCAGACCTTCCTAGCAACACGGTTTCCGCTCTCCAGCCTTTCCCCGTCTCAATCACACTCTTCGGCGCAGGCGGACCGCGAATAATGTGAGTTCCTCTAGCCATGCCCCAATTATTATCATAGACCCCCTGGCCCCCAGAGCAGCAGTAGCTGATCCCGTTCTAGCGTTTCGCCGAAAGCGCGCCTCAAGAAAAATCTCCAGAGGCGTCCTTCACAGCCCCTCCATTCCTCAATTACCTCGACAACACAACACCACCCAGAGCAACAAGCGTCGTAGGCGCACCTCAAGCTACAGCAATATGGCCATGATCCAGTCTCTCAATCATCTCAATGCTGGCCGCACCCGCATCGAGTGGCTCTCGCAGCTCAAGACCGACCATACCCCCGCCAAGGAGTACCGCCGCACCTCCATCATTGGTACCATTGGGCCCAAGACAAACTCCCCCGAGAAGATCAATGCTCTGCGCCGCGCCGGCCTCAATGTCGTCCGCATGAACTTCTCCCACGGCTCCTACGAATACCACCAGTCTGTCATTGACAATGCACGGAAGGCAGAGGCTACCCAGCCCGGCAGGCCGTTGGCCATCGCCCTGGACACCGTACGGCTTCAATGCTTTCCCTCAAGCGCGAGAGGCTTACAGTAGAGTAGAAAGGCCCCGAGATCCGCACAGGCAACACCGTCGACGACGCCGACATTCCCATCAGCGCTGGCGATATCATTAACATCACCACCGATGATGCATATGCGACCAAGAGCGACAACAAGAACATGTATGCGACTTCCCAAAATATTCACCGAGTTCGGCATTGACTTGATTCACCAGGTATGTCGACTACAAGAACATCACCAAGGTCATCACCCCCGGCCGCACCATCTACGTCGACGACGGCGTCCTTTCCTTCGAGGTGCTCGAAGTCGTCGACGACAAGACGTTGAAGTGCAGGTGCAACAACAACGGCAAAATCTCCTCTAAGAAGGGCGTCAACCTCCCCAAGACCGACGTGGACCTCCCCCCGCTGTCCGAGAAGGACAAGGCCGACATCCGCTTCGGCGTGAAGAACGGCGTCGACATGATCTTTGCCTCCTTCATCCGCCAAGGGAGCGACATCGTTGCCATCCGAGAGGTTCTCGGCGAGGAGGGCAAGGATATCCAAATCATTGCCAAGATTGAGAATCAGCAGGGTGTCAACAACTTTGACGACATTCTCAAGGAGACCGACGGTGTCATGGTTGCACGTGGCGATCTCGGTATCGAGATTCCTCCCAGCCAGGTCTTCATCGCGCAGAAGATGATGATTACAAAGTGCAACATCGCCGGGAAACCCGCCATCTGCGCTACCCAGATGTTGGAGTCCATGACTTACAATCCCCGCCCGACCCGTGCAGAAATCAGCGATGTTGGCAACGCTGTCCTGGATGGTGCCGACTGTGTCATGTTGTCCGGCGAGACGGCAAAGGGCAACTACCCGGTTGAGGCTGTCACCATTATGCACGAGACATGTCTGCTCGCCGAGACGGCTATCCCCTACATTAGCGCCTTCGACGAGCTGAGAAGGGCTGCCCCTATCCCGTGTCCTACGACAGAGACCTGCGCCATGGCTGCCGTGAGCGCGAGCTTGGAGCAGAATGCCGGAGCAATTCTTGTCCTGACCACCAGGTAATACCCCGTCTTTCCCACATTGTCGCTCTCAAGCTAATCGTTACAAGCGGTACGACTGCGCGTCTCGTCTCCAAGTACAGGCCCGTCTGCCCCATCATCATGGTTACGCGTAACGCGAGGGCTGCACGCTACTCCCATCTCTACCGCGGCGTGTATCCCTTCTATTTCCCCGAGCCCAAGCCGGACTTCAAGAGTGTTCCCTGGCAGGAGGACGTCGACCGCCGTTTGAAGTGGGGAATCATGAATGCCATCAAGTTGGGTGTCCTCAGCAAGGGAGACGTGGTCGTCTGCGTCCAGGGCTGGAGAGGCGGCATGGGCAACACCAACACCATGCGCATTGTGCTCGCCACGGAGGATCTTGGTCTGGAAGAGGACTCTTAGGTGGGGTTGCGAGAACCCAATGCGGTGAAGCCTCCTCCCATCAGGCTGGTAACCGCGCATGGGAGGATGGTCGTCCCTTGGGGGGCCCGGATAGATTGAGGCGAGGCGTATCGGGCGCAAATCCAGTCACGGTTACGACGAGTCGTAGTAGACTAATGAGATTCATATGATGCATACATCAGATAGATGACTCTTTCACCTTTGACCTTTGAATTCTCTTTCACCAAGACAAAGAAAGCGAACCATACCTAGGTACCTTCGACATGCAATTGGACATTTGTGTTAGTCAGCCATGATTTACAGATGCCAAGGCTGCCGCCAGATCCCTCACGAAACCTAAGACCGCATGCCTATCTCATGAAAAGACAATAGCTACTGCACCTATGGATCTCACTTCTATCCTAGCCGACTCGTCGGTTGTGCAACCGCGGCGCACCTCTTCGAACCCTCCATCCATAGCGGCCGCCAGTCCCGCCATCTCCGTCGCAAAACTCCCATCTCCGCAAATATCCACAAAGCCTACGCGGAAGCGGAAGCGACACGACCCAAAACCTATATGGGCTGTGCTTGAACATGAACAAGTCGACCTGCCGATCAATGGGCACACCGAATCGCGTCAACCTCGTCCACTTCAAACACCCGTCGCACGCGCTCCACCTCCGCCAGTACCTTCTTACGCCAACGGTCGTCCGCCTCACGTCGCGCGACCTGCTGTTGGGCCGACCGCACGAGAGCTCACAGGATGGCAGCGCCCCATAACGGACGATCCGTACGTGTACGATGAGATGGTGCGCCGAACGTGCGACTTCATCTGGAACCACGTCGTCGAGGATCGCGCGCTTCGGACAGCGGTAGAGCAGTCGCCCGGAGCGGAGATTGAGATTGAAGCGCGTTGGGGTCAGATCATCGACTTGAGTACCGGCCGGCGACTTGTTTCGGTCAACGAGACGGAGTGCGTGATTCGGCAAGATGTTGCGGCCGGGACGAAGTTCGAGAGCACCATGTCGGTTATGCAGCACAAGAAGATGAATGAGTTCCTCAACGAGCAGGTTGGCAAGTCGAAAAATACACCGTCGCGAACCGACGTCAATTACAAGCACACCAAGGAGGTCGACATGTTCTACGACCTGGACCAAGCCGGCTTCGACTTACTGGCGCCTGGCGTGAGGGAAATCATAGCGCGGCAGCAGCACCGCCAGAGAATACGCGTGACACGCGACATGAAGACGGGCCAGGTGCTGCGCAAAATCATCAAATGCCGCATCGGGAACCTCGAAATCAGCTCCCCACTCACAGAATGGGACTACCGCATCGGCATCAACGTCGAAATCTCGTACCCAGGCCCTCTCGAATCCTTGAAACCCGTCATCGACAAAGACCAAACCATAGCCACCTCGGAGCGTAAAAAGGACCGCATGTCGTATTCCTGGCTGTCTGCGTACCAAATCGACCTCACGCAGGTGGTCCAGGGGACAAACAAGAACCACGAGCTCGAGCTGGAACTGGATGCGAAGACCCTGCTCAAGACGACGGAGAAGATGGATATGCAGGAGCCCCCGCCGAACGATTACGAGGCGCTTGTTGCGGGGATGCTGAATAACTTACGGGTACTGTCGAGGGAAATGACTACGTAGGATGTCGTCTTGCAGCCGTCGGGGGCTACCTTTTTTTATGCACATTGGAGGGATGTTATGGAGGCTGAGGAGAGGAAGAAGGAGCAGGAGGGGAAGAGGAGGGGAAAGCGGCAATACGGAAGAGAGGGTCGATTTTCAGTAGGCCACGGTTATGATAGAGGTCTAATTTCCACGGTCAGGCTTGGATAAGCATAATGGGTTTGGTTATTACAACGGGAAAGATCGCGCGGCGCCGGTGCGCTGGAGTTGGAGCTTTTTACGGAGGGAACATGGAGATACCCATTCCTTTTTATTCATTTTGTACGATAATGAATCGAAAGGCCGACATTCGCCTTGGTGGGAGAAGATGAGTATGGCACTGTGAAGTCTAGCTTTGCTTCAGCTGTTGATATCAATGACAACAAGGTAAATAGTAGAGTCTGAAGCAGATGTCAGACACTTTGTCTAGCAAAGGAAGTAGTCGATAATGTAACCAGGGCTGATTATCAAACATGATAGTACGGGTCCGGCACAGAGCACGTATGCAGACGATGCCTAATCGATGTCATCCACTCTACAGCGCCAAGACATTGGCTTGGCGTTCGGGCCTGGAGCTGCGCGTTGTCATGCTCCGGAACCACCTGCTCATCAACAGCGTCCCGGCGCCAACTCCATCAACGCAACATCCTATCCTCTTGCTTTCTCGTCTCTCCTTGAGCCCGGAAAACAGTCCATGCGCATTGCATTCCAGATCATTGAGAGCGACTGTCTACGCTAGCTAGGAAGCCTGCTCGGGTGCCACCCCAAACAGCTCCGGTCCCTTCCACCAGCTTCTCTTTTCCACTCACAATCACACTTCGCTGCTAGGAGAGGAGAGTCTGTCACGCTTATCACAACTCGCGCCCGAGTTCTCTCTTTACCATGGTCGGCCTCACGTCCGCAGCCGGCGTCGTCGGCTTCCTTTCCGAACCGGATCCCGCCCTGCAGTCCTTTGCGCTGCACCGGTTAAACGAGGAGATTGATCTCCTATGGCCTGAAGTTGCGGGATCAGTCAGTCAAATGTGAGAGAAATCCGTGGTACCCGCAAACTCCGACAATTCAGGAGCTGACTTGTTATCAGTGAGGCTCTGTATGAAGATGAGTCGTTTCCCGAACGAGAACTGGCCGCGCTTGTGGCGGCAAAGATCTACTACCAGCTGCAAGAGTATAACGAGAGTATGGTCTTTGCATTAGGCGCCGGGAAGCTCTTCGATATCAATAATGACGGGGAGTTCGAGGAGACGATATTGGGTTAGTCAGGTCTTGTTTATCTCAACCCCTCTCCACTTGAGCGTGATGGAAGCCCTGGACCTCTAGTTAACATATTTGGACAGCAAAATGCCTCGACACATACATCGCCCTCTCCGCAATGCACAACCCTCCTACACCTATCAGCAAGGCCAACCAACCCCCTTCGCAACTGCAGACCTCATTTCCTACGAACACCACCGGCGGCGCTAGCAAATCGGCCGGGCTGACATCACCGATCACTCCCTTCTCTCAGTCCGCTCTGCCTTCCAAATCTCTCCTCTCACGACAGGACTCAGACACGTGGGAGCCTGCCGTGGCAGGTGGCGGTAACGCCGGAGTAGCTGGAGCACATCCCGCACCTCTGGTCCTGCAGCGGAGCGTGCAGAAGAACCTCCAGGCTATCATACGGCGCATCTTTGAGAGCTGTTACGAGAATGGCGATTTCAAGCAGGTTGTGGGCATTGCCATCGAAGCTCGTAATCTGGATGTGCTCCGGGAGACCTTCCTGCGCGCCAGCCAGACCGATAAGAAACAAGGCAAGAAGCCTGCAACCGGCGCAACAACGAGGAGCGAGGAGCTGATGGAGTATGTCCTTGATATTTGCATGAACATTGTGCAGGAGAGGGGTCTACGGAATGAGGTAAGATTCTCCGGTCACATTAGGAGGCCAGGCTAATATATACAGATTCTTCGTCTCATTCTCGATCTGCTCAATGACATCCCTAACCCGGACTATTTCTCCATCGCCAAATGCGTGGTGTACCTGGATCAGCATTCCATGGCTTCCAGCCTCATCCGTCAGCTCGTGCAGCAAGGCGATGCCAAGTCACTCGCTACAGCTTATCAAATTGCCTTCGACCTCTACGAAAACAGCACCCAGGAATTCCTGGCCAAGGTTATGGAAGAGCTACCGCATACCGAGGAAAAGAAGGAAGGGCAGAGTGCTGCAAACGGCGATGCATCTCACAGACCTCTTTCTGAAGAGCCCAAGGAATCGGACCGGTTGCTGTCCGATGTGGATACGAGTAACGAGGCTCGCACATCCACCGTCGTCTCCCGTACCAAACAGCCGACTGAGGAGGAGCTCAAGGTCTACAGCTCCGTCCGAGAAGTCCTTAAAGGCACAAAGAGCATTACGCTCAACCTGGAATTCCTGTACAGGAATAACCGTGCCGACAAGCAGATTCTCAACAAGATCCGTGACAGCCTGGAAGCGAGAAATAGCATATTCCATACCGCGGTCACTTTTGCCAATGGCTTCATGAATGCGGGTACGACGAACGACACCTTCTTCCGGGAGAATCTGGACTGGCTCGGCAAAGCGGTCAACTGGTCCAAGTTCACGGCGACTGCAGCACTGGGTGTGATTCACAAAGGGAACCTCACTCAGGGAATGAAGTTGCTCAACCCATACTTGCCCAAGGATTCGGTTTCCTCAACTTCACACTATGAGCAAGGAGGATCACTCTATGCCCTGGGGTTGATTTATTCGAACCACGGAACCGACGTGCTTGATTACCTTCTCAAGCAGTTCCAGGGGGCTTCCGAAGAGGTTATCCAGCATGGTGGTGCTCTTGGTCTGGGTCTTGCAGGCATGGCCACTGGTTCTGAGGAGATTTTCGAAGCTTTCAAGAACGTCTTGTACTCTGATTCAGCCATCAACGGCGAGGCTGTGGGTCTGTCTATGGGTCTGGTCATGCTTGGCACCGGTAACATCAAGGCCATTCAAGATATGATCCAATATGCCCATGACACTCAGCACGAGAAGATTGTCCGCGGACTTGCCATGGGTGTTGCGCTCATCATGTACGGCAGACAAGAGGCTGCTGACGTTCTTATCGACAAGTTGCTGGAGGAGGCCGATCCCACTCTTCGGTACGGAGGCATCATGACAATTGCCCTTGCTTTCTGCGGTACAGGCAGCAACAAGGCAGTCCGCAAGTTGTTGCACGTCGCTGTCAGCGATGTGAGTGATGACGTCCGCAGGGTAGCTGTCATGAGTTTGGGCTTCATTCTCTTCAGGAAACCTGGTAGCGTACCTCGGATGGTCGAGCTTCTTTCAGAGTCTTATAACCCCCACGTCCGGTACGGCGCAACCATGGCCCTTGGAATTGCTTGTGCAGGCACCGGTCTGCCTGAGGCCATTGACCTGCTCGAGCCCATGATGAAGGATTCGACCGACTTTGTACGACAGGGTGCTCTCATTTCTCTGGCCATGATCATGGTGCAGCAGAATGAGGCTATGAATCCCAAGGTTGTCAACATCCGTAAGACCCTGACAAAGGTCATTGGCGACCGCCACGAAGATGCAATGGCCAAGTTTGGCTGCGCTCTCGCTCATGGCATCATTGATGCTGGTGGTCGGAACTGCACTATCGGTCTCCAGACACAGACCGGTAACCTCAACATGGCTGCGATCGTTGGCATGGCTGTTTTTACACAATACTGGTACTGGTTCCCCCTGACGCATTTCCTGGCGCTCAGCTTCACGCCCACGGCGATCATCGCTGTGGATCAAGATCTCGAGGTTCCTTCCTTCAAATTCCACAGCAACACAAGGCCAAGCATGTTTGACTACCCGCCCGAGCAGGAGGTCAAGACCGAAGAGGCGCCGGAGAAGGTCAAGACGGCGGTTCTCTCAACAACAGCTCAAGATAAGCGCCGTAAGGCTGTGAAGGCACGGCAACGGCGGAGAGAGAGCATGGAGGTCGATCAGACACCTACTACCCCGAAGGTCTCTGAAGAGGATAAGATGGAGGTCGACGACGAACCCAAGAAGGGCGAGAAGGCGGAAGGTGAAGAAGGCAAGGAGGGAACACCGGCAGTGGAGACTTCGAAGAAGAAGGTGGAGAAGGAGAAGGTTGGCTATGATTTGGAGAACATGTCACGAGTTCTTCCGGCGCAGGTCAAGTATATCAGTTTCCCGGAAGAGCGATACGTTCCCATCAAGAAGGTGAGTCCTCGCCCCAAGCAACACCGTGCCCTTTTTCTAACTTGATTTAGCCAACGGGAGGCGTAATCGTTGTCCTTGACACAAGGCCATCCGAGCCCAAGAACCTGCTCGAATTGAAGATCAAGAAAGCTCCTGCCCCGACAGCACCAGGGGCAGCAGGCCCATCTGGCGAGGAAGCACCTCAAACTCCGGCGGCGGCGGCGGCTCGCCTTAGTGAGAATTTTGCGGACGAAGGCAGCGACGAGGCTGCGGTGCCTGATGAGTTCGACTACCAAACGGATGCCGAGGAGGAGTAGAATGACTTCAACGAGCTGAAGTACTCCGGTTGTCGACGATGATTCGGCGTATTGTATCATCAACGTTTGGTCTGGACTGGCTCGGGAGGAGCAATCAACTTTGCATCAATCCTGGCGCAGAGGGAGGAGGTCGGCAAGAGGTCGCTTAGACTTGTGAAGCAATGTATCATAACACTTGCACGGTTGCGGTCGTATGTACACCTATTGCTCGTAACTTTTAGTTGAAGTCGGTCGGAGAATTGGAGGGTTGAATTCTTGTGATGCAGTTACCCAGGTATACCACTGCTCCGTAGTGGTTGGGCGGAAGTCCTGTAGAGCTACCAAAGCTGACTAAGTTCCGCTGTCTTGGCGGGCTTCATCAATTGAGCCTGCGTTTCCAAAAAAGTTGCAGCTCACGTCCACGCGCAATGAGCCTCCGACTTCCTTTACCACGGTCTGTCCCGAGTCAAGATGCGAATACCGTCTGTCTGCGATGTTGGAGGAAGCTGTCTCGCGCATCAATCCCGCGCAGACAGCTCTTCTCCACGATGCCTTCTGCGCGACAAGGTGCGGTAGCTGTGGAGAAGGGTCGGACGGCAATTGGAAAGGATTACTTCTGGCCGAACTCATTCTTGAGGGAGGCGTTTGCCAGTTCAGTAGGTGGAACAAGAAGGGAATTGCAAAGCTCAGTTTCGAAGTCGGCGTCACGGACAGACACCGCCCCAGCAATTACACAAGAACCGACTCCCACACCCATAGATGCGAACGAAGAAGTGCTTCCCCATCGCCGCAGGAAGAAAAGACGAGACGAAGCGGAGGCAAATTCCAATCCCTCAGCAAGCTACCCAATCGCCCCGGATGCCTCTGCGCAACTAGCAGCACTCTCTTCCAGCCTCCCCAACCGCTCCATCCGCCGACTCCTCACCACCTACCTCTCCCTCTCCAAACCTCGACTGACCTTCCTCGTCGTCCTCACTTCGACGGCCGCGTACTCGCTCTATCCCGTTCCAGGCCTGCTAGCCCCCGCCGCAACCGCAACCCCGTCCCTCTCAACACTCACACTCATCTTCCTCACCACCGGCACGGCCCTGTGCTCCTCCTCGGCCAATGCCTTGAACATGCTGTTCGAACCCGCGCACGACGCCAAGATGAGCCGTACGCGGAACCGGCCGTTGGTCAGGAAACTGATAAGCCCAAGGGGTGCTCTCGTCTTTGCGATTCTCTGCGGCGCGGCGGGGACAGGCGCCTTGTACTACGGCGTCAACCCCACGACGGCCCTCCTCGGCGCCGCAAACATCGCGCTTTACGCGGGGGTGTATACGCCCATGAAACGGCTCTCGGTCCTAAACACGTGGGTCGGCGCCATTGTGGGCGGCATCCCCCCCTTGATGGGCTGGACCGCTGCAGCCGGACAATGCGCGCACGAGGGAACGTGGCAGGAGCTGCTGTTCGGCGAGGGCACGGCGGGAGGGTGGCTACTCGCTGCTTTGCTGTTTGCATGGCAATTCCCGCACTTCAATTCCCTCTCGTGGTCCATCCGCGACGAGTACAAGTACGCCGGGTACCGCATGCTGGCGTGGGTGAACCCGGCGCTGAACGGGCGCGTGGCGCTGCGGTACGCGCTCCTCACGTTCCCCATCTGTATCGGGCTGTGCTATTGGGGCGTCACGGATTGGGGGTTTGCGGGCACGAGCAGCGTGGTGAATGGGTGGATGGCGTACCGCGCGTGGCAGTTTTGGCGCGACATGGGCCACAAGGGGACGGCGAGGGGATTGTTTTGGGCCAGCGTGTGGCATTTGCCGATTGTCATGGTGTTGGCCATGGCGCAGAAGAAGGGGTTGAGTGAGAGGGTGTATAGGAGTGTTTTTGGGTTTCCTGGGATGGAGGAGGAGGAGGAGGAGGGGGGGGAGGGGTTGTATGATGATGGGGATGAGTTGGAGGGGAAGCAGAGTGGGTAGGGGGGTGGTTTGTGGGGAGGGTGTTGGAGTCTAAGTGTACGGTTGGTACTACTGCCACTACATTCGCGCCTTTCAGCAAATGGCAGGTGCTGCTTTTTCGCCCATGCATTTCACGTAGAGGAATTTGCTTCGCGATGACGTGGACGTCGACTGCACGAACTCCTCCAGTAGTTTGTGCTTTGTACTTCATACCTGCATTGCTTGTATACATAGTCCATCTTGCTTTTGCAACCACCTCTCTATGCCATCGCCCACCCAGGCACAGTCTAAACGACGCACACTTTTAACACGTACATTTACGTCATCCAAGATTTTCTCATCTCGAAGGAGGCTTGCGCAATCGCGAGCGAGGGAACGAAGATGGGTAGCGATGCCGTGCAGCCGTGGGCCGTAGGCCCGTGGACGAGGTGTGGGTGGGTGGGTGGGTGGGTATGGGTTGGGTTGAGTAGGTACGAACCGTACTGTGTAGATGGGTGTGGGATGTGGGATGCGGTTTAATCAAGGGTTGGGCTTCCGGAGGGCTCGGAGGGCTCGGGATGTCATATATATTGCAGGAGGTCACGCGTTGGAGTACGGGACGCTAGGCGTGGGTTTGAGGGTTTGAGGGTTGGGGTGCGAGTGAGATGGAGGTGGAGGTGTGTAGGCGAAGTGTAGTGGTGAAGTGTACTGTGTAGTGGTGAAGTGTAGCTTATGGAGAGGACGGGAAGTTGTTGGTTTTGGGGGTTGTTGGGTTTGAGGGGTGGGGAGTGAGGTTTTGACTGTGCGGACGGATAGATGGATAACAAGTATGTACGGAGTGGAGTCCAGAGTACGTCCTGGTGAGTAGGAGGACCATGTCGATGGCGATGGCGATGGCGATGGCGATGACAATGTCCTTCTGCTGTTTTCCAGAATCCACCTAGGCACCCTCGAACAAACGGCTCCACTTAATCTACATGGTCGCCAGTAGTAGGCCAGGATCAAGGCAAGGTCGACCTGTAATTCCGCCCTTCATCAATCTATCTCGACGGCGGCTTCGGGTCTCTGGCCTTTTTACCCGTCGGCATTACTGGCCCCCAGCTGCAGCTTGCCCTAGGCCAGGTACTGAGGTATGTACATACCGAGAGTAGGTAGACTAGTGGAAGAGGAGTGGAAGAGTGAATCGAAACGACGCGGACGCGCTACGGGTGGTCGGGAACATGGGAGGAGGAGGGATGGCGGTTAGACAGTCGCCGGGGCTTTTGGGACTTTGGGCGATACGAGAAGGATGAAGGGGAGGCGTCTGGGGTGCATATGAGGCTGCGGCGTGGGCGGCCCATGGGGTAGATATGTACTAGTATGGGGTCGTTTCGTCACAATAGATTAAAATGTTCCCAGGGTGAATGGGATGTCCACTGTCTGGTCCGGCTTGCGTGTGCGTACTTGGTGGAAACAAGTTTAGCACGAGGGCGTGATGGTATCGTTAGTAGGGATCTTCCACGTCAGGTAGGTAAGTATATGAAAGGACGGATAGGACGGGGGATGGGACGGTGAATATATATATTGGAGAGTGCTGCCTCCAGATTGGACCTCGTTGTGTGCATCCATACCCCATACCCAACCGCTGTGTGAAGGAAGTACCGGTATCGTGAACCACCGCCCAAGATGAAGTACCTGCTTGCTTCTTCGCTGCTTGCGGCGAGCGCGACGGCGCATTATACGTTCCCGGCTCTGGTTGCTGGGGGCAAGGCGGTACGTTTCTGGCCTCCCTCTCTTCTCCTGTGCACTCGGGAGGAGCGGATGGATATATCCCACCCATCCTCTCCTTCAGTACACCAAAGAAGAAGCAAAACCCCTTCCCCTATCCCTCAACCTCCACCCACCACCTCCTTTCTAGTCCATGAATGGATACTAACATCCCCCCCTCCCCTTAGACCGGCCAATGGCAATACGTCCGCAAAACGACAAACTACCAATCCAACGGCCCCGTCACCGACGTCTCCAGCACGCAGATCCGCTGCTACGAGCTGTCCCCGGGGACGGGCGCCCAAACCTACGAAGTCAAGGCCGGCGACACGGTCGGCTTCACCGCCCAGACCAGCATCTCGCACCCGGGCCCGCTGCAATTCTACCTCGCCAAGGTGCCCGAGGGCAAGACGGCCGCCACGTGGGATGGCAGCGGCAATGTGTGGTTCAAGATTTATGAGGAGAGGCCGACGATTTCGGGACAGGGGTTGACGTGGAGTAGTCAGGGTGAGTTTTGCCTTTTCCCTTTTCTTCTTCTTTCGGTGGCTTTGTCGTCGCCCTTTTAGATGCCCTCGTTCACCCCGCTTGAATCTCTTCCCTTTATAAGTGGTTTGAATCCACCATTTCCATCTTCTCCCAATCCACTCCTCCCCCTCACTAACCACCCTCCGCAGGCAAAACCCAAGTCACCGTCACCCTCCCCCAGTCCCTCCCCTCGGGCGAATACCTCTTCCGCGTCGAGCACATCGCCTTGCACTCGGCGAGCAGCCCCGGCGGCGCCCAGTTCTACATCTCCTGCGGCCAGCTCAAGGTCACGGGCGGTGGAAACGGAACCCCGGGACCCCTCGTTAGCTTCCCGGGTGCGTACAAGGCGAGCGACCCCGGAATCCAGATCAACATCTACTACCCCGTTCCCACGAGCTATACGCCGCCGGGACCGAGGCCTTGGACTGGTTAGCGGGGTTCAGTTGGATTTGGACGGGGGTTTTTTGGACGACCTGGTTACGTGTGAGGAATGTCAAGCAGTGTTGTAGATTCAATGTATGATTTTCATTCAGACGAAAGCAAAGCGTTAGGCAAGGCGAAGTGATGTCCGTAAATGTGACCATTGTACTGTTGTAGTGAGAAAACATTGTTCCTTAACGCTGACAAAGGGTCTACCTAAATCTCATCACCACTGAAACCCACCACCTCAACGCCTCCGCCTAAGTCTGAATCCCGTCTCCTCAGCATCACTATCATCCTCTCCCATCCCCCTCGCCTTCTTGCTCGGCCGCTGTCCCGCCGCCACCGTGATAGGCGGCCTCTTCCTCAGTGTCTGCGTCTGCCTCTGAGTCTCCGTAACCTGCGACTGTGTCTCAACAACCCGCTGCGAACTATCCCTCAGCGTCGTAGAACTCTCCGCCACCTCCTCCGCCTCATCATCCATCAGACTGTCTTCCACATGAATAACCTCCCGCTCCTGAGTCCGCCTCCGTCTCGTGAACCCCTGCTCAACCTCAGACTCACTATCCAGCGCTCTCGCTCTCCTACCACGCTCTTCTCTCCTTTCCTCCTGCGTCCGCCTCGACGCAGCAGGAGTGCTATCCTCGAGGAAAAACGCATCGCCCGTCCCAACCCCTTTCTTCGACTTCGCCTCCTCCAGCGCCACAATCATCTTCTGCGGCCGCTCCGGTCCCCTCTCCACCCCCCTTCTCCGAAACTTCTTGAAATTCTTGCGTCCATTCCACTCGTCGTTCCAGCGATCCATGGGGCCTGGAGCACGCTGAGCCGTTCGCCTTTGCCGGGGTAAGACCTCCATCTCTTCTACCTGGACTAGACCCCTAATGTCAGAGATATCGACACCCTGGAGGGCCTCACGTAGGTTTTCTTCATCCGCTCTGCGTTTTTCTTCTTCCTCCTGAAGACGTTTCTTCGTTTGTTCTTGGACATTGACGTCCTTGAGTACTTTTTGCTTCGTCCTGTGCAGATGCTCTAGTATCTCTCCAGCCTTGGTTTTCGGTTTCGTCGCAGCTGCTGCTGATGCCTCCGGTTCTACAGAGGCAGTGACGCCACGCGTAGCTGCTCTGCGCCGTTTCAGTTCGGCAGCTGCTGGGAATAGCTCATCCTCGTCTATTTCTTCGACAGAATCGACCGCAGGTGATGCAGCGCGGCGAGAAATCTGGGTCGAGGCTGGACCTTCCGTTTGCAGATGGGAAGATGCCTGAGTAGGCGCTATTTGCGTCCCCACAGATATCTTAACGTCTTCCATAGGTTCATCCTGGGTTTTGCGGAATTTGGAGGGAGGCTCGTAGTCGTCGAAGCCCGTGAAACGGCTCTGAGTGATCCCCCGACGGACGCGTTTTCGGGGTATCACTCCCGCAGGTTCTGTAGGCGCAAGAGTCGGTTCTGGAGCTTTAGGAGGGGCCGCTGATTGAGAGGCTGCTATGCGTTCGCGTGAAACGCTGTGCTGGGTCAGCTCTGGCATGCTGGAGCCGACTTCGATCTGAGCAGGTGGTCGCAGCAGTGACGAAGTGTCGACTGTGAGGATGGCATCAAGAAACTCGTTCTGCTGGATAGAGCGTTGATTCAACGCTTGGTCTACGCCAGTAACGAAATCCAGGGCCCACTCTTCCATTCCCTCTGGATAGTTAGACAGTCGAATCGTCACTACTGGCAGACGCTCGGGGCCCCTGCGCCTTCCCTTTTCTCCCGCTACGTTCCTTACGAACTCCACATATTCATCCACCGTTGTCTCGCCAAACCGAAGGTTATACAACAATGCCTTACCACCACCGGCAGCTATTGAGTCTTGTAGCGTCTCGTATTGGCTTTCATTCAAAAAGATGAAGGTCAAACCTGAGAATACTTCCGACCGCCGTGCATCAGGCCTCAGCATATTCTCTGGTCGCCGTACAGGTTCTTGTCCCCGCGGTGGTATGTAGTCTTCTTCCTTGGGCCACCAAGCATCAAAATCCTCCTCCAGCTTGGAGCCTTTGTATTGGTCTGGATCTCTATTCTGAGGCGATGCAACGCCTACCACAGCATCGATGAAATCGGGAGTTACGATATGCGTAGCAGCACATAGACCTAGTAACACTTTTGGCAGGTTGCGCTTCAGCGAGATGACGTGCGTGGTCTGCCCGTGGACAAAATCCGTGGTCGTTTTGATGTCAATGGCATGAAGCTGCGAAGCTTGTGCTCGGCCGTCCCTTGATGCGAAGGTGAAGACGACGGGATGCCAGGAAATCCTTCATGCAGAGTCAGTCGTTGGCAGTACACACTTTGCATGGGAAATGCTTTCATCCTCCAGTAGACGCGGAACGTACTTGAACTCAGGATAATTCGGAGCCAACCTAATCGTATGCTCCGTCCCCGTCAAAGTCATTGCATCATACTTCACAATCGTCCCGTCCTTCTTCTCGCTCTGAAGCCGCCTCTCCCCATCAACAATTGTGCGCTTGCAACTCAGATCCGTGATTTCGACAGGAGTCCTAGCATGTAATTTCGTCTGCGCCTGTCAGCTCATTTAGCCCTCTCTTACATACGTAGAACATACCCCGTCTCCCGCAGGCACCTCAAGCACCTTCAGCATCATATGCTGTCTCGAGACCTGTTTGCTCTCAATCCCAATGGTATTGCCATCCTCGCCTTTTCCTGATTTTGCGGTTGTCCGTCCAAAGAGATATTGTGAGCCTGGGCGAAGCCATGTGCGCTTCCCTGGGAACAGCGTCTCGTGCTCAAGTAACCACATGGTTTACGCGCCGACGGTGGGGCGGTCGGCGAAAGGGTGAAACGACGTGAATGTAGAGAGGTTTAACTAGGAGAAAGCGGTCTGGGTAGGAAGATATGGCTGTGGCGGTGAGCATTCGGAGGAGTGGACATCGGTACACCTATTGAGGGCCCACGGCAACCTGTTATAGTCCTGTCTGGTCTATCACGACCATGAACGCGGAAGCGCAGGCTCCAGTGACGCTTGGGCCAGCCTGAGATCGCGGTGTCACGTGGTGTCATTATGTAAGTCACCATTCCAGTCCTACCGCATCCTCCCACGTCCGACTGTACAACCCCCAGTACTTCCAATCCAAGTTAGAATACGTATTTCAAGAAATCCAATTGGCTATATTCTAGTTACGCCACTAGGGCACGGTGCTTTACGGCCGGTTATACCTGGAGGGAGGCGCAGAAAGGGCTAATTAGAAGGTCAATACACCCTACGCGCACACGGTCGTGTTCAGTCGGACGTGAAAAGAAGCAGTATATTTCTTTCCGTGGAATTCGGATTCCAAGGTTGGTTGAGTTGGGAACCAGTCGCGTGACCTGGCAGGTATGTCGCTCCTGGGCCGACAGCCCCAACTCCAGTTGCCAGCTGTGATGCGAAATGACCCACTCAGCGACAACACGAGCCATATTGACATTGGAACGTTGGTGAATACTCCATTAGAAGCTATTGTGTACTGCTATATTGTTGACTGCCATGCCATCTCCTCAAAGACACGCCCTCATAGCCACCACATAAGCCCTCCACCATATCGACTGTTCAGGACCAAAATCTGTTGTGATAAATCAATTCAACCCAAATAAGATGTGTTGCTGGCCCTTCGTGTAGTGAGGCAGAGCGAGTGAGGCGGTTCTTGTCCGACTTATTAGTCACCAGTATAACATAATTTCCTCAACCTTTTCTCCTTCAGGTACGGAGACACCGGGTCAGTGTACGAGCGGCGCGCCGTGTTCCTGGTCACCTCTTTTGGCACACCGCGCAAATGATCGTACAACGAGTTCGCCCGTTAAAAAATTCCACTCCGGCCGCTTGCATCCAATAATCTTTCCACTCTCCGCCCATCGTTTTGAAACTGCGCTTGATGCCCATTCTGTACGAAGGATCGATCGGTTCAGTCGATACGGAATCGGTTGAATGCGAATCTTGACCGGGCGTTGAATGTGTTGTGGGCTGCCGTTCCTCCATCTTCACGAGGGACTTGTCATCGTTATCGACCTTGAGAATTCTCTTCTTGGCCGGACGTTCATTACCAGGATCGAACTGCGGGGAAACCTCCGTCCTCACGAGGGGCTTGTGGTCGATTTCGAGCTTAACCATCCTTTTCTTAGCCAATGGCTCTTCGTCGGGATCGAACTGCTGGGAAACCTCCGTCTTCATCCAAGAGCGATCGTGGTCCTTAGAATCAAGGGTAAACTCCTCCTTGATAAAAAGACTGTCTTCGGAATCTATCTTGAACATCCTCTTCCTGGCATTATCGGAATCGGACTGCTGAAAGCGCCCCTTCTCGTTCGAAGTGGCGTGCTTCGAGTCGACCTCCATGGTCTCCCTGATCGAAGGGCGAAGTTGCTCCTTCTTGGGTGGAGGGTGGCCGTCATCGTCGGACTCGATGACGATCGGTTTCCAGGCGGATTTAACAATCGTTACATCGGAATCGGACTCGGAGTCAATGACCATGGGCCTCCTCCGGGAGCCGGAACCCATGTTGAGCGAGGTGAGCACGGGAAATCAGCAGACATGGTGGGTTCCGAACAACAACGACGGATATGAAAGGGCAGTAATCGTAAACCCCCAGGTCTTGAATGACAGACTCCAATGCAAGTAGGAGAGTTTGGGATGGGATTCGGTTAATAGGCCTAGTTTCCCGGCCACTCCGACATGTCCCACGTTTTGGAAAGTGCAATAGCGAATCGCGACGGTCAAGGCAAGTCTCTGGGAGTCTGGATTCCAGGCAGGGAAGGTGTCAACCGGTGGGGCCACTGTACGTGAGTTCTGTATACGAGAACAGCCTGGCTACCCATTTTAGCAAGAACAATCGAGAGAAGGAGGAATAATCGTAGTAGTACGATGGTGTATGTGGTTGTTGGCGGAGGGCGGTGCCAGCAGGAGGTCTGGAGAGTCCAATTGACGAGTTCGACGCGGTGATAATCGCGGTGTCACGTGGTGTTATTATATGATTAGCACCTGCTAATCATATATGCTTGTGAAGTGTGAATGCCCATTCACACTTCACAAGCATCCTATTGTTTGGCAATGCATTGTGCACGACTACCTCCAAATATGTAGAAGACGGAAAATCTCAAATTCAATTCGAACCAACGAAGGTATTCACGTACAAACTAGACTCTGCAGCACATCTACCTGTAGATCCACTCGGCACACTCGAGCGACTGAACCTCCTGCTCAAGCCCATAACACTGGTATGTCCCCTCCGCATGCACCCATCTTACAGAACGAAAATCTTCACCTTACAATCTGCGCCGCATCACACCTATCCCACGGTACGCAAGTGAAAGTAGGGCACGGCTTCACTACCGTCTTCGTCACTGCCGAAGTACACGTACCATAGACAGGGGGAAGAGCAGTGACTGGAGGAACGACAGTCTCGATTGTCACAACCCTTTTCTCAATCACCTGTCTCCTGGCCTTCTGCATCTTGGGAATTGGCCTGGAGAGATCACAAGGAGCCTCATTGGTATCCGGGCACATCGGAGGCACGCAGGGAGGAACGACAGTCCTCGTGACCGTAGGGCACTGCGGAGTTGGTATCTTGGTGGACGTGGGCACCTTGACGGTGGTAATCGGCGTGGGGCGCCTCGTGCACGAGCAGAAGGGACATTTCTTGGTCGCAGTGAGGGTGACTGGGCAGTCAAAAGTTTTGTGCTCGCTAGGTTCGTCCCTCGCAACCCAATCAAGTGATGAGTCCACGAGCTCATACTCATCCTCAAGGGGTTCGTAGGGGGGGCATGTGTCTATGCACCTGATCTGAGGGCATATCCTAACGCGAGAAACCGTCGTGGTAATGAGACAGCTCTTAGGGGCTTCTGCACGCTCTTCGAGCACTGCCGCAGCCGTGGGTGCAGGAGCAGCGTCGCGCTTGCCCCATGAAATAACAGGGGGCGTAGGCCTGGGGAGCCACCAAGTAGGTATTTTGATGCCGGAAGGAAAGATCAAGCTGAAATCCTGGGGTTCGGCTTCGGGATTGCGCTTTTCCTTGCCCCAGATCAGCGTGGCGCTAGGTGGTTGGAGTCCAATGTCATCGGAAGGAGTCGGGAAGAGCGTTGGCAAGGGCAGGTCGATCGGTTCATCCGTGGGTTCAGCCTCGTCCTGTCTCTTGTCCCACGTGACTACATAGGTTGGCTTCAATACAGGGGGTATGAAAGAGGGGATGATCTTAGTGAACTCGACGTAGGTGTTTGTCTCTGGGGATGCGGCCCTTTTTCCCCAAATCACGCTTGCCGTAGGCGGCTGGATTCCAATCGAGTTTGGCGGTGTGGGCAGGACAGGAGGCAGGTCAGGGATGTCACTTTCTTCAGGGTCTTCGGGGGATGCAGTCTCTGAAGGCTCGGGGACCGGGTCTTCCTCAAATTGCCGGCGCACGCGACCCCAAATCACGGTTGCTTTAGGAGGCTGGATTCCAATCGAGTTCGGTGGGGTTGGCAAAACGATTGGGGGGAATTCGGACTCCACGGGCTCGTCGTCAGGAACTGGCTCGTCGTCAGGAACGGGTTCTGGATCCTCCTCATACTGGCGGCGATGGCGACCCCAGATCACGGTTGCCTTAGGAGGCTGGATTCCGATCGAGTTTGGTGGGGTTGGCAAAACGATTGGGGGGAATTCGGACTCCACGGGCTCGTCGTCTGGAACAGGCTCCGGATCTTCCTCATACTGCCGCCTGCGCAAATCCCAGTGCACTCCTCCGGTGTTCTGAGGGCGTTCTGTCTCCCAGGTAATGCTGTACCGAGTCGGAAGTCCAGAGAGGATTGGTGGGCGCCTAGAGCGAACGGAAGTGGGGCGCACATGAGTAGGACGGATAGGAGTTGGGCGACGAGTTCGTCGAGTGCTAGATCGGTGAACTGGCGGAGGATCGACCGGTCCTGGCTCCTTTGTTGGTTCAACTCCTCCATCCCAAGTGATCGTGAAAGAGGGTTTTCCTAAGCTGATCTGGTTGCTTGGCGTAGGTTGAGGAACAGGATAGCCCGGCTCCTCGTCGGGCTCATCCGTAGGAGCTTCACCCTCCCAAGAGATCGTATAAGACGGCTTGCCAAGACTGAAGTGATTGCTGGGAATAGGGAAGGGGATAATGGGCTCGTCTGAATCGTCGGGCTTCTCAGTCGTTTGAGGAGGAGCAATGTCCCATGACGCCGTGTAGCTAGGAGGGTTCAATCCGACGTTGTCACTCGCGGCAGGTACATTCTGAAGAGGCAAAGCTGCTGGAACCGCGTGCACACTAACAGAATCAGTATCGACGTCTTGTATCAACAGGGAGGCCATACCTAGCGACCAGGCCGAGCAGAGCTAGCACGCTTCGCTGTGAAGGAGTCATCCTTCTGTGTCCGTGTTCAGACAATCGACTCGATGTAGACCGTTGACGTTGTCCGTTCTACGATACTGTGAGCTCTGCGAGGATGGTGGGCATATTATATGACGTCTCTTCCCCACGATCACCTGTTTCCCCAGCCAGGAAGCACTATGTTGCAAATGAAAGATACGAATGGTTCCACTATCGTCGCTTGCACCGAGCATTCTTTCTCACGTGTCAGATATTTGACGTCCTGCAACTAGCCGTTTGTCGCTCCCAATCCAGGTTCTAGGTCTGTGTCTCTCATTATTTCTCGGATTCCAAGCTTCCTGTTCAAGCCGAATGAGATATGTTGGCATGATTGGCATACTAAAATTAGCGGTCGCGAGGATAAGGTATAAAGTGCTGAGGTGCATTTTTCTGACCCTGGGTAACGAGGTACAGAGATAAAGTGGAAGGTAGTATGGGTATATGGAACATAAATTGAAGAAGTCGCACCGAAGATCCGCAATGAGCCGAGCCCGCCTTGGATTGGATGCAGGGAAAAGAAGCTTATATGAAAGCCCCTTGCAGTCGAGTATGGGGTGAAAAACGACTCGTCCAAAACAAAAAAGGTCAATAAATTCGCCAGTCGTATATCCTCACCTCTCTCATGGGCACACAATTCGGTCTAGAAGCAAGTAGATTCGCCACCAGGCGTTCTGCATCGATCCAACCACAGCCCGAGAACGAGGCAAGCATTAACGAGTTTGCACATCGTCCCGAATACGATCGTGCTGATGGCAGATATCATGACGTGTTCTTCGGTTCGACACCAGTACTGCGTCATAGACCAGTGGTGAAGCGGCCAGCAACGGATGGATTCAAGGAAACAATCGGAATAGCGATGGTACCACAAGGCGGCGTATGATGACCGCTACAAATTGCAAGCCCAAAGGGATAGGTGACCCGACCCGAGGAGGCGAAATGTGTACAACGGCGTACAGGCTCAATAGGCATATTTCGAGTTTCTGTATTTAGCGCAGAACTCGAATATGCACGTGAAATGTACGAAGTACCCGGTTTTGCTCGACTTTAGCGACACACTCCAGGTTTGTCACCATTCCTCCGGGTACTTGCAAGGAGCCGCAGCATTACATCCGGGTCTCTTTGCCATCTGTTGGAGGTCTCGGCATCTCCATTCTGCCTGTTGTTCGGACCGCAAGCATCAATACGGACGGGAAATGTGGCAATTGCTATAGAGCAAAAGAGACGTTCGGCTGAACGCCCTGTCCAAGTGGAGGATATGCCCGAAAGCAAGGCCCATGAGGTTGCTAGTCGTCCTTTGGTGGTACAAGGAGTTGATCCAAGGGCCACTTCCGCACAGCTCTAATCGATCGCGAGTCCTTGTATCCGGCCTGGTACATCTCAATTCCAGCCCAGGCAATCATAGCCGCGTTGTCTGTGCAGAGAGCTGCCGGGGGAAAGACTATTTTCACTTCGTGATAGCCATGCGCTACAAGGGTACTGGCAAGACTGCTCTAGAGTCAGTAAGGTTCTGAAGCAACAACGAGCAGGGGCGATGTGCGAATTGAACGCTGAGGACATGCAGGATGTTTTTGCAGCAGTCGAAATTGAACTGATGAGGGGGGCTTCGTACATGTATCTCAGAAACGAGTTCGCTGCAACACCCCCGGACATCACAACGGTCGGCACCTTTTCCGAGCGGGAGGGGCTGGCCAGAATGTGCTGCAGCCCCAGCACCACCCGCGTCGAGATATGTTCGAAAGCAGCTCTCATCACTTCCCTGGCAATATCTCTTCGCTCTTCCATTGTGAGATCTCCAGGTGGCCTGACAAGCCTGGTCTGCTTTCCAGTCGTACTGTCTCGTTGGTACGACGCTGCGCGCTCAGCGGCGGTCATCAGTCCAGAGAAACTCATTTCCAGACTCTTGCTCTTCACCCCGCCGCCGGCCTTTGCAAGGGGTTGATTGAAGTTCCAACCCCATTTGGTAGTGTTTTGCCGCAATGCTTCTTCCTGATTCCTAGGTACAGTGTAGGTGTATCGTGTTGCGTACATTGCTCGATACTCTTCTGCAGTGCTGTCTTCCAGGAAGAAATTGCCTTGGCCTTGATCTTCTATTTTGGGATTCAATGCACCCTTGCCCGACTCGACTACCTGGCTCTGGGAAAATGCAAACCTTTCCAATAGTGCTCCGTACATAGTAGACTTGGCAGTCTGTAGCAGTTCGGATGGAAGAACAACACGAGCAACTTTATCCAAACACTCTCCCACGGCAACATCACCCGTGCTTCCCAGAACATGATGGTCGGTGAGGGATGTCGACTGAATCAATAGCGTGTGTCCTCCAGAGGCTAGTACGGATAGGAAGGGGAAGTCGGGCTCGACCTCGATCTTTGAATTTGTGCCGATCGTGGGGTAATCCGGCCGTGTGCCGTGAGCTCTGGGTTGCGCTGCTTGCAGGACGACATCAGGTCGATACGTGTTCTGGAGTGCCGCTACAAGACGAGGAGTAAGAGCGTGTGCCTGCATGTGGTGCACCCCGAGCAGGTCAATCTTCGCGACGTTAGCTTCACATGACGGGCGGTGAGGCTAGAGTTGTACCTGCCATGCTGCTGCAAGGCCCTTGGCGGTATCTATTCCTGTAAACAGGTTGGATCGCATTCCCGGGCCCCTTGTGACGGAAATGAAATCCGGCAGCCGCTTCGATCTGAAGCTGGTTGACTCGGAATCGGCCGCGGATGACACTCCCTTCTCAGGAGTGCGGTGAGGTGCATCTCGGGGTGGTAGATGCAGGATAGCCTCATCTACAAGTTTCACGAGGTTCTCTTGGTGGGAGCAAAGCGCGGCAAGAGGATGTACCCCTTGGTATTGTGTATTGTTGGATGTGACTTTCTTGTGATAATGCAGGATGGCACTGGTCGGACCACATGAACTGTTCCGGGTCTCCAGAACCGCGACGCCTATATTGAGCATTAGCATCAAGAGCGTCCACTTCAGTGAGGACATTGCTAACTAGTGTCATCACAACTGGTCTCGATAGCAAGGGTTAGGAGACCACGACATGCTAGTTGAGAGAGTCGGCGTGCCGCGAACCGCGTGCGACATGTGAGGGTTCGTATGCTCATCGGGTTGGTGGACCTCTGCGTAACAATGGACTTTGGAGAGAGGAGAGTGCTGCTTGAGAAGTCGTTGCCATTGAAGACATTGTACACAGTTGGAGACGCGTTGTTTCTCTGCTTGGACCCTGCCGCGGCCTCCAGAGCTTGAGAATGCCAGGGACACCTGCGCACGTGCCCACACTGACATCACCACTTGTCGAACGACACCAGCGAGTTGACCACAACTACCACATTTGAACCAGAGCCACTGCGACCGCTCTTTCGCTTTGGTGCATTCCTCTCACATAACCGCCCGATGTACCCTCGAACAGAGGCCATGCCGCAGTGCAATCCCCGAGATGGCTGATGTCAACAAAGCAACCGATGGTCGAGCCCCATACTCCCCCGCGGCATTCGACTACACCCTTCTTCCAGACTACAACAACGACTTCATAAACGTAGATGATTTCGAAGAATTTGAAAGAGCTCTCTTCGCTCCGGAGAACTCGCCCTCGACCGAAGACCTCACCCAGCCTCAACCCGTCCAGCGGACCTTCATCACAGCCCTCAACGACTGGCGGCCAATATACCAGCGCGTTCGCCCACGGAATAAAACCAAAAAGCCTCCGCGGAGAGGCAAAGATGAGACCCGGGAAGGAGTCGTGTACATTATCCTCAAGTGGCCCTTGTTGATTCTAGTCTTCGGCTGGCTCTTCTTCTTGAGCATAGCCTACGCCCTGACGCGCATTTACATCCTCCTGTACGAACAGTTGGTCACATGGAGGGGCCGGCGGCAGAACCTTCGTGCGAGATTGCAACAGGCCACCTCGTATGAGGAGTGGATGACGTCGGCGAAGGAGCTAGATACATTCCTGGGCAACGAATCATGGAAGCGGACGGATGAATATGCATACTATGACAGCAAAACGATCCGGAGGGCGCGGGATCAGATGGCCAAACTGCGTAAGAAGGCGGAGGCTGTTGAAGCTGCAGGAAACAAGACAAGGGAAGGTGCGGTTCAAGAGACAGTTGAAGAGCTCAAGGGGCTTGTGGAAATATGTGTGAAGAACAACTTTGCGGGCTTCGAGAATCCCCGGTTATACAGCGAAACTTACTATGGGACCAAGAACCTGGTGCAGAGTTTCGTGGATGAGGTTGAAACTTCCGTCTCTTTCCTTCTTAAGACAACTCAGCTCGATGCGGACAGCAAGAGGGCGATGTTGAAGCATATCAGCAAACAATATGGTCGTACAGCTTTGTGCCTTTCTGGAGGAGCCACTTTTGCCTACTACCATTTCGGCGTTGCAAAGGCACTCATCGATGCGAACCTCCTGCCAGATGTAATAGCGGGGACTTCTGGAGGCGCTCTTGTAGCGGCGTTACTCTGCACCAGGACCGATGAAGAGCTCAAAAGGCTCCTAGTACCTGCTCTCGCACATCGCATAACAGCCTGTCACGACGACACACTTACTTGGTTCAAGCGCTGGTACCGTACTGGGGCACGCTTTGACAGTATCGATTGGGCGAAACGTTGCGCCTGGTTCACTCGTGGCAGTATGACCTTCCGGGAGGCATACGAGCGAACTGGACGCATTCTCAACGTATCATGCGTCCCATCAGATCCTCATTCGCCAACCATTCTAGCAAACTATCTCACATCTCCGGACTGCGTTATCTGGTCGGCCGTTTTGGCGTCCGCCGCCGTCCCCGGCATCCTGAACCCCGTCGTCCTCATGAAGAAGAACAAAAACGGCACTCTCTCCCCCTACTCCTTCGGCCACAAATGGAAAGATGGGAGTCTCCGCACCGACATTCCTCTCAAATCCCTTAATCTCCACTTCAACGTCCGCTTCTCCATCGTCAGCCAAGTAAACCCGCACATCAACCTCTTCTTCTTCTCCTCTCGCGGCTCCGTCGGCCGCCCCGTAACCCATCGCCGTGGGCGCGGCTGGCGCGGCGGCTTCCTCGGCTCCGCTATCGAGCAATACATCAAACTAGACATGAACAAATGGCTCAAAGTCCTGCGCCATTTGGAACTCCTTCCCCGCTTCATGAACCAAGATTGGTCCGAGATTTGGCTCCAGCGCTTCAGCGGCACGATAACCATCTGGCCCAAATCCGTCGGTTCGGACTTCTACTACATCCTGTCCGACCCTTCGCCTCAGCGCCTCGCACGCATGATCCACGTGGGCCAGCTCTCCGCATTCCCGAAACTGAAGTTCATCGCCAATCGCGCGAAACTGGAGCGTCTGATTCAGCAAGGGAGACGCCAGTTCCGCATCATGAGTAGGCAGGATACGGGACTTCCGGATATCTTGTCTGAAGACGACGTCGCGGGTTTGCTGAGGCAGAAGATGGATGGCGGTGCGCAGGCGTATAGCTCCGACTCGTCCGATTCCGAGACTTATAAACAACAAAGACCCCGGCCCGTCGCCACGCAGAAACTCTCTAGAAGTGTCACCGTACCGGGCAGTCCGTCACTAAGTAAACGCCTCTCAGGCTGGTTCTCTTCGCTCTCCCCGCGCGAATCTTCTTCCCGCTCGAGAGATCGTTCCCCTCTCCTGAATCCTCGTTCATCGCACGATCACCGCCCAACATCGATGTACGAATTCCCCGCCGTGCACGATGAAGAGGGGCCCTCGGTGGCGGCGCAGCCGCTGGGGCATCGGCATAAGCGGTCGGGCAGCTTTTTAGAAGAGCTGAGAAGGCAGAGCAGGGTGTTTGTGGATGACGAGATTGAGGCGGAGGATTTCCCTGCTGGAGTTAAGCATGAGGGGGGTTATGGGGGCGGAGGGAGTGAGGGCGGCAGCGGGGGTGGCAGTACGGGAAGGAGAGTGAGGGGGCAGGATGCCACGGCTGGTGCAGAGGCATTGGGGGAAGGGTTTGGGGATGATGAGAGGGAGCGTGAGGGCGAAGGGAACGGAGCTGTGGGGTTAGGGTTGGAACCGACTGTCGTTGGGTAGAACAACGTTGGAAAGGGTTAATGTAAGACTGATGGTTTCATGAACTCGGAACACTGGAGCGCTTCTTGTAAAGGCATCGCGGGTTTATATTTGCATGAAATGAGGGCTTTTGGTAAACATCGGAGTAGGGAAGGTTGGCAGGATCATTAGATTAGCGTCAATTGCATTGCATCGTATAGTGTTTTCAGCAGCGTATTGGCGACACTGTATTGTGCTCGATAAAACAAGACAAGCGGTGCCTCGCCGAAACAAGGGGTATAAAACGTGACAGACCAAGGCCATCATCATAATACATCGCTAGGAACGCTAAAACGGAGGAGACTGAAACGGAGAATCGTGCCTGCTCTTAATGGGGAGATGGAAGGACCTTCCACGCCCCGAGCAGTCACAACCAGCTACGCCGTTGGCAATCCGTTCTCCATATTCCACGTCTGCAACGGCTTCAAACCCATCATCTGATCCATCAGCGTCTCCTCGTCCTCCTCTTCCTCTTGCAAAGAAGACAATTTCAACTGATCGAACGGGCCCTCCAGTCGAGGATCAAGACCACTGGGAACACACCCCTCGTACATCTGAGGGGCCGGAGGGCCATGGTACGGATCCGGAGTTTGCGCAATACTCGTCTCGGCAGACTCGTACAGCAAGTCCTCGCCTCTTCGAACCCAGAACTCGCCGCCCTCCTGAGCGTTGCGTTCGAGGATTCTGGCCTCAATGTCATGAGGTTCCATGTCATGTTCGGCGCGCATATGGCGACGGAGGTCATAGTCGCGGAAGAAGGTGTGTTGACAGCCTTCCTGCAAACACGTGATGGTTCGGCCACCGTCGAAACCGACACCGGTGAGGAGTCGCAGAGCCGAGGGCGGGGGCGGCGCCCGGGATTTCCTCATCTTTCTCATCTGCTTGCGGTTCGGCATCTTGAGGTGGTCCCTGCGGACGTGCTGCTCGAGGCTGGATTTGGACGCATAGGCTGCTCCGCATGCGTTGTGCCCGTCCCACGCCTTCAGGTCCGTCTTCTTTGAATCGACAAAAGCGTTCGTCTCACACACAAAGTTTTTCCGCTTTTCGTGAAAGCTCCAAATATGCGTATTTAGATTGCTTCGCTTCTTGAAGACACTCTTGCAGTCGGGGTAGGGGCAGGGTAGTTGAGGTTGTGATTTTGGGTCTCCGTGGACGACAGCGACGTGGTTGTCCAGATTCATCTGGCTGGCGAATTTCCGATTGCACAGCATACACTCAGGCGGGTGATGCACTTTCTCGTGATTCAAGAGCTCCTCTTTTGTTGCGAAACGGAGTGGCTCGGTCGGCTGGGTTATTATGCCCATCTCTGTCTCGAACGTCTCCATCTGTGCACCAGGTGCAGGACAATGTACGCAAAAGAATACTTCGGTCACTTTTCCATTGTGGCAAGTTTTGGTGTGAAGTCGAAGGCTCCCTTCCGTTTGGTAGCTCTTGGTGCACTTCTCACCAGTCTCAGCGTCGATGAAGGTGCAAGCCCAAGGGTTTATCTTCAGATGCTTTTGCGCGATGTGAGAATCCAGGGTCTTTTGTTTCCGGAAAGCCTCGGTGCAAGGTGGGTATCCCGTGCAGTAAAACAATCGTTCGTGAGACTTGATGTGCTCCTTTAGATGTTGCTTGGTGCCGAAACTCTTCGTGCAGCCTTCCCAGGTACAAGCATGCGGACGCGGAGCCTCCTCGCCGTGTACGTTCTTGACGTGTTGAGTAAGTTTGTCTTTGCGTGTAAAGCTCCTATCGCAGTTGCCGTAGGTACAGACAAATGGTCGTTCCCCGGTGTGAACCCGAACATGGTTCTGAATCTTCGCGAGACGATCGCAGCGATATTCGCAGCCGGTATAAGTACAGAGCCATTGTGATCGGCCGTCGGATTGGTTGATGCCTTCACGAATGAATGGATCGGGAGCAGCAGGCGTATCATTTGCAAAGGGGTCATCGTCGCGTCCAGCGTCATGTTGATCGTCAAGAGCTTGGATAGCAAGGTTAGTGTATGAGACGACGTTTGCAATCACCAAGCGGATATTCACCTCGACGAAATCGTTTTTGTGCTCCGCCCTCATCCCCATCTGTCTCCTTACGTTTGTTCGCCATCTCTGCAAGATAGCGACACACGCATACCCTTCGTAAACCCGTCCACCCAACAAGTTGCGGGCGGTGAGAGCTCAAGAGACTCCAATTTTGGGGCAGAATCATTAGGCGAACGCCAAGATTTCTCTGGTCTGAGCGCTCCTTGTCCCTTGCACGTGATCCATCGCGGAGTTCAGCAGCCCAGCTTTTTTGTTCCATCTTCCAACCTAGCTTTCAACGCTTTGCGCGACACACCCAAAATTACCATCAGCTCTCGAACTCACTCCGCATAGACCGCACGCTTACTTAACCGTCCCGGCACTCCAGCACCTTACATCTCGCATCATGTCTGACTACGGAGGCGGCGACGACGACGCAGGCTTCGATGATACCGGATATGGGTACGTGGATCCGCCTACAGTCGCTGCCGCGTACTCATTGTCCGATGTTGGGTCTCTTCGAATCTGTAGCTAACATATATGTTTCTCAGAGAGGAGTATGACTTCGAAGAGCCCGAGCCCGAAATCTACGAAGACGACGATCAGGATCAGAACGCAGCCCCCGAAGACGCTGAGCGGGAACAACAGGGCCAGGAGGACAATGTTGTGATCGGGGGAGACGCCAGCCATGCTGCCGCTGCAAAGGCCCAGGAGAAGAACACAGTCGCAAGCATGCGGGACAAGAAGGTGCCAGACGACAAGCGCACGACTACGCCTTACATGACCAAGTACGAGAGGGCGCGTGTTCTCGGCACAAGGGCTCTGCAAATTAGGTGGGTTCTCTCCGGTTTTTCAAGTGGGATATCCGGGCTGACACGATGAATAGCGGCAATGCGCCTGTTCTGATTGATGTGGAAGGCATGACGGATCCTCTCCAGATTGCCATCAAGGAGCTTCGTGAGAAGAAGATTCCCCTGGTCGTGCGGCGGTTCCTCCCCGATGGATGGTATGTCTACCTTGTGGTCTCAACCGTGGCTGCGCCAAGCTAATGTGCATGCAGGTACGAGGACTGGACTTGCGAAGAGCTCCTCTGAGCGATGTGGGAGGAATGGGTCTGCATTGGGCTGGAGTTTTTGGGGGTGGCATAAATGATGGTGCTTGGCGATAAAGGAGTCTTTAAGTCGTTTTCCATGGAGATATTCCCCGAGTCAAAACCGAAGGATCATTTTCATCCTCCCGCTCTGTTGCAAGTGAGAAAGCGGATCCGACCGTTCATGCAATCACTTGCCGAAATCTTTATATCGTTTTAGGCATAGTGGGGCGGATGAGAGGAGAGGGGCAGCCAGCCGCCCCGCATAGAAAGACAGGGCAACGGCGTCATAGCTATAAGCATGTGAGCTCGACAATATTTTGTTGTTTTTTTTCCCGCTTGTATTGCTTCAAAGCGTTCCCTTATTCGACTTTATTCCAATATTATCATGGCTTTCGAAACAACTGCCACCATTGCCTCCTTTGGAGGCAAGCTCCTCAAGTTGAAGCACAAGTCATCGAGCACCAATACCGACATGGCACTCAACCTCTACCTGCCTCCGCAAGCATTCAACTCCGGCGCGAAGATCCCAGTCCTTTTCTACCTCTCCGGCTTGACTTGCACGGGAGATAACTGCTCAGAGAAGGGCTTCTTTCAACACGGCGCAAGCCAGAAGGGAATAGCAGTCGTATACCCTGATACCAGTCCTCGTACGCATACAAACGCAGCTCCTAATGTGCTCTTCTGATGTTCTGCAGGTGGTCTGCAAATACAAGGGGAGGACGACGCCTATGACTTCGGCTCCGGCGCGGGCTTCTACGTTGACGCTACAAAAGAGCCATGGACAAAGGGTTACAACATGTACTCGTACATCACCAAAGAGCTTCCGGAAGCCCTGTTCTCGTCGTTCAAGGAACTGGACTCCAGCAGGGTCAGCATAACAGGACATAGCATGGGCGGCCATGGAGCCTTGACATTGGTTCGTAGCTCTGCAAACCAAGCATTGGACAGTTGAACAGGGCTGATAGCAACACCACAGTTCTTGAAGAATCCTGGAAAGTACAAGTCCGTCTCGGCATTCGCGCCCATCGCCAATCCGATCAATTGCCCGTGGGGCCAGAAAGCTTTCAAGGGATACTTTGGAGAGGACCAGCAGGAGAAGTGGAAGGAGCACGATGCAACTGAGCTTGTCAAGCAGTGGAAGGGTCCTCTAGAAATGCTCATCGATGTGGTGAGTAGCCGTCACATCTAAGAAGAGACGAACCTAAACGCTGATGTTCTGTAGGGCACCGGTGACAACTTCTACAAGCAGAAGCAACTCCTTCCTGAGAACTTCATTGAAGCGGCGAAGCAGGCTGGAAATGACAAGGGCATCAACCTACGCTTCCACCCCGATTACGACCATAGCTACTACTTTATGGCATCGTTCGCAGACGAGCACATTGCATATCATGCGAAGTATTTGGGCGTATAGTAAGTGGCTGATGTGTAGCCGAAGAGGGAGGTGTGCTCACTGCCTCAGAAGCAACGTGGACGGGAAGGGGAAGCTGTAGGTCAGTGTTGAGTTGAACCCCTAGAGATCTGTCAAGGTACTTGTTCGTCCCCTTCAATGGCGTAAATATTATGTAGAGGAGAAGCGAATCCCATAGACGCACTATGTAAATCTAATATACGAGAGCTCAGCGGCAGAATGTCTCTATATCAGATCTCCTGAGACTGTTGATTGTCATGGTCCGGTGCGAGAGTACATGTGAGTAGGGTTGCTTTGATGTAACAGCTTCACACGACCTTTTGCGCTTGTAAATAGTTATCATGACTGGAGGCTGATCAACACATACAATTGTACTCGCCTGCGCGAAATTCGAGTGAGCACGTGCCACGCGGTGAATATACGTGGAGACCCCTCCACCTTTGCATGAGCACATCCCACTTCGGCACGCTGCCGCCAAGCCTGGGACAATTCCTCCCTCTGCTTCCGAGCACAACACACGACAAAGCCGACCGACAAATTCAACCTCTCCCACACTTGCACTCTCTACCGCCGCAGATCCCTCCGAGCCCTGTTGGCTTTGCAAACTCATCGTCATCCCGCCCAGCAAACCAACGTCGGCCGGAACCTGCGGCCCCGCATTTTCATTTCACCGCTCTCCACCTCAACCATGCAACAAGCTGTCTTTCAAATGTCGCGGTAGCATTGTTACAACCTCGAATTCTCTTTAGAATTCCCCTGTGGTGCCGCTTGTTGACACTGCTAATCCGGGCCCACTCAATCCTCCATCTGAAATTCCACCCGGTCTGAGTCAAAAGCCATGGAGGCTCAGGTCCGTGACCGCCCTCAACGACTTCTGTACTGCCTCCAAGCCCTATACTCACTGTAACAGCTCGAGAATGCCATCGATATTGCCTCCAGCCCTACCTCCAGCCAGGAGCTTCGCGGTCAAGCCCTCGAGTTTCTCCACCAACTGCGAGCCGATGGCTCCGCCTGGCAGGCATCACTGAATCTGTTCACACGCGACCCTCCTCCCGCCGAAATCGTCCGCCACTCGTCTTTAGACCTCGTAAACAGCGCCGTCCATGTTCACCGGTTAGACCCACAAAGCTTGGCCTATATCAAGGACACCTTGATGAACTATGTTCAACAAAAGTACGCTTCTGGGAACACTGCTACAGACTCCAATCATATCCAAAACAAGCTTATGCAGACCATCACCTATCTTTTCGTTACGCTATACCCCACCTCCTGGCAATCCTTCTTCGACGACTTTCGAGCCCTTGCCGGGGACCAGGCCGCAATTGGCAATGTAAATAAGACCGGAACGATGCTATACCTTCGGATGTTGAGCCAGGTCCATGATGAAATCGCTGATGTGCTGCTGGAGAGGCCTGACGGAGAGAAGAAGCGAAACACGGAACTGAAGGACCTGATTCGTCACCGAGATGCCCAGAAGATCTCATTATCCTGGCAGGAGATACTCGCAAAGTGGCGGGAGACCGATCTGGGCCTCATAGAAATGTGTCTCAGAACAGTGGGGCGATGGGTGAGCTGGATTGATATTTCGCTTGTGGTAAATCAATCGATGATAGGCATGTTTCTTGAGATGGCAGGCCAACAGGGCATATCCGATCCAGACAGTCCACAGGGCCGCGTTCGCGACGCCGCTATCGACACCTTCTCTGAGATTGTGGGCAAGAAGATGCAACCACCAGAGAAAGTGCAACTGATAACGTTCTTGAACCTTCCAGAGGTAGTGGGCCAGCTCATCGCAAGCCCTGCGCTGTCCGATTTAAGAAACACGCCAGACTACGATAATGATCTTGCTGAGACCGTAGCGAAACTGGTCAATAATATCGTATTCGATATAGTCAAGATTCTGGAAAACGACTCCGTAGACGATCAGACCCGCCAGCGCGCAAACGAACTGATCCAGGTTTTCGCGCCTTACCTTCTGCGTTTCTTTGCGGACCAGTACGATGAAGTCTGCTCCACGGTAATACCTTCCCTGACCGACCTTCTGACGTTTTTCCGAAAGCTTCAGAAGAAGACTGGGGCTTTGCCAGAGCAGTACGCGAACATACTTCCTACCGTATTGGAAGCCATTATCAGCAAACTGAAGTACGACGAAACGGCTTCCTGGGGAGAGGAGGACGAGCAAACTGATGAGGCCGAGTTCCAAGACCTTCGGAAACGTCTCCATGTTTTGCAACAAACTGTAGCCGCAATAGACGAATCGTTCTACATCGAGACACTCAGCCGGCTAGTTGAGGATACATTCAGACGCCGAGCATCGAATGACCAGTCCTTGAACTGGCGGGATCTCGACCTGGCTCTTTACGAAATGTATCTGTTCGGAGAATTAGCCATCAAAAACCAAGGTTTGTATGCTAAACGCGAACCATCGTCTGTGGCAGCTCAGCGGTTAGTGGGGATGATGACAAGCATGACCGAGTCTGGTATGTATCCCTACCTCCCGAACGAAATACGTATCTAAACGCTCGTAGACTTGGCCGACTACCCACATCCAGCGATTCAACTACAGTACATGGAAATTTGTGTGCGGTACCATCAATTCTTCGAGCAGAATCCACACTTTGTTCCCAAGGTTCTCCAGAATTTCGTGCGGCTTACTCATCATACTCACGTCAAGGTGCGATCTAGGTCGTGGTACCTGTTCCACCGTTTCGTGAAGCCTCTTCGTGCCCAGCTCGGAAATGTGTCCCATGACATTATCCAAGCCGTCGCAGATTTGCTCACCATCAAGGCGGAGCTTCCGGATGATTCAGGAGATGACATGTCGTCGGATGAGGAGGACCAATCTGCCGATGCCCTCTTCCAGTCACAGCTGTACCTCTTCGAAGCCGTCGGCTGCATTGCCTCTTCCCCCACCGTCTCAATCGAGAACAAGAAACTTTATGCCCAAACGATATTGAATCCTTTGTTCGCGGACCTCGAGCGAACGCTTCCACAAGCGCAAGGCGGCGACGAGCGTGCCGTACTTCAGGTACACCACATCATCATGGCCATTGGAACGCTTGCTCGCGGGTATTCAGACTGGGTGCCATCCAGCAGTCATTCACTTCCACAGTCAGAAGTTGCCGAAGAATTCTCCAGGGCATCGGAAGCCATTCTGGTTGCCCTCGATGCTTTGAATCAGTCGATGCAGATTCGCAACGCTGCGCGATTCGCATTCTCGCGACTGATAGCAGTCCTTGGATCTCGTATTCTCCAACAGCTCCCCTCTTGGATTGAGGGACTTCTGTCAATGAGTTCTACCACAGACGAGATCAGCACCTTCCTCAAAGTCCTCGGTCAGGTAATGTTCGCGTTCCAGGCTGAGGTGGCCAATGTACTGGATACGCTTCTGGGGTCATTGCTGCAACGCATCTATTCCGCACTTGGTGTCGTCCCTGCGGGTACAGACGATGAGATCCAGCTCGCCGAGCTTCGTCGGGAATATCTCAACTTCATCGTGGCGCTCCTCAACAATGGGCTCGGGGAGGTACTGATCAGTGAGACAAACCAGTCGACTTTCGAGACCGTCATCACCTCTCTGGATACGTTTGCTCGCGACACAAAGGATTATCCTACTGCGAGATTAGCCATCAGTGTCCTGGTCAAGATGGTCCAGTACTGGGGCGGCCCCAACAAGATTTCCTCAGCCACAGACAACACCCCGAGCACTTTCACCCCGAAACCCATCCCCGGCTTCGATAACTACATCGTCGAGCGTTTCTCCCCTCTCATATGGTCCGTCCCGGCGTCCCCGGGCTTCAGCATCAAGGACGCGCAGGCCAAGCAAGTCCTCCAGGAACTCGCCATCCTGCAAGCGCAGATTGTAGTGAAAGCGGGAGATGCGTATGTAGAGCGGTTGAAGTCGGAGCTCGGTGGTATGGGCTCGAATGAGGATATGGTGAATGAGTATCTGGGGAAGTTGGCGGCGTCGTTTGAGGGAGGGAAGAAGGAGAGGGAGTGGAGGATGTTTTTTGCGGGGTTTGTTGAGCGGTTGCTTGCGGCGAGGGGATAGGCTGGGGTAGATGGTTCTCGTATGGCGGTGCATCAAATGGGGGCGTTTTGTGGAGGGTTTCTTGGGAGGGAGGTTTGGTGGGTGGTGCGTTTTCTTTTGCTTCAGAGCCAAGGGGGAATTGATTGTATGGCTTAGTGGTGGGTGGGGTGGGCGGATGCATATGTTGCGGTGTCCGACTTGGGTGGGGTGATGCTGTAGTCGAATATCCGTTCACATTGATTACACATGAAAGAAGTTGTGTGGTGTTGAAATCGAACTTGAATTGCTGTCAACGTATCTCTTCACTTCGAAGACTCTCTATTTGGAAATAGAATACATCCATGCATCCATAGCCGGGAGTCGTGGAAGAAGCTTCCAATCGACTTTTAGTAGCGATGGGAAATGGTGTATCTACCGACCCAACCAACTCCTCTGCCAGAATTCCACAACGGTGAATGAAAGATTCGGGGAGCCTTTGTGTGGCTGTAAATCTCATATCCCACATCCGTCCCCCAAGCGCCCATGCCATCCGTGCTGATATCAAAACATGAAAACGCCAGCTCATAGATGCACCCTATTGAAGTAAGTTCTCATGTCTCGTAATCTCGACCTCGTCGCCAGAATCCTCGCGCAAATAGCCGTCTCAAATGGGCACATTCTCCTGCCCTGGCCCATTCCGCGCTCCTCTTCCTTACTGCGCAGTCGTTTCCACCTCCCCCTCCGAAAAGTCTCCCATCCTGATCCTCTTCTCTCTCACACACACACTATCCCTCCACCTATTCCACCATCATCAATCACCTCCCCTCCCCCTCCTCTCAACAAGCACCCCCAACCTCCTCCCCGGAACCCTCATCAACTCCTCCCTACACGCCCCACACACAACGAGCAGGCAAAAACTGCACGTCGCCCTGACCGTCCCGGGCGTACTCAATCCGCAAACCATGCAACTCGGGGGCTGGGAGCGGGGGGTGGAAATGGCGAAGTTCGCGTGCGAAGTGTAGCAATTGTGGTGGGAGGGCAGGAGGGGGGCTGGGGGTTGCGGGAGGGGTTGTTGGGTGAGGGGGATGAAGGTTGCAGGTGCGGCGAGGGGGAAGCGGATGGTTGTGGGCGAGGTGGATGGGGAGGGGCGGGAGATGGAGATGGTCGGTTGGGAGGAGTGCTGTGCCTCGCTTTGCTGCTGTTGGAGTATTTGTTGTTGCTGTTGCTGAGCCATCTGTTGGGGTGGTTGTTGGCGCCATGCGTGTGCGAACTGCGGTTGAGGCAGTACCTGCGGCACAGTCTGCAGCTGCTGGTAGCTAAACGGCCTCCGCGTAATTTTCTCGTCTACGGAAAGCGGTGAAACGGGGGATTCGGGCTCCTTAAGCGCGGCGGCGATGGTGCTCGCCAGGGTCTGTGTAGGACGCGGTTGTTGCAGGAATTCTTTGGAGACAGCCTCCCACTCTGCCAACTCTTTCCTCGATGGTGGTGGTGCTGCTTCTTCGACTCGTGTCGAGGACTTTGAAGATCGCGTGGTTGCGGTTGGCATGTTCGCTGGATCCTCCGGTTCAGACAATGGATTCGCCTCTTGCTGCACTCTCTTCCCCTCCTTTAACTCCGGTGTAGCCTCAGGCGTGATCACCGTAGGTTTCGGTGGCGCAACTGGCGCGCTGACTTCAGGCTCAGACGACTAGATAATCACAATCAGCACATCCTTTACATCGTTTCCCGCCCTCAAGGTCGCTGCTCGCACTCACCTAGTCGCGAGTGCCGGATAAGCGCAGGTGGAGGGAACGTAAGACGTACCTTGACGACGCGGGAGCCCGCGTCACTCTTATTCCCTTGGGATGTCCTCGCCGGCGGCGCTACTTCCTGTGCTTGCGTTTTGCTACGTCGGGGGTTGGATGGGAGGCCTGGATAGATCCTACGTGGGGCCCCGGGGAGACCGATTCTCTTGCTCGTGTCGGTGTTATTGTTGTTGTCCACCACGGCGGGCAGGTCGTCGGGCGTCGGTGGGAGATTGTTGGTGCGGGTGGCGGAAGAAGCGGTTTGCGACGGGGCTTCTCGCTCGGGTGCGGAACGTTGCGAGGTCTTGCTCACGCGCTCAAAGGCAGTGACAGGCTGCTCTTCAGATACACCCGTGGCTCGTGAACTGTCTAGATCGGTTTCAGGATCAGTACCTATAAGTTTTGAAGCAGCCGCCGCGGCAGCTGCGAGCTTGCCTCTGGGCCCGTTCTTCAGATCAGCGAGACTGGCGAATCGCTTCGGAAAACTAGGTTGCGGGAGAGGCTTGCGTGCGATTTTTGCAGTGCGCTCCTGAGGGCTCACTTCCTTGGGTCTGGGCGGCTCTTGTAGGTCGTCTGGCCCTTTGGAGTCTTTCCGGGAGGACTTCGATTGGTGATGGCCCATTGTGGAGCGGGAGTCCCGCTGTATGGATACGCGGAGTTCGGACTTCTCTGGAGGAGGCGGCGGAAGCGGCCGATCCTGTAGTGACTGTGATCGCGGTGGGAAGGAGGGTTGCTCTTTTGGTGGTGCCGGCGGCGCTTGCGGTACAGGAGAAGGCGGAACGATTGCTGTCGAACCGTTGCTGGCGAGTAGTTTGAGGGACGGTGGTTTGGACTGGCGTATCATTGACCGGGATATTATTCTCGTGCGACTCTCGATTGAGTTCTTTCGTCGGCCGTCGAAGGAGCCTGCGTCATCCACTGCATGATTGTTAGCCTGTCCTTGAGGGAAGAGAAGCAAGAAGCGGAGGCGGGACGCGGCGATTATATAGGTGGGGTCGGTGACTCGCGAAAGTCGAAGTGAAGGCGAGTTGCGCGCGCAATAGTGGCCGTGGAGTGAGCTTTGGTCGTTTGTCTCTCTTTCACCGTCCACTCAGTGGACCTATGCTCGCGCCACAGTCGAGGTATTCTCACCGCTGCGGTTGCACCAAGCGCCTCATTTCGCCACGGTACCGAAATAATGATATTGTGATGATGGTAGTAGAAGAATTCCTACCTCTCAACTGAAAGCGCATGGACATGGCTGACGGTAGCGGTTTCTCGTGACTACCCTGTGGAGGAGGGGGAAGCTCCTTCGGCGCTGGCACTGGCGACCATGAGGGGGGTTCGGTCTGCCCAAAAGAGGTTCCATATTCGTTTAATAGAGCGCTGATGACATCCTGTCGTGAAGAGGGGACGCTCAGTCCAAAGTTCGACGGAATCATGACTTCGGTCATTATAGTTAGGCACTCTTTGTCGATACGGTTTTATGTGGAGAAAATGGTAGAAAGTACGACGTGAGGAGAAGAAGATAATGACGTAGAACAGTATAAAAGAGCGTAGAGTCGAACACGTCGTCGACTGGACTACATAGTCGGAAGTGAGAGGCTGAGTACGGCAAAGGAAGAAGACATTGTGTCCATCCTCAGATGAAAGAGTGGCTGCTCGGACCGAGAAGTAACACAGTCATCCCTCCCCCAATCCGCAGGCTGACCAGTAGCGGGCTGGGCCATCAAACACTCTGGTGTTTGGGCATGCCAACAAGCTTGCTGTTTGTCGCAGGTTTCAGCCAGGATGCTCCGCCAGCCGGGCGATCCCATGCAAGGAGTCGCTGTCTATCTGGAAATTGATGGGATGACGGGATGTTGCGCCCCACTACTGTGCCTCTCTTTTTCCATATCTCAGAGAATTGGTTATTGTGATGAACAATATACATAGCTCATCGATACCAGAGCAGAGTAGCGAGATATCGAGAGGCGTGGAGCGGGCAAAGGGCACCGAGGTGTGGTCGGATCTGACATCCATCTGAAATTCTCAGGGGTCGGTTTGATTGAGGGGTGCACGTCAGCACGTGACGACTTTACCACCATCTGTTTCAGAAATCATAAGTGACCCAATCGTTGACCAGATGGCGACGTTGTTCGTGTGATGATGTGGTACGTCACCCTCGGCATTGCATGACTTGACCAAACGTATATGCAAGTCTGTTGCATACATAGGTATGAACTACGACCTCTTGAAGACATAAAGACCGATACAACGCCAATATTTCGACCATCATAGCAGTCATATTCTATCAAAGCCAGGTGCCACGCAACGGCAGCATATTGATTAAGTCTATTATTGCGACCGAAATTCCAGGACCGCATTATTACTCTATCGCACATGGATCTTCCCGGGTACAAAATAATAAGGTTTCCTTGAGCTGTCCCCAGCAAAACCTGGCTAAGATAATGATGTTTCTCGAAGCCGACGAGCCTCTTCATCAAGGGATAACAATGTTTCGGAAGCCTATCCAAACGCCGTCCGGGTAAACACGCCGGACAAGTCTCACGCCCAGCTCCTCCAGATGCCATGTCCCGCGGGTATCCTCTCCCAGTCAACAAAAGAAAGTTAGAAATCAATCCAGAGCGCCGTCGCTGATGATTCGACCGGTAGTCGAGAAAGGACATTATAAACAGGAATGCAATCGAGAGTCCTATATCCATAAGGCACGGGAAGAAGAGAAGTTCCGCTGCAGGTTTCCCTCATACGAAGAAACCTAGCAGAAGCATAAATACTACGGTGATGGCCGGTGTCATCGAAATCGTCATGGTTGCGGCTGCTGCTTTGAGCGGTGTTGCGGTCTGATTCACGAACCCGGTCCCGCAGGCGATTCCGATCTGCTGAGCGGCTCCGTTATAAGTTTGACTGATCGGCTGCGTTGTATTCCCGGCAAAGGACGAGAAGATGGCCATGACGTCCTGGAGACAGGAGTTACAGGTTGCTCTCGTGCCGCCAGGTAATGGTACGCCGAGCGGTAAGTAATATGGATAGGGATCGGTGATGGCGGATCTATTCGTCACAGCATTGGCATAGCCTGGGGGTTTCCGTCAGTGAGGAATAACCAAAGCTGACTTGAAGAGAAGACATACAATAGCTTCCTGCATCATCCTTCAGGCAACTTGCCTGGTACAGTGGCTCATAGGCTATCAGGCCATTATAAGCCTGTATCACCTGCGGATTGTCGTTCGCATAGTCCACAGCACAATTGTTATCTCCTATCAGTTCCCGCGCGAGGTGATTCATGGTGTCTGTGCATTTTGTCATGTCCACTCGACAAGTCGCCTCCAATGTCTGGGTTATTCGCACGAAGGATTTGGACGCATCGAAAAAGCCGCTTGAGGTCTGCCTAATAGTTAATGGGGCGCAGCAGGCCAGTCTCTCCCGGACATACCTGCAGCATCAAGGAAAACGGATGGCATTCTGAAAAGTCCTTGTTGGTAAGAAACGTGCGGAAAAAGGCGGCGCAGGACGCGGTGTAGTTGTTCGATAAAGCCGTGTCAAAAGGGGTCGGGACCTTGAAGTCGGAAGGGGTGGCATTGGGATCCGTTGCGATGGAGGACTTGGGAGCGTTGGCAGATGCTGTGGAGGAGACTTTGGCGTCATTCTGCCTGCGATGGAGATGCATGAATGGAGCGACTGGTGGCGGACGGGTGTCCACAATTAGGAGCGACGGCTCTCGCGCTGTTTCCCAAACTAAATCTGCTGATCTTCGCTGATCTTCGAGTCCATCAAAAGCAGAGGCAGCACTGGTCAACGAAGTGCAACACACGAGGAGGACCACAATAATGGAAAACGCCGTGGAAAGACGCTTTACGGTTGACAATGATGTCGAGGGCGAAGAACGAAAATAGACCCGGGGGCGCTCAAGATTGTCGTGGTGTTCCCGCGCCGAGGTCACGCAGTCTGAGTCGCTATCATGACTATGGTGCGACAATGCTTCCGCGTTCTCGTCGATACGGGGCGAAGCACGGAATCCCATGTTTTCCTGAGGATACAGATGGACGCGATCCGTCCTCATGTTGCAATCCGTTTTCCTCTTTCCTATGAACACACCATCCGCGAGTACACCATGTCCGAGATTTGCAATCGTGACACAGCTGAATGGCGACCTGGTGCTCGATGAAGCCTGAACTTGATAGGGTACGCAGTCAGGTACCTTGCAGCACGATCGAGCGGTCCGAATCGGGGGGTGCCACAGTGCGGGTACGGGAGAAGCGGGAGATGCGTTTTGTCAAGTGTGAACGGCGAACGAGAGACGACAGTTGGAGTAGGTGGGAGTGTCGATCGTTGTCAGGAATGGTTCTTCGAGGGTGATGAATACGCAGCCTTGCAAAGTCTTCTGCGTCTCAAGGCGTGTGCCACATCGGAGGGCGGACGCCGACTATTTCATTGTTCATTGCGCCAGATTACGCAGCCTTCAGGCCATCAGGAGGCGCATTCGATATTCGGTTGACAAGGAGTCATGGCGAGTCGGGTAAACGCCGCGGGGGGTTGAACAGGATTGAGTAAGCTTGGTTGTCTCCAGTCACGGTCGGTTGGTCAAGGAGGGTTTGGCGTGTGCGCTCAATATCTCCATGCAGCTGGGAAGCCATGTTGGGGAATGTTCTAGGTCCTGAAGAACTCCCCATTTAAGCTTGGCCCACTGATTCCAGGGACCCAAAAAGTCTCCCAGAGCATTGATTAATTTTTGGCAACGAACGAACGGTGTGGCGCACGCCCGGCAGCGAAGAATGCAAGCCTCCATGAAGCCCCACCGTGCAAGCATGACCTCAACTCCTGAACAACTTTTCAACTTCCTTCCAGGTTTGCCAGTAGGTACTGTATTAGTCCACAACTTGGCCCGACGCTGTCGAATGTTGTCACCACCGGCGGTCTGTTCTTTCTGTCGCTGGGTGAGTACGCAGTACTTTCTCCAGCTGATGCTGCTGATGATGCGGATACTGTCGACCCCACGGGTTACCCCTAGGTTATTAGCTGCCAAGCCAATAAAGCCACTCCAACTAGCTCTCCCATCTCCCTATCGGAGCGTTTCCTCAAAATGCGCAGTCAGCTCCTCTTTTGATAGTTTCTTCGCAGTTCAACAAATTGATGCCACACCCAACACTCTTCATCTCCCGAGATGAACTCAACAAGATCCCAGCTGCGCGCATGGTATGCCCTTTTTGCCAACCTGTTGGCTGTGACCATCATTCCCAGCTACCGCACACGTACGGCACGGATCCTGAGCGGCCTCTTAGGCGTTCCACAGTTTCGATATGCAATGCTTTCACGAACGCGACGCTGGCTGCTGTTGGTTCCCCATCCAAAATCCCATTTGAAGCGAGGGGTGATATCGGCCGGCAGTGGTGCTCTTCCTCCTCCTTAATTCATGCGTGTAGAAAGTCATCAAGTCCTCTTCGTCCTCCAAATTGGTTGGTGATACCAGAATGGGAAACTCGATTGAGATATAGAATGGCCTTCGAGGTGCAACCCTGTTGAGTCGTATACGTATTGCGCGAACCCTGGATACAGCTTATCAATAAGACGATGGCATATGAACAGGTGGTCTGAGGTTGCCAAACCTCTCGAAACATAAGAGCTTTGCTATGACCTTGGGCAGACCCTGCCCACTTCAAAAGCCGATTGCAACGACGGGTTGTCAGCCACGTAATGCTCGCCCAGCAAGAAATTAAAGATATAATGTAAGAAACATTATCCACAGTGTCGGTGTAATTGTTGATGGACGCCTGAGGGTGAGGATGGTGGTTGACGTTGAATCAAGGTTATTCGAAGCTCCTTGGCATGGTCTACAGACGGAAGGCACGTTCAGTGAGATGCATTTACCGTACCTCCAGGATGCGTCTCTATATCGAACTGTTACACTAGCCAATTAAGAACTAGGCTAATGATTAGATGGCGTGTTCTCCTTCCGCGTTAGTATCTGGGAAGTTCGAGATTGAGAGAGTGTTGTATCTTTCATGACATGTGCGGTTGCACGGATGAGGTTAACAACTGAGGAATAATGAGAATGCGGGAGCGATGAAGATGCGGGGATAATCTCTGAATGGGAAAGATTGTTCATAGGGGAGTGGGTATGCGGAGGAGCAGGATCAAAGGACGAGATGGGGACAATGAGGCAATGCAATGCGGATTAGAAATTAGGAAATAGACAAGGTCATAGATCGACGGCGGCCACTCGTCACTGAGCACATACACATAAGAAAAGCGTCATAACACCAGCCGCCCTCACACCGGCGGCTTAACACCACTCTCACACACCCCCGATTGCGTCCCACACCTCACCGTCAACCGATCACTCGCCTCGCCAATCCAAACCGCATACTCGCCCTCCGTATCCGGCACCACCCAATTCTGCCTCACAACATCCCAAACACTGACATCCTTCCTCGTCAACCGCAGCTCCAGCGTCTGGCTCTCCCCCGGCGCCAACGTCCTCGACTTCTCAAAATCCCGCAGCTGAATCACAGGCGTGTCCCACGCGATTCCCTGTGGGAACTGCAGATACAGCTGCGCAACTGCCTTCCCGGGTCTGCTGCCCGTGTTGCTGACGGTGACGGAGACGCGGTATGCAACATCAAAGAGGGCGGGATTGCCGCCTTGGGCTCCTCCAGCGGGAGGACCGGGTTTTTGCACATTTGAGTAACCGGCTGGATAGGGGTACTTGGACGTCGAGCTTGCGACTGCGGCCGCGGCGTCGGCGTCCCGTTTGTCGAGGAAGGAGTAGAGGTAGCGCCAGATGCGGTTGAAGCTCTCGGGCCAGTAGGCTTCTGATGGTGGGGGTATGGAGGTTGGGTACGACGGTGTCGCGCCTTTTGCTGGGCGTGTGGGCGGGAGAGTAGACAGGGGCGTGACCGGTGTGATTGTAGCGTTGGTGAAGGAGAAGGTGGTGTAACTAAGGCCGTGGCCAAAGGCATATCGCCCTTTGATTCCTGCTTTGTTGAAGTGGCGGTAGTCGATGTAGAGGCCCTCCGTGAACGTGTCTTGGGGTTGGCCGAGCTGGAATCCGACTAGGTCGAGGCTGTCGGGGTAGTCATCTTCGGATTTGGGAATCGTGTACGGGAGATGGCCGGAGGGAGAGACATCGCCGAAGAGAACTTGCATGAGGGAATCGCCTGCTTCCTGACCGGGAAGATGGGCGAAGAGAATGGCTTTGACGGAGGGAAGATCGTGCCATTCTTCCAGAATGATTGGACCCACCGTGTGGACGACAACGACCACGTTTGAGTACTTCGCTGCAACGTCTTTGACTAGTTTGTCTCCATTGCGCCACGCACGGAGGCCCGCAGAAGTGCGGTCACCAGGGTTGCCGTCCACTGTGATATAATTCTCGCCGGAGTCCGCATTGATGAAAACAAGTGCTGTGTCTCCAGGAGAAGGGTTCGAATTCGAAGGGAAGGAATCGGTGTTGAAGAACTTGTAGTTGGCGCCACGGGCCTTGAGGCCGTCGATAGGAGAGTCCATATAAGGGTATCGTGCGGAACCGCTACCCCAGCCCATACCAAGCGTGCCCTTATTGCAGCCCTGATCGGCGCAAGAGTTGATACCGTCCGGATTCTTCTCAGCGTCGGTTCCAAATACCTTAAGGGTAGCGTTCCGAGATAGAGGTAGACTTCCGTTCATATTCTTGAGGAGCGTGATGGCATCGCGGGCTACGGCTCGCGCAACCTCGGCATGGTTCCCTTGAACATTGACGAATTCATTAACAACTCCTCGGGGTGAGATGAGAGCACCAGGGTAGAGAGGGCCTTCAGCATCTTGCGTGTTGGTGTCAAAGTTTGGCTTAGGGTAGTTGGGTGAATCCTGAAATCCTTAGTCAGATACTGAGCGACGGGCTGACACACAATGTGACTGTATGGGGGTCTGGCATGGGGAGGGGGAATTCACTGACCTGTCCCATCTTAAACCAAGTAGCGAGAATTCGGGTGACAGCGTCGTTCAAGCGATCAACCGGAATGGAGCCATTCAATACCGACCGGGAATACTCATACATCCAGTAAGAGTTCCCAAGTAGAGGGACAGTGTGCACGTCACCCGGCATGCTGAGATCGAGTCCAGCCAATGCCGAATCTACACCAGAGATCTGCGCCAACCAATCTGACATGACAAAGCCTTGGAAGCCGAGCTCATCTTTAAGAATGCCATTGATGAGATAACTGTTCTGTGAGCAGGCTGATCCGTTAACCTGATACATGTTAGCCTATCGTCGGTAGTCTCTTTCAACGTAGGGCATACCGCGTTATAAGCAACCATGACAGCGCCGACGCCAGACCTGACACCTTCGGCGAAAGGCCACAGATAAAGTTCATGCAACGTCCGATCATCGAGATTCGAACTGATTCCCGGTTGGAAAATATTGTACATCCGGTACATTTCCTGCTCATTGGCAATCAGATGTTTAATCGTAGCGATGACCCCAACGCTCTGTATGCCTTCAATGGACAGTGCTCCACCAAACGCCTGTAACACAGGATCAGAGCCGAAGCCTAAAATATTCAGCTAAGCTCAGGATGATATAGCACTCTAGCACAATACCAACCTTCCCAATTACGGCCACCTCGTGGCTTTCGTCCCAATGGACCTACACTGGGCCCGAGATGGACATTTACGCCTTTCCCCCTGAACTCTTCCCCTATGGCAACTGCTCGCTCATACATGAGTGCTTTGTCCCATGTTGCTCCGACGGTGATCCCTGCTGGAAAGGCGGTGTTGTGATCTGTGTTTCGAACACCCAAGGGACCGTCTTGCAGGCACCTAGGATGCTGTGAGATCCTCCTCAAGTCCGTGTACACAAGGTTAACCATACAGCTGAGGAATGCCAGCGCGAAGCGCGCTGCCGGTATTTCCAACACATCTCCCCATGAAAATTCCAGTACCCGCTGTGATGTTGGTCTTCTCCGCCAGTGTCAGGTTCGACACGATCAGGGAAGCCTTTCTGTAAGCTTCTGTCCAATCCGACGTCCACCCGCCATGCGGCGCAGGATAGTAGGGAGGCGCAACATATCCTGCCGGAACTGGTATGCGCTTCTCAACTGCAGCACCGAGTACGCAGGAGGAGAAGATCAAAGCCGCGAGCGGGACGGCCGCCAGTGAGTTGAGCATAATGATAACGAGTGACTGAAAAGAAAGAGGCCGCGAGGAAGCTCGCTGAGTATACGTATTGGCGCAACCGCTTCATAAACAATTACTGTACTCAGCATGCAAGTAACTATCCCTGGACCCTGGAAGCCGCTTAGAGCGCGAACTCCACGTTTTGGTGCATATCGCCGTGCTCGCTACCTGAACTCGTATAAACTTCGGCATAATGACGAATGCCAGGAGCAGTCTGCTGAGCACATTGCAGTTCGTCACTCCCGAAAAAAAGAGCAGGTGAGAGCTTTTGTCCGTAGGCAGGCGCCGGTTAAAAGTAAGTGACCGCGTGGAAAACCTGGAAAGATCAAGCAGGTGTCCTTGGCGTTAATAAGCTACATCCGAATGGGGCGACAGTTCCAAGGGTTGGGATGCCCGATATTTTAACTGGTCAGTTGTTGTTCAGCAACCGTGTGAACGAGAGCGGCTTGCCTATGCTGTCAACGGATGATCAGAAAGGCTCTGGAAAGCGCTGAGAAAATGCAGATATAGATGTAGACCTCCAGAGTGCAGTTGTTTCTTAGTTATGACTTTTCGATAGCAGCTGTTCCCAGTAGGCAGTAAGCTCCATTGGCGCGTCCCCCATGCTGCTGTGTATGCGTAACCACTGCATGAGGGACATTTTGGGGGATACGTCCGACCCCGGGCGTATTCCACACTTCCGTCAATAGCTCCCAGGGCTTGCTAGCTTGTTGTATCGGCAATCGATCGTCTCTGCGATCCTCTCCTTGAGGGCTTGGAAAACGCGCCGAACAGAGCAGATGAAGCTGTTGAACCTCAAGTTTAGGTTGGAAGAGGTGCATGGAAAAACCTCGGATCTTTCATTCACTAGTACAGTTTGGGAAAGTTACCCCTGAATATGTATCCTCCGCATTGCCATCTCCCCACCCGCACCACGTAAGAAATCCACTTTTTCGACGACTTGTCTGATTTTGCGAACGCCATTATTGCGATTCCCATTCATGCCAAATCTGTCCTGGCCCTGTTCATAAGTCAGATCATGGATAACCCTTGATGCTAGAATTCTCGATGATGAACAGGCTATGGGAAGTTCACCACAGCACAAACCCATGTGTGAGAGCGTAGCTACGGTCAGTGCTGGTTCAATGTCTTCACGAAGACAGCCAGAATTTATCACCACGAGCTGCGCCATTGTGCATACCAGACAACTCTGGAATGCCAATATGTTGATCACCATCATTGCACGCCGTTAATTGTCGAACATGTCACATACCCCCGCGGAAGCGGTCTAGCTTTATGCCCCCGGATCTTACGGATGGATTCCCAGTCTCCCAGCATGTTGGAGGAGCTGGTGGCAGGAAGTCGTCCGCGCGGACGAGACAGCCGAGACTTGTATAAGGGTTTAAGAGTACTGTAAGCCCCCCGAGGTTTGCTTACACCTAACACGCGCAGCGTGCCCGCATTGTCGCTTTCATCTTGCTTCAAAATGGTCATCAAATATGCGTTCTTTACTTTTCCGTTCCTCTGTTCTGCCTTGGCATATAATAAAGTTGCCGCCGATACCTGTGGAGCGGTTGGGAATCGGAGTGACATTCTGATCAGGCGTTCGCTCGCCCCCGAATACATCGAAGAACAGGATAACTACTGGTCCACAGGATGTGGTGCTATGAAGCCATCATGCATTCTGTATCCATCTTCCGCCGAGGAGGTCGCAGCGATTGTCCGGGTACTGAACGAGAATAAAGAACCGTTTGTTGTCAAATCTGGCGGTCACAATCCGAATAGGGGTTTCGCAAGCATCGCCAACGGTCCCCTCATCTCTACGAAGTACTTGAACGAAGTCACCTTCAATCCGGACTCAATGACTGTCCGTATCGGGCCGGGTAACGACTGGGACGAAGTGCAAGCAGTATTGCAAAAGTCTGGGGTCGCAGCCGTGGGTGGTAGGATTGGCGGAGTGGGTGTTGGCGGCTACATGCTTGGTGGGGGACTCAGCTTTATGTCGACAGAATACGGTTGGGCTGCCAACAATGTTGTCGAGTTCGAGGTTGTGCTTGCGAATGCGAGCATTGTCACGGCTTCAAAAGATTCACACCCCGATCTCTTCAAGGCGTTGAAAGGGGGCGGCAACAACTATGGCGTTGTAACCGCTTTCACCGTGCTTGCGCATCCGCAAGGCCAGGTATGTTGTGCCGTATCACCATCATGCGAACAAGAGATTGAGTTTTGTGTAGATTTGGGGTGGGAATCTGATGTTCACTGCCAATCAGACGCCAGCGCTTCTAACCGCCATACGTGAGTTCACGGAAAATTACCCAGACGAAAAGGCCGCGATCATCATGACAACTCAGCTCTCCGCCGTCGGGGCTATCGACATGTGGCTCATGTTGTAGGTTGCGCCTTTCAGACCAATTCCGATCAGTTACTGACAGCTTTAAGCCTCTTTTATGATGGACCTACTCCTCCGCCGGGCACATTCGATGTGTTCACCAATATCGGTCCCATCCTCAACAACTGCAAGACGCGCGACTACGACGAACTCCTTACGTACAACAATTTTGGTATCGTCAAGGGTTCCGTCTACACGATCACTACCGAAACCACGCCCGTACCTCCTTCCGAGCATGGTGCGGAAGTGCTCGGAGCTTATTACAACCACTGGCGGAATATCACGGAGGGCCTTTTGGCTGTTCCTGGATTCCTCGGCGCCATGGCACTTCAGCCTATTCCCAAGAGGCTTGCTCGTAAAGCGAAAGAGATGGGCGGTGATCTTCTCGATTTGGACGACGATGTGGATCGCCTCATCATCGAGGTCAACTACTCGTACCTCTCCGCCAGTGACGACAAGAAGATTGACAAGGCCTTGCAGAAGTTCTACAAAGGCACCGGAGATCTCATCAGGAGATTCCAGAAGAACGGAAAGCTACCCAAAGCATACCTGCCTCTCTTCGCAAACGATGGCTATTACAGGCAGGACTATTTCGGGCGACTGAGGACTGCAGACTTTGCCCGCAGGGTACGTGATCGTTACGATCCAGAAGGCTTCTTCGCAACCAGGACAGGAGGCTTCAAGTTGTGAGATAGTTTGTCTGGTTTGTAAGCGCAGGTACTGCATCTTTTCACGTCCGACTGAACACCCCCCTGCACTTCCTCTGTACTGCTGTTTTCTACATCTAATTTAAACAGCTAGCAGGTACAGCAATATAGGAGGTCCTGCAATTAGCTTTGTAGCCTGCCTCTACGTATAGTAGTATGTTTAGAAAGAAAATTCTACCTGTTGCAATACTAAGTTGTAGCTAGTTACCTTGTGCTGGGTAGGTAATTCCACCTACAGAGGAATTGCAGCCGGATGTTCAGTCGGACTTGGAAAGCCGCAGTAGCTGGCCGCTGGGTTTATCGATTGTGAAGTCAGTTGCCGGTATCGAGGCTGCGAAGGGGGCTATGCACGCGCGGCTTGCTGCATCTTGACAGACGAATGGCTGTGGAGCAGGGGAGACGACCGTCTTATGCGATCTACACAACCAGGGACGTGGAGACAATAGCACACAGTAATACCCAGAGAGATACCCGGGCTTAGAATAGCGATAATACATCTAATTCCACAACCAGATCACTGGAGCAATGGACAAAGCGGGTTATTCTTGCAGAGAAGGGGCTCGGCTGCATCGATTCACACACTCTGATGTGCTGCTGAGGCAGTGACAGTAACAGCGTCGAATTCAACGCACCTTTACGGCACAGTAAGGAGCAGTACAATGGTGAATAGAAGACCAATTGAGGAGGGGGTGGGCGCTTGCGGGACAATGGATGGCCGCTCGGCACGTGCTGCCAGATGTTTCGAAACATTCACCCCAACGATCAAGGCTGCCGGGTGAACATCGTTATCACATCCACCTGCGTGCGCTTAACAGTCGAACCGGGGAAGCTCGCAGCGCTCGTCTCAACCCATTCCACGCTCCCGAGGACCCGTTCGTCGCGTGGTGTTTCTCCACGACTCCGTCCCGCTATGCAGGCTTACTATGTGCTGCCATTGCTGACATGAACATGTCCACTTCCACGACTGCGCAGTCCCTCTGCAGCACCTCTTCTGCAGTGCTCAGCCTTGCCAAGGAGATGAGCACACACCGCACCACAGCGTTTGCGGCGTTGATTACCCCGGCCTGGGGGTCTTATTTTGGCGGCCTACCAGACGGTCAATCGCGCGGTTAGCCGCCCGTCGTCGTCCCACCACCACCACCGCTTTCTGCAGAACAGGCCTATTCTTAAACATACAGCCGCAGCGAGGGTCAAGGGAGTTCTTCTCAAACAGGCGCTTCTGTCCCAACTGGTACCCCTTGTTGCCGGGGAGGGACGGCACCCGCGTCATCGACCACTCATGCAGGTCTAATCGTGCGCCGCCATGTCTTTTCGAAGAAGCGCCCAGTGTGGGTGACCGTATAGTCAGCCTCCCGTTCGCCTACCTCTCGACGCTTCTACTTTGAGTGAGGCGCGAGCGTCTGCAGAAACAGGACATGGTTTCATGGGAAATTCTCCGGACGGCCATAATTGGAGCCACCGTTTGGCTGGCCTGGGGTTTGTACCTAGCTGCGGCTCGTCCTGCTATAAAGGAGAACAAGAACGGCCTCAACTGCGGTTCTTGAAATGGCCCTTTGAGCAACAACCCCATATCCCTTCGTTTCTCTGTCGATTCATCTTATCCCGTTTCTTTCCTACTCGTCATAGTAATCGACACTCTCGCTCTTCTCCGTCTTAATCATAATTTCTATCAAGCTTGATCGACACAATACATCCACCATCTCCATATCATCTCACATCTCCTCAAAGTCTCCGTCCACCAAAATTGTCTATCTATACCGTACACCACTGTGGCCTTCTCCATGACCACTATGCCCAAGGTCGACAAGACTGGTCAGCATGCCCATCGGCACTCCATCTCCACGGCTTCCGCAGCAGGCAATGGTGCGAGAAGTTCGACTTGGACTTCGCAGGATGACGATACCCTGATCAAGGCACGAGCCTCTGGATTGAATTGGAACCAGATTGCGCCCAGACACTTCCCTAACAAAACGCCCAATGCGTGCCGCAAGAGACATGAGCGATTGATGGAGCGCCAGAATGCGGAGCAGTGGGATGGCGTCAAGTTGGATGTTCTGGCGCAGGCATACATGGATGTCCGGCGAGAAATGTGGAGTCTCCTCGCAGCCAGGGTGGGAGAGAAGTGGCAGATTGTCGAGACCAAGGTATGTATACCTCACTCTGGATGCAGATATGTAAACTAACATTCCGCGCAGTGCATGGAGAAGGGGCTCAAAAACCTCAATCAGGCCTACCGGTCCGCACAGAAGAAACAGGGTACTTATGACGATGACCACGGTGACAGTGGAATTGGGCATTGTTCTGACCTGGACGAAGAACACGAGGAGCGCATGCCCTCTTCGACGCTTTCGGACGTCTCCGGCCCGGCCTTCACCTACCAACAAACCTACACGGCCCACTCGCACCATCAGAGGGTTCCCAGCATCCAGAACATGCTGCAGTTCCCGGGCCCCACGCATCCCCTTCAACATCATTGAGCGCCTTCTTTTAGTGCTCTGTTTCCCGTTATTTATTTTTTGAGCTTTGGCTCACTTCATGATTTTTCTCCTTCTTTCTTTTCCGTTGCTTTTCAAACATAACACCCTCCTTTTTCCTTGTATGAAGCTCTTGGCAGCCAAAGACCAGACGGCTGACCACCACAACGATACCATCACCTAGACTAAGGCTAGGTTCAGTCCTTTCGGCGTTTGTAACCACATTTCAGGGTGCAGCAGCATAGCGAGCGGCGTTGCAGTGGGTTTGGTAATGCGGGTATATAGGATGGACACTCGCTTCTCACGATTGAACGACAGGAAAGGATTGAATTTCTCAGGGACTTGGGACAGGGAGCAGGCGTCGAAGACTCTCCTTCGCAGGACTCTGCATTTTTCGACGGGATCGGGACTGTTGAATAGATCTCTTTTACATACCTACTTGTTACATTTCTCTCCAATAGTTTGTTGGATATATGTCCCTCTTCATAGCTCATTCCCTGACTTTCCACTGTGACCATCATGCCATCGTTTCTCGTTCCTGACGGGGACGGTTGCGTTCAGGGGCATACGGCACCCCTTACGACCACCACGAAAGCCACCCACAAAGTCCCTCCCCAGCCATCGGCAATCTCCCTCCCGTACTCCCGAGATCTCTTCCGTCTCTTTGTCTCAGATCCGATCTCTGGCCGCAGCACCATCGCCGCCCTCGGCCGCAGTGAAACCCCAACAGCGAGGCTTCGCACGTTGAGGTCCCCATTTCCCAAATAATCCAGCATTTTCCAACAACGACAATTTCTCAGCACAGACGACATTTCTATATTCTATGGTGCAGTGCAGGTGTGAACGAAAGTCTAATTATAGTCATGGGACCTGCGTCTTGGCAGCGTACATCTCACCATAGCCCCGCGGTTCGCGCTAGACCGTGTGGGGATGCATGGTTACGCTAAACTACAATGGGCATGTATGACCTAAGGACTCGAAGATACCAACAACATAGTCGAACCTACACTGTACCTGCACTCCGCCTCACCACCAGCGTCTTTGAGACTCTATCCTCTCGACCATGCCGTTCTCCTAGAAGTCTCACTCTCCCACCGCTGTCCAACAGGGAAAAATAGTAAAAACATAGCACGAAACACACCACAATGCTTCCACCCTCCACCCTCCCACCTTCTCCACCACTACAACAAACATGACCACCACCACCCGCCCCCTCCTCCGCATCCCCTATACCACCCCCCTCCCGCCCGGCCGCCCAATCCCCTCCACCGCCTCCACCCTCCCGGGCGCCATCACCGCCCTCGCAGAATTCCTCTCCGCCTCGTGGCCCTCCTCCCCCAACTACACTCCCTTCTCTCCCCTCCTCCCCTCCCAATCCACCCTCCCCCAATCCCTCCTCGCCCGCAAACAGCGCACCCTGATCCTCTCGGGCGCCGGCCTCAGCGTCGCCTCCGGCCTGCCCGACTACCGAGGCCCCCGCGGCACCTACACGCTGAACCAGAACTACCGACCCATCTACTACCACGAGTTTTGCTCGAACCACGAGGCGCGGAAGCGGTACTGGGCAAGGAGTTTCCTGGGGTGGCCCGTGGTGCAGCGGGCGAGGGGGAATCGGGGGCATGTTGCTGTGGAGGCGTTGGCGGGGATGGGCGTCGTGGGTGGGGTGGTTACGCAGAGTATGTGCTTTTCTATTTCTTATCTATATATCTTACTTTTGAGGTCTTTTCGGGGGTCCTGTTGTTTATTGATTTCGTGGCTATGTCCTGTCTGCATTCGTTTTCCATCCCTTTATCGTCCAGTGCTCTTTCGCTTTCTCTCCGTCTGCGTCTTACAAAGCGTTTCCACTTCTTCAGCTCCTATTATATGTGTATATATATATAGAGACAAGAGAGAAAAGAGAAAAGAAAGAAAAACAAACCAACTAACCCACCCCCAGACGTCGACGCCCTCCACACAACCCCCTCCTCCCCCCTACCCATACCCATCATAAACCTCCACGGCACCCTCACAACCCTAACCTGCCTAACCTGCCGCACCCCCCATCCACGCACACACTTCCAAACCACCCTCTCAACCCTCAACCCCACCTTCTCCGCCCTCCTATCCACCCTCCTCGAATCCAACGCCCTCTCCACCTCAGATCCCACCGAGAAGCAACGGAGAGCAGGACGAGCAGGCCTCGAAACAAACCCCGACGGCGACATCTCCCTCCCCGGCCTCAACCTCAAATACACGCACTTCCGCTACCCCGCCTGCCCCACCTGCCTCACCAACCCAGACGTAGAAACGCACGTCGATTCCGCCGGCGCCTTACTCCCCACCTCTCCCGCAGGCATCCTCAAACCAAACGTCACCATGTTCGGCGAATCGCTTTGCCCAGAGACGAAGCGCGCGGCGGAGCGCGCCGTCGATGAAGCGGCGAGGTTATTGGTGGTGGGGAGTAGTTTGGCGACGTATAGCGCGTTTCGACTGGTTAAGAGGGCGAGGGAGCAGGGGATGAGGGTGGGGGTGGTGAGTGTGGGCGGTGTGAGGGGGGAGGGGGAGATTTTCTTTGGTGGTGGTGGTGGTGCGCTTGGCGGGGGCGATGGGGATGGGGGTGGGGATGGGGCTGGGGCTAGGGGTAGGAGGGGGGAGAAGGGGAATCAGAGGGTGATTCAGGAGGTGCTGGAGATGGGGGCGGGGAGGGAGGGCGTCAGGATCAATCTTGAGGCTGAGGATGTGTTGAGCGGTGTTGTCGAGGTGCTGGGTGGGGGGAAGGTGGAGATGGAGATGGAGATGGAGCGAGGGGCTGAGTATGGCGTTGGATAGGGCGGAATTGTGGAGGTGAGAAGAAGTGTATTTATGTGGCGTGTATGATCAAGACCCCTGCATAACTTGCGTAGTAAATGGGCATCTACCACAGGGATAGATGGAAAGAAACGGTGCATTCGAACAGACACACCAGAGTAGATATCGAAATCACGACTCGACTTGTTGACCATCACACTCTTTCTAAGCACAATGACAGACAGCATTCAAGCTTCCTCATGACTCCACGACAACTAGAGTCATCCTTGAAACCCAACGAATAAGATTCAGAGGAGGACATGCATGACTCCTCACTCACACGAGCGTGCCTCACCCCCTTCGCAAACTTCGTCCATGGCAGCCAAAGGGCCACCATGACAGTATCAACGATGAGACCAGATGGCAAAAGTACATTCATTACATATATCGTAGGGCTCTTGCGCTGCATCGCGTAGCCCATCCATGCCCAACCATCCATGGCATGCATCATGGAGGCAAACGGCAAGCATCCACCTTATGTCTGGAAACATCAGATCTCGCTCAGCTAGCTCGCTTGCAGGAACAACAACGCAAACGACGGCGCAAACCATTCGGAAATCACCACCCGCCATCTTTCCAGGGGACGCAACGTTTGCACACCCGCTTCGCTTTTGGACCACAAACAAAGGAGAAGAAGGAAAAGAGAAGTCATACTCGTCCACCGCCGGTTAAGCACGTGGAAGCAAGACTTGCTTCAGCTGGAGCGCCTCGAAATGCATCATCGCGCAGTACTATCCGCCCGCTGCGCTCGCAGATCGAAACAGCGAATAGACCCCGCGAGCCCGTGTATAGAAGGAAGAAAAAGACCGGAAAGAGCTTTTGGGGTGGCGGGAACCGAAGAAGATGTGAGGAGATGTGGAACGAGGGTCAGAGCATGGCTACCATACGCCAGTAAGACACCCGAGGGTCATTTGGAAGCGCCCGAGAAATGAGTCGAAGGAGAATAGTACAATCGCAGCTTTTCGTTGCTTCGGTAACGTCGTGTATCAAACAGAAAAGGACATAACCTAGGAAAGCTTTGGATGACGAGGAAATCCCGTAGGGAATCACAACCCCCCGAGACGCGGCGGCGCGCTCGCCTGTCTGGCGGCTGAGCACAACCTGGCTGCTCAAAGACAGTTCGGAATTGGAATTGCCAATCGGCTCCAACGATGCTTCATTCAGAACTGTTGACCGAGACGCCCGGGTCACTGGTCGGAGGAGTCCGCAGGTGCGAGGAGCTTCCAAACGAAGACAATTGCTTCTCGTGGTGCTCCTCACTGCTTCTCGGTTTCCACTTGAAAAACGTCTTGAGCTTCCCTGTGGTGCTGCTCCGGCCCGGACTGGTGCTGGTCGGCGATGTCGAGTCCGACTCTGCATTCATCATGGCAGGATCCAGCATCATCTCCTTGGAGTGACCACCATTGGTGCCGTTTCTGCAATCCCGGTTGCGTCGACGAGAACCCAAGCGCCACCACTCACTTCGTCGGGACGACTCGCGAGACGTGTCCGACATGGTGACGCTGCTGTCGGGCCCATCCTTCGAGTGCCACTGAGAACTGCGGTTGCGAGCAGAGCCATTTGCTGCGTGGCGGCGGTCAACATCAGACCCTCCCTGCGCACGGGGATGTGGCAAGGGATGGTTTGAATCGAGGTCAGGCCCACCTCCACCACCTGGACGAAGGACATCGTAAGAACATGACTTGTGCGGACTTGGACTCTTCCCCGGGCTGCGCCTTGACGGCGCCGTCACCGGTCTCGCACCATGTCCAACTTCGTCCGAACCAGTTCGGTACCCTCTCTGCGGCGACTGCCTGGTCAGTGTGTCCTTCCGCTTCGCTGGCGACCGAGATCTCGCAGCAGAACTCTGCCTCACGTCGGTAGCAGCATCTTCGGATGCGTCCGGGCTCTCTGTGACTATGAAAGCCGTTATACTCGCGTCTCCGCTGCCTCGCCTAGACTGGCGCAGATTCTCAAGAGAGGCCGGTGATCGTACACCTGGCATTGAGGCGCTCTTGTCAAAGCCCAGAGATGCTCTCCGAATTGCAGGAGCTTCCTCAACAGAGCCACGGGACCCTTTTCGACCCTTATCATCCGGAGCAGTAGATTCCGGGTATGAGGTAGGCTGCTCGGTGCGATCGGGAGCGCTGCGTAGCGCAGGGTCCGAGAAAGGGCTGGGATCGGGGTCGACAGAGATACGATGGGAAAGTAAGCCGAGGTGAATATGAGGATCCTTCTCCTTCCTCCGCTTCGCCTCCGCTATCTTCTCGACCCATGTGGCTTCGTTGGTCGCCATCTCGTCGACAGCGAACTGCATGCCGGGAAGGATGTCGGCGACCCCTTCAAAAAGGGGTTTCGCAAAAATGTTGATGAAGCCAATCTGCGACTCGCCCAGCTTGATGAGATCGTCACGCACTGGTGGCCCACCGAAGAGGCAAGACGGAATCTCCAGCTCTTGCTCCATGACGCCTTGATTGCTGAATTCGTCTGTCAAGATATGGGCCCATTTCACAGCCACATCAAACTTTCGAGCCTGCTGGGGGTTAGAAGAACTCCGGGGCTCCTCTTCTGATGAAAATGGTTGCACTTACGACATTGCTAATGTCTGCACACTTGATAAGGAGGCCGCAGGTCAAGTCTTTGTGCTCCTCACGTACTTTGGCGTTCCACTCCTCGACAATGTCTTTATCGTGGCCAACCTTCTCCTGCAAATTGCCGAGATCGGACATGTATTTGAAATGCAGCCCCATGTCTGTAGCCAATATGCTGTTGATCATCAACTTCCTCATCTTGGCATCCGCAAATGCTTTGGGCCAGTAGCGACGCAAAATCTGGGCATAAGCTGCGCAGTGGAACGACTCAAGAACGGAGCGGTCGTTGTAGAGCTGCGCTAGCGGCGCATTGAGCGCGACCAGGAAAGCGTTGTTTACGCCTGGATGTCCTACATCGTGTCCGATTGCCGATATCAAGAGGGTGAGAGCGTCGAAGGGACCGAGGATGTGCGCAATTGGCGACCGGTGTGAGGGATCGACGGGCGGACTCCCAGAGGGATATGGCGGAAGAGCGCCTATCTGGACCAGAAAGAAGAACACAGCTTGGAGGACATCGGAAACGTGCCGAAAGTTATGGTAAAGGACGAATTCATTGTAAGCGGTACGGCTCGCAAGCAGGAAGATGATCAGCTCGTCTGTGGACAAGATTAGGTTGGATACACAGGTACATCAAAGCGAGTGCGTCGTACCGTCAGTCATACGCCATTCTTCCACCTCGGGCATCTCCAGGGCGTGCTTCACCATGAGAAGTGCACCGTACAATAGCTCATCGTCGGTAAAGTCATGGGCCGAAAAGGCCCAGGATCCAATGGCGGCGGCGATGACAGGGCGGCGGTCTTCGTCCACATACAAATCCCTGGGATCCAGAGACTCGCCGACCGTCTCGGGATTACATATGCCGCTCATGAGACTCGAGACCATGGCTTCACGGAGGTATGCGTACGGCTTCGTGTCGTTGACACCAACCCAGGAGAGCTTGCGCTTTCTCTTGGTGGTGAGAAAGGCGGCTTCGGCTCGCGAGACCTCCTTGTGTATCCGGTAGGCGTGGACCGCTAGACCCTGCACATTGTCGGCAGAAAGGGGGCTTGATAATACATCGACGGCTCCGGCATCCAGATAGCGAGCCAGGCGCAAGGGATCGGTGAGAAGCTGGGGCGTCTGCTGCGCTGACGCCGGAAACGTAGTGGGCGTCATGCTGCCACGATCGAAACCGCTCAAGATGGCTATGGGTATGACTAGCCTCGAAAAGTTCTGGGACTGGATCTCGGAGGAGACGTGGGTGAGCAAATGGAAACCATACAGGTCTTCTAGCTCGGCCGTGTCACTCCTTCTTGTCCTGGTTGCCGTCGGCGAGGGAGTACGGGGTTCGCGGGAGAGACGCTTGAGCCGTTGCTCCTCGTCGTAAGGGATGTCGATTAGGACAATGGTGGGGTTATCGGCTGCGGCGGACTCGAGCAATTCGGAGATTTTATTGAGGCAGGACTGGCCGGATCCGCATATATGGACTAGCGTGATGTGCGGTCAGAGCCGATTGCAGGAGGAGTTTTTATTGTCGAGCGCGCCTACCTTGATTGAACGTCGAGAGGAGCAACTCTACGTTGTCATGGATCTCTCTCGGGGATGTCTTGCCTAAGGAGAAGTATCCTTGAGGAAGAGTGCCGGCGGTGGTGTGGGCAACCAACGACGAGGACAGCGAACCCCTCCGGATGTGCTCGTCATGGGCACGGCGGTTGGTATAGATGACATTGCAGGCGCCATGTTCCATCGTCTCCACGGGGGCCAGCAAGCCAAGCAGGCTGCTCTAGGGCGCGCGTGGAGGAGTGAATGGGCGGCTGCAGAGGGAGGAGATGGATCTGCTATGGGAGAGAGGGTAGGGACAATGACGCAATGGAAAGGAGATATGGGGAGAAGGGTTCCTGCCGGTCTAGGATGAGACGTCGGCGACGTCGGGCGGGATGGTGGAGAATGGGGGCGGGCAGCGTCAGTGTGGCAGTCGGCGCACACGGAGAAGAATAGGATGGGCGGCGAGCAGCATCGGGGGAATGCGAGGCGCGGGGAGGGGATTGTTCGGCCGTGGATACGGCGACGGCGACGGCGAGGGGGAGTCCAGCAGTCGAGGAGGAGTGAGTGGTGGTGGTGGTAGTCGAGTGTGGAGAGGGCGAAGAGAGACGAGAGAGATGGACAAGAGAGGGCGAGCGAGAGCGAGAGCGGAGAGGCAGGCGTCGTTATTGGGTGAGACTCGACACGAGCCCGGTTGGGGCTAGCGTTGCGGCTAGGGGCAGCCTGCGGCTTCCAGAAGGGCGGTAGATCAGATCCCGTGCCCCTATCCCAGTCCATTCCCAGTCCAGGGTTGCCCAGCTCGCCAAGACTTCCCCAGTAGTGGGCGCGCCTGCCGTTTCGGTTCGGCGCCTTCCTACGGACAACAGGACACTTGACAAGAGTAAACAGAACTGCAGAACGACGTTATATAACTCTCAAACGTTCCGTCGCGCCGCCCTTCTACCCTTCTATTCTTCAATTGACTTTACATACAGTACTTCAACATTCCCGCCATATGTCTACCCTGTCCCATCCCTGCCGGCGAATCTACGGCTTGGCTGCAGGCCGACCGGGTGAAGGCACACTCCCGGCTGGCCAATTCTGAAACGTGTGAACCACTCGACATCCTCGTCCACCGTACTCGCGAAGCGTAGTAATAATCACTGTTGCGCTCCCCAGTCCAACCACTCCATATCCTCAATTCTGATCCCTCTCTTTCTATTGTTTGCGAGCTGCGACCGAGAGATATACTCGAACCGTTGCCTCGCCTGCTGCTGCTCCACACCACGTCCCACGTCATCCAACGCGGGAGAAGCTTTCTAGAAGGGCACCAAGCGAGACATGGCCCCCGCCTTGTCTGCCACCAACCGCACCACCCGCAACCCCAACCCATCATCCTCGCTGAGCTGAGGTCGGGCCATGTACTCTGTCACTCGTTGTACTTGTACTACAAGAGCACAGAACTGGTGAACATGCTGCTACGAAACAAGAACATTCATGTTTTGTGAATGCATGGTGTTTCGACCATTCACAGTCGGCTGCCTAGACCTACATCTCAAAATGCTCTGCACCTGGCCGCCGTAAAACCTCCGACTCTATGAATAGTCCGTTCCTAGCGTCTACTCCGTAGGTACATCCCACGTACCATGACCAGAACGGCAGGTAATCGATTCCTCCTCGCCTATGGCCCATGGTGCGGCGTAGCAACCCGAACTCGATGCTGACCAAACACTCGCTTATGGGTAAATACTCCCCTCCCCCAGCTACAGGTCATGATCGTCGCCACCGTCAGCTGGACTTGCTACTCATTGCGGAAAACAGAATGTGCGATCCCATGCGATTCGTTTTCCATGTCCATCTTTCTGTCCAACCCCCACACCCGAGATTTACCCAGCCAACCGCAGCGAGCGGATGCTACCACAGTCTTCGCTGCTGCATGCACGCCATTCGAACTCAATTTGCATTTATTATATTGCACTCCCCCGGCTCGACATGACAGTGTGAAAGCAGCAGCTTGCCTTCCTATTCGACCTTTGCTCCTCTCCTGCCCTCGCCTGGGTTTTGACTATCTCGAATGGTCACCTGGACGGTGCCAGGAAAGGGAGTCCTAGATCGATAAAGGGGTCATGCTATGGTTTACCGTGTTTCTTGCCCTTTATTAGTTTCCATGCTATAGCCCGACGTATACGCGAGGCATGCAGCGCTCCCGGGACCCAAGTGCCACGCCTACCCAGAGATCAGACACACCTTTGCCACCTCTCCATATAGTAGTGTCTAGGGAGAGAGTAGGCGTCTGTCACTTATCTGGGCTCCCTAGCCTACATGTACTCACGAAGCCAAGCAAGCACTACTGTACATACACAGTATGAAATGCTTAACGCACGTGTGTCGCCGGGGAACCCTAATAACCCTAATAATTCGTATTTTTCAACCCCTTCTCCCTGTTCGCTGAAGTGCGTGAATATAAATATACTATAGTACAAATATAGACATTAAAACGACCCTCGACCAACACGTGTATGCCATTTCGCCATCTTCCGGTAGCGGTTACATGCTGCCCGTCACTACGGCAGTGACAAAATCAATCACTCTTGGTCATTCGCCGCAATCGAGACGGTTTCGACGACGACGACGACGAGGGACGCTGGAGGTTGTAAGAAATCAACCTCTGCTACCCTACTACCATCGACCTTTGTGCATCACACTCAACACTGAAACCCAACGAAACAAGAGAAATCAACGCGGTCCCACCAACAGCCTAGTATTCCCCCGATCACCACTATGCATCACTCCGCCCACTCCGCCCACTCCGCCACCCAAGCAGAATCAGAACAGGAAGAAATAGAAGAAGAACAAGAAGAAGAAGACACCACTCTCCTCGCTCCCTATGCCTATGCCCTCCACCTCCTCCATCGCCTCCACTCCCAGCAACCCAACAACAACAACAAAACCGAAACACCAAAACCCTCGCCCCTGAGGAGGAGAATCGTTATCATCTTCCTGCTCGCCTGCACACTTGCCGCGATTGCGCACTTGCTGCTTGTACCGCATCGGTACGGGGCTTCTGAGGACGGGAAGGCGGCGGTTTCCGTGGCTACGGCTGGGACTACGTCTACGTCTATGTCTATGTCTACGTCCATGCAGGCACGGCCGGAGGAAGAGGGCATGGGAATGGCGAGTGAGTCTACTTCGCCGTTTGATCGAGTCGGGGTAGGGCAATCGTACGAGGGAGATGTTTGGCGGCGTGGTAGATTGAACCGAAGAAGGAGGTAGATGAGGAAGGAGGCGAAATAGTCCTCTGTACCTTAGTATACTCCATCAAAACTCCTAGCAAGTCAAGAAGAAGAAGAAGAAGAAGAAGATCATCAGGATAGGCTGAAGCGTCGAGGGGGGGAAATTTTGGAGATATATCTACTCTCTCTACGCACGACGACATAAATCAAACCACAAAATGCTGTATCCACCACGCCCGCACCTCAGGCTGCAGTGCCTTACAACGCCAAAGGAGGTGCAAAGACTCCATGCTCAACTTCCAACCGTATGTTGCACCTCTCTGCAAAGTTATCGAGGCTGTTGACTCCTCCATGACCACGAACAGACGGCATAAACACGCACTGACGCAATGATCGCAAAACCGACGGGGCACAAGAAACCATAAAACAAACACACGCACAGAAACACTGACCAAAAAACAAACAGAGCACGAGAGCCGGTCTTCTCCGGGGGTAAAGAGAACATGTATATACATGTTCCGCTATTTTTTTTCTCCAGTCCACGTTTTTCCATCTATGTGATGTCCACCATCCGCCCAACCAACGCCCATCTGCCCCTGATCATCAGTGATGTCCACCGACCTTCCGCTAGCTCCGCTGTCAAGACAAGTGATTCTGCCATCGCCAACGCGCTGCAGCTAGTCGGGTCCACCACTGACATGCTCCCCTCACAACTTCCCCATCCGCCAACTGTGCACTGAATCCTGCAAACAAAAGGGGCATGTATACGGTAGGGAAAGGAAAGAAAAGAACCAGAAGAAGGGTATCTTCGCCCACGGAAAAACTGGTGCCTGCACAAACACGTCGGCCAGATTGAGCCTAATGTCCACGCCCACACAGCCTCGTTATCAATTTCGGCCTTCTTCACACACAGGCCCCTCCACTCTTTCCTCAGATGACACAAGACACAACCCGTATTAGTGGGAAAGGGTAGTTGTGCTTGCGCTCCGTGAGGATATACACCATTATCAGGTACAACCGCGACGAACGGCTGTGAGTGACAATCGATTTTGGGGGAATTTCGAGGAGTTGACAAAGGAAAATCGCTGAGGAAACTGGAAAGGCAGAAAACTTCTTTGGTATTGGTAGTAGATAAACACGAACGCAGGCAATGCCGAGATTGAGCGCGGTATCGGGCTCATAACCGGTAGGTTTGGTACAGGAAAACAGAGAAACTTCAGCAAGGGTTAGGATATATCCGGACCTCTACTGAAGCGGTAACATCGGGGTGTTGGCGGCCGCATCGAGAACTTCAGATATGCTGAGGGTGTAGGTAGGTAGCGTGGTAGTATTGATGGGGATGTTGCACGTTGTGCACCTGTCCGGGATTGGGAGTGGAAGGGTACACATGGGTGGGAGGCTGTTGGGGTTTCGCCTGCAGAACATTGGGATACTGCTCGCCATCCGGGGTGATGGGAGGAGTGAGGCATCCGTGCTGCATGACAGATCCGTAAGGAGGCTTCTGAGGAGTCTGAGGCGCGAGATAGGCATTGAGAGCGGGCTTGGGTTCCTCGAGCGTCATGCTTGCGGGAGGAGTAGGCGGAGCAGCAGCTCGCCTAGCAATCTGGGCTTGTCGCATGAGGAACTCGTCGACCGTTGCAGACACGCTTGAGAGATGTACGGATCCATACTTGCGTGACAGAACTTGAGACGGCTGGTACAGGTGGTTGGACAGGTTCATGACGGTTTTCGGGTCATAGGCACCGGCCCATTCGGAGCTGCTTGCCTGGTCGCGGGAGAGGATGCACCTTGCCAGAGCAAGTGCCGAACGGGCAAGGACCGAGGGCTTGACCGAAACGAACTCCTTGTGGAACAGGGCGATTTCGGCAATGTACAGCGTCATGTTCTCAACCTCAGCATCGTACTCGACATCGGAAAGGGCAAGCTGCAGAAACGCATCGACGGTGGGGTGTCCAATCACCCAGTTGAGCGTTTGCAGTACATGCCACTCCATCTGCGTGAACATCTCGTCGTCATACAGCGAGCAACACATGGACTTCAACTCCCGGACAGTTGGGACCCTGTCCTTCTTGTCACCGTACTTGGCAGCAATGAGCAGGGCAGCACAGCCAACCAACTGGTAATGGCGCTTGTAGACGACACGGCGGGAGCAGTAGCGATCAAGGAGATTGACGGCGAGGAACAGGGTCTCTGGAAGCAGCTGGAACGCAGCATGAGCTTCGACCAGAAAGTCGAGCAGGTAAGGGCGCATAAACCATTGGATCTCAGTCTGGATGTCGATGGAGTTCACGTCTGGGAGGGTGATAGACTACACCTTGTGTCAGCGATGAAAGCTGACAACACCATCGGTTTTCCTTACCTCCATGTATTCCATGTGATCCATGATGTCGTCTTGATATTCATCGGCGGTGGCCCTAGACAGATCCTCGGCCATGGCTCGCTGCTGCATCCGGGCGATAGCTCGAGCACGTTCCCTGACTTCGGCACGGGCGGCGTAAATGCCGTCCTGATCCGACTCCACAAAGAAGGTGTCGCAGTGCCCGTAGCGAGGTTGGGATGGCTGTTGATGAAAGGCCATGTTGTCTGTGTGTCTGAGTGTTCGTCGAAAGAGCGGACGTCAATTCTCCGGGATAGACTGAGGGGCGGCGGGTCAGGGTCGCAAGAGAGTGGCTGGTTCAACGAAGGAACCAATCAAGAGAATGGCAGTCGCAGGGGCGACGGTGAAAAGATTGGAATTAGTTGGATAACAGGAAAGAAGGTCTCTGGGCCAGCTCGAAAGTAGAGAGACCGGAAATTGTTATAGCAGAGCCTGCAACGTCCCTTGGTTAGCTAGAGCCCCACAGGCAGCATGCAAGGCTGGATGTGATGACATACCTTGGCGATTAAAGTATTAAGCTAAAGAGAGACGCGTAGATATTGAGGAAATGGAAGGAAAAAGAGGTAAAAAGTCGAAAAGATCTAATCCCTTGCGAGTTGCATTCAGGACTACACGAGGAATGCGAAGCGCTCGGATAGTCCAAGTTGGGGAAGGGAGAACTCTTCGAAGGCAGAACACGAGCTAACGAGTCCGCCTGGTGGCCCAGTGGCACGAGATCGCCAAGATGAGCTTTGGGAATGTGGACAATCTGGGTCTGGCAATTGCGCACCTAAGCAAGGACGAGGTCAGCGAGGTGGAAGTCGTCCATGCCAGGTAAAATGCTTACACAGAACGCAACCTTTCAAGATTGAAGGTGTTAGAGCCAGATGAGGGTCCTGAGACTTGGGTCAAACGTCAGCAAATGCAAATGGCGGTATAACACGGCTCAGAAACGTCGGGTGTAGGTGCAAGACAACAGGGCCTGAGGATATGGAGACCAGAAGTGGGCCGACAAGAGCCAGAGCAAACCCGAGAACCTGGCAGGAATGAAACTGCCGATGGGAAGGTAGGGAGCCGCAACCAAGTTGCCAAATGGGACCTGGATAGAGGTATGCAAAGTTGATGTAACCCTACCCAAGGCGGAGAGCGAGCGTGGGGGAACGAAAAAATCCTTGTTGAGCGCCAGAGCAAAGTTGCAAAGCGAAGGGAAACGAGTGTAGGCTCCAAGGTGAAGAGAATGACAGCAGGTAGAGTGAGTGCTTGCAAATTTTGTGTAGGCAGGACTCGGGCCTCTCTTGGCTGTGGCTGGAGAGGTCGGTGGGCTTGGGTCAGAGGCGCGTCGGTTTGGCGAATTGGTGGTGAAGGTCGAATTGAGCTTGGGCCTCCGTCTCAGGCGCGGCAGGAATCAGGATACGTCTTGGGTAGAACGCAATCCAGCATATGCCTGGTATGCAATGCTCCGAAGTTGCCGCCAAAAGACATGGTCTCCCTTCAAAGGGGGTCCTATCCCTTTCGGCCATGCCCCCGACCAGCGATATTCTGCCATCTCCCCATCCCATGTCCGATGCGGTGTACGATGTCGTTCCATTGGGCATTGTATCCGGATCCCCAGGTCTCGATGGCATTGAATGTGTGTACGAGGACAGCTTGAGATGCAAACCCTGAAAAGGAGAAGACCAAGTGAGAGCGAAGCAAAAGGAAACGGGTAAGTTGAGGAAGAGAGAATTGAGACCTACCTGATGAGCCCAGTACAGGATTTGTACTGTAATAGCACAGATGATGGTACACGAGGCTGGTCAGAGGGGGTGGTGGTAAGCCAGCTCTGGGCAGGCTGAGAGACAGGAGAGCAGCGGCTGCGTCGAGACTCGGGAGGACACCGTCGGAGGAGAAGAAGGGAGGAGAGGGATGAGGGATGGGAGATGATGAAGGCTGAATGGACGCGAAGGCACAGAGGGAGACTTGCACGCTTCGATGTGTCCGATTCGGGAGGAGACGGTCGGTTTGGGGAGACCGAGGAGGAGGAGGGAGTGGAGTTATAAGGACTGGCGGTGCCGAAACAGTAGTATCAGCACGCGTCCAACCTACGACTCAATGCTCCGACCGTGGTGAGGAGAGATGGGTTGAGAGAGGGAGAAGGAGAGGGAGAGGAGTGGGTGTGGAGGAGAGAGGGGATTGGGAAGCGGAGAGACTAAGAGTGGTCGAAGTTCAGGACGGAGCCAAGACGCTGGAAACGACGGGCCAGCAATCGAAGGCAGCCCACAAGGCCCGCACACGCCGCACCCACTCGACGCAACGCACTGGCACTGGCACTGAGAGGGAGCAACGACACCAAACCCCATCGACGCCTGAGAACCGGCTTGGGCCTTGTCCTGACGGGCAGGGCACCGAGCAGTGAGGACCAATCCCCAGCCGGGCAGGCCGGCATTGTCGAGCAGCATGGCGTCGATGCTGGCACTCGCGCAGAGACCGAACACGCCCAGGTACAGGCACCGCTGAGTACTTTCACCGCGACGCATCGCCTTTTCTCACGCGTCGCCCTGTCCTCGCCATTCCTCAGGCTGGTTAGCGGTCAGCCATGAAATAATTGAAATCCCATCAGCAGATCCCCCTGCGAGCCGCAGCAGAACAGAAGCACCGAAAGCATTGTTCATTACACAGTAGCAGCAGTCGCCTGTGTTGCTCGATAGCCGCTGCTCTCTACTGATCCAATGCAGTCTCCTCCTCCGCCATGTTACGCTGCTCCCTCCTTCACAGTCTCCTTCTCCTCTCACAGGCACACGAGCACAGCACAAGGCACATACATGTACCGGGAGGAGAGCACAGGCTTTGCAACACAAAGAAAGGAAACATGCGCATCACGGACTTTTGCTCCTCGCACCAGCAGGGGCAATGCCTGGGCGGGCGACAGGACGGCTGAACACATGCTGGCTCTTCTCTTCGTGTGGCCGCCCAGGGTGACGTCCTGAGAATCCACTCGATCCACTCCCTCCTCACCACTGCCGTCAGCCTGAAGCCAACGCATCCAGCAGTTGCATGGCGAGCCGTAGATAAGTAGAGATCTACGAAGAGTGGCCGCCTGGTCGAAACAATTGCTCAACTTCCTACTTCTTCGACACGCCGAGCCCATTATTCGTTGGGGGCGCACCGCGTCCGCCGCACAAGCTCGTCTCACAGCAGGGTCCTTTCACGGGTTACCACCAACCTGAACGGCGGCCTCCCCGGTCTCCCCCGGTCACTTCCTCCGCGCCAAGCTGCCCCGTCATGGCTCCTGAATATCGTCATATTGCCCAAGACGCCTCTCTTAAGCGCGTCCATGCCGCTCTCGGGACTCTCCCCTTTTAGCTGCTGCAATTAAGATGCCAGATCTGCCATTGTCTTGACTCTTACCGAGCCTACCACGCCTCACCAATTACAGTACTTATTATACCTCCCTATAGCCAGTCTATCCTCATGTTCGACAGCTACAACTTGGACCGGAACACCAATTGTTTTGTACGATGCAAACCCGAAGAGAAAAATCGACATGCGTTGACCCTCACGTTGCTGCTGCGTGGTGAAGTACTATAAAGGAAACCTGTGACGCTGTGCTCGCCCAGATTACGCCGCATCGCTACCTGAACCTTCAACCGGAGTAATACAAATGGACCTCGCCCTTGCAGTGCGTCCCAAAAAATCTTTCACCTCTCTGGAAAAAACCTCAACTCGCATGTCTCGTTGGATCCGGCTATTACCACAGTTAATTCTGCTGTCGCCGACTTTCACCTCCTACCTTCTACATCTCGACCACGGTACGCCTTATTAGGTGGTTGGGCGTTCCAGCGCATATCTCACGTCAACATATTGATCATGCCGGTCTCCAATAAACGCGTCCTCTCAGCTATCATCTACTACGATAAACTGCCAATCGTCTCCGCATCTCCTGGGAGCCGAGTGGCCAGTAGCCGCCTGTGCGGCGAGGATGCCAGTGTCATCTCTGTATTATGCACTGCAAGCGGAAACTCTTACTACCTGTCGTCCACTAACAGCCCAGCTTCCCCTTATTGTGAACATGCTCGTTTCGCGGTCACCAGCGTCAACTCTCCTCAGGCGCGCCGGGACCATTTCTATTTCGATTGAGGTGCGCTTCCGCTGCTGCATGCAGAACTCACACATGATGTGACAGGACCTCCCTCCTCTCCTTCCATATGGTCAACATACGAGACAAAAGCACTCTACCACTATTTCACGCTCGCGTTTTGCCTAGGTAAAACATCAGGATTTCCAGAAGCCGCCTTTCCTCTCCGAGCTAATAGATCTTCATTCGTTTCCTCCATTTCCAGATCTTCCTTTGTTTCTCGAGAGGCGCCTCCGATAGCCTTTCCGTGCGTGCAGCAAACAGGTTCTTCCCCCCGAGGAACACGCCAACGATTCGTCTACGATTACTCTCTCACATCCAAGAGGTGCCTAGTGCTGTTGTCTCTCTCTTTAACAACTTATTAGACTAGCGCACCAACTTCCAACACCAAGTGTTGACAAAGATTCACCGGTTCCCCAATATCTCGCCCTATCACCATTCCTTGATTTTACTTGTTACCAGTCTTCGCTCCACTTCTGCAAACTAGTACATAGCACAGCCGCGCATCCGGCGCGGCGTCTCGTCTTCTGTCTGATGCAGTCATGCAGTTACATATGACCGAGAACCAGCCACCAGTAGTAACCACTCACTCTCCGCCCACTCTCCGCCGCCAGCAGCCGCCCCGCCCCGAGATGATTCTGGAGATTGATGAAACCCGTACGCGCACGCGACCTCGCGAATCCAACGCGTCGTTACCTGCGCGCGTGCACACGCGACAGCAGTTGGAAAATTTCTATTTCCGTTCGCCGCTCCAAATTGGAATCATAATTGGTGCTCGTCAGGGACCGCGACCCGAGGATCCAGGGATCCAGGGACCCAGCATTCATCGTCATCATCTCGCCTCGGCGTCGTGTGCGTGCCCGAGGCAAGAAAAACTGCGTCTCTAATCCATCGCCTTTCCTTTCGCCGAGAAAATTTTCCCTCATCGTCGATGTGTGTGGACTTTATCTCGTAACTCCGGAGAAGCTTTTTTTTCTCATTGTGGATTGCACGGCATTTTCTTTCTCTTCCCCCCCTAGCAACTGCCTGCACAGGCTGCACCGTCTCCATGGATACAGCCGTGACACTGACACCTTTACGACCCGATATGGAGCCTTCTGCTAAGTTTTTTCCTTGCTTCTCTCGGCTTCGGTTGAATTTAGTTACATCCCCGAGGCCGTTGCGCGCCGTTACGCGGTGCACGACGGCAATGGTGGTCCCGGAGCTGAAGGTGTCTAGAGGTATTGTGCAACAATGGAGCAGCTGGACATGAAGTTCAACATGCAAACCGTTCAGACTTTTGCTGCCATGGCGGCGGCGTAGATACAGAGAGAGATAGAGAGAGAGAAGCTGCCCACTGCGCAGATTGCATTGCGTACTCTAATATGCGTATACGGGGTTCCCAGTCAGCTTGACCGCTTCTGGGAGGCAGGCAAGGTTCGTTCGCTTTGACCAACGTCTTTCAAGGGGTGAGGGTAGAGCTTCGCCAGACCTCTTTGTTCTCGTTTCTACTTGGGATTTTGTTCGTGGTTATTATGTGAAGCTTAGGGAGAGGATCTACGGTCATGAGTTGGACATATCAGTAGATGTGATTCACTACTGGCAAAGTCAAGAAAGATGGAGATGGGATGAGAGCAACTACCCCTCCTAAAGGGGCCGGGGTTGAGCAGAGTCCTTCCCCCTATGACTTGAAGTCCTCATCGACAAAGACCAACACTCGAGCTATGTGTATCGATAGCATGGCACGCGAACACTTCTATCTGGACTGCTGCAAGCTGGAAAGACGAACCGCTTCCGTCTCAAGACAGGAGAAACAGTCTTCAGCATGCTCCTTGCTCGGATGCGAGCCATTGTCCTCCAGAGACACTACCCACTATGCATCTACTATTTGTCTATTGTGCGTATCCGGGCAAAGTCGCAGATGAGCGAAAGTGAGGATGGAAGGACGAACATTGTCGATTCGAATCGTTCGTTTTGGGTTTGAGCTTGAGAGGTCGTAAAGGCACTACCACAGGTCAGAAGTCGCTAGATGAGCTTTTCCTTCCCGGAACCCTTCAATATCAATCCGCCTCTGATTTGGAATGCGAAATGGAAGAGGCGTCGACATTTGATGTGTTTCATCAGACAATGAAGCGACGTTCGACTCCTCGCTCATTCTGGAAGTGGTTGCGGAATCCACGGTAAAACGTTCTTCCATCCCGAATCGGAGCTTAGCTTCCGCCGACGAAATTTCGGGCTTGGACAAAAAGTTCGGAGAGCAATCCAACACCATGTTAATGCTATTCTGGTGAAACTCCCATGTCGCCTTCTACATAATTGATATCCCGCGGCGCTCCGTCCAGTCGCTACATTAAGCCCGAGCTACGTCACCCCTCGGTCTCGGGGATCCCATTGATCTACGCCTTCCCATCTCATTCCCGCGAGAAACTCCGTCCAACTACTAGCAACCATGGACATCCACCGCGCGCGCTTCGTGCCCTACGCCCCCTCCGCCATCAACGCCCTCGCCTTCTCGCACACCCAACCAGACGACCTCGCCCCAACAACTCAGGACCCAACAGGCCTGCGTCTCGCACTCGGCCGCGCAAACGGCAACATCGAGATATGGAATCCCTCCGGCGGCGCATGGGTGCAAGAGAGAGTCTTCCCGGGGGGCAAAGAAAGGAGTGTAGAAGGCCTAGTCTGGACGCAAGAACCGGACGAGTGGGTGAATGAACCTGGGGGAGGGAAAAAGAGGGTAGAGGGACGATTGAGATTGTTCAGTATCGGCTATTCGAACAGCGTGACGGAGTGGGATCTCGTTTCCGGATTGCCGGCGAGGCAGAGTAGTGGGAATAGTAGCGAGGTGTGGTGTTTTGCTGCGCAGCCGCGGCGGGCGACGAGTCGGGGGTCTAACAAGAAGGATGCGATAGAAGGAGGGGATGAGCATCAGCAGCTGGCTGCGGGGTGTGCGGATGGCACCGTCGTGCTGCTTTCGACGGCGGATAACGATGTCCGGTTTGAGCGGTTTTTGTCTAGGTCGACGACCAAGAAGGCCAGGGTGCTGAGTATCGCGTTCAAAGATCGGAATGTTGTCCTGGCCGGGTATGCGGATAGCACCATCAGGGTGCTGGACACGAGGAACGCGAGTGTTTTGAGGACCATTTCCCTGGGCAGCGGGCCGATCGGTGGACCGAAGGATATCCTCGTGTGGAAGGTGAAGTGCTTCCCGAATGGGGACTTCGTCTCTGGAGATTCGACCGGGGAGATAAGAATCTACGACGGCAAGAATTACAGCCAAAAGCAGCGTATCGCCGGACACGAAGCGGATATTCTGGACCTCGCTGTGTCACAAGATGGCACCATGATATTCAGTGGAGGCATGGATAGGAGAACATGTTGCTACACGTGCAGCAAGAAGAAGGGCAACAAGGTGGGACAATGGGCCAAAGTATCACATCAACGACATCATGAACACGATGTCAAAGCCATGGCTACTTATGAGGGCCACCAGCTGAACGTTTTGGTATCTGGAGGTAAGAAGGAAATGCTTCTCTTTCGCGTACAGAATGCTGAGAAACACAGGCATCGATACCAAGCCCATCGTACTCCCCATACGGCAATTCGGGAAGGAATATAGCCGCAGTCTCCCATTCCTGCCTCACACTCCTCCCTTGGCCAGCGCTCGTGAAGCAAGGTTGCTGGTCAGCTGGTGGAATTGCGAAGTCCGGATATGGCGTGTCAAGAGCAAGCAGGGAGGGTCGGAGAAACCCAAAGTCGTTGCACGGATAGCGCTACAAGGACAGGAGAACATCACCTCTGCCTCCATCTCCCGAGATGGCAGCCTCTTGGCGGTATCCACGGCGGCCGAGGTGAAGCTCTTCCACGTCGCACCTTCGACCTCATCCGGGGGGCCTGGCCTGCGTATTCGTAAGCTGGAGATGCCTACGTCGACTGGAGCGAAGCTCGTACGCATAGCGCCCAACGGGAAGTGGATAGGTGTGGTCACCGTTGCGGACGAGATACGGTTCGTACGTGTTATCCCAGCAGAAGAAACTTCTGAAAGGCCGCGCGTACTTCGGGAACCATTACACGTCCACCGCCTTCGGAGAGATACAGACTCACGTGACCCTTTGAACGGACCATGGGGTCAGTACAACCGATCCATCTGCCATGCAGAGTTTTCCAGCACCAGCAGCTTCTTCGCCGTCGCCGACCTCGCCGGTTACGTAGACACGTTTGTCGTCGAAGGCTACGAAGACGCCACAGCACCGGAACTGGACATTGCCAAACCTTCCTCTACTCCTTCGACAGACAGTGAGGAGTCTGATGACGAGCACGAGGAACCGATTGCTAGGATAACAAGTCTGGGTCAAAGATGGATACGTAATCCATCAGCTCACTTGCTCCCCCGGTTGAACTCTACCCCCCTCTTCCTCTCCTTCAAGCCGATTCCCGAAGACGCTGCCCGCCCCGAGCCCAACGGAAACCCAGCCGTTCATCCCACAAGACACAATCCCCACCCCCGTCCGCGTTACAACCCCGAGACAGAGGAACCCCTCCTCGTCGTCTCGGCAAAGCACGAGCTCTATGAGTTCGAGCCATTAGCGGGTCGTCTGTCGGACTGGTGTAGGAGGAACCCCCCATCCAGCTATCCAGCGCAGTTCCAACGCCTCAAGGAACCTGTCAAGGGATGTATATGGGATGTAAGCCACGAGAACCGCCGCCTCTGGCTCTACGGCGAGAACTTCCTCTTCATGTTCGACCTCTCTCAAGACTTGCCTCTATCTCGGGGAGGAGATGCATCCATGAACGGCGCCGTGGACGTCGCACCGGGAGCAAAGAAGCGCAAGCGTGACGCCCTCACCGAGTCTACTCATCAGACGCCGCGCAGAGGCCACGCGGGCGCTGGCGACGTCGTGCGATCTAGGCAGGCACCCGTCTCCAAGATCCGCAAGTTCGAGAGCGGCGGTGGCAAGGGGGAGGGATCTGCGGGGGGGAGATCGACATGGATTGACGTTGGGGCCTTGGACAGGACGGCCGAGTCTGACGACGACGGCGAGGAAGAAGATGAGGATGATAGGCAGGCGAGGAGGTTGACTTTGGCTAGTTTACGTGGGCGGGAGGTGAATGGTGTGGAGACTGCCGCGGAGGATGGGGAAGGGGACGAAGAAGAGGAGGGGAGGAAGAGGGAGAAGGACGCGTGGTGGCATACGTTGAAGTATCGTCCCATTCTTGGCATTGTGCCGGTAGGGAGGGATGACGAGCCGTTGGAGGTGGTGCTGGTGGAGAGGCCGTCGTGGGAGTTGGATCTGCCGCCGAGGTTTGTGGGTGCTCATGAGTGATACTCAGGCAGGGAGGGGAAGTGGTGCCTGCTGTGGGATGATGTGTTCGTTGTGCGAGGACGTGTGTTGCCTCCTGTTGTGGTTCTAGAGATACAGTCAATGGATGTTGTGGGAGGCTGGGTCACGTGCGTTATTTATTAGAAATGAGCCGTTGAATTCCGTATAAAGAAAGGTGAAACTGAGTAGTACAATTGGCCAATCATAATGTCAGGAATGTCAGCAAAGCCCGACTGATACCAAAGTATCTCCTACCACTTCTGGCGTTGTGTTGGTAGTGTTTTACAAAGCACAGCTCGTCGAATTCCGGTGCCGGGTTGGGGCGCGCGACGGCGAGCGGTAGTACTTGGAAGAGTCGTAAGCTTCTTTGCGCGACGCGTAGATGGTAGGTGTTGATTAGGGAAACGTTGAGAGGGCGGTGGCGATTCTGGGGAGAAGGATGCGTAGGGAACGGAAGTTTTGTAAGCGGTTGTTCCACCAGACCGTAACGATGGCGTAACGATCTGTGCTGAGGGGCAAAGACACGGCTCAGGGTCAGGACCCACACAGTCAGCTAATGCGATCCCGATCCACGGAGCCTCGTAGTCTACAATATCAGACGGATTAGTATTCTCGAGCAAGACACCAGTGGTCATGAGGCTGCGAGGGGTTACGTGTGTGCGGTATGGGTGTAACGGGAGTACTAGTACACGCGGCCTGACAAACCAGCTGTTGATTATCCGGCTGCCATGATATCGGGGATGGAGCGGCTGCTTGCGTATGTGCATAGTAGGAGTTGATAGATCAAAGAGCTATATAGCAAGCCTCCTTTGGGTTGTTGAGATGCGGTTGATACTTTAAATTGTTATTATTGCTCGATAGCGGTTTCCCAGTGTCCAGGACGCGTGCATCTGCCGCGGGAGTCCCCTGTTCTTCTGGTTTTGATTACCAAAAGCACAGCGATCCGAGCTCTTCACCCAAGCCATCCATCTCCAAGTGAACTTCTACCTAAGGTTTCAAGTCCGCCATAACGAAAAGGGAGTTCCTGATCTAATCCTGGGGTTTTGCATCGACAATTTCAACAGTTTCGACAAGTTCACTTACTACGGTTATTGTCACTCCCGGGAGGAACGCCACGGGGCGGGAGTGGAAGAAAAGTGTTCGGCATCTGGCCAGGGGGATTACGCGGCCGCTTCGTGGACATCGCCGCCAAGGCCCCCCCATCACTCTCCGCGGCAGCGCCCCGAGAGAGAGCGCTTCGGCCCTTCACCACCACGTTTCGTCTCGTCTGCCTCTGCGCTTATCTCTTGCATCATTCTCCTTTTTCTGCGCTCGCCGCCCTCTGCGCTATCGTCAAGCTCAAGAGCCGGCTGCTTCTGTGCCTCATCGCCCGAAGCGTCTCGTCGAGGGTTCCTCGTTGCTGCGCCATCGTGTACAGCCGCCGCATCATTGTGGGCTGTGCATTCCCCATCGCAGCCTGGTCTGAGGAGTCGTCACTCGTCGACCTCCTCCACCACTCCTCCACGCTTCCTCGACACTCCGACCTTCACTCACCGGCAATCATCACCTTCACTGACCACTACTCTCGAAAGACCCTGATGGAGCGCTCGCGCGTGCCTGCAGGGCAGCGGCCCCAGCCTCCAGAAGGGACGCCAATCGACCCTACGCAGTTCGCAAAGGACATGACGACTCAGTTCCGACAACGACTAAGCACACGGCGCATGAATCAACTGAGCTCCCTCGCACAAGCACGAACGTCGTCTCCCGCGCGCCCTCTCGTGGGCGCGCCGCAATCGCCATCCGTCACCGACGCGCCACCCTCCTACTCGTCGCTACGGAACATACCTCTTGTCCCGCAAGCCCCGCATCCGTCCGATCTACGATCGCTCCGCTTCAGGAACCAGCTTCACATGCTCTCCGAAACACCGACAAACTGGGAGAACCCGGGTCTCCTAGACGACGCATTACGGGCCGTCCCGACGGAGAGGATCTACGCGGCCGCCGAGGAGCAGAGTCAAGTGTACAAGGCACAGGCCGAGAGTCTGGGGAAAGCCCCGAAGTGGACTTATGCCGACTGCGTCATTCGTGCCCTTATGACGTGGTTCCATGACAGCTTCTTCGAGTGGGTCAACAACCCGCCGTGTTCACGGTGCTATGCCCCTACTGTGGGCCTAGGCCGGACACCGCCTCTTCCGGAGGAACAGGCTCGCAGCGCCGGAATGGTGGAGCTGTATCAATGTTCGAATGCGCAATGTCAAGGACTGGAACGGTTCCCCCGATACAAGGATGCCTTTGTCCTGCTAGAGGAACGGAAGGGACGGTGTGGCGAATGGGTCAACTGCTTTGGCATGCTTTGCCGCGCAATAGGGGCTCGTGTCCGTTGGATCTGGAATCCGGAAGACTATGTCTGGCTGGAAGTGTGGTCCGAGTACCAACAGAGATGGGTCCATTGCGACGTGACAGAGAACACGTGGGATCAGCCCCTCATGTATACTGAGGGTATGTCATTTCGTGCGTGCGTTGCTTCATGGGTCAGTACTGACAAGATGCAGGCTGGAAGAAAAAGATGTCGTATATCATCGCCTTCTCCTCCGAAGGTGCATACGATGTCACCCGCAGATATGTCCGGGACCAGAAATACGCGAACCCGCGGAACAAGTGCCCGGAATCCGTGCTGCTACATATCCTGGCCGAGATACGCGCCAAACGCCGCGCACGAATGACCAAGGAGGAGAAGTTCCGCCTGCAGGGCGAAGACATGCGAGAAGAGAGGGCCCTCTGCGCCTGCACGATCCAGGCCATCATCTCTGGAATTAACAACCTCAGCATTGATTCTTTGCTGAGTGGGGCCCATACCACTCCCCGATCGGACATCGACGCTCAAAAGGCTGCGGAGAGAGCGGCCGAGAACGCCCAGAGCCAAAGGGTCCACAGGTCCGGTGAGAGTCGCCATGGCTCTCCGCGCAATCAACAGAACCCTCAAGATCCGCCGCGGTAGCATTTAGACGTGCTTTTGGAACTCTTCATGTCTCTCGAGGCCTTTGGTCTCTCCCAATCGAGGGTCTCATCGCGCTCCCGGAACAACACCGGCATGAAGCTACCCTGCCCCTTGGACGCATCCCACGTGGCAGCATTCGGCCCGGGCTAAATATGCCTCAGGACGGCTCATTGCCGAAGAAGATCAAGGTCCCTGCGGCCGCGTGACGCCCAGCAGACCACATCTTCGGGCCGTATGGCATGCTGCAATTGATCAAGCCACGGCTCCATTGTCTGTCTGCAGCGCGTCTGCATGCGGCGCGTCCAGGCGTCCAGCAAGGCAACGTTCGAGTAAGAAGCCAACTCGCGGCTCGACGCTTCGGTGTTGGGGCAAAGGTTGCCTCTACCCTCCACATATACCCTCCTATACCCGCCATCTCACGAGTCGAGATGTTAGTGATAACGTCTAATGTCCGCCTACGCCACGTCACGGGTCCATGGCTAGAATACCCCTTCTGGTGTGAACTTGGATTCGGTTCCCCTTTGTTGTCCACTTTATTATGTTGTTTCATTGGTGTCTGTTGGGATTGTTTAACCACATGGGACTGTTTTTTCCTTTTTCCGTGTGCATGGGTATACCCCCTCATGGGAAGCATGTTTGGGCTAACTTGGTTTGGGAATGTTGGTGTTTTGAGAGTGCCGACGCGCGGGTTTTTTCTTATGTTGGGTGTGCATGGTGTGGTGAGGATGGGGAGTTTTTGGGATGGGATGGGCAAAGGGTGCATTGCAGCGAGTATATGATAGCGAGTTGATGGTTTTTGTTACAGGATGATGGTTTTGGCTTTGAGAGCGAAAATAGCGAGCATCTTCTGATTGACGTCTGTGGAGTTTTCGAGTTGGAGTCGTGAAGGACTGAAGTATAGACTCTTTTTACAGAGCGTGTGCACTGATTGGAAGGTATTCAGCAATGTTTCAGCGATGTTGTTGTTCGACAAATGATACCAAGCGTTTAGACAGCTGTTTTTGAACTTGGCTGTGAGGCTCTTGCCTAGTACTCGGTTCTCTCTATAACTATATCGTTGGTACATAGGTATGGTGTTCTACACTGGTGTTGGTCGAATGCTACTCTGCTCTATAAAGCCTGCTCTATGAGGAATGCGAATTGACCTGCATTCCCACCCGCGACTCTTGCGCTTCCCCCCAGAAACCTGGAAATGCGGCTCTTTACATTCCCGCATCTCGCCAACTCGTCAAAGTATCCAGAACTGCGGACTTGAACGATCTGGGCATATGCTTCTCAGGGCTCCATGCCATGCCTGCGTGAGAGAGTAGTGGTATTTTTAGATGGCTGACTGCGCAAAGCTTAAATCTGGAGAACGACAGGGGAAAGACGCACAGGAGGCGATTGGTTGGACTGCCGAGATTAAGTAGGGTCTTGTTTGGCTGGAGCTGGGGGGCTGGGCTGGGTTGGTGATGGCATGTCGTGTTTGTCGAGTTGCGAGACCGGAGGTGGGAGCGATGAGGATTACATAGAAAGTACTCCGTACTTCTTCTGTGAGAGGAGACCAACTGGATACGCTCCGAGATGAGGAAAAGCGCCTGGAGGAATTCCAATCTCATCTCTCGCATTATTCGGATCAACAAACCCGCAACATCTGCTCCATAACGATCACCACCCGCACCCCACCACCGCTGCCAACTGCCAACACAACCGCTTACGCAACCCCCCGGCACAGCCCTGCACTGCACCGCCTCAGACCCTCCGCGCAACCTCCAACCTCCTCCAAAAGCATAAAATTACCATTACCAGTTAGTCGCTGTGGCTAGTGCATTCCAACGCTAACTTGGTACAGCTAGTCGAGCGGCGCAGGGTCCGCCCAGGTGCCCTGAAATTCAGCTCCTCTCGCACGGACCCGAGCTGGCACCGCGAGAAGGGGGCTGAGGCCGCCGCGGCCGTTGTACAAAAGGTTCAAGAGGGAAGAGGGCCATTCTGTTTGGATATCTTTTTGTCTCTGTCGCTTGTGGGTTCGCGTTTTTTTTCACGTCCATTGGCAGTGTGTGGGATATCTGGGTTTTGGGTTTATACTCGATCGGTTGTGACGACTGGACTTTTACGAACGTTCACCGATAATCAACACACCAAAAGGACGACCACGACGCCTACGATCGACGAACGGATTGAGCGCACAGCCGAAACGCAATTCTAAACGGAGCACAGGTCGAGAAATACACATACACGGTCTTACGGAGTACATACAGAAGAGATGGGCAAGCTCGGCAGATTCGTGTGCATCGCCGCGCCTCTACTCCTGACCCTCGCGTCGCTCATATGCCAGGTCCTGGTCTTTATGGGACAGTTGAACAGGAACAGTGCTATCCAAAGGGATCTGTATTTCTTCAAGGTACGCCATCGTCCTCGCCTCTGCTCGTCGCAAAACCGTCATAGCATCGAGGACATGAAAAACTACACAAAACGATAACTAACACCTTCCCCAGGCCAACACCAAAGACTTCAACCCCAAACCCCTCTCAGACATCCCCGACATCCCACACACCGACACCGACAACCGCCTCATCAATGCCCTGCAAGGCGTCTCCACGTCTGCCTCCCTCAAAGACTTCTACCAGGTCGGCCTCTGGAACTACTGCGAAGGCGAGATCGACGCCTCGGGCAAGGACACCATCGTCTACTGCTCCCCGCGCAAAGCGAGCTACTGGTTCAACCCGATCGAGGTCTGGGAATTCAAAGATATCACCCCCGATCAAATCTACAACGACGAGATGAAGAAAGGTATCGACGCGTACAGCAAGGTGGCCAAGTTCGCCTTCGCGGCGTGGGTCATTGCGGCGATATTGACGGGCGTCGAGTTCATCGTCGGCATCTTCGCGGTGCTGAGTCGCTGGGGCAGTGTCGTTACTACCGTCGTCGCCGCTGTACGTTTTCCACTCTATTTTCCTTTTCCCCCCCGGTTTCCCCTCCCATGCTAATATATATATTATCTAGGCCCAAACCATCTTCATCATCGCCGCCGCCGGCTCCTCAACAGCCATCTACCTCACCCTCGCCGGCGTCTTCCGCAGCGTCCTCGCGCCCTACGGCATCAAGGCCGAGCTCGGCGCCAACATGTTCGCCGTCGTCTGGCTGGCTGTCATCTGCAGCGTCGCCGCCGGCTTCTTCTGGCTCATCAGCATCTGCTGCTGCAGCGGCAAGAGCCCGCACAAGAAGGTCGTGGTGGAGAAGGCCCCGTATACGTATGAGCGGGTCGCGAGTCCGTACTTGGGCGCTCAGCAGAGTGGGGTCGAGAGTCATGCTATGGCGCCTGTTGGGGGGCAGGGGTATGGCGGGCATGGGGCCGCTTATGAGCCGTATAGGGAGCAGAGGGTGTGATTGATGGATGTTGTTTCATGGTTGGTGTATTCAAGTGGGCATGGTGAAGTGGATGTGGATTATGATACGAGACCTTCCTGCGAGAAGATCACTCGGTTTGCGTTTTGCTTCATTTTGGTAGAGTATTTATACCACGATTTGGTTGGCGTTTATGGAGGTTAGGGCTTTGGGTGCGGGAGAAGAAAGGGTATGGGAAGGATATCGAGGACATGGAGGTGAAGGGGAGAGCAATTGAGCATGATGGTATGAATGGTCCACGTACGTACGTATCTACGTGTACCGCTTGCGTTGATTTGAAGTGTGCATGTTAGAGGCAAGTGTGCGAAGTGATCAAGAAAATGATTCTGAGTGAGAGATGTGTTGGTGCATCTATCCCATCGTTGTCAGCATTCCAGAGATGGCAATATCCGTTTATACCCCCACACACCTAAACGAGAGACAAAAGTTGATGGCAAACGCACCATGTAGTCGAACGAGGGAACCCCACCACTGGTAACTGGGCGTTGCACGAAAATAGACGCTGGTGTGGTGGTGGACAGGAATATCTGCTGTGCCACATCGGCGAGGATTTGCGCCACAGCGGGAATGACGGTGAACCACGAAGGTTGGCGCTCTGGGCGAAACATTCCCGGAGGTCCACTTGAGAGGAGGCACGCCTAGTCAGCTTTGAAGCGCCTCAGCCACCACCCTGACGACTACTGCAGACCAACTTCGTTCTCTCTCTACACTGCCCTGAGGAGCCTGCGGCTGATGGAAACGGCGCCGCTCGAATATTCCCTACGTCCATCTTGTTCATCCTTCCTTATTCCTCCTGCCCCCTTTTGTTGCGCGTCTCTCCGCGAGAGTTCGCATGTTTCACACTCCCTAAGACACAGCCAACATTCACCGCTTCCGACTACTTCTCTTCCTTTTGCGCACATACGGCTACCATAACTGGTGCGCCGCCAGCTAAAGTAATTCACCATGGATTGGTCGTCGAACAAGCTGCCGGACCGGCTCCCAGAACGGCTTCCCTTCTCCAAAAAGCGACTCCCTAAGCGGGTCATTTTCTCGTACGTTGTGTGCGATTACAATCCTTCCAGGGCGAATACTGACGACTCTTCACAGGTACATACTCGACTATGTCATTATAGTGTAGGCGCCTCCACGCACACGACCACCTTCCTCAGTGGGGTTTCAGCTAACCATACCCTAGAGCCCTCATAGTAGCCTTCTACATCGTCGATAAGATCGAACCGTTCCACCAACCATTCTCCATGGAAAACTACTCGTTACACTATCCCTTCGCCGTCAAGGAACGAATACCGGTGTTCGAGCTCTGTCTCATCGTCGTTGCTGCGCCGGCCGCCATCATTGCGATATACACCCTGGTCATTGATGGCCTCTTCTCCCACCAGACGCCCATGCCGGCCGAGAATAGGGGGTTGCGCCGGCTGTCGGGCAGATATAGACTGAAGGACAGGCTCTGGGAGCTTAATTGCGGTATCCTGGGCCTGGGCCTCAGCGTGATGCTCGCGTTTACAATCACGGGTACGTTTGGAGGGGAAGACGGAAATGATAGTATACTGACGACGGTATAGGAGCTCTGAAGAATGCTATCGGGAAGCCACGGCCTGATCTGATTGACCGGTATGTCTGGAGCTGTGGAAATCCCGTGCAGATGGATGCTGACTTTGACTAGGTGCAAAGTCAGGGAAGATTGGGAAAACACTAAAATTGCAGGAGATCCGAGGTGGCCACTACGCACGATCGAGATTTGCACGCAGGAAGACGATAAGATTCTTCAGGACGGGTTCAAGAGTTTCCCCTCGGGCCACAGCAGCAGTACGTACCTGACTAGTTCTCTATTCCAGAGGAAGTTCTAACGTGGTCTAGCTGCCTTTGCCGGCCTCTTCTACCTCTCCCTCTATCTAGCAGCGAAACTACATATCCTGGACTCCAAAGGCGAAGTGTGGAAGGCATTCGTCGTCCTATGTCCCACTCTTGGTGCTGCGCTCGTGGCTGGCTCACGCATCATGGATGCGCGACATCACCCTTTTGACGTAATATCAGGTAGCCTTGTGGGAATTCTTGTCGCTTGGCTCTCCTATCGTCAATACTTCCCTCCCATATCCGAGACGTGGCGGAAAGGACGTGCATACCCCATTAGGAGCTGGGGCCGCCAACCGCAGCCACCGCAGTATCCAAGGATTCAGATCGATGAGGATACCGAGCCCTTGCAACCCATTCGCCAGCCATCCGACGTCGAGGCTCAAGCTGCCTCTTCCGGATTCTCACAGACGGCACTCGGAGGAGCCGCAGGCGCAGGTACTAATGTCTTCCGCCAGCAGATCGCTCAGTCGAATCGACGAAGACAGGAGGAGGCTCGGGATTATGGCCTACAACACAGTGACACCATGGATTCCACTCTGTCTTCGAAAGTTGCAGGATATCAGAACCAAATGCCCACACAAAACCCGTACCTAGGAGCCCCGAGACGCCACGATACATACGACTACTCGTCTTCCGACGAGGACGATTCATACGAGCTTCAGCAGACGTATACTTTGTCCGATGCACAACGCGATCCAGTATACAATCCCGTCACGGGCACTTTGACAGACACGGGATATCATCGTTCCGCGGGGGTGAGTCCAACTCCTACCCCTCCACCGGCGGCGAGTGTTGGCGGACCTCGTCCTTTCCCTACTACGGGCGATATCGCGGAGTTGAGGACTCAACAGTCGCCGATGGCGCCGCAGCATGCGCCGGGAACTGCATCATAGAAGCTCACACGATGTGGCGAATGGACGCGCGTCGCGAAAGGGGTGTGTGTTAATCTAGGTTGAAGCGAAAGTTTTCACCGTTTTGGAAGGTTTCGGGGCCGGATCAAGGCCGGCAGTTCTTCATGGCAATACCATTCTCTCAAGCGGGCATTTGGAGGTTACGGCTCAAAGTTGTGATAAGGTTCAGAGCGATATCACGACAGGTTTGCTAGTTGGCGTATCATATCTATGGCGTTTTTGGTGCGTTGATAAATATATCTATTAAGAATTAACAACACGGTCGGTCTCCGTATACGGAACCGGTTGATCTGATCTTACCTGTGCTGCTCTGGACCGAGTTGAGATGATATATTGTTCAATGTCCGTATTGTTAGCAACCATGGGAGGAGTGAATGAGGATTAGTAAGCGTCAATCAATGTTACATACGCTTTGTGCCGCACAGATGCGGCGTGACGTCGGTGCTCTAATCCCAATCAGGCATTTCCCAGACTCTCCCCTTCCCGCTCAAACAGAGTCAAACAGTTGTTCCCCACTTCACAGCGCGCTCACTTCGTGAGGGTGGATGGCCTTGTAACTCCTTCCAATCTCACAAACTGCAGGCAGCCGCCTACATCATCCCATGACCATGTTACGAGCTAGTTAAGATACCAGGATCGCATACCTTAACTGGCCAGAGCATGTCCGGACCCTCCACCGATGGCCGCCCTTCACCGTCTCCGAACCGGTCCGCGCACTCGTCGCCTACACTACATTCTCGGTGGTCAGGCGTACTACCCGACAATGGGGAGGGGAGTAGCTCGTCGCAGAGGCCGACCCTGGCAGGGTCAAGTCACAGCAGTAGAGCGGGGAATGAGGCTTCATACAGGGTATCCGAGGATTCTGGGAGTCCGTTGGGTGCGGAATCAATAGCACAGCAGGACTTTGCGCATAGGAGACATAAGAGTACGCGGTTTGGGGGGTTTCTGTTGGACGGGACGTTTCCTGAGGGTCCAAGAGCTAGACACAGGAGTGGGAATGGGGTGCAGAGAGGTAGGAAGGAGAGGCAGAGCGCCAGTCTGGGCGAGGAATATGGACATAGGCGGAGTGAGCGTGCGAGGAATGCGGAGCGGGAATCTACGAGCAGCTCCTCCTTGTCTCGGGAAGTGTCCATGCAGGAGCATGATGTGGTGGACGAAGCCGGGAGCTCCGGATCTGCAAATCGATACCCGGACAACGAACAACTGCGCGCACGGAAAGCTAGGCGCGAGCCAGTACCCCAGGATCCGAGCGAAGAAGCCGCCCGACCACCGATAGACCCCACACAGATTGTGCAACTGGCTCTTAGTTTGAGCGAGAGCAGACGAAGGAATCTGAGTGCCGGACAGCTGATTGGCCCCTCGCAAGGCGGTTCCTCACGAGTGGCGTCCATCGCGAGACAGAAGGATAAGAACCTTCGGGATCTTGAAACCGGTGGCAGCTTGCGGAAATACCTAAACGAACAACGGCGAGTGTCTGGCAACATCTCCCCTTTCGGTGGCCGAGCGGGTGGTCTGATGCGGGAGGTTACTGACGGGACTTTGGAACGAGCCGCGAAAGCACGGGCGGCGATTGAGTTGAGGATGGAATATCTACGACTGTTGGATTACCTGCCGCCTCTTAAACCTAATGCTTTTGCTCCGGGCAATTATACAACGACTTCGACTGCTATCCCCGGCAGCCCTTACGCAGTGATGACACGGATACCGTCATATTCGGGAAAGAAACACGCTTTAGGCCGCCCTTACAACCCTCTGCAGTATCTAAGGAACCGGAGGACAAGAGCTCGCGAGAGAATGAACCTCCAGCATACGCCCGAGGAGTTTGCAGACGCAGAGAAAGCCAGAACCTGGGTTGATCGAGTGGAGAAGGAGTCTGCTCGTCCAGACTATCGCCGTGAGGACCGTGTCCACTTACCTGAATTTGACGAGGATCATGGGAGAGATGCCGTTCCTAGCAAGCCGACGAAACATCGTATGGGATGGAACTTCACTACTGAGGAGCTTTTCGCCGATGTTCTTTGGCTTGAGCAGGATGGGAACAAGGCGCTGATTGAAGATCGGCATGGGCACAAGGTCTTTCCTCAATTATCGGAACGGGAACCGCCGAAGAAATCAGACCTTCTTGAGCCGCGTGCAAGCAAGGAATACGCGGACAAGCGCAAGGCAAGTCTGGTGGAGAGTCTACCGGGCGTCGGGGAGCCCACAACGGGTGACGAAAGTGAGCCTTTGAGCGAGAGAGGTCGGAAGCGAAGAATAATACCGCCGTTCCGACCTGAGAGTCCGAAGCTCAGAGCACTTGCACCACTTCCTCACCTACACACGGGAAAGGGCAGAGAAGGCCGCCGCGGCACTGATTCCGAGGTGTCGTCCGATTTTGAGCTCGATCTCTCGAAGTCCAAGTCAGCTCGCCATATTGTGGAACCATCCTTGAATACCGGCGCCCTTGGTTTGCATCTTGAGAAGTTACTAGCGAAGGAGGCGGAAGGGGCCCAAGGGAAGTCGCCTGCTTTTGTATCGCCCGATACGCCTGATAAATGGGGAATCGGGTTCCCGGGTCTCTCCAAAAGTACCACAGGTCGTGACTCGTTAGAATCGGCAGGATATACGAGCGGATCGGTAAGAGGCGATGTGCGAAGGGGGCTGAAAGTCCCGCCTGCGAATCGCATACGCCGAGAGGAACTGGCTGGGGAACAGAGAACTTCCCTCGATTACAGCAGTGCGCCAGGTACACCTCTTCATGCACCGAATCTGACTCGAGTCGAGAGTGAACCTTCGCCGCCAGGGAGCCGTGGCCGCGATGCGGTCAAGCCCAAGAAGGGTAGACTGGATTTCTTCCGCGTAGATGAAAGCGCCAGAAGCAGCCCGAAGTTCGACAGCTTAAGGCATGAACCGTCTTCAGCTAGTATGGGAAAGACCGGAAGCAGACGCACAAATACTGAGTTTCCGGATCCAGCTGGGCTAGGACACGCCGTGAAGTCCTTGCTGACGCATAAGAAAGAGGAGAGTATCAGCACTTTGGGCAGCCCGAATCAGCGGAAGAGCAGAGATTCCAGAGAGTCGAAAGAGCCTTCGTCTGCCGTCACGCGTTTCTTAAAGGGTGTCAAGAGCGAAGGCACCAAAGTTGGGGAGTTTATCTTCAAGAGAGACCGGCCTTCTTCGGATTCGGAATCTGACGTAGACTTTGACGATGCGTTGGAGGGAGACTTGGATGCTGGGGAAGACTCGAGTAAGAAGAACGAAAGAGGTCTTGGTTACAGTCCCACTCCTGTCAGTACCGGGTCGAAGACTGGTAATAACTACCATATTGAGCTACCTACATTCCGATCTCAGCATGAAGCAGACAGTGGCAGAACTCTGGTATCGGAGATCGAGATAGAGGACCACGTCACCAAGCAAGCTCGAGCTAGAGCTAACAGCCGCTCACCACGCTTCGATCGTCTCGCACCTCCGCGCATGAACCTAGGTTCAATATCCTCCAGATCCTCCCCAGGCCAATCTCCCTCTCTGTCTCCCCGTCCCCACGAGCTCGAAAGGGTCCACAGCGACACTATCTACACCCGTCGCCCCAGCCAACCAGGCATCTCAAGAGCCTCAACCTACGACGTCTACTCCGACGCTTCTAGCCGTTGTGACCAGGATCACCCGCGTCCCCGTTTCGCCAGCCGTCACTGGAGCATCACTGACGACGATCCCAATAACCCTCGCCGCTTTACAACCGCCCATGTCCCTACCGCGTCCGATATTGCACGTATCCGCGCCTTGTTCCTCTGCTCGGGCATCAAGGCCCGCGAAATCGCTCGCCGCGCGCAGACGAAGCGAACAGAGGCCCCCGCTTTCCTAAGGGATGCCGCCAAAGCCGCAAACGCGGAGCTGATCCCCGTCGCCAGGAAAGAAGAGCATGCGCTCGCTGCCAGGATCCTGGTTCGAAACCTCGAGGCCTCGACGGCGGCGGTGCAGAAATCGGCAGAGCGGTATCGCACGCATACCATCACGGAGCTGAATCGCGCACTGACGAATGTCAAGGCGCGCGTGGAGTCGGAGATGATTCCGCGCGTGCGGCAGGGGGCGGACGAGGCGCAGAGGATTTCGAGCGAGGTTGGGGCGAAGGCGCCGCTGGAGGTTCAGCAGGTGGTGGATGGGGTGGAGAAGATGCTGAGGGCGAGGAGGAGGCGGACGAGGTGGGTGACGCGGCTGCTGTGGGGGGTGCTGGAGTGGATGCTGTTGGCGATTATGTGGGGGGTTTGGGGGGTGGTGAGGGTTTTGGTGGTGGTGAAGATGGTGACGGCGGGGGTTGGGTGGTTGGTTTTGGTTATTAGGTGGTTGCTTTGGGTATAGAGGGAGGAGGGAAGGGGGGATTTTTGTTGGATGTGGAGTTGGGTTGTTTGTGGGATTGCTTGGATTCTTAGGGATGGGGATGGGCGTATGGTGATGGGGTTTTGAGTATTGTGGGTTTGGCAGGGGCGGTGTTATTGATACCATGTACAAGAGAGTCGGGACTGAGGCGCGTGGGTTTAGCGTTGCTACCCCTATTGTAATAATGGATGATTATAGTACTTCCCTCATCATTCAGACTTGATTCAAACCTCGTATTTGTTCCCGGAGTGCGTTGCAACCTGAGTTGCTCCCCTCCTCTTCTATCTCGATGATGACCGCACACACGTCTCGATCACCATTCCAGCCTCCCAACCACAACAGCCGCACTCAAATACACGCCCTAGACAAGTCCCCGTTAGCACAACCCGAACCTCACTCCTACATTCCTCCCCCCAACCTTTTTCCCCGTCTCCACTCCACCCCCTCAAAACAGCAGAAGAAAGAACTTACTTACAGCAGAAACAAAATACGGCAATCCCAACCCCGCTCCCCCGATTCTGATCCCTTGCACCCAGAGCCCTGTCATCAGCGGCACGCCTACCAGGGAGCCGAGGGTTTTTACGAGTGTGAGGATGGGGATGGAGTGGTTATTGGAGGGGGAGGGGGACTGGGAAGGGGAGGGGGAAGGGGAGGCTGGGTTGGTGGTTGTGAGGGGGGATTTGAGGAGGGAGAGGATGAAGATTGGGAGGGCGGAGCCGAGGGCATAGGTGAGGAGGGCTAAGGGGGGAGGTTGTTAGTTAAGTGGGGGTGGGGTTTGGGGGGCGGATAGGGTGGATGGTGGAGGGTGTGGGTGGAGTGCGTGGAGTGTGGGGTGAAAGGGGGAGAGCAGCAGAGTGGATATTGGGAGGCGCGATAGTAACTACCGAAGTACGTAGTATTAAGGGGGTATCGAGAAAGGGATATTTGGAAGGGAGTATGAGGAAAGGGGGTACGGGGAAAGGGAATATGAGAAAAGAGGATAGAAAACCGCAGCTAGAAACAATTCAAACATACCACCTAACAACATCCAAAATCTAAACGCCAGACCCACGCATAGGACGCCGATGACGGAGATGGCGATACTAGCTTCGGCAGCGAGATAGTTCATTCGGATCTCCGTTTCTGAGACGGCGTCTTTGTTTTGGAGGGTTTGGCTTGAGGCGGTGCGCTGGATGAGAAGGGGGACGATGACGGTGAGGAGGAGGATGTTGATGAGGGCTTTGGCGGAGAGGAGGTAGCCGGCCTGGAAAGTGCTTGTTAGTTATGGGTTCCTGTTGTGTGATTCCGCCTTTGGATTAGGGAGATGTTGGAAGGTTGGACAATGGATGAAGCATAGAGAAATATTGCGTGGGTCGTACCTGTGCGAATGTCCAGGCGTAGCGCTTGGAGATATATTGAACGAGGAGTTTGGTGTCGGAACTAGCTATAGCTGTGAGGAAGGCGGAGAGGAGGATGATCTGGAAGTTCCGTCGGGCCGTGACGAGCCGGATGATGGTACGTGTGGCGTGCAGTGTGCTCTGCAGGATTCCGAACTTGTCGGTGGTGTCGAAGGCGTGGGTGTATCTGTCCGGCTTCGGTGATCTGGGACGGAGCAGGGGCCTAGAGGTTTCTTCATTGTCGACTTCTCCGTCTATGATGTCTGTGATGGGTAGTTGGACGAGGAGGTGTTTTGCGTCTGGAAGGAGACGGATTGTCGGTACGGCGGCGAAGAGCAATACGATGTTGATACAGAAGGGTAACCACAAGCTCTGGCTCATGGTGAGGGACGCCAGCGAGGGGCCGACAAAGGCTACGACGTAAGAGATAGAGCTGACGTACGAGAAGTAGGATGTTCTGATTCCAAAGTCAACACTACAGATGATGTGAAATTGTATGGCAGAGTGATTTACCTTTGTACATAGTCATTACTCAGAGCGGATGTCAGTGTGAAGATTGTGGAGCTGAAGACACATTCTCCTCCAAACACAGCAAGGAATGGCCCAGCGAGGATGGTTTTTGCTGGGAGGATATGATCTAATGTTCCTATACAGCATCAATGAGCAGGGAGATAATCCGAAGCGTGTGAATGCTCGAGGACTACAACTCACCCACCACAATTGCCATGACTGACAGCGTAATCCGCGGAACCAGATTACACCATAACACGATCCGAACACCGTATCTCTCAGCAATGAAACTGAATGGGATGGTAACGATTACATCTGACAATTTCGGATCAGCTGGCGTGCTTCTCACTTTGCTTATTTTATATATTCATCATGCATACCACACACCACCAACGTCGTCTCCATAATGCCCTGAAACCAAGCAAGCCGCTTCTGAACAGCGTCAATCTTGCACAGCTCTTCTGGTATCATACCTCCTGGCCGCGTGACATTGGAGTCGCCGGCGTAGTGTTCTTGACATAGGCGTTTCTCGATGACGCGATTTAGAGGGAGGGAGTAGAGGCTCGTGGTCAGGTTGACGAGAATCAGAAGGAAAAGTATGGGCCATAGGGTTTGTATGTTTATATTTGGTTGGCGGAGATGGAGAGGGGAGGGAGTTCCGCGGGACATGTTGGCGGTGGTCAAGTGTTGATCGTTAAGGAGTCTGCATAGGGGTAGTTGGCCCCAAGAAAGCTATCTTATTGCAGAAAGGCACATCTCTCTTGTCTGCTAAACGTCCTTGTCAAAGCTTTGATGGGGGAGTTGTTTACGGGAACGGATATCTCGAATGAGCTATTCAGTGTGGTAATGCGCCTGGCTGTAGGACGCCTCTCCAGAATGAGGACGAGGACAGTAAACCAACGAAAGCGACGGGGAATCAGGAATGTGTAACCAGATTCACGCGCCTTCTCTATTCACAGGTCGTCGGGTGCGATGCCTCCTTCTTAGGCTAGCGGGAAGGGTTTCGGAGATAGTGGGGTACTTCCGCCTCGGGACCCCGGTGACCTAAGCGGATAGCTTTCATAACTACCGATTACTCTTCATGAGCAAGATGCGCCCTTCAGCCACCCATCTACCCGTTTTGCGCACTCGAACGCATCAGGATGAGTCCAAGTCAGTCGCGGAGGGAAGAGTCTCCTGAGCTCAATATTGACGATGACATTGCCTGGTTCGACCAGATGAGTGACGATGACGACATGGATGGTCAGGGGGAAGGGGAACATGAGGACGAGGAGAGCGGAGGAAGTTTCCATGGTATATCCGGAAAGATTATATCCGATGCAGGAATCAGAAGTTAACCCGTTTCCACAGATGCCGAAGAGAATCTCAGCGGATTAGAGCTCGAAATCGACTTCGGCGGACTCGACGACGAAGAGGAAGAGGAAGAGGGAGAACAGGGGCAAGAGGGGAATCAGGAAGAAGAGACCGCAGACACTCATGCCAATAATCGGGTGGTCATTACTCACGAACAAATCATACAACTCCTCGGCCATGCTGGACTTGGACGGTTATTCGCTCACGGCTTTCCCAGTAGAGGGTCCCGGCGCCGCAACACTCGTCGTTATTTCGATGAAGACGAAGCCGGTCCTGCCGGTTCAAAAAGCAAGAGACTCCGTGGCCCGGCGGCATTTGAAAAAGTCCCTAGTGAGGAGGGAAGAGCTTTGATGAATACCGGCACGTTTGGATCAAATCCACGACCGGAGGATACGATAAGGCGGAAGAGGCGTCTGCAACACAAAATCATGCGACGGGAGCTAGGTTTGGGAAGCGAGGGCAGGCAAAGAAATGCCAACAGGCTGATGAAGCAGGACATGATACCAGGGACACAAGCCGATCTCATCATACACTACAATGCACGATGTTATTCGGGACAGTTCAGCGACGATGGCAACTTCTTCTTCTCCTGTGCGCAGGACTTCCGCGTCCGAATGTACGATACGTCGAATCCTTACAACTGGAAGTATTACAAGGTCGGTTAGAACAGCTTCCCACCACAGGACCTGCACTGAGTTTTCACAGACTGTGGAATACCCTTATGGGCAGTGGACGATAACAGATGCCTCATTGAGCCCCGATAACCGTTTATTAGCCTACAGCTCCATACGGAGCGTGGTCTGTCTGGCACCTACAGACCCCCAAGACAGATCTGAACCCCGTTTACTCGACTTCGCAGATTCCTCGTTTAATCTTGGGTATCCGAGCTATTTTGGCGTAAGTAAAATTCTCTACTCAAAAGGCTCATCTTAACCTAGGTAGATATGGTCAATACGGTTTTCCGGTGACGGCCGAGAAATCGTAGCAGGCGCTGGAGACAACGGGGTTTACGTTTATGATATCGACGCAGGGAGAACCACTCTACGCATTGAAGCCCACGAGAACGACGTAAACGCCGTCTGTTTCGGAGACGTGAATTCTCCCCACATCCTGTACTCCGGATCTGACGATACGACGCTTAAAGTGTGGGACCGGAGAAGTATGGGAGATGGTCGACCAGCCGGAGTCTTCCTAGGGCATACCGAAGGCCTGACTTACGTTGACAGCAAAGGAGACGGCCGATATGTCCTAAGTAATGCTAAAGATCAAACAGCCAAGCTCTGGGACTTGCGGAAGATGATGAGCGCCGACAAGGCCGAACGGATAGACATCTCGAGGTACACTCTAGGCTTCGAATATCGCAGTAATCATTACCCGCAGGACGAGTATATGCCGCATCCACACGACTGTTCTCTGGTGACTTTCCGTGGTCACCAGGTCCTCAAAACGCTTATCCGCTGCCACTTCTCGCCTCCTGGCAGCTCCGACTCAAGATACGTTTATTCCGGAAGCTTCGACGGCTCAGTGTATGTCTGGAATCTGGACGCTACCCTCGCTGGAAAGGTAGACGTGCTTGCTGCTACAAGAAACTCTAGACCGCGGGATACTCGCATGCCGCATGATTCTTGGGGTTATTTCGGCAACAATCATGCACATTGGAGCACTTGTGTGCGCGATGCCTCGTGGCATCCCAATGCGCCCATTATAGCTGGTCAGTAACAGTCTATGGACGCACCCGTGAAATCTACGCTAACTGAGCTGCAGCCACGTCGTGGAATGGATGGGGCATCTCGCAAGGGACATGCACTGTACATACCTGGAACGATGGCCTTGACGAGGATGAGGCGGAACCTAAGGTCGGGAGACGCGTCAATGCCAGGCTTGCGCATGATGAGAGACTCTACCGGCCATCGGGTCACTCAGGTCGGGATGGCGCTTGGCATCATAGTCAGTGGCTCGATGAGGAGGAGTCAGAGGAAGAGGAGGCGTCAGAGTATCAGTATGAGGTGGATGAAGGGGAGACGACGGAGAATACGGACGAGGACGATTAGTATATATCCACGATGCGGAGAGTGGCCGGAGTCTATCCTTATCAGTTGGGATCTTGGGATTTTTGTAGTGTCAGGGGTTTGGGGTGTCATGGTTGATTCGAAATCAGGTCCCAAGAGCTTTCTGGGTATCCGAATGAACATGAATTGGCTCATGATGTGTATATATGAATGGATGATCAAACTCCCGCTCCCCAAATGCTTCATGTTGTACAGTCCTGGCGCTTGGCTGGCGCTCTCCGGCCTCGCAATCTCATTCTCCGCAAATGTGATATCGATCGGTTTTGGTGTTTGGACTTTCCGAGTGTACACCTCGCTCTTGCTTGCACTCATTCGTCCAAGCTCCCATGCCTTTCTGCTTCGCTTCGGGTCTCCTCGTTTACGAGCCGCCCACCAAGATGTTGTTCACAGGGATGTGCACTGCTAGGTGTCAGCGTCCTGCGAGAGCCAAAGTCTCCGCTCGTAGGAATTCCAGTCTGCACATACCGAGCTTGACAATGTATCCAATGACGCCCATGACTATGAAACCAACGCCCACTGCTTGACAGATTTCTGATCGATGTTAGAGAGAGGTACACCTGTTCGAAATGACAAGCTCAACATACTGAGGAATTCCCGCTTGTCAGGCTTGGTGCACCGGTTGATGAACAGCATGCCGTCCTTAACAAACTCCTGCGGCACACTGTAGAGCAATTAGCTATCGAGTTCCTCCTGCGCAACTGGGTCTGCGTGTCTGCGTACTCGGCCAGCTCCTTGATTTGATCCATTGCGATGACGGTGCGGTCGTATAAGGGAAATGAAGTTGTGGAACTCGTTCTCCGGTCGTTTAAGACGGTGATTGTAATCGTACTGGACTCGTCAACTTCGATAGGTGGGAAGTGGTCGTCGTCCAGAAATTATTGGGAGTTGCTGCGACCCCCCGGGCTCTGGACACATTGCGCATCACGGAGGGAGAGCCGCTAACTGCTGCTAGCGCGTGCCAAGATTACTGCTGGCGCGCTAATCCCTATTTGACCGTCCAAGCTCCTCAACGCAGATCGCTGGCGACTCCTTCACCCATCTCTCTTGCAAACTCACTTGCCAGGACATCCCCTCTCCATCTCTCGACAGGTTGGTTCCGCAATTTGAACTAACTCACTCGTCTCGTGTAGGAAATCTACGATACTCGATTGTATCGGCGCGCGCTGTCGGAGACGTGACTCCTTCGGGAAGCACCAGGGAGGATTCGACTTTTGTAACCGCTTCACGCATACATACCTCTGTATCTCATCTCATTATTTTGATCGGACGGATCCGCCCTATATCTGTTTCCAGGGGCTTGGGCACACGGCGTTGGCACCACGTGCAGCTGTCCTAGGTCTGGTTCGCGAGGCGTGAACACACGCGAGGCAAAGCAAACGCGGAAAGCTGCCCAACTTTCACATCCTGTACCTCCTCTATCTCCGCATCTGCCAGAGGCGATCGGATCTTTCTACACCCTCTTGATCTCAGCATCTCTTTCTGGGCTTCATTTCCAGCCTCAGGAGCGGAATTGTACGTATCTCCTCGAAGCTTTCCGCGTTTCTGTTCTTGGTGGCATTGCGCGCTCTTCTCTACTGGCGATGCTCTTCTTTCCCAGTCACACTGTCCTCTAGTTTGCTGATGATTGTCCGCGCACAGAATTGCATGTACTCTGGCTCATAAGCTTGGCAAATCAAGTATTTACAAGCTAATTCAAGATACCTGCCTTCATCCCCACCTCCTCTCTCACCCCAACTTGCAGTTTGAACCCTACAGGCAGAAATGGCGGACGACGATAACTTCGATATCGACATCTACGGAGATGATGCGCCCGCGGACTACCAAGAAGACATACAAGGCGGCGTGAGGCACGAAGACAAGGGCCCGAATGACGCTCAGGTACACGAAGAAGCTCCTGCAGACACAATGGATCATACACAGGCTGAATCGCACGGAGAAGCTGAGGAGCAGGATACCACAAATGGGGCAGAGGACGGGAATTCACATCAGGCGAATGGCACTCAGCAAATTTCATCTACGGGGGGCTCAACAGACAATCAGGCACCGCTCCACAAGCAAGCTCCCCAACAACAAGGCGTTAAGCGCAAGCAAGGCGAAGATGATGATCGGCCTGTTGACCCCGGCGCGACCGCTGCTCTCACAATCAACGACCTGAACTGGTGGATTAGTGAAGAAGACATCCGAGGATGGGCTAACCAAAGTGGGTGCGAAGATGAGCTAATAGAGGTCACCTTCAATGAGCACAAAGTCAACGGTAAGAGCAAAGGGTAAGCTTAATAGCGCACTCAGCAGAGTACGATCACTGTACTGACCCATCCCAGCCAAGTATATGTGCATTTAGAGACCCCTCAGGCGGCCACTGCCTTAAAACACCGAGTCGAGGCGATATACAAAGATCAAGCTCACATCAAGAAGCCAACGGCCATTTTCGATCGACCTAACCACAATCCCTTCAAGACGCTCCCGAAAGATGTGCCTGCACGAGACAAGGGTCGCGGAGATCGCGCAGCGTCAGGAACCTTTGGAAACCAAGGCGGTCTCGGCGGCGGCCAATTCAATCGCTTCAACAACCCTAGGGGTGGCTTCGGCGGCCGAGGGGGCCAGGCCAATGCGGGCTTCAACCGCAACTTTTCTGGCCCTATGGGCGGCAACATGGGTGGAAACATGGGCGGTAACATGGGCGGTGGAATGGGCGGTTTCAACGGGCCAATGCCCATGACTAACTTCGGAGGCCCCATGGGCGGTATGAACACGTTCAACCCTGGCTTCAATCGCGGCGGGATGATGGGCGGCATGCGAGGCGGCATGGGGCCCGGCATGGGCGCCCGCGGTGGCAGAGGGGGCAACATGGGCATGAACCCCATGGGCGGCGGGATGAACATGCCAATGGGCGGCAACATGGGCATGATGGGCGGTGGCATGATGGGTATGAGTGGGAACATGGGCATGATGGGCGGAATGGGTACAGCAACCCGTTTTCTTTGTCACCACAACGCTGACGGAAGCGTCTCCCTGTTTCGCTGTTATGATGCTAATTTTCGTGTCACAGGTGGACCTGGTGGGTTTGGTGGTGGAGGTCAAGGCCACTTCAATCCGGCCTTCTTCAACCAGAACCCCAACATGGGTGGTAATGATGGGAACTGGAATCCTCATGGCGCAAAAAGGCCTCGGCCGGAGTAGGAACCCGATGACCAGAGCGATTCCCCTGTGAAACGAGCACGGCTTACCTAAAAAACCCAGAGTTCCCGAAAGCGCGCGACGCCCGACGAATCCCAACTTACCAAGGAAACCTGGCCGGCCGGAAGACGGTGGTCTACCAGGACATCGTTGCGCTTAGAAGGCAGTTGGAGTCATCCGTTAAACACTGCCATTTGCAGCGACGTAAAAAACTTTAACCCCTTATTCGGTCCAGTCAACCACTCATACCGTTATCTGGACGGACGCTCAACCGTGGTAATACTTCGTTTACGTCTACGGAACGCAAAACCTTAAATCTTCTTCGAGTTCTATTTCGCCATCAGGTTTCGGGAAGAGTGGCCGTCTGAAGTTTGCATTCAAAGCCGGATACGTCTCGGAACCAACACCTACAGTGCAGCCTTGACAACTATGCCTTACTCCTCGATTGTGTTCTATCTGTTTTCTTTCATTTTGGTCCTTTAACGTGGGTGGCTGGTTGGGAATAAATGGAGCACAGGTTGTCTTCACTGTCACTTCCAAAATATATGAACCATTCAATCTTCTTCTCTCCACTCCACTTGTATTCCCTTTCTTTCATTGAAGAGCGCATTTCGCCTTGTCTCCCTTGTCCAATTCCGTGCTATGCGTATATGGAGACTTCCCGAAGCCCTGCTAATGTTAAAGTTCATGACTGACTTGTAATGCCGGAAAGGGGTTTTGTATATTCACCCTTTCGGAAGAGACTGTGGGGATGTTGTTTTTGAAGCTGTCATAGCATTTTGATTTTCCTTATCGTTGTCGACGCAGATGGATGACGCGGATGTACTGACACGATTATATTGATCCCTGGGCGCTTTCCGTACCTTGGACTTAGGGGACAGAACCGATTTGGACGGCCTACATGAAGGAATGCACGCTCGAGAAGTGGCCTGTCTTGAATAAACGAACGGTTGGCAATGAGATTAAGCCGATCAGGCAAACTCTGAGCCTTCAAGCTATGAGGGATCTTGAAGAAACTGTGGGCCCCATATGTCAGTGTCGATTGCACAAGTCTCTTGTCTTACTCAAAATGTGCATAGACCAATCCCTTAAGGGTAGCCTTCCGCCTACATATAGAGTGGATCGGCCTCAATCACTGTCCCCATGAAGGCGGGAGAAACCGGGGGGATGAACTCCGGGATACGCCAGTACGTTTCGTTTCTCTGCGCGACAACCTCGCTGCTCACATTATAAGAAGCGACCCCTTGCAAAAATAGGAACTACTGGTCGGTCAGCCACACCACCTTCCACCTTCATCGTATCACGACCCGGCGAACCGGGTAGGGGTGGCTTACCTGCAAGCCTTCGAGTCTGTCAATGAGTTCGAGAACTTCCTCGTCAAGCTGACCACCACATTCCATGATGCCGAGGATACGCAGCGAGGCGTTGGCCGTTGCCCATTCATTTGCCAGGAAAGACCAGATTCCTTTGTCTACGAGGGCGCATTTACTGAGCCACAACTCTCGGCACCAACGGCTTCTGCGAAGCAATCTGGAGACTTGGGTGGAAGTAATTTCACCTCCCTCTAAGCGAAGAGCGTGCAATCGTGGCGCCCAAACGGCATCCGCCGTGAGGATATTCCAAGCTTCGCGTTGTTCGAGGCGTTGGGACACCGCTAGCCCACCACGCATCCCACGTACCTGAGGGAAGGCTTCGATGCGAATAGACAGCGTCCGCAGCCCTTGAAGAGCGGATAAAGATTTTGCGATAGGCACAGTCAAAGTCCAGAGTGATAACTCTACATTCCGCAACGCCGTCCGATGTCTGATGATGACGCTTTTCATGAGGGCATTATGGAATAACAAAAGTGTGGTGGCATCGAGCCATTGAGCCTCTTGAAGTACGATCGCTACACTATAAGGACCTCTGGTTCCAAAGTGCTCTTTTGGCTCTAGATTAGGCTCCTTATCTCGCTTGGTGTTCGTAACTTCGCTGGAACAACCTATGCTGGATGGGAAGGATGAAGTGGTGAGCTTCGGTTCGGGATACTTTGTCGCTGATAGGCAGCTGATAATGGCAGCGATCCGCGTTGTATAAATCCCCAGAGACAGCGTATGGAGGTTTGATACGGCCAGCGAATGGGAATACCGGTTTGTTTGTGAGAAGCGAAGGAGTGACTGGATTGGAAGGAAAAACAATATGTTGCTTATGACTTCAGGAGGCAAGCTCAACAACAAGGATGATGAAGCCATGCTTTGCCTCCTCGGTGAGAAGAAGAAGTCTGCGGAGAGAGGTGAGGCGTAGACATGGCCACTGCTCCAAAGGTGAAGACTGTATTGACATGCCGACCCTTTATATCATTCAACGAGTGATACAGTTTGCAGAGAAGTCATCAGCTTCTGTGACGCTGCCACGGATGATTGTCCCTCGACCTCAGTCCCTCTCTGCAGGCTGCAGTTTGAAGGGGGTAGGATAACCTCAATGACCAATGCGAGTTTCCGGAAAGACGAACACAACGCGCAACTGTGTCTTACAACACCAGAAGGCGTTCGTGGCGTGCCGTGGTGTCGAGTCGGATAGCAGGTTCACCCACCATGTGTTGCTGTGCCGCAATCAGGAGCCGCAGCTCGCTGCCACTGTGATGCTGTCCGCCAGGCTGAGCGTTGTGCGGAGTACAGTAGAAGTCACCACCTAGGGGCCCGTGCCGCATGCTAAGCTAGAATACGAGACAAGGAATCATTCGAAGAAGGTGAGGAGCCCACAATGAAAGAAATGTGTATCAAGATGGCGGCATGGGTCAGCGAGCTGCATATCCAGCTGGCGCGAGCCACGGGAACAACGGCGAGCTTGAACTTGCAAGCATTGGTCGCTTTTCTCGAGGGAAGCTTGGTGAAACTTTGTTGTATGCACATACGGGACGGCCACAGCGTAAGGGTGCGAAGACAGGTTGAAGTGAAATAAGCCACGCTGGAGGCCCCTAAAACTGCAGAGCATGAGGCGAGCTGGTCATTCTGAGGAGGGAGTACGGAGTATATACTGCCTGAGAATGCAGAGGCACGATGGTGAGAGGCACGAAGCGTCCACCAGTGATGTTTGAGGTTCATGTGTCCAGTAAACGGTCGGTAACGGGTTGTACGACTGTGCCGCAGCCCAGTCATCTAGCTTATGCTGCCCGCCCCACGTGAGCAGCCAAACCATGCAACTGCATCACCGGGATCGATAACGTCCATCGTAAGTGAGACAAGTCGATTAAGCCAAACCCATGTACGGTTTGCCTTCTGGTGCTGCTTCTTGCGGCCTCCTCGTGGAGCTTGTCTGGAAGAGTATCGGTACCAGATAAGAAGTAGGTCACTTGAGCTCCACAAGTCCAAATATCTCCTTCAGGTAGCTATTCTGATGAGGAGTTGCTTGTTGGGCAATATGCGACCGATGCAGCATGGTACACAGAGATGACACTGAAGCATGTCCCAGTGCTTACAGCAGGATCAATGTGTAGTGACCCTCCGTATTGCGTTTATCATGCTCTGGAAGTCGGGACGAGAGAACCAATGGCGTCAGAAGGCAGACAGGCGTAATGGTACGCCAACCGCTCATTGAGCATGCAACTGCGGGGTAAGCCACCAGAGCGGGCATACTGGAGCTCAGAGTTGCCTTTTAATCAGCGTGATCTGGAATTCCCCCGGTTCATGCCGAATACTTGAGATGCATATTGCCTTGAAGCCCAAGAAAGCTGCAAAGGTAGCGCTGGCGAGGCAGCTCCCGTGAGGATTTGCCCGAATTTGCGCAATTGCTTTCATCGTCTCGGTCTCAGCCCATCGTATAGTTTGTGAAATGGCAGTATGCCTGTCCAGATACGGTATGGGCCTCTAACTCTGCTTTGATAACATAGTGGTCATCTTCCAAAGGTTGTTGGATTTTCCAGTTCACAGCACCATTGGTGTTCGGCTCGAAATATAGCAGGGTGACGGCATGATGTTCCGGGGAATCAGCAGTACTGAGGCCTAGAGTATCTTCACACTATGCATATTTGAAAGATACGAAAGCAGGGCGTTCGACACTGCTTCGGAGCAATGAGCGTGGGACGATGGAGGGATAGGCGTGCAACGATTGTTCGGGGTGAGATATACTGGACAATGAGTGGGATCAGCATATAACTGCGCGCATTTGTTAGATCTGCAGAATGAACTGTAGGCAGGTGTCGTAAGGTGAAGGAACTCATACTACTATTGACCACTGGGAGCATAATGCCTATACATGTCCAAGATAGATCCGAAGCGATGTGTGCGTGTTGAGGTTTCCGGATTGTCATGTTGATGAAGCGCTCTACGCCTTCCCTGGTGCGAGCGCATGTCAGCATTTTGGTGTTTGATATTCACTCGATTATGTCTCACACCACACCAACATCCGATTTGATTCCATGATGTGGACACCATGGGACTTAATGATTGCATATGCAAAGTGTGAATTGGCAAATGTTGAGGACTCGATGGGAACTACACATGCGTGTCACACACCACGACTCCGCGCTACAGAACCTTCCGGCTTCACAGGGGGCGGACTGCAGAGGAATCTTCTCTTCAGGACCTATGTCACATTCTGGCATAACTGCAGTAGCTGATTTATCTTGGCCAGTCTCGCAGCTTTTCGACATGTGAGAGGCACCTGGAGGAGCATTATTTCCTGAAACGTCGGACGAGATAATAGTGATCAGCATGGAGGAAGGTCTGCATTAAGATGCTTATATTGCAATCATTGATATTGCAGCTTTCTCGATTACCCAAGCCGTCGACGGATGATGGTGTTTTAGTCTGCCCCCGTAACGCTGTATGTCCCATGATGCTATCATAGCTGACGTTGATCCCTGAGACAATTGAACCCCCGCCCCATTACCTATGCCGAGGAGGACGGAACCTGATGCATGTTGCACTTAGGCGGGAACACGTTCGCTGGCGGGAGGGATCGTGACAATCAGAGCTGCATAGCTGTAGACACAATCGATGCCAGCTTGATTTCCGTACTGTTATATGTAAGCTCTGAAATGTAATCAGCTTAGAAGTAAGCACTGACCGTCAGATGAATGAGGTTGACACAAGCGGTATCTTTCACAGGCTTGATGAGCCAATTGACCTTTAGCCAGTCCCCTTCGAAGCTCGGAAGAATATCATCTGGCCCGTCGCCTTCGCCACCACGCTCAGTGATAACAAGGGGACGCATCTTACCTCCGACGTATGTAGTAGAGGTGTCTGAAAGGCGTTGACTGCGCCAATCAAAAGTAGGGTGGTACCAGTCATCGATATACAGGAACGGACGGATAGACGTAGGAAGGTCAAGAGCCTTGAAGATCGTATACACCGCCATATCAGCGCCTTTTAGGACAGCTGGAAGAGACTTGACTCCTTCGACCGTCGAATGAGCGTACGCATGTTGGCAGAAAATCCCGAGGTATCCGCCTGTAGTCGGTTAATGACTGCGATGCCAAACATTTCGAAGCGCAGATTATACAAACCTTCTGTCATGAACGAGCGATCACGGAGCGCATCTTGGAGCTTCTTGTAGAGAGGGAGCGTTTTGACATCCATTGCGGGACTGTTTACCGCCAAATCACCAACACCAGGGGCATAGTAGAGGTTGTATGTCAGCGTGACCCGGTGTCCTTCTGTCACTTCGAGCACTTCATGCTCACAGTCGCTGTAAAACGCGGCCCACTGGATCGATGTTGATGTCTTGCCACCAGAGCCTGAATTGCCCCAGTCAAAGGTCAGAGAGTTACCGGCATGGCGGACAACCAGCTGCCCACCCTCGTGGTGGCACGGGAGTGAGACAACAAGTGATCCGAACTGAGTCTCAGAGCGCGGTGTGTCGACATGTGTCTTGAAGAAGCCAGAGAGAGCGGAGTATATCTACCATGTGTAAGGTACATCCAGATGCAATAGTTTCCAAGTTTCAGCTAGGACTTACGTTGAGCTTGTAGAGTTCCGCCTTAACTCCATGGGTGGCGATGTTACTTGCCGCGTTCGGAAGAAGTACCTGCGCGATGGTGTCGATGATGCCAACCTCATAGGGGCAAAAATCTACGCAGAAGGCGCTGCGATCCATTTTTGCCGCCTTGCGGTAGGACTCATCGTTAACGTCGTCGCCCTTGTAGCCAAAGCTGGCCGGTTGGCAATCTTGAATGAGGCGAAGCAGGCTACCATGTTGTTCATCGCCGATAGGGAAGTTGATCTTAAAGCTACCGGACGAAGATCCTGAAGAGTCCCATCGAAGGTTGAAGGGTTTCACGGTCAGATCTTGAGCTCCACCGTTGTGATCATCGGCTGGGTCCTGCGATGGTTCGTCAGTGCCAGTGCAGAAGGCCACAGAAATGAAGTCCATACGATTGGAATAGCTCCACCGCACGCGAAGGTCGACGATTTGCTCTTGATGAAAGAGCCGAGCTCTTCAGAAATGGTGTCGAAAGCCTGAAGAAGGCTGGATCCATGCTTGCAGTTGCACTTTGCCGAAGTGACGCGGACTCAGAGGGTGGCAGGTTGTAGGTTGTCTTAGGGCGAGCAGAGAAAACGTAAAGTGTGGCTACCTAGTTTTTAAGTCTACACCAAGAATAGGCAGCAGCGGCCGTTGTACAAGAATTTTTGAGCGATTGCCCTTCCGACGTCACCACGCCCCGGTGAAAGGTGACTCTGGTCAAGTTTGTTGTGACCGGCAGCTGCACCGTATCTTAGGTTAAGAATTTTCCTAAACCCAAATGGATGAAGCTTATAGATGCTGTACGACATCATGCAAGACGACTTTTTAAAATCTCAGTGCAGCTACATGTACTGAGCAGTGCAGAAAGCCTCTTGCTCTTAAGATCGTCCAGCATCGTCCAGCCAGCAAGACAAACACCATGAGCAAAGCGCCCGCAAGGGTCATAAACTTGCTAAACTCGGAATTTATTATGGTCCACGTCTCAACGCTGAAGTTGCCATTCTACGGCCATGGGGTCGAGTCACGTGAAATGACATTCACCGCAGGGTCGTTGAAGATTTCCTAATCAGGACATGGTATACAGCATTTGCACATCCGGGCGTTCCTGTGGACAATGCTAGGGCATTGGCACTTACGATTACTGCACCCTCTCACATCCGACTGAACACCCCCTTGTACTGCTGCTCTGAGTTATATCACCTAGGTCAACTATTTCAATTGGCTACAGTCTAGGTTACGCCACTAGAGCACGGGTGTTTTAAGGCTGATTATACCTGGACGGAGGCGCCCTCAGGCCAATTACAGCGTCAGCTATATCCCATGCGACCCGCTGCTGTTCAGCCGGACGTGAAAACCCGCAGTACGATTAGTCTCAAATCGCTGGACATAGCCAGGAATTACAACCTTCGAACAACTCCGAGTGAAGACCTGGTGGTGATAGCGCCAATTGGCGCCAATTGGAGCATCATCTCCACAATGGCGAATGTGAGGCGCAAGAAATTGCAACTGAAGCATGCAATGTCTCGAAGTGGATGTTGTGTTCGAGAAGCTTGCCAGTATTGCGGCTAATCGCACAGCTGACACCAGAGGCGTTTCGTCATGACCTCACGAGCCCCGATTTTCAGGAAGCAACTCTCGACATCCAGAGGGCACAGAACCGGTGCAGCATTGAGTTACGGTCTATGGAACACAACGGAAATTCCGTGAATGTTTGGTGTGGAATTCATACTCATTTTCCCCTATATCTTCGAGCGTGCGAAACAATTTCCATATCCGCTTTCCACTATGATCACGTGACCTTTTAATTCACCGGTCCCCATTGCGACGATCTAGATCTCGACGGGTAATATAAGGGGACATCGCACGTTTGGCAGCACTTCTGCTTTAATAAGATTGTTGATAAGGTTGTATCGCGGTATATAGCACCAATGTCGCAGGTCTGAACAAGGAGAGACCCCCGTATCAGAATGTGTTTCAGGTCATGTTGTGGAGGTTCTGACGCCCATCATTTCAAGATCAAAAGGCCATGATGCGCTGGTATCTCGGTCAAACTCCAGACAACCGAATTCCTGCATTACCTTCATCCCGGATTTTCCACTTGTGTCCATTGGTACAAGCGGCGATTGCACCACCAAGTCCTACGTATTGCCTTAAGTGGATTACTTTCTTCTGTATACAACACAGGATTAGGAAATGTGGACGGCCAATCGTGCGCCATCACGACCTCAACGCACTACTTCCGTACATTCCGTGGCATCGATGCATTCAGCGAGCCGCTCTCCTTCAATAAGCTCCCCTCCGACGCAGCGACGAGGTACCGGATATGAATCAGATCACTCCTCAGAGACCGCTGCCGACGACGAAATTTCGAGCTTTCCTTCAGTGCCGTCGAACGGTGTCCCGGCCATGTGGCAATCAGGACGGCAGCAGTCCGGAACTGCTGTCTCGAGACTGAGCCAGAAATTCGGAGCCGCCGCCCAAGTCGCAGAGATAGCGCCACCTCCTCTACGGACACAGCATCGACATCGCCAAGAGTCCGTGGAGAACTCCCCAGATGATGATGTTCACTCACGCAGCTCGACGCTCGGGGGAGACGAACAGGATTTCGAATACCCAGAGAAGACGCCAACATCTTTGCCAAAGACAACGCAACAAGTGCATGAGATTAAACTCGAAGAGAATGAAGAGACCGCCGAACCGCCTCCGCCTCCTCATGTTCCCGGCCCCCTGGAAACACAACTCGCCAGTCTAATGTCTAAGCTCATCTTCATGGAGCGCGCCAACCCCGTTGTATCGGTCACGCCGGAAGACTATGCTGAGATGGTCGCTGAACTCAAGGCTCTTCGAGAGGAGAAGAAGACATGGCAAAAGCGGCACGAAGCCCTCTTCGCCCTTCGCGACGAGGATGTGGAGAACAACATCAAGATCCGGGGCATGCTCGCAAAGGCCCGCCGCGAACTTGAAGGCATGACCAAGCTCCGGGACGACGATCTTGTCAACTTGCAAGCCGTCAGGGCTAAACTTGCAGAGGCGACAAGAAAGCTGGACAAGCTGGAGGCACAGAGCTCACAGACTGGACGCTCGAGTCCCAGCCGGGGTCATGGTGGTCGCCCAGGAAGCGTAATCATGGAACGGAGAGGTACGATGGACCTGTTTGCAGCGGCAAAGGCAGCGGCACTGGAACAGCGTGCTTTGGAGCTTGAGCAGAGGAATCAAGACTTGCTGGCGCAGATTGAGACATTGAAGGGCGGCGCGAATATCGACGATCTTAATCGCATGACTGCTCACAAGGCCTGGAAGGATACAGTCACGGACTTGGAGGCAAGGCTGAAGGCCAAGGATGCCCAGATCGCGCGGTTGCAATCCGGTGGTGCACTGACGGTTACTGGATCGGTTTCGGGGTTGGAGTTGCACCGTGTTGAAGCTATTCACGAAGAGCACGCCAGCTATCGCGAGAAGATGGGCGGAAAGCTGCAGGCCTTGCGCTCAGAGAAGGAGGCGTTGCAAAAAGAGTTGCACCGCAAGGAGGATGAGAATCACGCATTGGAGGTGAAGATCCAGAGTCTTCAGAGACGGATCAGTATACTCTAGTCTGCACGCGTTTTTGGTTCAGTGCTATCACTTTCTCTCTGGGTTTTTGACAATACCTGGCGTGGCATAATTACGTACCATTGATTGGACAGCTTTGTTATTTGTACAAGTGTTATACAATCTATTACTATGGTAAGAGATGTGAGATATAGTGTCTGAGCAAAAGAAGCAAGGAAAAATAAATCCACGTATATCCTGTGTGAAGATATGACTAATTCTCGTTAAGCCCAAAAGATTCAGAGAAAAGAGATAGAGTGGGTTTGAGAGCGCCAGCCCTTGGAAAAAGAGATAATCATTGTGAACCACTCCTTGCTTCATTTACCACTGCGTTTAGTGGCAGCAGCGGATCTGCCACAATTAGATTCAGCACCACTTTTTAGTTGTTTTCAAGTTTTATTTTCTTTGCAAATCGGCGCACTTCAATCTCTTCCTGATCCGCGCACCCAGGAAACATCCTCTGCAGCTGCAGAACGCGACTCTCAAAGTCGGGCATCTGGGCTTCAAGTCTGCTTCTGAGCGCCCGATATTCCTTGGTTTTGTGGTCCTGGCTCTCCAAGAACTGTTGGGTGATCGTAATGAACTCTTCCAGCCGAGCGGTGATGGTCTGACGGAAGTCATCCAAGCCAGAGTTTAGCGCACCATGCATTAGTCCTGTGGCCTGGTCTTCATATTTGTCAATAAATGCCTTTCCGTCTGCATCGACTTCGAGAAAAGCGTTGCGTGTTGCCGCCTTGTAGCGATTGTACACTCCTCGACCTGTTTTCTGCGATGCTATCATGTCATACTGTGGAATGTTCAGTGTGGTTATCATGCACCCTACGTCTTCTTCAGTTGTAATGACGCGGAGAACATCGTTGATCTTGCGGTCCAGTTTGGCGGGCAATCTATCAATCATCTTTCGAATAACTGCCACCACCTTTTGCCACGCTTCCATAGTGCGGCTCTTCAATGCCGCATCACAGGATGTCGTATTTATAGTTGTCTGTACCCTTTTCAGGAAGTCTTGGGTGAGCGAGACGACCGGCACTGAGAGAGTGTTCGAAAGTTCAAGCACTCTATCTTTCCACTCGCCTAATGGCTTGCGAACTTCCCGGCCTTTTGGTCTTTTGTTCTTCCTCTCAATTGAGATTGTCTCCATGGCGGTTAGCAGGTCAAGGTTCCAATTTATAGATCTTCCCTCATAAGCTTTTGCTTTACTGTCTTTCGGTATGCCCCGCTGACGAATTGTCATCCTATAAGTATTGAAATGGACACCTTTTGACCAACTAAGAACCTTGTTCTCAAGGTTGGACATCACGCATGATCTGATTCCATAATCCCACATCGGCGGGAGAAGCGACTCCATAGAACTTGACACAGCTGCGTCAATATCGGTGGTTAATTCCTCCAACAAAGCAGTGACGTGCTGACGGAAGTAGAAGAAGCCATCATCCTCTTTCTGTTTTGATATGATTCGGCGACCCTGGTCAAGTAATGGAGGCAGAGTCCCAACTATGAACTGGTGAAGATTGCGATAGTTCTTTTCTGCAACAATGTTATGCAAGACGTTCCTGAAGCTGGGAATGCCGGTCATAACGGGCTGAACGTTGGAGCCCTCGTTCGCGCTCCGTTCATATGCAGCATGTATTGAATAGCAGTAATGCCCGCTACCCTCATTTTGTCGCCTGCGAGGCCTTTATGTCTCTCTGTAAGATCACACCCAGTCAGTTCGACTTGCACGTGAGCAAACGCACACCCCGCTTGTCGTTCAAGGTCCTTGATATATTCGAGGATCTCCAATTCGGATTCTTCATCATCTTCTATGTTCTGCTTATCGCCCGCTTCATTAATTCTTTTTGCAATTTCAGGGAATGGAGCTTCCATGAATTTTTCGATCAACTCATCTATAGTTATGTCCTCGGGGATTTCGCGCTATGGAAAGTTAGAATTTTAGCTTTTGTTAAGATCGTGTGACATACGTCGATCTGATTGAACAGGATGATTGTGTTCTTTCCACCATGCGCTTTCAGCGAATTCACAATGTACCTGTCCACTTCTTTGCGAGTAAGGACACGATTTAGCGGCGCAACAATGATCTCATAGTCTGACTCTCTCCGGACTGTATTTGTGAACGCCACCCGAGTTTGATTTAGATCACCAAGCCCTGAAGGTGTCAGCATCATGCGTTTAACCGCACGTTATGAATGTCATACCCGGTATCGTGTCTTATAAGCGAGCGCCGCGTACAAGCGAGCGCCGCACCCTACTAACTTTTTAGACCTTCACAGGCGTACAACTCAACCACCTTGTCAAGTACTGTATAGATTTTAGTATAGTACATTGACATCATCTTAAGAATCCTTTTTGCATGTACGTGAATTATGCCCAGGCTCCCTGCATCTTGAGCAGCGCGCTAGAGCCTGGCGGCTGAGGCCTGATTGCTCTCCGTCTTGACGCTGTTCGCGAGCAATCTGCTGCTCAACCTCTTGTTGAGCAAGTATATCCTCTCCCTCTGCCTTTGTTAAGGTCCCTCGCTTCTGTATCCACTTCTTTTTGTGCTTCCTACGCTTAGTTGCTGCCTCATTGGCTCTCTCTAGGCTGGTGATCCGATCACGCATCAGCTCGGCTGAGAGCATCATTACTTCAGCTCCCTTCTTAAGCTGGTTAATGGCTAGAATAATTGAGGCAGGTGAGGAGCTTTTGTGCCGTTGGATGCGATTGTGTATCAGGGTTGATTGAGCTTCTAGCTCACGTATGTTGCTCGGCGTTTTGGCTTCCTAGAGAGCCTCTGACAGAGCAGCTGGTGAAGATGTACGGAGCTGCACATCTAGCTTTGATAGGATAGCTTCAGGCTGGAGAGAAACAAGGCCTGAGCCTTGAAAGGCTGATCGGATATTAGCTAGTGTAAATGATCGCTCAAAGGCTGCCTTGAAGGCTGGCAGAAATTCAAGCTTCGTGATATGGTTGATATGGTCACGGATTAGAGCCTCAATCTCATGGCTGTATATGCACTTCAACACTGAGAAGCAGACCACATCAAGTGGTTGTAGCAGGTGCGATGAGTGAGGCGGCATGCAGAGCATATAGATATTGTTCGCCTTGCAGAGCTCTTGAAATTCGAGAGAGTGATGGCTCTCATGGCCATCAAGGATGAGCAGCCGACGTACACCAACAACCCGGGTCTCTGTATGCTTGATAAAGTGCTCTAGCCACTTAACTCCAAGCTCGTTGGTCGTCCAGCTGTTGTCACTAACAGCGATAGCCCAATCGCGTGGGATATCCTCCTCGTACCAGGCAGATAGATGGTGCTTGCCAGCAAAGATGATGAACGGTGGGATAGCCCAGCCAGCAGCATTGATTCCTTGGATCATCGTTACCCACTCGCGATTGCCTGGCTGAATAGCCTTCGGACGGCCTCTCCTCTCTGAGCCTGTTACAACAAGTTGGGTCATGATTTTGCCTGTCATAAAGCCAGCCTCATCGAAGTTGTAGACATCCTCATCACAGATGCCATACTTGGCCTTTGTCTGCTCTACGAGCTCAAACCAGCTCCTAATTAACACAGGATCTTCGCACTGAGCTCTCTGCCGATCGTATGCCTGATTGAATTGTGTTGTGAGACTGTCTGTATGTTTGACAAAGTTGCGCGGCCAGTGGACGCCAACCTGTCCAGCGCAGCGCGCAGCTAGCAGCTTATTGGCCATATCACGTACAGCCGCGTACATAGGCGCAAAGCCACATTGATCTAGGTCGAGTATATATCTAACAATCACCTTCTCTTCTAATCGGGTGAGCTTCTTCGAGTTGGGCTGGCAATCGCGTCGGGAAGGGATACCAGCGCGTCGGCGGCGGAGTGTTCTGTCAGACACATTGTAGACTGTAGCAGCAGCACAATTGCTCTGGATTTGATTGGCATTGATAGATGAGATAGCAAGCTGAATATCTGCTTCATTTGAAGACAATTGAGTAACGTTGTGTGGAGCCATTGTATGTTGAGAGGAGAGAGGTGCGTAAACTTGGTAAGGTGCGGCGCTCGCTTGTACGCGGCGCTCGCTTATAAGACACGTTAACTCTTGATCCTCGTCCGTGTATGGCTCCTTTGCTGCCCTCTGGAACTTGTGAAACTCATAATCTTGTATCATCTTCTTCAGCATCTCGTCGATATGCTTTTCGTTCATATACCTCAGCTCTATATCACATTTTGCGCGATTGTCTGTCATTGCGGGCCGGAATTGGTACTTGACCATGAATTTGGTGCACGCCTCACCCATGCCAGATGTGTCCGCCAGATTCGGAGATTCGAGCAACGCGTTGATCAGCGAGCTTTTGCCAGTGCCCTGTGATCCATTGATACTGATGACTATGCCTCGAGTGGGGAAGTGAGGTTCGAGTGTCGCCAATAATTTTCTATAGTTCTGCAACTCCGTGTCTTCAGGGGAAGCCTTTTCCAGCAGAGCATCACCTCGCTTCTTGAGCTCGTAAAGTCTGTTTACATTGGCAGCGATGCTCAAATGGCCGAACGGATGGCCTTCTTCGTTAATCCTGGCTTTCCCTTTTCTACCTGTTCCGCGGTCCGCTGCCCATGTTTGTCTGAATTCCTCTAGGCTCGGCACTTGAATGGAATGAGGCTCATCTTGTGTTTCCATCATGAGGAGTGGCCGCGGATGTTGATTTCTACGAGGAGGATGTGATAATACCTGAAACAAGCAAATATGCTTGGATGTGAGTGGTGGGTTACTGGTGAGAGATATGTGAAGACCTATGATCTGAATGAGTATGGACATCAGCGGCTGTAAATATGGCTCACCGGAGAGCAGCTCACGCTTCACGCCCACTGCGAAAAGGCCTCGGTCGGGTTGAATGATCCGAGGACAGATGCTGGCCAGTAGAGAAGATTAAAAGCATCAAGACTTGGCTGAGGTGGTCAGAGATAGAGCGAGGTTGATGACTCTAATGCGGCTCAATTCAATATGTGGGCCGACAAGATCATGCCGACAGAATCTGCGAGAGGTAGAGTGGGGAGGATGGCGTACTACTTATGTTTGCACTGGATCAACCCCCCCACACCGCTTGTTTGATAGGCGCGTTTGTCAAGTCACCTCGGGCACACCGCCATGAATCCCAGCGCAGCTGCAGGCCACCCGTCTGGTTTGTGGCTGTAGGTGCCTTCGGATGATCCGGTGAATACTATATTGGTATCCCCGCGGGCATCAGTATATTGGGATCAGATATCGGCGGTCTTCGGACACAGTCATCGTCATCTCGTTTTGCTCGCAGCATTGAGAGTCTTTACCGTGATATATGTCTGCGATGTGGTTCTAGACAGCATACACCTTATAGTCCGTTCTATCGTGAGCATTAGCAGTGAAACAGATATTTGCTGTGGGTGGTTCGTACCTACTTTCGTAACTCCGCTTGAAGGAGTCCCTTCGCCTTTGGTCCCCAAATCATCGTACCTGCAGAGAGAATGAAAGAGAACGGAGAGTAGATACGCGGACAGTCTTTGAGGTTCAACGCCACTGAAAATATCTTCCTTGGGTATCCGGTACTTCGAGATCAAGCTTGTGAGGTCGATGTGCATCTAAAACTACATCGTTGTTCGTTGCGAGTCGCTCCTAGAGATTGTCATCTCAACGAACATGTCTCTGGTTTAAGGATGCATGAGCCTGGTCCGCGATGATGAATTCAACATCTGGAGTGGCGACACAATGGAAACCCAGTAACCATACATTGAACACTAGAGTAAACACTCTAACTGATGCAAAGTTCGAGGACAGGACTACATAGCTACGCAGGTAGACCATGACGAGTTCCGGGAGGACAGGCATAGCAAAAGGAACATCGATGGCAAATGAGTTCAATGATCCAAGTTTTCCAAAGGCATTGAAGTCTAAAAAGTACCTAGGTAGGCTTCGACTGTGCAATCGAGGCACGAGTGATGGAGAGCGTGGAGATGTGGTTGGCGCTTTTCATTCTATCCCTTCTGGGACTAGCGTAACGACTTGCGCGGACAGCCGAGACCTCACGACACAACTCCTGAGGATCTCATCAAACCACACTGACAATGCCAATACATCGTACGCTCGAAGTGCTCGTTAAGAATTTGTTCCAACGGGAGCTATTCATACAGAGCCAACTAGCCAACTACTTGCATGGACCGCACAGCCTCCCCTCTACGAGCTCGCCTGCTGGACACTTCAGGGGCCCTTCCACAACGAGATTTGAGCTAAGATTCTAGCATATCCCATTTACATATCGCATAGAGAACAGCTTCGGTTCGCTTTTGGGCTATTAGGAAAAAACATCTGGCACAGAAGGCTGGGGGGAACGCTTCCTACCGCTAGGGATCGACCGCAATTCAACTAACCTCAGTTTGGACTTTTGGATACGTTTCAACGTCCCGATCTCCTCCTCGCCCCTGCACAATCTACAAGTGCAAAGGATTCAACACCATCTAGTTTCGGAGATAAGGATGCTACATCTTACGCAGAGATCGGCAGCAATTTCCCTTTCGCAACATCGTGTCTCCGGACGTGGCGTCGCATCGCGTTCCCGCACCAGCTCCCAGTGTGTTTTCTAAGCATCCGTCAAAGACCTCTATCTTAGGCATGCATCTTCGGTCACCTAACAAGACGACTACTTGTCTCCAACGGTGCTTCCGTATCTAATCACATAGCAACACGAGAAAATCATAGCTGCCGATTTTAGCTTCCACACATACCCCACGCGAGAGGTTTGCAGAAATCCGACGGCGCTTGCAACAGTACCACATCTACGGGATGCCATAACTGGACGCCCCTATCCAACTGCATGGCCGGACAAGCGAAAGTGGGTGAATCCAAGCACTCACCACCCACAGCGCACATGGCTTCAACCATCACAATGCCTGGTGTAACCTCCCCGGAATGAGAACTAGCGATATTTCTTCCCCTCCTTCGGTACTTGGACTCCATGGGGCGAAAATCCCGGGGCCAAAATGAACATGTCGATGGGGCCTACAGATACTCCGTACAACAAAGAGGTCCCTGAAACACCCCCCTTCCGGTCCACTTGCTGCGGGTCTCCTGAACCGTTCTTCCATGAATCGCATCGTGAGTCCGAACCGATGGTTTTCTGGATCCCCAGGGCAATTGTCCGTGTCATTCACACGTCCTTTTACGCCCACGACACCACTATCCTAGGTCCTACTATTTGCTATGGACATTGCAATTCGCCATTCTGTCCAATCATATCCGTTCTTGTTCTCCTTCCTTATTGGTTGCCCAATTTCCACATCTCCAGAATATGGCTAAAATCGGCTAGCGCTTAGTTTAAGCTGTCTTCCAGCGGGTCCTTAAGATATCTACGCCTCCGCGAAGTGTAAGGAATCTCAGGCTGGCTAACACCTGAGAGCCTCCCTGATAGTACTCGGTAGGTCTTTGTGGTTGCTCGCGGCGTCACATGTCGATGGATGCTGTCCGTTGACTTGACCCGATCATGCGCGCTGCCTTTCATGACCGCTCCACATGCACTCGAGGCATGGATGTAGCTTTTCTGGCTACAGCGATAAGGCGGGTCCCTCGTCCTGCCGCTGGGGGTGCCGACGGGTTTCATTTCAGACGCCCACCACCTGCATCCCAACTTCCGTCTTAGGTGCCATCTGTATCCCTGGCACGGGTAACGTGGCTCTAGTTGATTTTGCACGCCTGTCTTGTTACATCTCAGGCGCTTAGAGAGTCGCTAGAGACCCTGGTGCCAGTGCCGCGTGACTCAGGCACACTCTTTACGCGCGCTCAACGGCAATGGACGAATCACCGCAATCCGCTTGGAGAACCACATTCGTCCCTGGTAGACATCTCTAGACAGGGCGTTCAAGCGTAAGTACCGCCCCCATATGGCACCGCCTCGCATGGGTACACTGCAACACCACGGCCGGTACAGCCTTGCTATAGTCAGCAACGGACATCATCTCGTCTCCGGACTCTTTATGACATATTGACCAACTCAGAAACTCAGGTATGGAGTCTCTCTTCCGGAAAGATCTCGGTGGGCGAAGTCGACCACGGAAGGAGGTGCCATAAGTACCTTACGACGGAGCAATGATAGTTGCCAAAGTATTCATCAGTGCAAGAGTGCAGTTCGCGCGGCGACATCTGTACCTATTCACCTCTCGCTCTGAGTGGGCCATTTCAACGGCTTGTTCATTTAGCCGCCCTTCTCTAGATCAATCCATCTATCACTGCATTCCTGTTGGATCGGCTATCGGCCTGCTTCCGGAGCCAACCTCCGATCAAAAATGCAGATCATAGTTCACACTGGACCCGACCACACGAACAGGTCTTGTCAGGCACACACCTAGGGACCTGTCATCCCTCGAAGAACCTACAACAGGGGCCGATGACCCCTATCAGCCCCTTGGTCCATGGTCTTCCGAACTTCTCAGGTGGCAGCACGCAGTATTTATTGGGCGTAGTCCTGATATCAAGCTGATTATCGTTGGTGAAAAGATTGGCTTTCATATGAAGCGTGATGAAGACGTAACATACAGCAGATAGGGAAATTTCGTGGAGACCAGGTCATCTACGTCCTCTCCCGGGTCAGGCTCGACCAGGGAGATGGCATTTGACCCTTGCCCCGATTTAGGCCCCATGAGACAGGCGTTTTTGACGCCTGAGCTATAACCCTTACCACCCGGCATGGCTGCGAATTCCACGGCGTTGCACTTTTGCCAGGTTCCTGTCTTGCAGCGGGTTGCATTTTTTGGATTGTTACCTTCCGCATCTCAGCAGCCTCCTTTTCACTCAAGCGGCATCTGTTGTATGCTCGCCCTATAAGTATCTACTTATCGGCTCTTCATGTCCCATAGATTGGGTTCCAGGTTTCACCACATCGACTTTTCAAGATGCGCCTTTCCACAGCCATTCCTTTTACTGTGACCGCGATGGCTTACGCCGCCGCACTACCTCAACCAGTGACTGACCTCACTGAGAGGGCGGCCTCGGGTTATAAGAACGTTGCATACTTCGTGAACTGGGTAAGGCTTGTCCCTCTCTGAGGCGTCACACTGACTCACAATTACGGTGTAGGCGATCTATGGGCGGAACTACAACCCTCAAGACCTTCCAGCACAGGAGTTGACTCACGTATTATACTCCTTCGCGAATGTGCGACCTGAGACTGGCGAGGTTTACCTGTCAGACACATGGTCCGACACAGGTCCGCATTCATGGATCATTCTCAGGAGAAGTGCTAACATGTGATAGACAAACACTATCCCACGGATTCCTGGAACGACGCTGGAAACAACGTCTACGGCTGTGTGAAGCAACTTTTCCTTCAAAAACAGAAGAATCGCAAACTGAAGGTTTTGCTGTCCATCGGTGGCTGGACCTATTCAACGAACTTTCCGCAGCCAGCTTCCACGGCTGAGGGAAGAGCCAAGTTTGCTTCGTCTGCGGTCGAGCTAGTGAAGAATTTTGGCCTGGATGGTAAGGAATTGGCAGAAGTGCTGTTTATTCGGCAAAGGTTGACCCCACCCAGGACTGGATATCGACTGGGAATATCCTGCAAGTGAGTGATGTGGATATTGCTCACAAGCACGGTCACTGATCAATGCATAGATGATCAACAGGCGAACGACTATGTTTCTCTTCTCGCCGAAACACGACGTGTATGCTTCCGCCCTTGAGGTGTATTTTGCCATAGCTGACCATAACTCAGGCGCTGGATGCATACTCAGCACAGAGCGCGAACGGTTACCATTTCCTACTCACGGTTGCTTCGCCTGCAGGTTTGTAGATACGAAAGTGGAATTGAGGGTTAGCACTGACATGGAAAGGTCCCTCTCATTATCAGCAACTAAAGCTCGCGGCTATGGACAAGTATCTTGACTTCTGGAACCTGATGTGAGCCGCCCGTACTATGTCACATATAGAGTCGCTGATTGAATCCAGGGCTTACGACTACTCTGGCTCCTGGGACTCTGTGGCTGGACACAATGCCAACTGGGACCCTTCATCGTCGAACCCGAGCAGTACGCCGTACAACACCAAGCAAGCGATCGACTACTACACAGCCAATGGCGTCGCGGCTAGCAAGATCGTAGTTGGCATGCCTCTCTACGGCCGCGGTTTCGCAAACACTGATGGCCCCGGCAAGCCATTCTCCGGCACCGGCCAAGGGACCTGGGAAACCGGCGTATACGACTACAAAGCTCTGCCGCTGGCCGGTTCTTCCGTCGTCACTGACAATCAAATCACTGCATCATATAGCTATGATGCTGGACAGCGTTTCATGGTTTCTTACGACACTCCCGATATTATACGCAAGAAGACCGAATTCATCAAGAACCTGGGGCTTGGTGGTGGCATGTGGTGGGAGAGCAGCGCTGATAAGAAAGGAAGCGAGAGTCTCATCTCCACTGTAAGTTGGATGTGCCCTCCGCTTATGAGAGTTTTCTGACCGTGGCGGCAACAGTTCGTGAACGCCGTTGGCGGTGTCGGCGCCCTTGAGCAGAGCCCGAATCAACTCGATTTCCCAGCTTCCAAGTACGACAACTTGAAGGCCAAGTTCCCCAGTGGCTAGATCCGTTGAGTCCGCGAGCAGTGCTTGAACCGTTTGGTTGAGTTTTCGCCCCTTTTGATGGGTAGCAGTGATATGCTTCCCATGTTCTTCTTTTCGCTGTCTATATTCAATTTCTGGTGTATACCCCGCAGCGTTGAACGCCATTCGTTGACATTTTCCTCTCACGGAAGCCCTGCGTCTTCCGAGATATGGTTTATTCTCTTCTTGTATCTACATTCGTTTTTGTTTCAGTTCTTATAAGGATGTGTAGAGTCTCCTTACGCTTCTTCCGATGTACAATCGCTTATAGAATTGTCGTGCGAAGAAACGACGTATTATCATTTGGCTATTGCTGTTAAATGTTATGTCGTGAAACCCTTGCGAATCCAGGATGCCAACATTGTTTCCTATGCTGGCCCTTTCACCATGAAGTTGTTAGCAGGGACATAGATAGTGCTAAATGCAGAACTGGTCCCATTTACAGAAGAGGGACTCCAGGTGTTGTCCATTGTAAAATGTAAACCAAAGTACAGCAGGAGCCGGTCTGGAAAGAAGCAAGTACCGACCGCCATTGGAGCTGGGATACGGTGTGTTATTGTTATGCATCGGTCACCGCTTCCCCCAACACAGTCGACCGGAAACAGTAAGTGTTCGCCTCTCTATCTTCGCATCCTCCTTGCAGCTCAATAAACCTTTCGGCCGCCTAGCTTCTAAAAGCTATTTCCGTCGCGTCCTTCACCCCTTCTGCACCCAACCATAACAGGACCATGGAGACAATTGATGCCCATCTTCCTTTCCGTACGGGCGTCTTTACGTTGACTCTACCTTTAGCATGCCGCCGCCGGGAGACGTCTGATGAAGATCGCCATGTAATTCCAGCTAGGAAAGAGCAGGATCCACACCATAGCTTGGAAGTCGATCCTGGAAACAAGAGGGGGGAGACTATCCGTGTCGCGGCGGAAGTGGCCCTTCAAAGCCGTGCGGAGAATCGGGAAGTATCACATTTCCACACTGACCAGCCCGATGCCGCAGACAAAGTCAAGGCAAGCAGAAGGGACCCCGAAAGCGGTGCAGAACACCAATCGAATGTACAAGTTTGCCCCGGCAGGACCAATGCCTATCAATTCCTCCAATCCACTGATTTGAGGACACTGCAAGAGAAGGAGCTCCGCTACCAAAATCTATGCGCGCGATACGACGAGTTTCAGAGGCGATTGGAGCTTCACAATGCGAAAATGGCTCGCTTCAACGACGGATGTATCTCCCTTTTCACACCAACACTTGGCCCCACAAGTCAGTCGCGTAACGATCTCCCGAATCATACCACCCAGAGACTTGCACAAATGCAGCTGGGAAATGAACTTCATGTGGAGCCGGAATGCGAGCCAGTGCTGCGCGTTCGTACTCCTCCCAATGGTGGTTCAAGTCCAATCTGGCTGCCTGATCATCACCCGTTTGGTAAGTAGAACAGAGAATCTCCGCGAACTCGCCAACTCTTTATAGATTACTACAGTCCAAACCAACCCATTCAATATCAAGACCGGAGGGATGCCGCTACTTTTATGCAAGAGTCCTACTGGCAGAGTCCCTACGAATTCTGAAGGACCAAGTGGTGTGGAGCGAAACATGGGAGCAACACGATCGAACTTCCAGACCTGTACCGAATCGGTCATAGTCACTTGATGAAGAGGATGTCTAGAGCCAAATCAAGCAAGCACACTGTTGCATAGGGTTTACGCCTCCTTGACGATGGTTCAAATGCCATTCCGCCTGGTAAAACGGATAGTACAAAGACGGCGGTCTCCTGCGGAGTTTCACCCAAATCATCTATTTTCATCACGGTGCCACCGATTTGCTGTATTCCAGCGGCGGTGAAGTGGTCATCTGGCGATGCTTACCTAAATGTCCGTTACCGCTTTGAAGTAAATCAACGGACTACCGTGACATCATAAGGCTGATAAGCCCCATACCACCTCCTTTAGAAATATGTACTAACTGAGAAGACCGCATGTTCCCCTCACTTTAGGTTGTAGCTAACCTATCCTTGCATCGGCGGTGAATTGGCCATATCAGTCTCTCGCCTTCACCGCCATATGGGCACTCAAACAGAAGCGTCATATCGTTAGCAACACTGTCAGACTTATCCGACTACGTCTTCTCTCAGAATATCTTCTTCTTTCGCCCACTATCAAGGCCAACATATTCTCACTTTCCACGCCCCACAGCCCTTTCGGACGGGAATAACCAGACTCCAGGGTAGTAGTAGTGCGCTGAAAAGCACCGTGAACTTCCTATGGAGAGAATGCAAACTCAAGCTGCGGATGAGGTATGTCTTCCCAGCTTCCGGTTTCATAACAGTGCCCCGGGAGAACATAAATCCCAGAGGCTGTTCACCTTCACCGCAAACATCAAACCGAGTGGTTGTCCTTGCACGCGTACGCCTCAACATCACAGCGCGCGCGCCACTACTTATTTCGGAGAACGGCGAACCCACTAATGCGTGCCCAGTCAGATCTCAGCATGTTCTGCACCCTTTGGGATGAGGACAGGGCAAACGACGAGGAGCCGTCCCATAGTCCTCTGGTCTCTCCACAGCCAGCTTCGACCCGGATAGACAGTGAGAGAAGACCATCCGTCGTTTCGATCAGACTTCAGCTAACCTCAGCTTCCGCAAATCAAAAAGTAATGTCTTTCGGTGCCCCTTGTCAATTCCAGAGAATGACGACACCGCGAGACTCCCCGATTCCAGATGATCCCGCTCAACTTCCCTCTACGATGTTCACACCGCTTTATAAACACCCTGGGCCCGTCGGTTTTTTGAAAGAAGGTGCACCTGGTTGGGATCGATGTTCTGGAGAGGATAAAGACGATTGGGACCTCTTGTGTGTGATCAAGCACAAATACAAGCTCAAGCTACCGTCAGCCGAACACAGCGGGAGCCTTCTTGGGCGCGGGAGACGCCTTCATCGGGCCGCTCAAACCACCTTGGGGCGATCAGGGTACCATGGCAAGTGCGACGCGCAGCTGTCTACCTCCACGCTCAAAGCGGAATTCCCCGATAAACCAGGCGATCCGGAAGTCTCACAACGTCAACAGGAGCAAGACCGACAGCGGGGATCGTTCGCAAGCGGTACATATCGAGTTCAGCACCAACAAGCAACTCTTGTCGAAAACAAACATCGGTTGCAGGAAGATCTGGCTCCGCCTGCACGTGGGATGGACGTCATCTCGCACTCTGGAAAGAGGCCCGCGTTTGCTGGTCGAGATGGAGGATCAAGGAGGGTACATTCTCCTCCTCAGCCAACACCAAACAGAGGCAGTTCTAAGATGACAATATCAAGCTTAGTGTCTGAGCTTGCTCCCCGCAACGATTTCGAACGTCCGTCAACTCAGCTTAGGACCGTATCCACTCATGGCAGGGCCCACGCTGAATGGGAAGGCAGGTTAGAGAAGACCAATTCAGAACTCCCAAAAGCCCATCCCACGGCACAAAGGAATGGTCCAGCTGTATCCAGAAGAGTATCTACCAGTCCGCTCGGCAGCACTGCATTCCTGTCCAGAGTGGGAGTAGGGGAAAGGTTGCCTACCGGAACAACCCATACACTGACCGCTCCTACCTTCAATCTGGAAGAAATAGGGCTTTCACAGACCTCGCCCACAAAACTCAACACTTTCGACCACCGTACAAACGGAGTACCTTCGATGAGCGCTTCAGAAGCTTCACACAGTTATTGCATCCACCAAGATACTGCAGTCAAGGCGGATCAATCCAACGGCAATCCGAGCGTATCAACAGAAACAATGGAGTCAAATGCCTGGAGGCTTATACCAACCATTCTCACAGGAGACACTCTACAGTTCTCGCATTTCTCAGGTTACTTCCCAGGCTCCCCGCCGTCGCAGTATTCGCCGCAGATGCAGACCTTCCAAGCTTCCAGTATTCCGAGGGACTTTTCACCATCACCTTCCCGTCAGTTTAACTCCACGCCCTGGCGATTTACTGAGCCTGGATTTCAATACGATGGAGCCGGGTTCGCACATAGGGGTCGTGGAGAATGACAGAACTGCCAAGAGCCAATCTCTTGAACTACCAACAGTATGTAGTATCGTTCCGAGCTCACTCTCATCGTTTGCTCACCTTAGTTCTTCTAGATAATAGCCGCAAGGTTCGTGTCGAGGACTACGTGTATGTTCTCTGCGCAACGGAAGGGAGCGACTTTAACACGGATATAAACCATAGCCAACCAGAAATAGCTAAGGTGAAGAGTATCCTTCACAAAAATTGACTAGAAATACAGTGGCTTTACTACGAGTCAACTCCTGGCGTAGTATTGCTCTCAAATGCTAAGCCGGTTATTAAAGCAGAGAGCTTGATAGGATATGCCACTTAAAAGCATTGAGCTTAGCGCAGGTTATGTAGCAGCAAGGCAAAGGACAGACGGACCCTTCCGGCCCTGGAATTGCTGTGGGCCATGCACAGGATCGAAGATATCTGTGCGTGACGCGTCGCCTCCTACTCCTCAGCTTCACCTTCTTGTACGCTGTTGTGATCACTTAATTGAGTTCTATCTAGGTGCGAACCCAAAAAGTACGGTCCACGGCGGACAAAATTATCGTAGGTCAGATACTCTGTGGTGATGTTTACATCGTCGGTAGAGCTTGGTGGGATGATTACAACGAAGTCTATGTGCTAATGAAGTGTCTTCAAAACGTGGAGGTTTCCCTTCAGCCCTAATCACCATCTTCGTCCTCATTCTGCGCAAGATATCTATGACAAAGAATCATCTCAGCAGTGGGTCTCGTCCGAGGATCAGGCCGCAAGACATTGAACAGGAAAGTTAAATCTTCCTCCGTCAGTCCTTTCATATGCAAGCGCGTTATCCAGTAGTTAGGCACGTTCCCTGCGGGGTCTCGCTCCGGAAATGTACAACCAGCGTAGAAGGGCTCATTGTAGAGTCGTTCGTCGAACTTAACTCGAGCTTCTAATAAGTGACAAAACTGTCCGCACATGAGTATAGTCAGAATATAAATAAATCCAGGTGCAGAAGTACCACCATTCCCCAAGACCATATATCCACCGAAGAATCAAATGGCTTCCCGAAGTAGACTTTTGGACTGCGATATGTGATGGCCTGACAGATCCCCGTTGATGGTGGAATGACTAACAGGAGCCAAAACTTAGATTGGTAGTGTCAATGTAAAGGTACCTTGACCGAGGTCACCAAGTTTGACAACGATCCCTGATCCGTCACTTGGATGGTTTGGAAAGAAGTTGATCAATATGTTTTCCATCTTCAGATCTACGAATAACCATTAGAAAAGAAGGCAATGGAATCATGATTCGCTTACCGGTATATACAAACCCTCGTTTATGGATACTCTGAAGCGCCTCGAGACAGCTTCTCATAACCATTTTGATCGCTCCTCTCGTAAACTTCCGTATATTTCTCGCTCCCCAGACGGTCCTTTAAAAGGGCTCCAAAACCATTTTAGGAGGACCTGAAGTTTCACTCGGCGGTATTGAATCACCCTGACAGCGGATAAATTGACAATCGTCAAAAGATTTTGTGCAGCTGAATCTCCCTCTGGAAAATTCTCATGTCTCGTTCCGAGTCTGAAGCTGGCCGCTTGATGAAGTTGAGAGCCTTTTCGTTGTTTGCGTCGAGGGCACCCCACAAATATGACATTGCACCAAGGGATGGGATAAGGGGGACTGTGAGCCTGTAAGTCAGGCCGGTCTGTCCCACAAGAGTCAAGGGTGCCCTTCACCCATGGAAGCCTGGTAGGTACCATATTCCAAAATGCTCAGAGGCTGAACGGAAACTCCAGGCGAATAATAGCTGCAGCTGAATAGACCCTACGAGATGCCACGAAGGCTAAGTAGAGTGATTGCTTGTGGCCCGATTATATGTGTGATGCCTTATTAGTGGTGGAGTACTTGTACAAGGCAATGCGAAGATAAGAGTATGACCTGCGTACATATTATCATGACCCTTTGTCTATTTCTAGCTAGTATCACCGATCTCCGTACCGATCTCCGTACCGCCCACGTCATTTGTTCCCACACCCAACCTCAGTTGTAACAACGCGATATCAATGTGTCATCTAAGCTCAGTGCTTTGCGTAGACAGCCCGCTCAAACCGCCATGAAGTTGGATCCTGCAGTCGCTCAGCTTCTCAATCTCGACCCTGACACAACAACAGTGTCTCCAGCTGGAGGAGGGGGGTGCAGCTCCGCATCGACCTCAAAGATTACTTCTCGGCTTCACGACGGGAGCGAGAAGTTATTCTTCATGAAAACTGGGCGAGGGGAGGACGCAGAGGTCATGTTTAGGGGTCGGTGTTCCCTTTCGCTCCACTGGTTTGGAATGGGTGTTAAACATCAGTCTAGGAGAACACGAATCACTCAACGCGCTGCATTCCGCCGTCCCCTCCCTATGCCCAGCGTCGTTCGGCCACGGCAGGTTTGAAGACCAGCCCTCCACCTCTTTCCTCGTGGCTGAATTCCTCAATCTGGGAGGACGCTCGGCTTCCAAATCTGGACCGTCCCTCGCCGCCAAACTCGCGAAACTTCATACGACGCCCGCACGTATACCAGAAGGCTACGACAAGCCGATGTTCGGGTTCCCAGTAACGACATGCTGCGGCGATACACCGCAAGACAACAGCTATAAAGAGTCATGGGCGGACTTCTACGCGGAAAATCGGCTACGGTTCATTTTGCGGAGAGCGGAGAAGTCGAATGGTTCAGACAAGGAGCTGCACACTCTCGTTGAAGCGACTGCATCAAAGGTAGTCCCGAGGCTGATTGGGGACTCGCACCTCAACAACGGCAAAGGCGTTACTCCTGTGGTAGTCCATGGCGATCTCTGGAGCGGGAATGCTAGTGTAGGAACCATTGGGTCGAAGAGCGGAGAGCCGGAAGATGTTGTCTTTGACCCAAGTGCTTGCTACGCGCACAACGAGTATGAGCTGGGTATAATGAAGATGTTTGGCGGTTTTGGTGGCAGCTTTCTGAAAGAATATCATGAACTGTGTCCCAAGACGGAGCCAGTGGAGGAGTACGAGGACAGGGTGAAGTTGTACGAGTTGTAAGTGACTGGGTCACCTTCTTTTAAGGGTTGAATGCATTCTCATCACCTATAGGTACCATCACCTCAACCATTACGCCTTGTTTGGCGGCGGATACAGGTCCGGAGCGGTCAGTATAATGAAGAGCTTGGTCAAGAAGTATGGTAATGGATGACCATCACGATTCGTTAAAACCAAGATTCTTCTCGATGGCTTTTTACTCCGCTGGCGTCCACCATACAAGGCACTGAACGTCAACTCAGGGTTGGGACACACAAAGTCGCAGTGCTTACTTGGCGACTTGACTTACAACTGCTTTCTATGACTTGGACATCCCATGCTGCTTACTGTGATTGGGTCATGGAACCTTTGGCCACAAGCCATCGCCAACTTCCCATGACGATTTTCAGCGGTGACTGTAAAGAAGGACCACACCGCAGATGGGGATTCAATGTTCAAGGTGGACCGTGCGATATCAGTGAGTGCAATCCTTGCGCAATTGCCCTTGAAAGCTTGATGTTCTAGAATGATGTTGGTTTTGAATAATGAAGCGAAGCGCAGGTCTGCGTGTGTCAAAGCTCCGACGTGCTGTCTACGAAATATATACACTTGTGTTATCTGGAGACAGAATGGCCCCAGTAATAAAGAGCGAGAGTCGTAGAATAATGGCGCTGGGCCAAGATCGACATGATGGAACGGCTGCACAGCAGCAACGCTCATGAGGTCGACGACGAGTTCTTTGGATGGAAGTCGTCGCTGTGAACGGAGCACTGCATTCCCCGCTGAATTATCAACTCCTGACTTCCATCGCTCGTAACACTTGCAGTTGCCCGCAACCTGTTCTTTGTAGGTCTGCTCGATATACCCGAGAGATCGTCATCGATGCCGTTCTTCCTAGACTTCGATGATTTCGTTGTTACGGTGCGCGATGTGGCTGGGCCGTTCGTTTTCGACGAGTCTTTGAGAGAGTGCAGCGGATAGCTTCCGGTGTTGCGGCCCCTCGAACCATAGCCGGAGCCGTACCCCGAACCATACCCGTCCAGATCGATTTCCATACCGAATCCGGAGTTGAACGAGCGCATGAATGCCTTCAATGTTGGGATAGTTGCCGCTAGGAGAGACCAGAAGAGTTCAAACTGCGAGTAGAGTAAAGCCGGAATGATGGCTATCGAGACATCGGTGCTATGTTCATAACTCGAGACATAGTGCAGGTGGGCAGCAGCCAGACCCACGATTGGGAACCGGAACCCGAAAGCAATGACGACTTGAAGCTTGATGTACGTCTTCATTTGGATCGGCCAAATGAAGAATATCGGTAAAAGCATTAGCAGGAGCTCGATGAGGATGTTGGTTGCAGTGATGGCTCGCCAGCGATTCACTTGATAACCGCACTCCCGTTCAAAGCCGCGAAGGAAGCCATCAGGATCGCAGGAGATCGATATAGCGATGATGGATCCAATGCACCAGATGCCAATCAAGACGATTGTGGCGTGGCACAAGATCCAGGATTTCCGAGTTGCTGTTATGTCGCGGGTGAAGAGGCGGAGCATGAGAGCTGCTACGGAGCCTTTGGCGAAGGAAAGGGAGAGGATGAGGAAGATGTGAGACACGAAGGCTGCCTGTCCAAACTGTCAGTGCTAACCGTCCACGCGAAGGGAAGATGTGAAAGACAATGATCAAGGACATACCTTCCCGGCTCTTTCTATGGAAGCGGGTTCAAGGAGCTGTTCAGAATGCCCGAGGCCGTTGTTCATGGCAACAAAAAGCGGCACGACCTGGCCGAATTGAAACACCTACATCCAGTCAGAGGGGAGGCATAGAAGCCCGCAGTGAGAGAACCCATACCGTTGCTATCAGTGCCGTCCAGTCGTCCACACCGTACATGTTCCATTTTATGTGTAGTCTCACAATGATGATAAGGGAAGCGTATATCAAACAGAGAATGGAGGTTATCCACAGATACCCGGAGTGGTCATCGTCAGTGATGGGAGCAAAGCGGTTCTCCTCTGTAATCGGCAACGAGCTCATACTGAACTAGGAGAAGTTCGATCTCCACCTCGGCCACAGAAGGACGAACTCCTCAGCCATTATGAGTGCCGGCCGGACCCGTGGCTATGGTTATCGGAAGCTCAACTCTGCGCATGGTACCTAAAGGCGGCTAGCATGGACGTTGTGTGAAACGTGAAGCTGAGGGCCAATAGCTGTTATTGCGGGACCACATGAAGAGGAAAAGAAAATGACGCTGAGGTTGGTTTCTGGGTTTCTTCCAGGCGTAACCTAGCACCGAGTTGCACCTTACCTCGCATGCAAGCACAGAGTGCCAAGTGCCGTGGTACGAGGTCTATGATGGGACACGAGGGACCCGGCTGGATTGATCAGACGACAGACAATTGACCGCTCATCCCGCGCCCAGTCCTTGTGGGCGCATTCTCCGGAAGTCCTCTCCAGGTTTTCCTTGCGTCCCTCCAGACTTGAAGATGCCTGATGCATAAACTAAGAGGAGGGACTTGGGCCGTGGAAGCAAGGTGTGCCGTGTACGGTGTGCCACCTTTGAAGAGAACAAAGGGAGGCTGGCGCCCAGAACGCCCAAGACATGTATACGAAGCATTTTGGAAACATTTCATTTGTACCGTTCAGTTGGGTGGATGGTTGTCTATTGGGCTCCCTCAACAAAACGTGGAAGCTTCAAACGCCGGCTCTCGAAGAATTGCTGCAGTTTGTTGGTGGTGCGGCTACACGACCTGAAGTGCTGCTCCCACCTAGACTACTGCTATAGTAGTTCCTGGCGCAGGATGGAATCGCTCGGGGTACACAAACTCTGAATTGTGGCAACAAGCGGAGGCATGGTTGATGGGTTCGGAGTAATCGCTCCCATGCCAGAGCATCTATACCCAACAGTGTGGTTGTACCGCGCTCGCCTCGTCCCTTTCTTCCGCCCTGATTGACCAGAGCTGAGGTTCGCGAAACCCACCCTTGCAGTTAGCATTCACTTTCGCCCGAACCGCCGTGCCGCCCCAATCCAGGCGCAAATTCCGCTTCCCCATGTCATGTCCCATCCCATGTGCAGATAGGAACCCTGTGCTCCGTACAGAAAAAAGCAAAATGGTGCGAGGGTCCAGGAAGAGCTCCGTTAAACATGACTGCATTTGGCGTGCATCGCATTTGTCTTGGCCTTGGGACACATGCATTTCTTAGGACGCTCCCGCCCCACAGGAAAACCCATCTTCACATCTCATCATGGCCGAGATCGCGAAGTTACCTGTCATTGATGGAGAGACATATGGTGGAGAGCCCGATGCTGCCGTCGATGATGCTCCTGAAGAGGTGGAGAAGAAGGGCACGGCTGCCGATAGGCATGCCATGTGGAGGATGGGCAAAGTACAGGAGATGAGGGTATGTGGCACAGCAAGAGAAGCAAAGATTGATGATACTGATCCAACTCTGGCCAGAGGAATTTCCGCTTTGTGAGCATATTCGGGTTCTCCATGATACTAATGGCGAGCTGGGAAACAATGCTAGGGTAAGATACTGGATACACGGATATGTTTTCATCAAGAGTTCTTCAAGGTGGAAATTCTGTCGCTGGACAGTTCTGCTTCTCCAAATATTCCAAAGTCAACACTCTCGTCATGCAACGGCCAAAAGCAGCCACTGACAGGCATTCACAGCACAGCAACCATTGGCCTCGTCGATGGAGGAACCGCAGGCTTGATCTGGATGTACCTGATATGTTGGATTGGATTCATCTGCGTCAACACGTCGATGGCTGAGATGGGTTCCATGTGAGTGACCAACGGCATCACCTTCAACAAACCTGTTTCATTGGCTGATGCTGTATAGGGCTCCGACCAGCGGTGGACAGTACCACTGGGTCAGCGAATTTGCTCCCGCAAAGTACCAGAAGTTCCTGAGTTACATGATCGGATGGCTTTGCGTCCTTGGATGGCAGACTGGCGCCGCCAACACGGCTTTCCTCGCAGGAACACAAATCCAGGGATTGATTGCGCTCAACAAGCCCGACTACACCTTCGAGGCATGGCATGGCACGCTGCTTGTGTTTGCAGTATCGGCATTCAATGTTATCTTCAACACTTTTCTGGCAAAGAAGCTGCCACTGGTCGAGGGGATCGTTCTGGTGGTCCATATCTTCGGATTCTTCGCCATCCTCGTCGTGCTCTGGGTCTTGGGCCCCAAGGGTGATGCGGCTGCGACGTTTACGACTTTCAACGACTATGGCGGATGGAACAACTATGGTTTGGCGACGCTCTCGGGCCTTGTTGCTGTTGTTCTCCCTCTGCTCGGAGCCGATGCCGCCGTCCACATGAGCGAGGAGCTTCGCAACGCCTCGAAAACACTGCCCCGTAGCATGATCTGGACCACTCTCATCAACGGGTCAACCGGATGGGTCATGCTCATTACCTTCTGCTCCGTCCTCGGAAGCCTTGACGAGGCACTCGAGACCCCGACCAAGCAGGCATATCTCTACGTCTTCTACAACGTGACCGAGTCAGTGTCCGGCGCCTCAGCCATGGGAGCCCTAGTCATCACCATGGCTATTTTCTGCAACTTGAGTATCACCGCGACTTCCTCTCGCCAACTCTTCGCCTTCGCACGAGATCAAGGCATCCCCTTCAGCAGCACCTTCGCATATGTGAGTCACTGATCCCCTCCCCCATATTTCTCAATCATCAGTTCCCCAGCTAACCAAAGAGTCCAGGTCAACCCCAAATTCGACGTCCCCATCAATGCCATCTGCCTCGCCTTCACCGTCTCCTGCCTCCTCTCCCTCATCAACCTCGGCTCCTCCATCGCCCTCATAAACATCGCCTCGCTCTCCACCGCCGCCATCATCGCCTCGTACATCGTGTCCATCTCCTGCATCGCGCTCAAGCGCATCCGGAACGAGCCTCTCCTGCCCTCAAGCTTTAAGCTCGGCCTCGCCGGCCTGCCCATCAACATCGCGTCCATTGTCTTCCTCGTCTTCATCTTCGTCTTCTCCTTCTTCCCCATGGGACCCAAGCCCAGCCCTGCGGGGATGAATTGGAGCATTTTGATGTTTGGCTCGACGATTGTGTTTTCCTGGGTTTACTACTATCTTCATGGGAGGCATGTGTATGCGGGGCCGGTGGCGTATGTGCGCAAGTCTGCTTAACGGGGTCTGTCTATGTTGTGTGGAAGGCGCAGTAGCATTATCACCGTGTCTATGAAAATGCTATGCATGTATATATGGACAATGGATTCGCATGCCTGATTCCATTTTTCTCTCTACTCTCTAACGGACTCGCAAAGCCAGACATCCTGAACCTATCAGCGGGAAATGAATCCACGTACATGTTTTCCAGCGCGCAGCCTAACAAGTGCCCCGCGACTTGTGCCACGCTGTCGAGAGACAAGTGTGTCGGGGGTCTGCAGAGTACTTCAATAGCCCGCATCGGCGAAGATGACGCTTCTGGAGTATATTGCGCTTCTTGTGCGACCGAGTGTTGGAGTGGGGCGCCCGTCGGTTGCAGACCGCTTCATAGATCAGCTCCGAGGTCGCATCCAGCTTCTGCAAAACGCATGGACCTAAGGATCAGGCTTATAGAGCTCATTTATACCGTACTGTGTGCACCGCTGGGGTGGTGCCGTACACAGTTGGCCACTGCTGTGCTGCCGCAATTTTTGTTTGACACAGAGGAAAGGGCAAGCTGAATGGCTTGCGCGGACAATTGACGACCGTGGCTGTCTCAGATTATTATCACTTCATCACATCACTGTTGGGTGTCTTTCAGATTCGACGTGAGTTCTCAATCTAATCCAGTGTCGTCTCCAACCGGGTGGCAACGAGGTGACCACGAAGTGCGTAAATTAGTCTCTGGACTCGAAAATCTCTCAGATAGATCCTGAAATACCATTAATTAATATGACTGCACCATGGTTATGATTAGAAGGCATCAATAAGTCCCTCTTGATGCGCGGGACGGGTACTGCTTGGTCAACCTCAGTGGCCCTGTCGCCAACCCCAGGGTACTCACCACTAAGTGCTCAGCAGCTCCAACCTCCTACTGATTAGAAGCCCCGCTGTAAAAGGCAAATGAGGGAAAGTGAACGAATACTTGATAGCCGGGCCCCAGCGACTATGATGAACATAGGAACCATTGCTTTGATCTGGGCGTGACGATGACCGTGACCGCAATACTCACAGCGTTTTCGGGAACTTGAAGTAAGTTTTGCATTGAAAACTGTGATACGTAAACCTAGCGGTGGGTTACAATCTTCTGGTGAAAGCATAACCCTATCCAGAAACCGGCCCAATCGCCTACCAAATCATAGGGTAAAGCCAGGTAATCCCATAGTACGCCTGCCACTGCCCGTTCATTCCTTCCCTCTAAACGCCAGAGATGCCTCGCTAATGCATGGAAATGCGCCGGACTCCGCTACGCGTGCGCCAAAGTCTGGATGGCAAAAAATCCCATCGTTACATGATTCACTCCACAGTGTACCAATACCCGTCGACCATCGTCCTTTTCGGGCGTCACGTGCTCATTGCTGGGCCGGTGCCTGCGTGGTCGGGGTGTTCTCCTCAGTCGATGTTATGTCAGCATCATCTTGAGGGTTTCCCACTGTGACAGGAGTGGGTGCAATCCTCCTTCGCTTTCCCTCTCTCTGCTCTTCGACTTCGGGAACAGCTTGTAACTCCCGTTTCCTCGTACCCGATGTGCTCTCCTCTCTTTCGGATTCACTCTCCCGCCTAGCCGTGGCCACGCCAGGGATGCCACTAAGGGAGCTGCTAGCACTGTGCGTGCCTCCGTGTCCATGAGCCGGCGTATGTGGTGGAGTCCACACCGGTATAGATCCCACCGGCCCAGAGTTCGCTGCGGCCAGTCCTGGAACCTGGGACATGACCGGAGTAGGCGCATTCATAGGAGCTTGATCGGCCGCATTGGGAGCAAATGATGACGCTGTAGCGATGCTCGAGACGGAGTTGCTCCTTGTTGGGCTGCCAGGTCGTGCTGGAACGAAGGAAGATGGTGAGGCCGGGAAGCCCGCGGACGGTTGTTTCAACAAAGCTGGAACAGCTGGTGTTGTAGAGACAGGCAAGCTAGAGGTTGTCGGTGTTGGCGTTGGGGTAGAATGATTAGAGGATTGGGATGCACCCGTGTTGATACTGGATGGAGTGTGGTGATGTCGGCCCTGCGTAGCCAGCGGCCCGGTGTACTTCTCTCCCAACTCCCCGGGTGCAAACGTCAGGGCCGAGCAGAAGCCATCGTTCGAGCTGATTATAAGCGTCAATCCATCACTCGACCTGAAGATTATTAGAAAATAAGCAAGCTGGTGATAAGCGGTTGTCTTACCAAGTGATGTCCGTAAAGGTGGCATAGTGGAGGTTGCTCACGATACACAGAGGCTTCTGTTGTTGCGTATCGTAGATGTGAACTGCGTCCTGGGTCGCTACCGCGTACACCATACGATACGGAAGGCTGAATGTAGACGGAGGGCCGGGAGGCGGTGCCCCAGACGTAGATGCGTCGTTCTCAGATGTTTTCGGAGATGCAGATGTTAGACTGGGTGAAGGGGAAGGAGCACTTGTCAACCGGGGCGGGTCCATGGAGGCATGGGATGTAGGTGCTCTGGAGGGGATAGCGGGCTCGGGTAACGATGGTATATCCCCCTCTGTTGATGACGTGTCGACCGTAATATGCTTTGTCGGGACGGTAGTTGCTCGTAAGGTGTAATATACGGGTGAGCAAGAAACAGCGACAGATGGCTTCTTGTGGCCCGGTAGATATGCCACGGGGGGTTTGTTAAGCCCAGCTCGGGTGTAGATGTAAACAGTGTTGATGATTTCTTCCGAGGGCTTCTGAGGATCGGTGGCTGATGCGTGCACCGCTTTAAACTGGCCTGCAGGTGTGAACAAAAGGCTTCCATCGGGTGCAAATGTGAGGCGCCTGAAAAAGGTCGGAAATGTTTCGTTCGCATAAAGAGGGGCGTTCCTCACACCGATTGTGCCAAGACTGCTGATGCTGGGAGAATTGGGCATTACAGCAGGGAGAGGCATGGAAGGAGCCGGCGACGCTGACCGACGAGAAGATCCGAACGAGGATCGACGGCTGTGCGACGTCGGTGGGGGGTTCATTGGAAGGGCCAGTGATTGCGGAGTGCCTGGCGCAGACGGTGCTGGAGAGCCCACAGCCAGGCTTGAGTCCTGCGAGACCAAGGAGGTCCGCGCTCCAAATTCCGGCGGTGCAGGGCTATGGGATGATACCCGTCGAGCGGGAAGGTCCATCTTGGTTGCCTTTCCATGCTGGGCCAAGGAGAACTGACCATCTTTCGTCTTCAGAGTGTAGATGTGTACCGATCGATCCGAGGACTGCGTGGCCACGTACTCGTTCAAGGGATCCCAAGCTACACCTTGTACATAGTGATTATGTTCAGCAATCTGCCGTACGCAGGCACCTGGATCAACATTAGCCGACGACTTAGGCTCGATGAGGATTTCCGTACCTGTTTGTGCATTGTAGATGCGTGCAATGTTGTCCATGCTCCCCGTTATGAAAAAGACACCATCTGGAGACCATGCAAGGTCGTATATCTCAGAACCCATGGAGCGGCACATGTGCTTGACTCTCCAAGTCTCTTTATCTTCCAATCCCTCTTCGAAGTTATTGTGGTGCGTCTGGTTCTCCGCCGGAACCCACAGGAGGATATTGCCGTCATCGCCGGCACTTGCCAGAGTTTCCCCTACAACCATGGGCGTTAGTATCGAATCGGGATTCAGGGATGGATGGTATACCTCTCGGACACCAACGAACAACATTGACAGCCTGAGTATGCTTCACCAGCGTCGAGAGATAGACGACCTTCCGTTCCTCACCGACAGCCTCGATCCTCCATAGCTGATACAATTGTTAGCTGGTACTGAAACCAGAGTCTGGATAGTGATTCACATACCCGGACATTGTTGTCACCTCCTGCCGTAGCTAGACGTCCTTTGCCGTGGTGCTCGAAGTGAGCTGAATAAACCGGGCTGTTGTCGTTGTGCCAGGAAACAAGTAGAGGAGCTGCCTTCATCCTGCTCCGGAGCTACCTGCTACCTTGATCTCTCAGTAAACGGATATATGATGGCTGTGAGTGCTTTATCGACAGTTATAAAAGCTCCTTGGAGGTTTGTGGGCGACGACGAGTCCAGCTGTCTTGCGTGCAGAGTGCTGATAGGGCTATAATGAAATCGGGAGCTCCTCTGGCAAAGATTACATCCCTTAATGGTCCACTCAGTAACAAGAAGCTGATCGTGAGCGAGATGATTGTTCAAGTAACACAATTGGGTGAGGTGTGCAGCGAGGTGAGGTGGTTGGTAGTTCATCATCGGTCTGAGGTCTGACGCCGCGTGAATCGCGTTAAGTACGCGCTACACCCGAATAGGGCATTCAATTAGTTTCACCTCGCGACACCGCGTACAGTAAGAACAATGCCGCCCACAAACAACCCCCGCCCATTTTAAAAGGATGATGTCGACGGTGGTTTCGTACGGGAAAAATGGGCAAGCATTCGATAAGGGAATCACGCTTATTGCATACTTACCTTCTTTCCAAACACGACCTACAGGTACGGAGCGGTTTTGATATTACGATATCTCCGGAGGACTCGATATGTTCCCAATATAGATTCCATGGACCACTCTCAGTGCAGAACCATTGTGAGCAACAGGCGTAGCGCGAAAAACTCGAAAGTAGACATCTAAGCAATGCTCCCATTCCAAAACCCAACTACAATGGTACTTCGGTGCCCTTAGAATCCATATCAAGCGAGTAGGGCTCCGTCCGAACCTCGAACATTATGCTTGGCCGCATGCAAACGTCTGTGGTCGAAACAGTGAGCACACGATGACCCCGTTTCCAGTCATTTTATCCCCGCAGCTCTCAGGAATTCTTCCTTCCTCCGAGAACCCTTTGGACCAACATCAATGAGCTTCACCACCTCCGCCATCGTCTCAACCTCTACCACTCCTCCATGTCCAAAATCCCAGCGTACGGGCTCCTCAAACCGCACCTGGAAAGCCTGCCAATTCTGTGCTTTCAAAACATCCACATGCTCATCTACTGCTGACGCAGCTCCCGTAAAGACTAAGATGCCCGGGTAGCCCGGTTTCGTGATGCCGGACAAGGGCGACGACGGCGAGACGGCGAGTTTCCGTTTGCCCAGCGCAAGCAAATGGTGCAGCCAGATGATGACGGTCTTGCTGGGTTCCCGAGTACATGCAGCATGGGCGAGAGGACCGTCTGTATCACCCTGTAAGTCATTGCTGTTGTTAGTGGAAGCAGTCATGGCCTGGAAGCATCCCAGAATGGCGTCGAGAGCTTCGTCGCCTTTTGCTATACCCAAATGCCGGATCGCGGCTTGCATGCGATCGCGCAAGTCGTTCTTCGAGCGGTCGCTTGCAGAGAGTACATCTGGCAGTGCGGTTTCTGGATAGTGTTCAGGGATGCGGAGGTGGAGTAGGGCTGAATTATCAATGAACTTCAGTTCTCGACTTTTTGGGTTGTAATCGATCTGATCAGGGTACATTGCTTGCAGGAGCTCTAGCTCTGTGCTCAATCGAGCTTCGGAAGACTCCGACATGGCGGAATGCTCGAGAATGTGCACAATGGGATGTGGGTGGAGGAAGACGTCTCTTCCCGTGCAACCGTGCGCGGTCTCGTTACAGTGCACGTGAGACGGAGATGGCCCACTCCTGAGAAGAGGCTCCAGTAGGTACCATGTTTCATGGGATTGAAAGCATTAATCTAACGTTTGTTATGTCAAGCTGATCTTGCACATTGAGAGAGCTGGTCCTCGGTACTATCACGTGATACCACCCAAATCTTCAACCTTTGGAAGACAATATGTTATCTTGGAAACTCTCGACGACATCAATTGCTGTTACACCAAGATCACATGGTACATAACACCTGTTGAACAGAGAATAATATAGATATCATGCAAATATCGTCACGGTGTACACCCTATAAAACTGACTGCACCCGCAACACAGTCCGCCTACCAATCCCTCAGCGGCGACGCGGGATGCGTCTTCACCACCGGTGACCACTTCTTATCCATAGTCGAGCTCCTCGACACCTCCGTGAGCGTAAACTCCGAATCCTCCCTGATCAGTCCTCTCCGTGAATCGCCCGTCGCCGACCGCATCGCAGCTCCCGGTCTCCACCTCCCCGGCCGTATCAATATCGGATGCTCTTCGTCCGTGACATCCAGCAACCCGAGCTTCTCTCCCGGTTCCGTCACAGGGATCGCATCGGCGCAATGTCGCCACGTCCCTAGACCGAGCTCCTCGTGCGCGAGTCGCTGGAGCTGGAGTGTCGAATTGGCTGCCCATTCGAGGCGGGCGTAGGTGCTCTCGTGGTTGAACTTGCGCCAGCGCTTGTCGATGAAGTTGACAATGTGTTCGATTGTGTAGTCTAGCAAGATGATTGCGGTGCCGATGGCGAGGATGGCGACCATGCCGAGGACGTTGAAGGAGTAGTAGCGGGAGCTGATGATTTTCTGGGTAGGCGTCAGTTGCCAACCGTCATGAGGTGGAGAGGGAAATGGCAAATCTTACCTGGTTTCTGCACATGGATAGCGAAGGCTTGTCGACTGGCGGTATGACAAACTCTGAGATGGCATCCGTCAACGGTCCATTCGCCGTTTCTGCGAAGACGAATTGGTACGATGCAATGGACGTTCTGTAAAGGTGTTCCATCTCAAGTTGCCACTGGTTCGCGGGCAGTGCATCGTTTTGCATGCCAACCCGCAAACCTGCTCGTGCTTGCAGCACCGCGCTGCCGGCGGTCTGATACGGAAGCCCGAGGTTTATCCCAATTGACCCTATCGAGATATTCTTTGCCCAGCCCATAGATAGGCGGTCAGTATCCGGAAACAAGGTTTGCGAGCCGTTGTAATAACTCGTTTCATACGAAGTCAAATTCTCACAGCCACCATCGCCTGACAGATTGGGGTTGCAGTATTGAACTTGCGACGTGCAAGCTATCACACCTGCAGGTTCGTCCCTTGTGAACAGCGGGGTACCGTTGTAGTCGGTATCGAACATGGATGAAAAGTTTGAAGGAACATGTGCGGAAAACCATGGATCGTCGACCTCGTATTGGTAAACCACTCCCGGAGCGCTCAAGAAGAATAGATCCAGATTCCGGTCCGGAAGGCTTCCGTCCTTATCTTGAAAGAGCTCGGGAAGCGGGTCGAAGAAGCCACCTGTACTCTGAGGATTCCAAAACTGAGTGCCGACGTAGTAGTCCGGAGTGGATCCCTGGAAGAGGGTGTAGTCCTTCATACGATCCGTCGAGAAATTGGCAGGCACCTGGAACGTAAAGGATGAGTTCCCTCTGGTATAGAGCCCCTCGATACTCGCATTCCCGTAGAAGTACCTCATAGTCGACAGAGCTGGATTCTCCTCATCGAGGAAATATTCGCTACGACCTTCCGTGACAAGCGGCGCACAAGCGACCCTATTCCTTATCTTAAAGCGATGCTTTGGGGGAGCGTTCAGGCCCATGTCGTAATGGCTATCCAAAAATCCAGTGTCCATTACAATGTTGCCGTCTTTGAGCTTGCATAGTTGTTCCGCGAAGGGACACGATGCGTTGCGATCTACAGTGTATGGAAGCTTGGGCTTGACGAAGTAGCGGCAATTCTCCGACATGGAGGCGTGGTCGTTCGAGTAGCACTGGAGCGCATAATTCTGGTAGGCGGCAATATGGTCCTGGAGGTATAGCTCGTAGGCCAGCGTGTCGCCCGTTGCATTGCTAGTGACCACTCCGCATCTAGAGCCCTTGAGGAGGACCTCACTTGACTCGTTCTGCGTCGAGACTTGCGAAGAGAACACACCTACAGAGTGGATTTGTAAGTATTTCCTCGACACCAATTCTCTTCGAATTTCCCTTACCTGCAAGTGTGATTGCTACAGATAGGACCAGGGCAAGTACAAATAATGGAACCAGGCGCAGCCACGGCCTCCGGGCGATATTCCTCCAACAATACGCTGTACAGAGGATAGTCAAGGCACCGTTGTGTGGTGACTCGGAGTTCCGCAGAATCGCCTGCCGCTGGTGGTAGAGAGCATCTTCTCGTTCCAGAGAAGATAGCTTGCGATGTATGAAGAAACATGCCAACCTCCACAGACTCTGACCCGTAGCACTCACATACAGAGCAAGAAACGCTATGAGAAACCCTCCCGTCGCTTTGTCCACTGTCAGTGTTGCTCCTTTGACCTGGCCATGGCTCCAGTTGATCCAGAACCCGGTGTAGACGTCGAACACAGTAAAATCTGCCTTCAGGACGGATTCAGCCATGCCTGGAGGGAGTCCTGTGGGGCTTGGGACCGAAGGAGCATCAAACTCCGCGAACGGGGATGCTCAGCCCTATATTAAGGCAATCCGATCCTTGTCGCTCGAGACTCCTTTTCAGTTCTAGTTTACCGCTGAAGGTTCTACTCCGCCGTCTGATTTGTCAGGTGGCGGCGGCATAATTGCTTTAAGGTTATCCAAGAGGTGCGTGCGGACGATCGCAACCGTTTGAGGTTGCGATCCTTGTATGGATCCTAATCAGCGAATCGCGGTCCATATCTCCCGAAGTCTTGACGCGGTTTATAGGTGGGGGCCGTTTAGGAAAAACATGAAACAACACCCAATTGGCCTGATAAGTCTCCGTCAAGAACGAATAATGCAGGAGCTGCGACAAAGTTTTGACGCTCAAGACTTTGGCGTTTTCTGCTCCTACTCGTACTGTGAGAGCTCCTTTGTATGCCCACGGCGTCCGCCTCCGAATTCAGCAGGAACAGTAGACCCAAAGACAATTGACGTGGCTTTTATGTTGTTCTGACGCCCTACACTCCGCCTGCGAGTAAATTTGCTCAATTGCAATAATGACAGAGCGAGTGGGAGCTGAGGTTTATACCAGCCCAGTAGGCCGTGGAGGGAGTATCCTCTGGAACTCCATCGAGTCAGCGAAAGGAAGACATCCGATAGGCTACTTTACCTCCGTCCCGCTGTCTGATTCGTTTCGTCTGGACTGTGGTACGATTTTATCTGCTCCAGCTCCACGTCTCCAGCTTTGGCCAAGTCTTGACTCGTCCTGCAGGTGGCATGGCGCAGGTAGGTGGCAGACTTCCAAGGTTTATTATCACAAGTTCATTTCGATAAGCATCTCGAGAGCATTAGAGCTGCGGGTGTATCGTAGACTGTTCCATGAGTCTTGACATGCGAAGACGACTGAATATGCTCTTGGAGAATCACGAGCAATGCAAGCCACAGTACCTAGGAACGTTCCAGAAAATCAGTTTTGGAAGCGCCCCTCTCACGTGATACCGCCATTCACCCCTCACGCCAGCTTACATAATCGCCCCATCTACACAGTACTCATTGCACAACTCTTCAAATCCCGCCCTATGACGAAGTCTGACATGCCGATCGAATCCTTGATCGACACACTTTGCATATACTTCATTTCCAGTAGATAGCTACGCTTTCTATCCCAAGCATATCCATTCCCAGCTCAATATCCCCTCTCTCTCTCCCAGCTACTATAAACGAAAGGAAATATGGGTATCATATGAAACAAGCGAATGCTCATCTGCAAGCGAGAGCAGCAAGACCCAAAACACATAGGAAAACGCAGGAATAACCCGCCAGAAACGCCAGAATGTGCATGTATGCTGTGGGACCCCGCCCACGCTCATAGCCATGGGCATGGGTATGCATCACTTAAACAGGTCCAAACGCCCCTTTCTGTTGTGTGTGTGTGTGTGTGTGTGTGCATGTGTTTCCAAGCACGGTGGTGAAGTTCAGATCAACAATCCCACTCCCAACGCGACGGCGCTGAGCCCGTCCTCCCTCGCACGCTCCTCACTCGTCCTCCCTTTCCTCGACGCCGCTTTCGCCCTGCCGGCAAGCGTAGGCGACGGCGGCTCAGACGACATGAGCGCTGATCGGATGTCGTCGGCATCGCTGCCAGAGGCATTCTGCTCGGACGACGACGTAGCCGACAAGTCGTATCCGAAGGTCATCGAGTCGTCTGTGACGCGGCGGGCGGGCACCGATGGGGGTTCTACGAGGATGGGCGCAGATGGGAACTTCGGTGCGGCCCCTTCGGCGATGGTGGCGAGGGGTTTTTGCTTGGGGAAGTTGTGGACGTCGTAGCGCGGCGGGAGAGGGACGAGGTTGATCAGAGTGCGCTCGCGGGGGTTGATGCGCATGCGCTTGCCTCCGCTGAAGACGACGTCGCTGACCCTTGGGGAGTTCGCCAGTAGGACGGGGGCACAGCGCCTCCGATAGCGTAAGGCCTGTGCCGGTGTGTGGGAATGCGGAGGGGAGGATTTGGGGTCAGTAGATAGATCCGCAGTGGCACTCGAGGAGGGGCGCTCTTCGGATTCGCCGGTGTGGGAGGTCGTCCGACGGGGCGTGGGGAAGCGAGCATCTTCGGGGTCAAGATCGTCAGTCTCTGGATCAGCGCTTGCATGGGCTGCAACCGCTTGGCAGTTGGACCCTGAGCCTTCGTTTGCGGGTTCACCACTGGAAGCTGTGCCTGCGAGATGCGGATACAGTCGGCGGATGATGCGTTCCTGTTCTGCAATGATCATGCGCCCGCTCTCCAAGCTTAACAAATTGTCGAGATTTTCGAGCCGCCCTCCGTCGAGCATTCGCTGACGGCGCTGTCTCCGGGGTAAGCTTCGATACCGAGGCTCGCTGCGATCTTCCAGAGGTGGGCTGATGTCCACAGCCGCACACAGCTTCTCGACCCAGTCCAACATTTCTTCCTGCGATGGAGCGCAGAGCAGGAATTGCTCTGTTTCCAATCGCAAGCGGAGAACATGCTCCCGGACGGGTTCAAAGAGATGGGGGTCCGTCGCAAAGAGCTTCTGGCGGGCGGAGCCAGGTATCAGATGAGCAAATGGCGACTTCGGGACGGGTCTCGTCTTCTTGAAGTCGCCCGCGACACCGATTTCGCCATGCTGCAGGGAGAAGCTCTTGATGAGACGTCCTGCGCCAACTGCCTTTGTTTTGCTGAAGGGACCGGGGGATTTGGGTCGGTAGATGCTCAATTGTGTGCCCTGTAGAACCACAAACGTCTCTTGCCATTCGCGATTGCTCGCAACCTGGAAAGGCGAGGAGAGCTCCTGCTTCAATCCTAGCTCGCCACTGACTCCCACTGAGCAAGTGTATGCAGGAAGCGGGCAAAGCTCGCTTTCCGCTCGTGCCCTCTCATTGAGCTGTCTCAGTGTTCTTTCGCTGTTTGCGGCGGCATACGTGGGCGGCGGTACAGGAGGAGGCAGTTGTGCGTGTGTGTGAAAGGTGTTGTGGTACCCGTAGGTAGGCGGATTGCTCGAATTGCTCGACCTGGAGCTTCTCGACCTCGAACTCGGCATGGTGCGGTCGGGAGTTGTGGTTGCCTGAGCGTCCGAGTTATCAGACATGGCGGGCATTCGGAGGATGCATGCAGGAAGAAACGAGGTAACAGATGATGCCCGGGAGACTATGCGTTTGCCTCGAGTTTGGTCGACTTTTGTCCAAGACGGCGGTAGGTGCAATGGGCAGCGAGTCGGCAAGTTGGCACGACCAAAGTTGTGCTCGTGGTAATGGTAAATAAGAGGTGATGGTTGCTGGCGACCTCGGGAGACGAAAGCGGACTCGCGAGCAAGCTACCGTATTGAGTTCGGCGAGGACGCCGGCCGCTTCTATAGCACGAAACCGGAGGTTGGCGCAACGAGACGCTTTGTTCTCAGGTCCAGACGGCTCACAGAGCTTGAAGTTTGGTGGTGGCAGGATTTTAAAAGGGTCGAGAAGCTCACAGGCGACAGTGGCAGGCGAGAGCGAGCAGCAGTAGTCGTTTCTTTTTTGTAGGTGGTCCTGTAATAGGGCCGCGGTGAGAGGCAGGGGCGCTATGAGGTAAGCGCGCTCCTGGCGGTGAGTTGAAGCTCCAAGATCAAATTCTAGTGGACACCCTGATCACGGGAGGACGTTGCGCCAGAGACTTGTTGCTCCGTTGACTCGGGTGTGAATGTGAAAGTGGTTGAGTTGGGAAGGTCAATAGGTTGCCGATATTGAGAGCAACAGGAATAGCAAGCATAGATACAGCAGAACCCCCCCTTCGCCTACTGCCACTCTCGTGTTATTATCTATGCACGGATTGGATCCCGCATCTGCAGGCATAGTCATCTCCATAAGCTGCAACGGGTCAGGCCAGCTTGGAGAGGCCAGAAGAGGCCGAGCTGCAGCACCACCAGCACCACCACAGCAATTCCCCTCACCCCTCACACGAAGCTGTGCAAGGTTGCTGCAGCTTTGTGGCGGCCGGCGCAAAGACAAGACGACGGTCCAGAATCCGGTGCAAGGCGACTGGGCCGCCAAGTCTGTCTGCCCGCATCGCTTTCCAAGATTCCACTTCATCCACACGAGTGACACGAGTGACACGGTACACCGCGTCCGCTTCATGGTCACACAGGTGCCCCTCGTCCATAACCGTCCTGCAAGCCCCGATATTGCATGCCATCTGACGGCGGGACGCCCGATGCGTCTCTCCGCCTCCAGCAGCACCACTACTGACAGCTTTGGGAAGACATGTCACGCCAGGCACCATAGAAACCCGCCCTCACCATCTGTCTGTCCAGAAAACTGTGCCGCTGAGCTAAAACCCAGAGGATGCGCGTGCTGACCAGCTGATGATGCTGAAATGGCTTGCAATATTCCACGCATGGCTCACTCTGTCGTCCGCGTAATCCGCCAACACAAGAACTCCTCTCCAGTGAAATTTCGTACACCTCGCAGTGTCCCCTTCATTCCAGACACTGTTTCCGATTATTCGGAGACGTGAGGCAAGGAGCACCGCAACAACTCTGCACTATTTGCTGCTCTCTGTTGACCAGCTGCGGTTATCGCTTCGACCCCAGCTGCCCTCGTGCGCCCCATCCTGGCTGGCTGGGAGCTGGGTCGAACCATCGATGATCGATGATCATGTCGCTATTCGTCAAATTCTCCGTGCGCACGGGACCTCGATGGATATCTTTGAGTCTTGGAATACGGAGCAAACGAGACCGACAACGAACACTGCATACTTTTGACGATAACGACGATAAGAGACACTAATAGTTCCAGTTACTGGTCATGTTCGCACCGAGACGAAATGCCACAGGTACCTGTGTCCCAGGGCAAGGCGCGCTTGAATGTCTTTGGAGTCGTGTTCTGACGCCAGCGTTTGTGCTGTCGTGAGACTTCAGCGTCCGGTGAAATCAAACTCCTATGATTGGCTGTGTCGACATTCAACGTCCGATGCTTCAGGCTACTGTTGTGCATTCGGTGACGGCAGCTCCCTGATTAGTTTATTGTCGGTAGTACTTTTGGCTCAGCATCAGATACACGTCTGACCTCATCTCCGTGGAGTTCCGATGCCGATGAACTGTCGGGATCCGTCTCGCCGTGGACTGCGGGACCTGCACGCAACCTATGCTAACATTGCTCCCAGAACGGAAACCTGACAGGATTACTTTAGGGCTGTTGCGCATCAGCATCAGCAAATGAATCGCGCTGAGAAACCGGGTCTCACAGCCGAGTCAGCATTCTTCAAGGCACATATGCTAGCCGTTGCCGAGCAAGCCCATTCGGTTTCCGCACTATTGTTACACACCGGAAAACGGCTCGAACTGGCGAGCCTGACTGAACAACTTCGAAACCTGATAAACCACTACTTTCTTCGGCGAGAACATGGACGTAGTTCCAGCTATGATAGGCGACTTTGGGCTCTGAGGACCTATGAAATCAATCGACCTGTGTAACCCGACTGCAACCAAACTACCGGACCAACAAACCCAATGGAACCTTCGAATTGCAATCAGGATGTGGTCTCCGGGATAAGTGGCTACCACCACTTCTCGCAGTACACTCTCTCAGGTCGGATACCAGGAGTTCCCCTCAGCTGCTCAACTGTACTGTCCGTCATATTCGGCGGCCCACAGACATAATAAACCGACGTTGCTCGGCCTTCTTCCGGACCGATAGCTTCCTGTAAGCTCTGCATACTGATCCGGGTCTGGTGAACAGACGTAGCTGGAAGGTTGAAAGAAGCACCACCGCTCTGAGGGTCCGAAATCATCAGCTGTCTGGCTAACTCAGTAGCTTGCGGAAGTTTAGATCCATCCCAGGTACCGGTGATGTGCAGATCCAAGGAACACGACGATCCTCGATTGGAAAATAGGCGCACGATTCGATCCAGGAAGAGTATTTGATGCTGTTCCGAATGCGACGAAGGCATCTTTGTAGAGTACGACAGATGTATGTGAGCCTTGCTGGATGTATCTTCGCATATATGGGTGATCATGGACATGAGTGGGCTATTCGAGGACCGTCAACCTCTATCTCAAAGACTAATGATTCACTGAACTTACTTGATCCCCACTCCACCGGCAACAAAGACGGCTCTCGTCACACTCTCCTCATCCATCCCTGGCGGCGGCCACACAAAACTCCCACCCACGCGAACATTCAAGACGGTACCTAGAATATCCTGATGGGCCCTCCACAGCCATGCCGCCACGGGGTTCTCAGGGCTCTTCTGAATGGCCAACTCCACAAACGGAACAGACTCCTCTGTCCCGGAGGTTGAAGCACCGTACCGCGGAGAAGAGGTGACTGTGAATCCACCGGCCTTTGAGATATTTGGCATGTAGACGTCGAGCCATTGGCCAGGAAGGAACTTACCGGATACGTTAATAGTAGGCGGTGGTGGGCGAAACAAGGAGGAATATAAATACCTTGATTCCCCTTGCATTGACTGCACTGAGCTTGAACAGTCTTATTCGTTCGTTCACTGGAGTTATATCACGGATGGTAACAGGGTGCAAGCCTTTATCTCGCGGTTCTGCAGCTGTGCGCTCCTCGTGGCTGAGAGATGCTTTCGCCGAGACATGCTTCATTTTGATAGATGGCACGGTTGCGGTGAAACGACGAGACCACACGGAGTACCCAAGATGATGTGTTTTAGGTGCAACAATTCGCATAGTATCTCCTCGCCGGAAGCATTTCAAACGAAAATACTGCGAGTATTGTTATGGATGGGAGCGTTGGCCTGTGAAGGTTCCGACCTGACATATGCATGGTCAAGGCGGCGCTAAACCACATTTGAACAAGCCTCGGTCCCCCACGTGCTGATGTCCCTTCAACATCAGCATCAGTTCAGCTCTCCTCTCCGAAGTGAAGAATAAGACAGGACTCTATTTTCAACACTCTTTTTGTTGGCTAACTTTTCTCCCTTCATACCTACTGGACTTTATATGCACATCGCATAACCCAACAGCTCAACATGTCCACTGAAGAAGGCTGGCACACCGTCGAAGACGGCCAGAAGCTGTACACAAAGACGTGGAAGGTATGTCTATCAGATTCCGCTCTCCTGAAGATATCCCCTGCTAAGAGAGTACCAGGCCAACGGCCCCGCTAAAGCCCGAGTCGTCTTCATCCATGGATTCAGCGACCACTGTAATTCGCTTAATGCTGCTGAACCAAAACCCCCTTGACACGTGATAGGCAACACTTACATCAAGTTCTTCGACGCCCTCGCTTCGCATGGCATTGAGATCTACACGTTTGATCAAAGGTATTGTCCTTCTATTTTCAGCCTTATATTCGGTTTCATATTTCTATCTGCTGAGCCCTCTTCATTCGCTAACACCACACCAGAGGATGGGGTCGCTCCGTCACAAAGCCCTCAGAACGCGGACTAACAGGCCCCACAACCCGGGTCCTGGACGACATAACCTCCTTCATGAAGACTGTCATTCCCTCACCCATCCCTCTCTTCCTAGTGGGCCACTCCATGGGCGGCGGCGAAGTCCTATACTACGCCGCCCGCGGCCCTTCGGAAATCCGTAAACACATTCGAGGATACATGTTAATCTCCCCCTTTGTCGATTTCAGCCCTGCGTCAAAACCTTCGATCATCACCGTCGTGCTGGGACGAATGGTGGGCAAGTTGTTCCCAAAGAGACAGATGAAGAGTCATTTGGATGTGAAGCTCGTATCGAGAGATCCAGAGGTGTGCAAGGCGTTTGAGACGGACGAGCTGTGTCACAACATGGGCACCCTTGAGGGGCTTGCTGGGATGCTGGACCGAACTATGGAACTCGCAAGCGGGAAGATTAAGATTCCAGATGATGCGGGCGAGGGAGGCGTGACGAGGATATGGATTGCGCATGGAGATGAGGACGGCATCACAGATTACTATGCTTCCAAGAGGTTTGCGGAAACATGTGTTACGGCCAAGGATAAGGACTTCAAGTCGTATGAGGGGCATTTCCATCGTTGTAAGTATATGATGATCTGTTTGTTTGCGCTAAGAGTACTAATTCGAACAGTGCATGATGAACCGGAGCCATATGGACCGGCGTTTCTGAAGGATATGGTGGACTGGATTCTTGCTCGCTCCGTGGATCCGGTACAATCAGATGTCCAGCGACCGAGGTTGTAGGTGGGGAGCTGAAGGGCAGTGTAGGAGTGTCATGTGTGAATGTCTAATGATTTGGAATCCCCATAGCGACTGTCCTTCTCCGCGCATCTTGGGAAGCTAGTAGACGTACCTTCATATTACGTACATTTGTTTGTTACCAAAATAGCGTAGATGGTAATGAGTTATAAATGTACGGGTATTGTAGAAATGTACTTCCTAATGTCAACCATGAACATTTCAAGAACTCCAAATCCATTCCTGTAGGGAAGCACCTGTTGAATAGTTGAGATAGTCAACAACATTGACTGCCCGTCAGCATGCGGACACTGGCATGACGTGATTGGCGCACCAGGGCTGGTAGTTAAAATAATTCTGGACGAGAATCAGCGCCCAAAAGACCATCTCGCATCACCCTCAACTTAGAAAACCAGACACAAATCGCGCCGAGGTTTCCCTCTCTCGAGCCATTCCTCAAAACCCACTCAAATCGCCAATAGAAAAGAAACCCCCTTGGAAAAGCTGGCTCCATTCACACCCAACCAGCAGCAGCGAGCACCCTGCTGACCCCAATTCGCTCATCTATGTTACTGCGCAACACAAATGGCCTGCTGTTTAGCCAGTGCCGTGGACGCGTGCGTTGCTGCGACGGGCCACGTTCACCACTTTACATCCAGATTGCGGCGACAGCAGCGACAAACGGCGGTGCAGGCACAGGCCCAGGCACAGGCACAGGCTCCCCCGCAGCGGTGACATCTCTCCAGCGGCGCGTGTTGCGCACTTCCTCGACCGCTTCTGCGGCGTCATCGACCCGACGACGACCTACCACCGTCAATTGGTCGTTTTCGACGGCGGTGCTGCATCGCGGACGACACCTCCCCCCTCCTCCATCTCCTCTTCCTCCTCCCATCATGACATCGACGCAGCAGCAGCAACAACAGCGCCGCGGCCACGCCGGCCACGGACACCACCACCACGCGCACGATAACACGTATCTGATCTCGTCGAACAAGAAGGATGCGGGCGTCCGGATCACGCGCATTGGGCTTTATGTCAATCTCGGCATGGCGCTGTCCAAGGGTCTCGGGGGCTACGTTTTCAACAGTCAAGGCGAGTAAACCCAGAAGTACCCCGGCGTAATAGTAGCTGTTGTCCCTGTGATGGGAATATGTTTTGCGTCTTTTTTTTTCGATGATAAACGCTAACCACCGGCCCTCACCAGCTCTGGTCGCCGACGCCATACACGCCCTCACCGACCTGGTCAGCGACGTCATGACGCTAGCCACAGTATCGTGGTCTCTCAAACCCCCGTCGGCGCGATTCCCCAGCGGCTACGGAAAAGTGGAAAGCCTAGGATCGCTGGGCGTGAGCGGGATCCTACTAGGAGGCGGGCTCATGATGGGCTGGGCGGCCATCATCGCTCTGTGCCAGCAATTCCTGCCCGAGTTCGCGGAGTGGGCGGCACATTGGGGGCTTCTCCCTCACAGCCACGGACACCACCACGGGGTCGGCGAGCTGGGGCCGAGTATACACGCTGCGTGGTTGGCAGCGGGGTCCATTTTGATCAAGGAGTGGCTGTATCGAGCGAGTACGTTGCTCCACACATATGCTTCTGCATCACATCATGCTAACAGCCTACTTAGCCCTCAAAGTCGCCAAAGACCGCAAATCCTCCGTCCTCGCCTCCAACGCCTACCACCACCGCGTCGACTCCCTGACCGCCTTCGTCGCCCTCGTCATGATCGCCGGCTCGAACCTGCTCCGCAACGCGCAGTGGCTCGACCCCGTCGGCGGCCTCATCATCTCCATGATGGTCGTCCAGGCCGGCTGGGCCAACACAAAAATGGCCCTCTTCGAACTCGCCGACGTCGGCATCGACAAGGAAATGAGGGATAATGTCCGAAGAGCCACGCTCAGGGCGCTGGCGGATGTTAATATCAACTCCGGCTCGGAGGCGCAACACGTCGAGATACGAGCGGTGCAGGGCATCAAGTCCGGCCAGAATTACCTGATTGATCTCGAGCTGGCGGCTCCTGGGCAGTGGTCTATTGAGCAGACGCGAGGCGTCGAGGAGCTTGTGAGGGAGAGGTTGGGAGCTAAGGTGCGGGGCGTGAAGCGCGTGCGGGTGCGGTTCGTGTCAAAGGATTCGGCTGAGCATGATTATCTGGATGAGTTTATTGCTGGAGATGATAGCGCGAGGTCGACTCCTGAGGTAGAGCGTGAGCGTGAGCATGAGCATGAGCATGAGCATGAGCATAGCCATGCACACGAAGAAGAGACCAAAGAGAGCGTACGCAAGAGACGATAGGGCGACTGTACAATAAATACATTGTGTGCATGTATATAGGGCAAGGCGGGATTCGGCGTTTTGGGGGTTGGAATTGCAGATTCAGACTCCCGGGTCATGTTGGCTACCATTGCAAATGACGGTAGAACCAGCTCTTCTATATCACCCTCTTTCGAAGACGGCCGCCTACGCGTAGAGTTCCTGCTCATAAATACCAGCTCAATGAGCAGCAATTAGCGTACTACATTCGTCCATGCGAGCAAAAGTGACTGTTGATGACATTCCTCAACTACGCACGTACGGATACGCGTCAAGCCTCATTTCCTTATTTATATTTATCAGGGTATCACTCATCGATCTGGCCTATGTACTCATCATCGTCATCGTCGTCATACATATGGGGGTATTCACAAATATCATAATCTTCCTCCCAGGTCCCCAAACCCCTTCTTCAGTGTATGCAAAGCATTCATTGATCCGGACCTCTCAATCGGGACTCCGTTCAGAAGCCTCACTCGTACTACTCCGTGCCTCCGCCTCACCCTGTTGTGACACTAACGTTTCCGCCTTCCCCCTCACCTCATCGATCTGCATCCTCTCCACTTGCGTCTCCTTCCCCTCTTCCCCACCACCACCACCACTCTTCTCCCTCTCCAGCGCCTCAATCCTGCTCTTCAGCTCCTGGATATACTTCACCGCCATCTCCACCTTCTCCGCCTTCGAGCTCGCACTGTTCCCCGCCGTCGCGCTTCCCCCTTCCTCTCCGTCCCCACTGCCGCTCCCGTTACCCTCGCTCTTGATCCCATTCTTTCCATTCGCAGCAGCATCTCTAGCCAAAATCTTCGGCGAACCGGGCAGTAAGGCGTCCAGCTGCGCCAGCGCAACATTCAGCCTGTTCCTGCGATGCTGTTCGGCTACTTTGTGGCTCTGCTTCTTCTGCGTCAGGTTCGCGGAGAGCGAGGTCGGGTAGTTGAGACCCGGGACGTTGGTGCCGTCGATGATGTTTTGGTAGTTGGAGCGCGTGGCGAGGAGGCGGGCGTGGTCGTCGGGGGAAGGGTTGGCTGTTATGCTGTTAGTTATCGTATAAAACAAAAAACGCAATTTCAAAGACGGAGTATACGTAGAGGACATGTTCTAAGAGACTTACCGCCCTGCTGCGCAATCAGCGGTTTGATATTGGGGGATATCTTGGGCCTTATAGCGGGACTCGGGGCCGTGGAGACGCTTCCCCGCTTCTTGGTGTTGCGAGCCATCCTTGATTCCGGCCTCTTCATTCCAGCGGTAAATGCAGGGCTGGTCGGCGAATTTACAGCACTGAGCATGGGACTCGGCCTCCCAGAGACCCCTCCGACGCCTGCGGGGGTGTTTACTGCCAGCTTCGGTGGCTTCTGTCCTTCCACGCCTCCACTGTTATCCAAGATGGCCGTATCGGAGCGAGGCAATGGCGTCTTTGCCAATGATGCTTCCGGCAGGCTGAGATCCTCCAACATTGGAAAGCCCGAGAAGCCAACAGACTGTTGAAACCCCGCAGCTGGTGTCGGAGGTGTCATACCGCCTTGAGAGAGGATGGCCGGTGAGTGGAAACCGTGACCGAAAGGATCCGGTGAATGCAAGACTGAACCCGGTCTAGGAGGCGGACCCATTGGGTGGGACGTGGACTCGGGAGAAGTAGAGACGGACTGCGAGTTCGCATTACCGCTAGAGGTTTGTGCAGTGCCCAGCATAGAGCCCAGTGTCTGGCCTTGGGAACTGGTGGGCGACTCGCTAGACCCCTTGGTCATTCCAGAGGCCGTGACTTTCCTCCGGCTGGATTTCTGGACCGAAGACTTGCCCAGCAAAGAAGGTCCGTTGGCGCTCCCCGGTGCACCCCTTTTGTTGCCCCTCAGATTACTCCTCCTGCCTTGCTCTGGCGGTGCCATGACCGAGTCGGCATTCAGAGTCACATTGGCGACTGTAGGAGATGCCTCGGCGGAGCTGCCGGAGCCATTGCCCTGGCCGGACTGCATCTGGATATGCGGGTGATTTTGCGCATTGAGAGCCGGCGATACCAGAGGGCTGAAGTAGGCCCCAGGGGCCACACCGAAGTCAGGTCCGTTGTGCATGACGTCGTTGGGGGTGACGGCGGGGGTACCAAGAGGTGTGAAGGACTACGACTGCGTTAGCATTGCAAAGTTGTAGAGACGGACGGAGATTGACATACACCATCGTCGTTGTGCGGGTAGAAGCCCTGTTCGGCAATCTGAACGCGCTTTTGCTGCAGGTACTGGGCGGCATTGGGGTGCATCTCGGCGCTATTGGGGGTAGGCGGGATGGCTGGATGCATCGCGTAGGTTGCCATGGGGTTGTCGTACTGTTGCATTGTATTGCCGAACATGTCTGTGGGCTGTGTCATGGCTCCATTCGCTTGATGTGGATGCTGCTGTTGCAGTTGATAGTGGTCTTGCTGGCCAGAGTGGGCGCCATGGTGTTGGTCAGGCAGAACCTGGGGGCTGAAGAAGTGTTGAGTGTCGAAGGAATTTGCGAGGTCATCGTAGGTATTCTGAGCATTGTCCGGGCCCTGAGGATTGGAGAAGTTGTCGAGATCGAGATCGAGGTCGAGCAGGGAGTTGAAGTCTTGTTGGTCGGTGGGCTGGAACTGGTGGGCGTTGGTCCATGCGGAATCGCCGAATCCGTCCATTGCGGGCCCGTCAGGTATGGAAATGGGTGGGAGGCGGGAGGGGAGGCTCAGAAGGCGCGCGGATGGCGAAGGACGGTCGTCCTCGCTGCGCAGAGGAGGGCGAAAGGTGTCGTTCTTGTCGCGAAAAAAGGGCTCCGAAAGGTTCAGTTGTGGTTTGAAGGGTCGAGGTGAAGGGTCTGGTCTGGTGGGGAAAGAAGACCGATGTGCAGACCTTGCAGCAGCCGGCCCGCCGCAAAAAGGCACCGGGATGCTCAACTCAACCCCACGGATTTGATAAGACGAACCAATTCTGCCCACTGCTGCGCTTTGCCTGTGGGCTTGCAGCAGTCCCTTCTGCGGCGCTCGTGACGGTGCTAGAGTAGATCACCTGCTCTTCATAAAGCGCCAGGGTACGGAGTATCTACTTGGTAGAAGAACAAGACAATTTTTCTTTCCTCTACACACACATGCACCGCCTCAGCGAGAATCGCAACATGGCCTGGCTGTTTCAGACCTATGATGATGATTGATGCTAGAGAGGGTCCACCAACACGGACTTTCACCGGCTCACGGAGTATGCTAACTTCGATTCGAGAAGACACCCGAATAGTGGGGAAATAATAATACGACTCGGGTAGGAAAGCGTCCACCGAATCGCCATGGCAGAGTATCATTCTCTGTCCAGAAGAAGGTTCGAAACAACTGAACAAATGCCTCCTTTTCACCACAGAGAACATACAGAAACCTCCATCTAGATCTGCCACCCCCAGACGGATTGCAGCCACGCTCCCACTTTGCATCCCACCCTTTCACCCAATTGCAGCAATCTCCCCGCCTCAGAACTTGGACCCCCAATAATCGCCATGCAAACCCCGGCCCTCAGCGCCGCCCATCCAGCCCCAAGAACGAAGCTCAATTCGTTCGCGAAGCCTGTCCGCCATGAGTCCGTCGTCCTCCAAAAGGCGCCTGTGCGTCGTGTGGCTCATCTCGCGGTTTTCTCGGTCCCCGCGTTTACTTGCAGAATCTTCCCAAACTTCAACGACTTCGCTTGCAGTGCTGGACGTCTGCCCCTATATTTGCCTCGGTTGGAAGAGACACCTCAGCACCATCACAAAAATCCGACCAAATAATGTGGCATTAGAAAATGGTCTTGTATTCCTTCATAAACGGAGAAAATATGCCTGAAGAGGCAAAGAATGGTAGGCTTCAGAAACAGACACACAACACACTCATCTCCTGCTACAAATTCCCTTCCGCACGCCCGCCATACAAAATGCGGCAGCCGGCAACCCTCTTTTTCCTTAGTTTACACATGGCTGAAAGGAAAAAAATAAAAAGAAAAGAAAAATACATGGCTGGTCCATAAATATTCTCAACTTTCCCACCCCACCATGGGCATTATCCCCACCACCCACAACTGTGCCTGTCGCTGCTGCCGCCAAGAAGCGAAGGGAAAAGGTATCTGAAATTCTGCCGTGAAGAGGCTCCGCATGAACGCCGTGTGCTTGTTGACATGATGACCACCTACATCCCACTGTGCTCTCGATCTCACATTACAGCGCAGCAGCCGTTGCTCTGTTGAGGCGCATATGGGTCGTCGCGCTTATCAATCTGCATGCCTGGTCAGCAGCGTCACTTGCCAGCAATGGACTCCGGACTACGCACCGTTCCCCAGCGTGAGGGCACCATCCAGTCCTTGGGCTCTTTATCCGTGAATGCAATGAGGCTGCGAGGGCACATGTCAGCAGGGCTTCTTCGAGACGGCGAAATGTCCATTGGATAGGCATACTCTAACGCGGCTTCTGATACGGGTATCCTGCGGCGCTCCAAATCTTCCCGTAAGCGTTGGTTCAACTCAGTCAACCGGCGAAGCTTCAGCTCCGCCATGCTCTGCTTCTTGCTCTTGCCCGTCTCACCAGGGCGGAGCTCATACGCGGCGGGCATCGTGCGATGAGATGATTGGCGTTCGGAGGGCGTGTATGCGTCGAATTCAACCAAAGGTAAACGATGTCAGGTGTTGAGAGGGGAGAGCGAGGATGTGTGAAGGATGTCGGTTCCAAACAGGAGGCGCGCGACGAGTGGGTTCGTTGGTGCCAGCAGCGATGCTGGACAGGAGACAGGAGAGATGGCGGGAAAGGAACGGCGGTGGGCGAGCCCAGCAGGACCGAGCGGTTGTCAATTCAACGCGGAGAGCGAGACTGCGGCGGCCTCTATGGCACCAAAGTCTGCTGGCGATGAGCTCGATGATGAGGAGGGTGCGGTGCTCGAAGGGGAGGTTGGCGGCCGGGGGAAGGGGTTCGGGGTGCGAGAACGGCACTATCCTAGCCAACCCTGGCCAGCGGACAGATGCGGCTTAGCGTTGTCTTCCAGAAATGAGGTTTGCCTCCTCAGTGCTCACCGCCGAGTCGAGCAGGAGTCACGAGATTGGGGGTTGACCTGGAAGACGAAATAATAGAAAGTGAAGTAGAACTGAGTGTTGTGAATCCGTAGGCTCGCATCTTTGCAGGCAGTATTCAAAAGCGGGGGGATGGCGAACACGTTCGCCCAGCACTTGATCGCGGCGCCCCGTGATTCGCCCGCCCGCTGACTCAGCATCACCCACGATAGAGCCCTCTGCGATTTTCGTCACAACGGCAGGCGACCGCAACCAGATTCAACCCCCCGCCGCTGCGCTCCCCGCCAAAGCATCTCGAGCAGTCGAATCTCCCGATCCAGACTGCCCAGCATGGCGCCTCCGCCGCACAGCAAGCCTGAGAATACTCTGTTCGTCGCGTCCCTAACAGTGCCGCATGGGACTTTCCCTTGCTAACCCTCCTGCCCAGCAAGCGTGCCCAAGAACTCATCGGTGTCCAACAACCGCAGGCTGCCCTGCAAATCCTTCACGAACATGTCATCTCCAAGCGGACTCGCAACAGCCCCATCGCTTCCCTCGAGCCGGTGATGATCCTCTTTGTCGAACTTTGCGTCGACCTCCGCAAAGGAAAACTCGCCAAGGATGGCCTCTACCAATATAAGAACACCGCACAGAACACCAACGTCGGCACCATCGAGGTAGGCCAGACTCACATTGCAAGGACGGACAGGGCTGACCCCAATGTAGACCGTCTTCAAACGCTTCATCGAACTCGCGGAGCAGAAAGTTACCGAAGCTCAGGCCAAGGCCGACGAGGTGCAATCTACCCTGGAGACCACCACCGCCACTCAGAACATTGAAGACCTCGAGGCCTCCGAGACCCCCGAATCTATTCTCCTATCCACAGTCTCCGGCGAGCAGTCCCGTGACCGTACCGACCGCGCCATCGTTACCCCCTGGTTGAAGTTCCTGTGGGAGGCATACCGGACAGTTCTCGACATCTTCAAGAACAATGCTCGCCTGGAGACCATGTACCAGACGACGGCCCACCAGGCGTTCCAGTTCTGCTCCAAGTATGCGCGCAAGACCGAGTTTCGCCGTCTTTGCGAGCTTTTGCGGAACCATCTCCAGAATGCCGCCAAATTCTCCTCTCAGATGCACGCCATCAACCTGTCCGACCCGGACACTCTGCAGAGGCATTTGGATACCCGGTTTCAGCAGCTCAATGTCGCAGTCGAGCTCGAGCTCTGGCAGGAAGCGTTCAGGAGCGTTGAGGACATTCACACCCTCCTCAGCCTCAGCAAGCGTCCCGCCAAGAACATCATGATGGCAAACTACTTTGAGAAGCTCACCCGGATTTTCTTGGTCAGCGAAAACTACCTGTTCCATGCTGCGGCTTGGAGCAGGTACTACAATCTCCTTCGCCAATCCGCCGCCGCTGTCGCGTCCGGACTTAGCCCCAAGAAGGACAATCCGGCCGTCACCGAGGCCGATATGACCAAGGCTGCTTCTTTTGTCCTTCTCTCGGCTCTCTCCATTCCCGTGATCAGCACCTCTCGCTCCCGAGGCGCACTCGTCGACGTTGACGAAGCGAGGAAGAACAAGAACTCTCGCCTTACAAACCTGCTGGGCATGACTCAGGCTCCCACTCGGGCCATTCTGTTCAAGGACGCCCTTAGCAAAGGCCTGCTCAAACGTGCTCGTCCCGAGATCCGCGATCTCTACAACATCCTCGAAGTCGACTTCCACCCTCTTTCTATCTGCAAAAAGATTTCTCCCATCCTCTCTCAAATCGGCGCTGATGAGGAGCTCAAGAGATATGTTGGTCCGCTCCAACAGGTTATTCTCACCCGCCTTTTCCAGCAGCTGTCTCAGGTTTACGACTCGGTTGAGATCAAGTTCGTCCTTGATCTTGCCCAATTCCCCGATCCGTTCCAAGTCTCCAGCAGCACGATTGAAAAGTTCATCATGAATGGGTGCAAGAAGGGCGACCTGGCCATTAGAATTGACCATGCCACTGGTGTTCTTACCTTCGATTCCGACGTGTTTTCCTCTGCCAAGGCAATGCATCCTGGCTCCGGTGCCGGCTCTGCCGAAGTCGAGCTCCGATCTGTACAACGTCTCCAGAGCACTCCTGCCGAAATTGTCCGTTCTACACTCACACGCCTGGCCAAGTCATTGTTCGTTACGTGCCAGTACGTTGATCCTTCGTTCAATGAGGAGCGGAACAAGGCCCGGGAGGCCGCCCTCCATCGCGCTCAAGAAGGCGCCGAGAAGGAGCACCAGGAGGCTTTGGCCCGCCGCGACATCATTGCCCAAAGGAAGGAGGCAGCACTCCGAGCGCAGCAGGCGAAGGAGAGCGAGGAGCATAGCAAGAAGTTGCTTCGCGCTCAGCAACTGCGGGAGGAGGAGGCTAAGCGATTGGCCGAGGAGCAGCGCATCCGCACCCAACAGCGCATCCAGGCCGAACAACAACGAGTACAGCGTGAAGAAATCGAGAAGCAGCTCAAGGAGCTCAAGCAGGGCACCAAGGTGGATATTGAGATCCCCGAAGACATCACTGAGCTGGACTCGGCCCGTATCCGTGCCCTGAAGTTGGCTGCTCTGGAGAAGGAGAAGAACCTGCTCGGCGAGCAGTTGCGCGTCACTGGAAAGAGGATCGATCATCTGGAGCGCGCCTACCGCAAGGAAGAAATCAAGCATCTGAAGGAAGACTACGAGCGGCAGATGAAGGCGGACCTTGAGGCGTATGAGAAGGCCAAGGCCGAGGAGCTCAAGGAAGCGGAAGAGAAGCACAAGGAAGACGTTGCGCTCAAGCACCGCCTATCCAGGCTCGTGCCGACATATCAGAAGTTCGTGAGTGAAGTCAAGCAGCAGCGTAAGGCCGAGTTTGAGCGGCGCAGCAAGCAGGCTCAGAAGGAGCTCGAGGCCAAGAAGGCTGCACGTATCCGGGACATCAAGGCACAACGGGCAAAGGAAAGACGGGAGCGGGAAGAGGCCGAACGGCGACAGAGGGAACAAGAGGAGCGGGAGAGGGCCGAGAGGGAGGCCAGGGAGAAGGCAGAGGAAGAGAAGCGCGCACGTTTCGCTGAGGAGAAGGCGAGGCGCGAAGAAGAGAGAAGGTACGTCGACTGTCTTCTCACTAGAGAGGTGCAGGTTGTTAACGATCATTGTAGGAAGCTCGACGAGATTGCAGCCCGACAGCGCCAGCGCGAGGAGGAAGCCGAGGCCAGACGTGCGGCCATGAAGGCATCTGGCGGTTTTGCTGCGGAGCGAGCTGCACCCGCGCCCGCACTCGCTGCGGAGGGTGAACGGCCCAGACTCAACCTTGCCGGCGCGAAGCCGTCATGGCGTGAGCGTGAAGCGGCCAAGAAGGCTGCTGAAGCTCAAGGCACCGCAGCACCGGGCCCGGCGGCTGAGGCTCAGCCCGAGCCTCCCAAGAGGACCGGCTATGTTCCTCCCGCTCTGCGCAATCGTGGTGCGGAGACCAGCCCGGCTCCCCCATCATCGGGATGGCGTGAACGTGAAGGGAGCGGTCGTGGTCTTGAGCGTCGCGAGTCACCCGCCAACGCTGGAGGCCGCTATGAGCCTCCTCGTCCGCGATTCACCGACGACAAGGAACGGATGTCTCCTGCTTCGACTGGTGCATTCGTTCCCCCAGCCCGCCGTGGCGGCCGCGAGAACGAGCGGGAATCCGCACCTCCTCCTCCCGCCCAGCCTTCTACCGACGGAAAGTACAGGCCCGGTGCTTTCGCTTCCAGGAGACGCGAGTAAACAGTATGTGGTTTTGGAAGGTGGCTTGATGCATAGACTGGGAGAATACCGTATGGGTCAGGATGCATTTCGTAGTAACGATTCGGCGATTCGACATGAAGCTGCACTAACGGTTACGAATGGGATCAGGAAAAGTGGCCGGGTGGGAGTTGGCCGGTGTGCTTCTTGCAGGTACGAAAGTGGATTGGACGCTCCGAAGAGTCCAGTGTGTATCTAGCGAATGACATTTCTGCAATTACAGCATGGAAAAGTTAATTCAGGATCCAATGCTGTCTTGAACGACTGAGGAATTGGACATACACACACGTGACATTATTTGAGACAAGTTGAGATGCCAAATGGATGGAATCTGCATGAAGAGCATGTGATGGGAAATTCCAATGCGCTTCGGAGACACATAGGCTCCTTCCTACTGGCCACGGAGACGCCCACGCTTCCTCGTCAACCTTTGCGATCATCTTCTACGGACTACCTCAGTTCATCACAGAGGGATTTTTACGCGCCCGCGCCATACCGAAACGCAAGCGGTCCCAAGCGCCGGATTGTCCATGACGGTTTGCCGTTTTTGCGATGCTCACTCCACTTGCGTTGCGGACACTGCTCGTTCAGAGGGAGCGGCAATATCAATATCGGCTTGTCGATGTGTCTATCTACCAGGATTGAAGGGATGACGGAGGAGACGCTTATGGGACAGCGTATGTGGCGTCTGACTATACGGTGCTTACGGAGCCTTGCAGAATTTCTACGGACAGCAGAGAAAGGTAGCGAGCTGGTGCGACTGGTGGATGAGGGGGATGACTGTATGGGAAAAACATGATGAGGACGGTACAGACTGTGGGTATGTTCTCTCACTACCCCTAACCCCCTCGGTCCAATTACCAGCCGCGCTGGATATTACCCCCTCGAATCGATTAACGTGCGTCCATGAGTGCGCGCAGGGGCAGCAATGCGGGCACATGCATTGTAGGGACGTGATTGGTCGCGCAGGACGCCCACTACTGGGTCAAATGTGATGGGAGCGGGCGTGGCGGCAGAGGGGGACTTGTGAGTGGAAAAGGCGGGATTCGCCAATTGGAACGCCCCCGGGCAGCAATGGTGAATTGTGTGTTCGACGTTGCGGCCAACCGCCGTGCAGAGTATGCATGTGGTGGGTGTGCAAAAGCAAGCTTTTGCTGCCGGGTTCCCTTTGGGTTTCCCGTCCGGCTGGGGTTGTGTGCGTGTGTGTGCAGCTGGTATTTGATGGGCTGGATGCCGCCCGCCTTGGGAGAGAAAGAGTGGTGAACGGCAGATTTGAGATGCGTCTTTTCGTTCGACTCGAAGCAGAGCTGGTTGGCTTTGCTGTCAAGAGATTTTGAGAGATTGTTTCCAAAAGTGCGTGGAAAGAGTTGGACCTATTACGATTGCGATAGAGGGGAGATTTTGTCGTCTGGGACACTTTGCGACGAGTTCGACTTATCCTTTACGGCTTTTCAGCGCTGAGAGAGCTGCCATCTGGACGAGGCTACCGGACGACTGCCATCGAAGCCTACTCGAATCCGGATCGATTATACTATCGAATCGCATCCACTCTAACTCTTCTCCTCCACATCGCATATTTCCGACCAGCATTCCCACCACCACGACCATTACCACCTCACCTCCCAGTCCCCGCCCAAGATGCCGTGGGGCTGCTTCATCCCGCGCAAATGGCGCTTCCACAACGTCCTCTGGGCCCTCATAATACTCGAGTTCCCCTTGACGGTAGCGAATTTGACACTGTTTGGCGTCGCGTCACCCAATCTGTACAGGACGATACTGTGGTCCGAGGGCGGGAAGATGGGATTTAATAGCGATCCCAAGACGGTGCTGTATGCGTATGCGAACTATCGACCCGTCAAGATCCCGGTGGTGTGGAGTAATTTGTAAGTAACATCTTCATTGCAGAAGATTGGAATATGGGAGAAAATATGAAGCAACCAAAGAGCTGGATCGCATCTATACCCAACCACCACCAAGCAGCCCCGGCTAACCCCCTTCCCAGCAACACGCAATACAACCTCGTCATCGGCGTCCTCTGCATGTTCTTCTACCTCGTCAAAAGCACCCTCTTCCTCATGCACATCTTCTACCCCATCGTCAGCCTCCCCCTGCACGCCGCCCTCCTCTCCCTCTGGGCCGTCTCCATTCGCATCCAGACCTCGCCCGACACCATCGACCCCAAGCGCATCAACAACGGCCCGCCGTGGTTCATCACCAAGAGCTGCAACATTGTGCAGGACAAGACGATCCGCGCCTACTGCATGCAGGCGAAGAGCGCCTTCGCCGTGAGCGTCATCATGCTGTACGTTTTCCCCTTTCCCACTTCAATCCAGAAACTATTCATTCGAAGTGACTAATCAATCGTTTCCAACAGCACCATCTACGCCCTCTACCTCCTCCTCACCCTCATCTCCCTCTACCCGACCCAATCCGCCCGTCTAGCACACCAATCCCGCCTCGCCGAGAAGCGCGCCGAAAAGGAGAAATACGCCGCCTTCGACGCCGCCGCCTCGTCCTCCCCCGAACACGGCATGTCGCCCGAGCAGCAGTGGCAGCACATGTGGGAGTTGCAGCAGTTGCCGCGCACGCCGGGCACGGCGGGGGGGTTGAAGAGCCCGACGACGCCGAGGACGAGGGCGTGGAGGGATTTGGGTGGCGAGGGCGTGATGCCTGCGATGCCGCCCCCGCCGCAGCCGCAGTCGCCGATGCCGAGGATGGAGAGGGTGGAGAGGACGGAGAAGATGGAGAATCCGTATCAGGGGGGTTTCTGGGCGCAGCAGCAGCAGCAGATGCAGCAAGGGCGGCACGAGGAGGAGGTGGTGGTGGAGCAGCAGTCGCCGTATCGGACGAATGCGGAGTATTATGGGGAGCAGGAGAAGGCGAGGGGGTTGGGTGTTTATTAAATAAGTGAAGAAAGGATTTGTGTGTGTGGTGGAGTTGGGATGGGTTGGGAAGGGATGGGATGGGCAAAGGAAGCACAAAGCGTGCTGCTCATGGCGTTGTTGGGTTTGGATATGATACCTCCCATTTCCCTTTATTCTTCCTGTCTTTTGCTGGGTCCTGATTCACGAATATCGACTCGTCGACTTGACGGACTGCTAGTTCTGGGGATGTATTCACGACCTTTGTATCAATGTCAGTCTCTGCAATGAGGATTCTGAACCCATTTCACTCTTGCTGCAATGACCTGTAACTGCCCTCCGACACCATGATCCCCCATCTACAGAGATATGAACGGTGTCCGCTGTCGTCGAATTCGAATATCCCTGCTCCTGACGTTCAACTCAGACTCCAGAGACAAGCACATCCCTACAATACTGCCTTTCCCTTCCTCGCGATCCTCAGTTAGGAAACCGTGACCTACCTGGATACCTCGTCAAATTCAGAGACCCATTCCCTGCGAGAAGAAGCAGCGGTCCACTCTCCCTCCCCTTCCCGTAATGCAAACGAAGAATGCCGCCACTTCCCTCGACCTCTCTAAGGCCGGAAACTTGACGCATCTCCACCACCTCAGACACAGCATCAATAGAATAGCATCAGTGCCTTGAGCAACGATTGATTGCGAAAACACAGCCATTGTTCCGAGCACAGCATCGATATTCCCGAATCAGCGAAGATGAGAGTCGAGGAGTTATTAGTAGTAGGCATAGCTGTGCTGGTTATGGGGTTTGGCACTGTGTAAGTGGTGTTTTAGTGTTTTGGTCTTTCGTCACAAGGCAGTGTCTGATATTTTGCAGTTCAGGGTCGCTGGTTAGCTTGGGGAGTACAACGAGTACTGTCAGGAGCTCAACCACGACGACGACGACGACACCTTCCGACCACACCACCCCCATCCATTCCCCACCTCTCGCATCCCCGCCCACCTGCACCCTCACCCTCCTCCGAGCCCCATCCTTCGAAACAGACTGCACGTTTTCTGCACACACGGTGACGAGTACGGCGTACACGGATTGCGGGGAGTGCATTTTGACGACGAGGACGTTGGGCTTGGGGATTGTACGTAATCACTCCGACCTTGAAATTATCAATTCAAAATGGGCATTTAGGGGTTGGCTTTCTCCCAACTGACGCGTCCGCAGCCCTGCCGTACTGTAACTACTGTGCCGGGCACGTTGACGAAGACGATGACGGCGTGTGCGGATGCTTGGGTGGCGCCTGTTTTGGTGGAGGGCGTGCCTGTCGTGGCGGGTACAGGTGGACGGGCGTAGCTACCTCCTGTCTTCATGTTGTCGGGTCGAGTCGGTCGGGAGGGTGGACAGCACCCTTTCTACTCGTCAATGGCACGGATACTTCTACGCCTTCTCATTCTACGGCCATTGCTGGCGCCAGTGAATTGATCGGGAGGCCTGGAGCGACTGTCCTCGAGGGTACGAGGACGGGTTCGAGGACGAACACGAAGACTAGGACTATGGAGAATTAGAGTACGTAGTAAAGCCATAGGTAGGTCAGGATGATATTCTTCTATGCTAATGCAGTGTAGGCACGATTGCGGTTCGTATGCAGGGAGAGGAGAATCTTCACGATTGAGGGCTTTTGGATTGGAGAATGTCAATGTGGTTAGGTTGGCTCCAAGGCCGCTGAATATCTGCTGAGCAGAAGGATTTCGTCGTGTTGGGAGATCAGGATTTTGCTGTTGCCCGTGTGATGAGGGTTGGGATGGAAAAGCGGTTATTTGATGTTGACGTCATGGTGTTTTGGATGGATGGTGTGTTGCCGCAGTGATATCTTGGAGGAGGAGTGCAGGCAATTAGGGGTAGGGTTATAGCATGAGAACAGCGTTGTGATGAGCTCTGTTTACGGTTTTTAGCGATTCGACTTGAAGTAAAGGCATGTTTACTTTGCTATTGTGTACAGATATGGTGGTTGGCTGAAGGGAGCATTAGCACTGTGTATTAATATGGCGCGTTCACCCCGCAACCAGGCTGGGGTATCTGGAACAGGGGTGCGGGGCTGCTTTGTTGCCCTCAGTGATGTCGCAGCCTGACATCTCGACACAGTACAAACACTCCTCTACCCGGTACTTACAACCAAAGCATCCAAGAAATTCCGAATCCTCAATTCCAGAAGTCCACCGTCTCCCTCTCTTCCTCCCTCCCTCACCATGGCCACCGAACCCGCGACCATCGACGAGACGCCCATCTCGCCCGTCCGCCAGGCGACGGAGCGCAGGAACAGCCTGGAGAAGCACCTCCAGCATCGACCGGACGTCCAGGACCTGAAGAATCGGCACATCCTGCTCGACACCAATACCGCGCCGTATGTCTCGTGTGCCCTCATTCCGCGATCCTTACATTTTCACCCACCAAGACCTTCCTTCCTACGCTTCTACGCTTGACCATGAAAAAACCCTGGCTAACGATCCCAACCCCAGAGCCCTCCAAGCTAAAGCCCTCGAGCTCGAGCGCCAACGCGCCGTCGACAATCTGAAGAAGGGCCTTGCGCACCGGCCGGACCGCGAGACGTTGGTTGAGCGTACGCCATATTTATCTATCCGACTTACATAAATACCAAGCATCAGATCGATGTGCTAATCAGACCTGTAACCTGTAGGCAACATCCTCCCGGACTCGACCGCCGCGCCGGCCCTGCAGGGCCACCAGAAGGAACTCGAGCGCCACATGCGCGCCGATAGCTTGGAGAAGAATCTGCAGAGCCGGCCGCCGCCTGAGGAGCTGGTGCGCAAGGGGATTCTGGACGAGGAGGAGAATCCGTTGAGGGAGGGTTGATGGGGATGATGAAATGGGGGATGGATGTGCAAGTGATTATGGGCTGGGTTGGGAGTAGGTATGGAGTTTTCTTCGGCGTGCGGATATGCTTTTGGGTTTGTTTTCAATGACATGATTGACATGAATTGAGGGTTTAGCGGCGAGGGAGTAGATGGGTAGGCAGGATTGGAATGGGAGTATACAGCAACGACGTCTTCTTGGGTTCTATTGCTGTTCATGATTGATTTCTTCCTGCTCGTTGCATGCATTCTCCCACTTTTTTCATGTCAGTCATTCTGCTCCTTTGCTCAATCCCATCGCCCCGAAATCTTATCCTGCACCCACTGGGGAAGAACAGGCCTCTTCTCCCACCCGGCCCTCCACCGTTCCTTCCAGCCCTCAACACTCGCCGGCAACGCATACACAGCCGTGGCAAACCACTTCGTCTCACCAGCCCTGATCTCCTTATGCACAGTCGGAACCACCGACCGCGCCTCGACAAGATTCGAATTCGCATCCGCCGCCAACACGCTCCCCTCCCTCTTCCCCAGATTCAGATTCAGCTCCGCGATGCCCACGGCCCCAGACCTCGACGCCACAAACGCGCTATCCCGATCGGCCATCCCGCCCTCGGAAATCGCCTCGTCCAGCGCTTCCAGGTTACGCCCGTCGGCCTCCTTGCACCCGTAGACGGCGAAGGCGCCCTCGGCCGTCTGCAGGTCCCTGCCCGTCCGCACGCGGTGGATCCTCAGATGCCAATTCGGCGTGTCCTCGGCGGGGGGGATGAGGTACGTCAGGACGTCGACGTCGGGCCAGGGCTTCATACGGGATACGAGGACGGGGACGCCGCCATCGCGACACTCAATCTCCGAGTCGCCGTCGAGCGCGCGGCGCATCTTCCACGTCTCGCCGGCGTCGTCGGAGAGCGCGAGGGCCGACTCGGGAACGAACTGCTCGAGCGTGTAGGACCCCGTGGACACGGAGTAGGCGAAGGCGGAGCTGTAGGCGAATTTGCCGTACTTTGCTTGCGTGGCTTTCAAGGGGTAGTGGCAGGATTGGCCGCTCGAGAGGAGGAAGGTGTGGCCGCCGCTTTGGATCATGATGTGTCGGGGATGGGGCAGTGGTTTGATGATGCGCTGGCCGGCGTAGGGGTGAGGTTCCTCTGGCGCGCTCCAGAAGGGGTGGGTCTCGGGCACGGCGAGGGGAGCGAATGCCAACATGCACCAGTAGGGCGAGCCGGGGGAGTTGTAGTTCTCGGCCAGGTAGTAGTTTGGGTACGAGTAGCCGATGGAGAGCATGCCGTTGGGCTGGAAGATGTCCCTCTGCGTCGTCCACCACCGCAGGTTGCGCAGCCAGATGCCGCGGACGGCGCCCCAGGTCAGCGGAGCGGGCAGCTCGACGTCGGCGAAGGCCAGGGAGCCCCAGAAAGCGACCATGGCCCAGCGGTACGTCAGCGAGCGGCCGAAGGTGATGGCGCGGCCTTGGGGGTCGAAGTAGTGCACAAAGTCCTGGGCGTATTTGCGCGCTCGCTCTTTGTATTCTTCGGCCTGCTCCGGGTCCGTGTCGGCGGCCAGCTTCGCGTACAGCAGCTGCAGGTACTGGATGGCGAAGGAGCCCGAGTAGTAGTCCATCTGGCGGTAGCCCTCGGGCCCGTCGTTGGACCAGCCGTCGCCGCGGTAGAAGGTGTTGAGTTGGTGGATGTCGGCCTCGAGGCGTTCCTTGGACCACCTTGCGCCGTTCCTCGCGAGGCCCAGGTTGGCGAAGACGCGGAACCAGAGCCTGGGGAAAACACATTCTCAATGAATGTACAGATTTGAGATTCATGATGAAGAAGGAGAAAGAAGAAGAGGAGAAGAGAAGAAGAAGAGGGAAAAGACCATACCAATTCGTATTCGGCATATCCTTATCATTCATGCTCCCCAACCAGCGCTCCACACTCCCCCTCTGCCTCTCGCTCAGCGGATCCCAAAACTCCTTATGGGCAATCGCCAGCGTATACCCAATCGGACACGCCTCGACCATGCGCTGGTCCTGATCCTCCATGTAACCCCAGAACTCGTCGCTCTCGGGATCCGTCCCCGCGATGAGGCCCTGCACGTAGCGGTCGGTGCCGGCGTACTGGCTGCCGCCCGCGAGGAGGGGCGCGAGGCCCCATAGCGGGCGCGCGTAGCCTTCGATCTGGGCGGCTGTCTCGTCGAAGCGGGTGCCGGAGGTGCCGACCTTGGTGAGGGCGTGGAGGGGCGAGGAGCCTGAGGCGAGGGGGTCGAGGAGGGAGGTTACGGCGGCGACGACGTCGGAGCGGGTAAGGAGGGGGTTGGAGGAGAAGGGGTGAGGAGGGGAGGATCGGTTGGCGGTTGCGGCTGCGGCGGTCATGATCGATCGCTTCTGTGAGGTCTTGTCTGCTGAGGAGGTCTGATATCGCAGCTCGGAAGGTGAGAGTATCTGCGTGAGATGGCTTCTCCCAGTCGAGGATATTGCAGTCGTTCCCGCTGAGATGGAGGCTACCTCCTCTCACTCTCCTCCACCATAGTATGCATCGTCTGCACTATAGCCTCTGCTATATCCGCAAGCTCCACAAACCCACCTGCATACCTATCCCCATCAGGTTACCCACCTCATTATCGCACATCATTCCTCTGGCGTCTGGCCTGCCATCATGACCGGAGCAGTGGAAGCAGTGGAACTTGTTGTAATTCACGGATAAACTGCAAATCACCCGAGGCCATCTAGTACTGGACTAGCCTTGCCATGTGGTTTCTCCACACCCACACGCTCTCGCACACGTGCACGCCGCGACTTCACAGACACCATAACACAGTACATCCTTGCCATACTGTGATAGGTATCTCGCAAGGGGCATGGTCGTCGTCGCTCGCTCGCCCCGCAACCCGCTACCCCAACTTTTCCATCAGCGTCCCACAAAAACCAACGGCCCGGCCACCTCCACAGTTGATCTTCTCTCCATGGCCAAAGTTCCAACTGGATGGAGGAATTCTGGGGATCTCGGCGGCGCAGACCAGGGGAGGTCCGGGAGTAGTATTTTTCCACGAATGAAGTCGCAGGATAAGCGGATGCGAGGGTTCATAGCGGTATTCTGGAAGAAGAGGGCTAGGCAGGGTGAAAATGGGGGAAACGCGGTGATTCGACGGAAGAAACGTGTTTCTCGACATGGGAGGGGCTTGGATAGCTTGGATAGCGTCGCCCCGGATTCGGGGTTTTGCTAGGGTTTTGGGGTGATGGGAGGGGGACGAGCTTGGACCGGGAGAGGGATGGGCGTGTGCGTTTATCTATATAGAGAAGAGATGGATGTCCCTGGAGGAAGGGTCGCGGTTTGGTTTGCTGGTTGAGCTGTGGACATCGACTGTGCATTATTTGGGTGGCGATTGGAAAAGAGATAGGTAAGGTGTTCGTCAATTCCTTTGGAGATTTCGTTTTTGCAGGGGAAGGGTGGAGCGATTCGTTATCTATATTGGAGTGGATCTGGAAGGACATCTCACGCACTGCATCAATTCGGCTTGGAACCACCTTCAGACTGACCACCTCTATGTAGCTTCTCTGAGAACAAACACCGACCGCCTCAGTCCTCCTCAAGCTCGACATCACCCAGCAACAAGCCATGGCGGACCCACGGCCATCCGGGAAGATCAACATTGGCGCCAGACTCGTCTACAAGATTGTCAAAAACGAGAACGCAAGGAAAGATCCCCCCGAGATCTATGGCTGGCGGACCTACGCGCTCGCATGCTCGGCATGCTTCGGTGGTATGCTGTTCGGCTTCGATATCGGAACCATCGGTGGAGTTCTGACCTTGCCTGCCTTCGAGCGGTACGTACTTCACTGAAAACAAACAAGATGGCGCCGGAATTGACCTTGTCCGTGGCAGGAAATATGGACTGTCGGGCTTGTCCAAAGCGCAAAAGTATGATCTCTCTGCCAATATCGCTTCGACCTTGCAGGCCGGATGCTTCCTCGGATGCTTTATTGCTTCCTGGGTTGCGGATCGCTGGGGCCGCAAGACGAGTTTGATTTTCAATGGTTTGGTCACCATCGTTGGATGTATCATTCAGTCGGTGAGCTTTGGAAGCATTGCTTCCATGTATGTGGGTCGGTACGTACTCCGTCCATCCATCCTTCCTCATCACCACCACCTGTTCATGGACTGACACACCACCAGCTTCGTGGCCGGCGTCGGCGTCGGCGGCGCCTCCATGGTCGTTCCCCTCTACATCTCCGAAAACTCGCCCCGCGCCATCCGCGGCGGGTTGACAGGAATCTATCAGCTCTTCATCGCCACCGGAGTCATGCTCGCCTTCTGGGTCAACTACGGCTCGTCGCTGCACATCAAAGGCGACGCCGTGTACATTGTGCCCCTGGCCATGCAGGCCCTGCCCGCCATCCTCCTCGTCGGCTGCATGCTCCTCAACAACGAATCCCCCCGTTTCCTCGCCAAGGTCGACCGCTGGGAGGACGCGACCAAGGCACTCTGCCGTGTGCGCCAACTGCCCGCAACGCACGAGTACGTGCAGGGCGAACTGCGCGACATCTCCGAGCAGCTCGAGCACGAGCGCCTGCTCATCGGCGGCTCGACGACAAAGGACCTCCTCAAGGAAATGTTCACCATCCCCGGCAACCGCAAGCGCGTGCTCATCTCCATTGGACTCATGATCTGCCAGCAGATGACGGGCACCAACGCCATCAACTACTATGCGCCGCAGATCTTCGAGGCCCTGGGCATCAAGGGGAATACGAACAAGCTGTTCGCGACGGGCATCTACGGCGTCGTCAAGATGGTTACGTGCGCGGCCTTCCTCATCTTCGCCGCCGATTCCCTCGGTCGGCGCCGCTCGCTGCTGTGGACGTCCATCGCCCAGGGCTCCGCCATGCTGTACATTGGCCTCTACGTGCGCATCTTGCCGCCGAACCCCAACGTGCCTCTCCCGGGGGCCGGGTACGTGGCGCTCATCTGCATCTTCCTCTTTGCGGGCTTCTTCCAGTGGGGGTGGGGTCCCGTGTGCTGGATCTACGTGTCGGAGATCCCGACGGCGCGGCTGAGGAGTCTGAACGTGGCGATTGCGGCGGCGACGCAGTGGTTGTTCAACTTTGTGGTGGCGAGGGCGACGCCGAATATGCTGGCGAATGTGGGCGCGTATGGCTATGGGTATGCAATCCTCTATTTCCCGTCACTCGTCCCTTCTAATCAGTCATGTTTCTCCTCTTTCTGATACAACGATTGCTGACGACGGTACTGCAGGTGTTTCATCATCTACGCCTGCTTCTGCTTCTCCATGTTCTTCTTCGTCTGGTTCCTCATCCCCGAGACCAAGGGCCTGTCGCTCGAGCGCATGGACGACCTGTTCGGCGTGACGGAGCTGGTGAAGCACGTCGAGGAGGATCGCGAGGCGCACGCCCAGACGAGCACGGAGATTGGCATGGATGGGAAGGGTGCGACGACGAGGACGGTGGAGAATGTCGAGGAGAAGAAATAGATGTGGGGATGGTGGGCGACAGGGTGAGTGGAGAGGGATGGGGTAGAGGTTTATGTTGTTAAGATTTATGAGGCATTGATGATTGGGAATGGTATATCCGTGAAGTTATTGAAGCAAATCACCATTGTTCATCTGATATTCGTCCCGTTATGGTTTAGGCTTTACTCCAGCCACACCGCTTCTCATTGGCTATGAGATTGTGGGGTAAATATCAATTCCACTCTGTGGCGGTGCTTGAGCTCTTCACTCATCCACAGCTCAAGCCGCCGTCATGCTATCCAACACAACCAGACGAAACAGACCACAGTACTTGGTATTATGAGTAACCGCATCCTCAGAATGGCCACCAGTCCTGTCATGTGGCCATGACTTTCAAGTTTCGCATGGAAGCTGTGCCCGACGGCCAGCCAATGGAGAGCTGCACGCGGTGAGGCAGTGACGTCAGAGCCTTCTTCCCCCGCTCCTGCCTAGGGAACGTATGAGGAAACCATTTCATTGCTTCACTTCTTCTCTTCTCTTCTTCTCCACTTTTTCTTTCCTCACGACACTTCGTCCTCGTCGTATATTCTTCACCTCCGCTACCACCTCCACCATCCAAACCCTCGAGAGAGACAGAGAATCGTCACCTGAGGAACACTGACATCACCGCCATACAACATGATTGTCGACGCCGCAGAGATGCTGCTCAAGAGTTCGGCGACGCAGGTGCTGCCGACGCATTCGCCCACGCACGTTGCGCCTGTCCCGTCCGTGGTGCCGGATGTCCATGAGCAGCTTATAGGAGCTAGTGGCGAGAGGACGCTGTGGGTTCTGTTTGCGCTGATGACCATTGCGTCGGCCGTGTTTGCGGGGTGGTCGTTGAGGTTCGCTGTGGTGAGTGCCTGCCTCCCTTCCAGTTGAAGCCGCTTGCTATTGCTTCTTGCAATCACTGCTTCTCCAAAACCATATGGCTGTAGAAAACATGTACTAACAACGATCCCAGTCCGCACGCATCTACCACGTCCTCGCTACCCTCACCACCCTCATCTCCGCCATAGCCTACTTCTTCATGGCCACGGGCCAAGGCTCTGCGATCAAACACATCACCATCCGCCACTCCAACGACCATGTCCCAGACACCTTCACGCACATTGACCGCCAGATCTTCTGGCCGCGTTATATCCAGTGGACACTCGCTCTCCCCCTCATCCTCCTCAATCTCGGCATCCTGGCCGGCATCAGCGGCGCTCACATCCTCATGGCTGGGACCGCAGGCGCGCTGATGAACTTCATGGGACTCTTCGCGGCGTTTGGGAAGGAGAATACGCCGCAAAAGTGGGGCAACTATGTCATTGCACTGCTGTCGTTTTTGGTGGTCGTGTGGCACTTGGGTCTGAACGGACGTGCTGCCGTGAGGGAGCCCAGCCGTGGTGTGGCCAAGTTTTATACTGCGCTGGCGACGTACACGGGGCTTGTGTGGGCGGCCTATCTTGTGTAAGTATCATCCTTGTCTCCTCTCTGGTTTCCCTACGAAGTGCTCTGGCTCTCAGATTGCTAACATGTAGCTAGGGTCTGGGGTGTTATTCTCGGCGGCCACTTGACCGTCAACACCGAGGTCATCACATTCGCTGTTCTGGACGTCTTGTCTATGGGTGTCTTTGGGCTCTGGCTCCTCTTGACCGTTGCCAAGAACGCGGAGACGAATGTCGAGCTTAAGGGGTTCTGGTCCCAGGGCGTGAGCCGCGAGGGTGTGCTTCGTCTGGATGATGATGGAGCGTAAGCCTCTTCCCGTCACGGCAAAAGAGGGGAATAAAACTCTTCCTACCACGGCAAAACAGAGGCGTGAGGTTATGAGGCTACTTGTGGGATCGAAATTGCGAAACTGCGTTCCATGAAGAAGCATGAGGATGTGCAGGAGTGAGTCTGGTACCGCGAAAGGCAGAGACAGGAGAGATGGGATGACAAAGGGAATGGCGAGACGTGTGTAGGGCAAAGGGATGACAATCATTGCTCCTGAGATGAGCTGTATAGCATACATACTAGGCGCGAGGCGTAAAAGTCGAGTTTATTTTATTAATGGGGAGTAGTGTCCTTGTGTTGCTTGTAGGAATAATATCCAGATTAAGCCGTCTCAATCTTTTTGTTTATATTGATTCGCTCTGGTAGTTTCTAAACCTGGATTCACGATTCGTCAGGAGATGCACCTAGTGCGATGAAAGATGCTAATCCTTTTGTAATTTATGCTCATGCCTGCTGTTCCATATCTCTCCCAAATGATCCTACTTGGAGCATAACCTAACACGACCCTATACATGATAACCTACACCACATCGCCCACCATAGCCTCGTCCTCACGCTTCCTCTCATTCCCAGCCTCCTCGACCACCCTCGCCTCGACGGCCGCAAAACCCTTCAACGCCTCCCCATACCGCTCCCACACGCCCTCCCTATACCCCTCACACACCTTGCGGACGAACCGCTCCTCGTCCCACCTGCCCTCGAGGAAATCGGCAAACTTCTCCCCGTGCCTCCGCTCGACGCCCCACGCCGCCTTGTACGCGGCGCCCAAAGCGCAGGCATTGCCGCCGATATCGAGCTTGAAGACGCCCTCTGCGCCGCCGAGCACCTGGCCCGCCAGGTCGGCGATGGCCGGGTTCGCCGCGCCGCCGCCGACCATGTAGATGCGTTTGGGTTGGGGTGGGAGAGTTCCCTGGGGTTCGACGAGGGGTTGGGAGCGCAGGCGGAGGGAGAGGAATTGCGATTCGAGGATGGCGCGGGCGTCGGCTTGGGGGGTGGGCCAGGATTCGGTATCGTTGGGGCCGACGGGGTTGAGGGCGTGGGTCGAGGCGTCGTACAGGAAGCGCCATGTTCCTGCGCGCACGTTGGGCACGATTTCCGGGCGCGGGAAGAAAAGGCCTAGGCGCATGGGGGAGGTGGATGGGTCGGTTTGGCCCAGGACGGGCGTGCGGGTTGCGGTCTCGTTGAAGGCGTCCCAGGATTTGGGGTCGGAAGTAGAAGAAACCTTGTTGATGGCGTCGCGGATGTGTTCGCGGGCGAGGCCGCCGTTCTTGTAGCACAGCATGAACATGTATTCCCCGGATGTGGTCGGGTGGTTCATGAAGTGGTACGCGGGGTCGGGCTTGTATTGCTTGGTGGACATGAGGAAAGTCGTCGATGTGCCGAGCGAGACGATGGCGTCGGAGCTGCGGAGGGGGAGGGCGAGCATCGTCGAGGGGTTGTCGCCCGTGAAGGCGATGATTTGTGCCGACGGCGGGAAACCGTAGCGCTGGACGAAGTAGGGGGATATGGTGCCGAAGCTCTTGCCGCCGTCGAGCGCTACTTCTCCCAGTTTGGATTTCAAGTCGGAGAGCCCCTCGGAGCCGCCCGCGGCGAGGGCGAGCAGGTCCTCGTGCCAGCGGTTGTTCTCAATGTCCCAGAGGTTGGCGCCGCATACGTCGCTGATGTCCATGGGGGCGACCTTGCCGAGGAAGACGGAGGCCACGAAGGACGAGACGAGGGAGATGCGTGAGGTCGCCTTGTACGCCTCGGCGTACTTCTCGCGGAAGCGGAGGATCTGAGGGCCACTGAAGCGCTGTAGCTTGTCAGTCGAGACAGTTCCATCGGAGGGTTTACTGCTACGAGGAGACGTACATGATGAGCCTTGCTCCCCGTCGCCGCCGCCAACTTCTGCCCATCCCCCATCACCCGATCAAACGCCTCGCACTGCTTCTGCGTACTGGCATCCTGCCAATTCGGACTGAACGGATGGCTGAAAGCTCCCCTTCTCTCCCCCTTGGCCCCGCCCTCCAACTGCTCCACCAGCGTCTTCCCCCCGTCCAATCCCGCCAGCAACGCCTCCGCGTCCCGGTTCCAGAAAACAGTGCCATGCTGCATGCCGGCGCCAGAGATACCCTGGACCCGGGAGAAGTCCGCTCCCTGCTCCTTCAGCCGCTGCAAGACGAGATCGATGGCTTCGAGGAACATGGCGACGGGGGCGAAGACCTCGCCGTCGGCCGGGTTGGTGAGGACGCCCTTTTCGATGCCATATTTGGAGAGGTCGGCGTCGAAGTCGACTTTGGCTTCGTGGACGAGTTTGAGGTCGGATTGGACGATGATGCCTAGGAAATCTCCATGTCAGTATAAGGTTGTATGGGGAGACATTGCCATGGCGGGGTAGGCGGAGGGAGAGTGGGGTAGGTAGGGAGTTGAATTGGGCGCACCTTTCAGTTGCTGGGTGCTGAGATCGAAGCCCAGGTACTGGTTAGCCATGGTCAAGGTATGTACAAAGAGGGAGAACGAGAGTGAGAAGGAGAGGAGGAAGTTGGTGCAAAGACATGTATTCTAGCAGCCGTTTTTTTCTCATGGTAGACGTCGGTGCCGGGCTAATCTTCAATTCCCCCAAGGCCCGATGCTGAAGGGTGACGCCCATCTGCCATCACGTCTTTTGCCGGTCGCGCTTGGCTGGGGTGGGCGGCTTGCCATTGGCCAGCGGTTAAAGACGAGCATTGCCGGATCGGGCAATGGGAATTGCTGGTGAAAGAGTAGTTGTTGACAACGGAAGAGTCGGGAAAACGCTGATGATACATATGTTAGTGATATCATACTTTAAGCTGCAGCTATGGACATGTAGCGTTTTTGGTGGGTGATGCATATTTTCTCCATGTTGGCTATTGTGTCCAAATCTTTTGATTTTCTGGATCTAGTTTCTCTATCCGATGTGATGGGACGGCGAAGGCCGTGGTGCTAGTTTGGAGGTCCATCTACTATCGTTTTGTAATTGCATCGCATCGCCCATTAATGGAGCTATATAGACACTGGTAGGCATCGAGAACTACCTACGTATGAGGGTATGACCAAGTTCTCTTGTCAAAGTAGTGATAGATTTTGCCATGTCGGTTTTGGCGGTCTTTTTCTCCTTTCAATGTTGCTAAGTGTGCTTGCTTCGTGCCCTTTTCACGAGTGCGAGTCCAGGCAACAGGAGGAGCAGATGCGTGTTGCTGGTTTCGGATAGAGCTACCTACTATGTAAGAGCTCCTCTGATGACGCACATCTTCCCGTCCCAACATTCCTCCAGACGCTCACGACCACACACTCCTCTGCCATATATCCCATCATCCCTATCAACCAGGAAGCAGGCTTCTCCAACGATCCCGTGCGATCCACCGCCGTAGTGCCCAGCCTCTCACACCCGAGCTCGGTACTGTAGCAGTGCCTCCCATCCTTAACCGCACACTGCGGTATCCAGCAGCACGAAGTCTGTGCCGCAAGATTTCGCTTTCGTAGAAGTCTTGTTTCCTCCGCAGGGGACGTGGTGACGGCAAGGAAATCAGCGCGAGCGCGTTGTCGAGCCGTTGAATCCGCAGTCTTGCGCTATTTCGCCGTTCTGGCTTTCAGGTATCCATGGCCCGCTTGTGAACTGGGCCAGTATATCCGCTCAACCACGAAAAGACACGTCCTGTTTTATACCTCCCCCCGTCCCTCCAATCTCGCAGGCTCTGGCCTCTGAATCCCCTCGGCTTGCGTCTGCGCAGGGAAGAGCGCGTACTCGTAGGGCGGCGGCGGCGACATCCGCCCTCCACTTCCCCCATAACTGCATTCCTCGCTCTTCCTCTCTTGCTCCTGTTTTCGATCTTCTTGCACCGCGTCCGGGCTAATATCCCCGAATCCAAAGCCCTGCGTTTCCCTCTGCGCCATTCCATTCACTCCCATCTGTCTAGTTTCATTGGCGCGAGCACGAGCGCGACGTTCCTTGCGCCGCCGATGCAGCGCAAACAGCGTAAAAAGGATGCCCAACTTCAGCAAAACGACGAGCACGACGACGACGATGACGATGGTGAGTGGGATGCAGGAGGGGCTGTCGTGCGGGCAGTAGTCGCGGGTGTAGCGTTTCGGAAGGATGTGGGAAGGAGCAGGAGGTGGTGGTGGTGGTGGCATTTTGGAGGGAGAGTGAGGGTCCGAGTGGTTCTGGTGTGATGGATGATGATGGTGTGGTAACTCGCAGCTGTAATTTTGCGTAGAGCCCGTTGATTTCTCGATTTTATTTTATTTTTGAACGAAAAGACGGGCGGGCGTTGGAATGTGTATCCCGTCTCAAGACTGGGGAAGTGAGAGTTGGGCAGTATCCATCGATATCTCGCCCATCTCCATCCTCTGCCTATGTATACGGCTCATTGCACTACTGCGCCGCATACATATCTGGTCCCACGCGCCATGTTCGCCTTGCGATGCGAGAATCCTACGGGGCAATCACTTGCAGTAAGAACATCGCTTCAGCCTCGCGGGCCTTGTACCCGCTTGTACCCGCTTGTACAAGTAAGAAGTATGCCATCCAACAACCCGTGCCTCCCCCGTCTCTCCCAAGTGCTACTAGTGCGTTCCTAGTCTAGGATTCTCGTGCAAGCGCGATCAAGGTGATTGGGTGCTGTGTTGTGCTGTGCTGTGGCGCGGGTAGACAGCTGGGAGGGTATGAATGATATAAGCAGATAACTGAGTCTAACTAGCGAGACTTTTAGTACTCCGTAGGCACACGGGACTGCGTATTTTCCTCAATCAGTTTAGCCGCGGAGGCTCATCCGTGAAACAGCCTCGCCTCGCCTTGCTTCGCCTTGCTTCGCCTCTCACCCAACATCGAGCGCGCTTACGCAGGATTCACCAATTTACTGAGTAGGCGCAGCAGCGAGGCGGACCAATCGTATCGGTGTGCGAGGTACTCCGTCCTTCTGTTGAATACGCTGGGTCAAATGGAGACAGGGCAGAAGTGAGGCCGATGTGAAGCAGTATGTACACAGTAGTAGACTCCGCGGAGCTGCGGATCCAACTATCTCGATGCAGGATATTCATATGCATTTCGCGCCCGTCAAACCCTCCTGAAAGCTGATCATGTCGATATAGAGGATGAAAACATCTCCAGATGCGAGTTTGTACTCTTCCGTTTCTCCCATTCGTTGGTATGAACATGAACGTACCCAGCCCAGATATACTGCAACACCGTCCTCTCTCCGTCCAAACCCATCCAAACTCCATATGATGCATACACAGAAACGACACGCCCAACACCATACCCTTTCATACCCTCTCCTCTCGAACCCAACTCCTCAAACATGCCTCCACCCATTAGCCTGCAGAATCTGCATCTCATTGATCAAACAAAACACGCCCCTCTCCTCCCTCTTCTCCGCTTTCCCATCCCTTACCCCCTCCCCTTCCTGCTTCCACACCCGAACCCTCCACCGCACAACCCCCTCCTTGACCACCACCCACGTCGCCCACCTCCTGACCCGATTCGCCCACACTCTCATCCAGATCCTCGCAGGTCCCATTATTACATTCCCCTCTGCATTCACCTCGTCGTAAGCGGAGCTGCTATATGCGACGCGCACGTTTGGATTCAGCCACACGCCGCGCTGCCGGGACTGCTCGTTATCCGCGTGAATAAGGCAGCACTCGCTGGCCTCGACGTGGTGCGCGGCGAGCGAGTCGGGGATGGCGCGGAACCGCAGTGGCGGGGGCGATGCTTTAGTTCCTCCTCCTCCTCCCTCTTCGTCATCTTCCCGCCTAAGTTCCTTGCTACCATTCTGACTCCCTACCGAGTACTCCCCCACAAACGGCTTTGCATTCATGACGACCATGCCGTTCCAGCAACTCGCCACGGGCACGGCATCGAAGCGCTCGACGGCCCGGCGGGACGCGCGGCTGCGGAAGTACGGCCACACCTGAGAAACGGTTTCGTGGCCCTGGGAGTCGCGCAGGGCGAAGGTGTCGTAGTAGTAAGGGGGGTGGGCGAAGTCGAGGGCGCACGCGGCGGCGTAGTCGTTGTGGTTGGTGGCGAGGAGGGTGAGGACGTCGGCTGGCTGGATATGTCAGTTCTCTTCCAAACCATAGGCGCGGCAATTCGTGAAACCCATAGAGGAAATAAAAAACAAACTTACAGTGAACACGACATCATTCAAAAACAGCACCTTCTCCCACCTCCTCCCCTCCCCAAACTCATTTCTCAAAGGCTCCAATACGCGATTCCTCAACTCCGCCAGGAACGGAATCCGCCTCCTCCCCCACTCCCCACCTCCAACGCTTCCCTTCGGAATCCTCACCCACCCGCCAGGCTGCCTCTCCTCCTCCTTCGCCGGCGCGCTATTAATCTCATCCTCGTGGCTCCGCTGCTCCAGCACGATCGACCGACGCACCCCCAGCGCCTCGAGCGCGTCGTCAAGTTCGCGCAGCGCGGCTTTGGTGTCGTCGTAGCTGCCGCTTTCGTAGATGGAGACGTAGACGTTTTCCGGGCCGAGGGTGTGGACAAGCGAGACAAGGGCGGCGTTCCAGCGGTCGCGGAGGAGGTGCGCGGAGTTCCAGTGTTGGCTGGCGATGAAGAGCTTCGGTGCGGGTGCGGGTGTTGAGGGCTTGGAAGAGCTGTCCTTCTCCTCATGGGGCTGGGTTCCGGTCCCAGTCCATGGTGCTCGCCCACGGTGGTAATTGCTGACAATGGATTCCCGTGCTGCTAGCGCTTCGTGTTGGTTGTTGTAGATGGTGAGGACGTGTAGGCTGTCCCATACCAGCAGAAGAAGCAGCACGACGCGGAAGGCTGGGTGACGGAGGAGACGGCGACGGCGGAGTCGGTGCCAGGCATGTGTGAACATCAGAAAAGGGAGGATTTCGACATTCGAAGGCACGGCGTCATGCCTGGTGCGGCGAGTGAAGGGAGCGTATCCAGCGAAGTCGTAGTGTAGTCAGTATAATGATCGACAGAGACACCTCCAAGTTATCCAGAAAGAGGGTGTCCCTGAAATCCAGCGGAAAGCTTGCCAAGTCGATCGCTCAAACGCCCGAACCTATTCACTGTCTGACCGAGAATTCAATAACAAGCAGACATCCGTCGACAGCTAGCTCGAGGGCAGCGAGAGGCGTGGCAGCTTCAAGGGCGGCGCAGTCGGAAGACCCTCCATTTGTCGCATCGTCATCATCCATGGCTTCCGGCCAGGGACGGGGCGAAGCTGCCTTAATAAGCCTGTGAGGACTTGTTTTGATCTCCGTCGGTGCCGGCTGAAACGTAAGCTGTCAGCTTGGACCTGGAACATGCATAATGAACGATGCATGCGGCCAAGACTCAAGAGACATTCCGTTGGGGTTTGGGCGGGGAACGGTGGGGCCGATACAGCAGGGGAGCACGTTTGAGAGCAATTATGTGCCAGAGAGGATATGAAGCGGTAGGATAGAGTTGGATAGAAAGATAGAAAGGGCGAGCGTTCGTGGTAGTTGAGGGTGGTGGTCGGGTGGCAATTTCCACTTGATCTATCCGTTGCTTGGCATTTTTTGATTATAAGTATCATAGCATTTGTAAGTTTAGGAGAAGAGACACGGAGATTGTAGCATCAGGAGTCACAACAAGGCATACGCTATACGCTCAGAACCATGTAATAGCTCCATTCATAAGACGTCTATTCTCCTCGAAGAAGCACCTTTCATATCCATGAATATATATATCCAAGAAGCAAAGAGAGCAAGGAAGAAAGCCCAGTGACATATAGCGAACCCCCCTTGCCAGAAACCTTCCATCTTACAAATGATACTGGGAATACATAAATCATCGCAAGCTCATCAGGCAAATGCCTCATCGCATTCCATCTCTCACGCCCCTGGTCCTACCAAGCCTAGTCCCAATCCCTCTCCTCCATTCGCTCCCCCATTCTCATCCCTCACCCTCGAAGCTCCCCTCCCCATCTCCCTCATCCTCCTCCCCTCCATCAAACCCCTCAACCCACGCTTCTGCAGCCCAACAACGGCGCTCATCTCACCGCTCCAAATCTCGCGCTCAGCGCCAATGTGGCCAGCGTCGCCCAACTCGGATGTCGATCCGGATGTGGACGTGGAAGTGGCGGAGCTGACCTCGTCTTCTTGGGCATCGCTTTCGACCTCGGTGTCGATGCGGAGGGCACGGAGCGCGGGGTCCAGCGAACGCATCGCGCCATGTGCGCCATTGGTTGACGAGGGGACAGACGGGTCCAACAGTCCATTTGTGGTGCCGTTGGAGGCAATGCCGTTGACGCCCAGGAAGGAGACGCCGGAACCCCCTCCAGCAGCCATGGCAGCGGCATTGAAGATAGCGGCAGTGTTGCGGTTATCCAGCAAGAGGTGTAATCGCTCGATGATGGCTTCCAGGAGCCCGTCGATGTGGTAGGGGCGCGCGAGTTGTAGGAGAGAGCACAGAATCTGTGGTGTACATAGGGGCGAGTTTAGAGGTGGTAGCGAGGATGTGTAGAGGTAGTGGATGAGTGCTTGGAGGGTCAGGTGCGTATGTGGGAGGTAGAGCGTACGAGGCCTGCGCGTAGGGGGCAGGTTTGAAGGTTCGGGAGGGCCGAAGTATGTATTAGTCGCGCTTCCCGTGGTGACGGTTTCGGTCGATACGACGCTGTTGTTTGTAAGGGTGGTTGCGGCAGAGTAGTTTGTCCGTATCGACGGAGTGATGGTGATGCTGGAGTTGCGAGATGGATGTCCTGCGCCTGGAGGTCGAAGGGTTGCCGTGTCCGAGTGCTCCTGAGTGGTGCTCTCGCGCAGCAGTTGATTGAAGTAAGGCCCCCAACGGCGAGCCACCAGATGAGAGTTTACGGGAATGCGCTCGCCGTTTATCGCGAGGAAATCCATGTCAGCGAACTCGCGCATGCTCAGGACTAGCTGGCCCAGGTTCACTGCTGCTGGAGACAATTGCCGTCCGCCAGCTTTCAGGTCGAGTCCAACGGTATGCCGGGGTGCACTGACGGAATGGAAGCTGGAATTGGGCGTCACCCTGCGCGGGTTGTCGTAGAGTCCAAACGCTTCCAGCTCGACTACGCAGATGTTGGAGAAGTTGATGCGCCGGTGGTGATAGTCCTCCACCAAGCTCCGTTTACGGTTCCCTAGTATGACGAAAGCGTTTCTGCGATTCCACAAGATGCCCCTGTTCCAGCTCCCTTGAGTGAAGATGTTCCCTCCAGCCTCGATGCGGCCCCAGGTCAAGGTCCGGAGGTCCAAAGCCCAAAGCGCGTACTCCTGCTTATGAGACGTCAAGAATGTACCACTGACGACGAAATGGTTGTTGATGATGCCGCCATTAGGGAAACGCAGACCAGGAGGGGAGAATTCCCCGTGCATCGGCTTCTCCGCAAGCGTGCCATCTGGATACCTGATTTGCAGATCCAACTTGACATCCAGGAAGTTGTAGTTGGAATAGATTAACATGGGCGTGCCTTGCCCGTTGGATTGCGAATTTCGTTGTCGTATGTCTTGATCGCTCCCAGTTCGCGCTCCATTGCCAATCTTTGCTGGATCCAAGTTGGTTAAGGGTGCAACCACACTTCTGTAAGCACCACAACTCCTCCCGAGCGGGTGGGTCGCAGTCCACTTGAGGCTGCGTAGATTGAAGACGCTGATTTGCTCAATGTAGTGATTGGCGTTGTCCTGTCCGCCTACTACAACCATTTCCGCACCTCCTTCTCCATCCAAATCGACACCGATGGAACCCTGGTTTGGGTTGGCGGACGAAGGATTGTGTCTGATGGACCCGAGGGGCGCATTTGGCGAAACAAATGTCGCGGATGATGGAAGGATAGTCGCGCAGTGGGCATATCGTCCCTGAGGGCCATCATTGGTGGCTACACGCATCCACGTGCGTGTAGGGATATCATAAATGTGGATATCAGACATGACCACAACCTCAGGCCCGTCTACAGGTGCGCCTTGTGCTGCAGACGGTACGTGGCCAGGTTGAGAGCCGGCTGCGGACATGCCTCCATAGCAGACCAGCTTCGTGTCCCCGAGAGCACAAACACTATGGAAGTACCGAGGAGGCGGGATATCTCCTTTCGCCTCCATTTTGGTCCAGTGTCTCCGAACGAGATCCAATTCGTACAGGTCTGCCGTAAGCATGGGTCGTGTCCGTGAGAGCCTCTTCCCCCCGAAGACAAATAGCTTGTCGCCGATGATGGTGGTTGTGGCTCCCACCAAGGGGCGCGGCTCACGCCCGGTCGTCCTGTGCACATTGCATACAAGGCCAGAAAGACCGGAAGTTGCAGCGGACGGAGTTGCCAGACCAGCAGTCTGCATTAGCGCTGGAGTCGCGCCGGCACCAAAACCGGGAGTCCTGGCTGAAGCGGTTGGTGGGCGTTCATTTGCAGCTTCTTGAGCCCCCTGTCGATGAAGGCTCGTCTGGCTGCTGTTCACGCTCGAAATGTAGGTTCCAGAACCACTACGAAAGGAGTCTGAATAGAGCTGGGATGGCGAAGGCGCCGAGGTCTGGGAATCGATCGTATTGGTGCGGCTTGTGTTGGGGGTTTGACCAGACATGGTGGCCGGACTTGGATCCCCGGGGGAAGGCAGTGGAGGGAATTGAGAATTAGGGTGAGCAAAGCCAAGGCGAGAGGTGGAGAATCTTTGTATGGGCAATATCCAGTCTGGTATTACTATCTCCACATGCCTAGACCTCCAGCTTGGAGAATTGCCTGCGAGCTTGCGGCCTGGTAGGGGAAAGTCGGAGAGACTGGTGCGGTCGCTTGATACAACGGTTGAAGTTCTCGAAGAAGTGAGTCCGGCGGAGTCGCATGGGCTATCTGGTCCTACACCGGACGCATAGCGTGGAATAACAATGGGCACGTGCCTGGGCCTGGTCCGAGTGGAAGGGGTAGGGCTCTCCACCAAAGAGTCGTGAAAAGAGACTGATTGGGATGGCGTTGGGGAATCAGAGGAGGGGGGAAAGATTGAAGGGAAGATCTGGCCGAGTGGTGAGTGCTTCTCCTGCGACCAGAAAGCACTCGCTTGAGCCTTAACCGCTTGGGCTTTGTCCAGAAGGCTGGGGAGCTGTCGCTCAATGGAGTGGTGGAGCCGACGACAGAAGGGTAGGCGACCACGCCTAGGGGGAGCATGTTAGCGATGAAACTGGAGTCGAGTACGAGACGGCCAAAGGAAACGAGTGAAATGCAATAGCGGGCTCAAAAGGGATCATGTCGTGGTTTTCAACGGGCGTGGGGGAGACGTTGACCGTCACGAGCTGCAGATGGATGTGCCTTTTGCAGCCATGGTCGGCAAGGTGGAAAGCCATGGTTTGCAGATCAGGAAGGGAGATACAGCTGCGGTGCAGCCGTATGCGTGGTACCGGGATGTCTTGGTCAAGCCATAGGCATTGCGGTACACCATTACATGAAAGGAAAATTGGGTGGGTTAGGCGTGAGGGATACGTACGCGGGAAAAGAGCACCACAACCAGCGGGCTTGAGAAGACAGAAGAGAGTGTAGAAGGAAACTTGAGCGGATAGAGAGGAGGAGGCCTCGTTCTGGAGGGAGGTGCCTGTAGAGTGGAGGGCTGGCGCAGCGGAGAGGGTTTCGAGGGGTGGAGGTGAAGGTTGGGGGTCGGTCGGTGATGTGGGTAGGGCGGCCGAGCTAAGCCCCGGACCGCGCTAGGGCGGGGCCTGAGAATTGATGAACTGTAAGGGAACCGACCAAGCCAGGCAGACGGGTGCGGACAAAGAAGATGCAAACAGCACACTTCAGAATAGGAAAAGGAGGTGCGTTTGATGTCGTCGGTCGAGGACGATGGTGGGAGCTCACGCGACGCGTGCGGCGCAGCTTCGGGAATGAAATGGGAAGTCTGGAAGTTCGGGAAGGATGAAGGGTGCCCGAGTCGGCACAGCTGGTTAATAAAGTATAATATGCTTAGACTTATACCTAAGCCTTAGAGAATATGTAATAGCTCTAGACCTAGCCTAGGCCTAGTCTATACTAAGCTTTAAGTAAGTTTTTAAAATCTCTATAACCTATAGCCCTTAGGGTTCCTATAACTAGGATAGCTCTATTATAGTCTATAGACTTAATACACTTATTAATATAAAAAAAGATTAAATACACTCTAGGAGGGGAGGATGTAGTAATTCCTGTTGTCAGATGGTAAGCCAGTTTATGGACATCCCATCTGGGACTGGAGAGGAGGACTGGGAGAAGATGTCTGTACCGGTACTGTCTGAGGACATATGGCTAGTGATTCTGCAGTGGCTAGTGCCCTGCACAGCCTTGGCGCCCAGAGAAGGAACATCAAAACCAGTGTCAGGCCCCAGCCTCATACACAAGGACACAACTGAATACAATCAGTCAACCCATCTTTATTCAATCTTTCTGTCACCGTGACATCTTCAGATACCATCAAATCTGACAAGTCCCTATCTCTTCTAGTAACTTATCCTTAAGCTCCTTGTTACTATATACACGTTGCAACTCTGCAGTCTCTATAGTTACTAGCAGGCTTCCTCTATATAGTAATAGGCAATTTTAGTAATCCTTAGTACAAGAAAGGCAAAAGTCTATTATAAACTACTATCCTTAGACAGCTAGTTGTAATAGGTGAGATCCTAGTAGAGTTATACCTATTTAGGAAGGTAGCAGGGTTGTAAGTGCGCTAGCAGCAAATTTAAACGTGTTCTTTTGTTAATAGACAACAGATAACTAAATACTCCGCCTATTACAGATAGAGCTAACTTAGGACTAGCAAATTACTCCTTAATAGGCCGCGGAACTAAACAGTCCCCTAATTACAACTCTATTACAGCTGAAAAGCCCGTGCGAGAGATCCTTAATTCTGGAACTAAACACGCCCTAAGTCTAAAAAGATCTATATTGGCGCTGCCTGCTCTTTAGCCGCTGCTGGACAGCTTGGATAATATATCATTGGGAGCGGATGGAACACGGTTGCGAGCCATTGTCGGCAGCGGGTGCTACAGAGGTACAGTACAAGCACACCGATGGGGAAAGGGGACTGCGATAGTCGACGTATCCACATGAGCAATTCACGCAGACGGCGCCCAAGCAATACTTCAGCCACAGTGTCGCTCCTTAGGGTTGCAAGGCTGACGGTTGAACAGTCACACACATGCACCGTTGTTGGCGAGATCCTCTGTTATTATTTCTTGTGGACGTGATGGGATTATCTGGGCTTGTTCGTTTCAGCCCTACAAGACCCATACCCTCCGCTTTGATGCCAGAATGCCGGGATTTCTGTTTCTGGAAGCATCCTCATGTCTTCCCAACAAAATCCTTGGCCCAATTCCCAAGACTGCATCCACCACAGCGCCGGCACTGCCTCGTCATCTCCTTTATACAGCAGCGCTCGTCTTCTCCTTGGGGAGGGGCGTGAAGCGGAGGTAGGGCTTGACAATTCTGAATTCGGGAAAGAGCGTCTTGGCCTCTTCGTTCTTGACGCTGGGGTGCACAATGACATCGTCTCCCGGCACCCAGTTGATGGGCGTGGTTATCCGGTGCTTGTCGCCCGTCTGGAGCGAGTCGATGACGCGCAGCACCTCGGCGCTGTTGCGGCCGGTCGAGGCCGGGTACGACATGATGAGGCGGATCGTCTTCTTGGGGTCGATGATGAAGACGGAGCGGATGGTGAAGGCGATGCCCTTGGAGTCGACGTTGGTCGTGTCCTGGTAGTCCAGCCTGCTCCAGGTTAACACCTCATGTTCTCGGAAGAGCGTGAGGGATGAGTACGTACATGTCGTACAGATAGGCGACCTTCCTCTCCTTGTCTCCAATGATGGGGAAGGTCAGGGTGGCGCCCGAGACCTCATTAATGTCCTTGATCCAGCCCTCGTGGCTGTCAATGGTGTTGGCGGAGAGGCCGATGAGCTTGACGCCGCGCTTGGTGAACTCGGGCTCGAGCTTCGCAAAGGCGCCCAGCTCGGTGGTGCAGACGGGCGTGTAGTCCTCGGGGTGGGAGAAGAGCACGACCCAGTTGTCGCCAATGAACTCGTGGAAGTCAATGGGGCCCTTTGTCGTCTCGGCCTGGAAGTTGGGGGCAATGCTGCCGAGGCGGAGGGGTTCAGCACGCTGTTCGGCCATGGTGATTCTGCTTTCTTCTGGTCATGGTCAGCGCGGGGCCCGATGCAAACACCGCAAACTCGCTCTGGAGACCAGCTGTAGAGGGGAGTAATGGAGGGGTGGCGGGGTAGCGGGGTAATACCGTTCATCCCGGCCCTGGCGGAGGATGCAACGGGAGAAATCAATGCGGGGATACTTACAGAAAAAGGGTGCAAGCAAGGGAAACTGGGGTATCTCGAGAACTGCAAGGCGTATGGATTTGTGTGTTAAAAAGTGAAGATGGTTCAGATGAGCGGCAGACAAGTCTTTTTATCATTGCCCAAGCTGTGGTCCCTCGATGTGCTCGACCCGGCTGGATTAGGAAAGGTGGATATTGCGCAATCGCCATGCCAATGCTTCCTCAGCAGTCTCTTTCACCAATGTCAATGGGCTGATGGACACTCTTCGCCGACGTCGGTATTGTCCTATACGAGACCACCAAGTCCGTGGCAACGCGTGGGGGGCGGCAAGAAGGTGTGAAACCCAAGGCTCGCTCCAGGCCCTTGCAATTGTGTTGCTCTGTATAGAAGGGACTAGATACCGTATACATAGTTTCACACTAAAGCGTCCCTGCTAACTGCGGTACTAACTCGAACACTCCCAGCTACTATGGTCCTCCAGTATTCGACGAATCAGGGGCCGTCTCTATCTCAGTTTACTACGTCTACCAGATCGGACACGGTGTTTACCGTTGTGTCGGAATGGCACGAAACGCTCTCTTTCTCGTGCAAGGGCAAGGGGTTTCCATCACTAGCTAGATGAGGAGATTCCCATTTCTAGTCTGCAATGGCACTAATCAAGAAAATTCCCCTGTTCGCTACACCTTGAAGGCTCGACATTTCCATCGACTCTTCCCCCGCCAGCTTTCCGACGGGCTCCATTTCGTCAGCAACCACACTGACAACATCTTGTCATCATCTTCCTCGAGTCCGCCTGCTCATTGGAGACACATTATCGAGAATCACATTTCCGCCGTCAGCAGTCGCTCTATCAAGATGGCGCCATGGGGACATGAGAGCTCTGTTTGTACTTTGTGTCCGATAGGGCGTGTTGCTGAACAGACCCTACACCAACCAGGCCAAAGCACCAACCCCAAACCGATCCTTACCCATACAGCATATCCACTTTTGCTAACTCGAAAATGCATCGCCAAGCATATCCGACTTTATCTCCCGTCCAGCAATACCACGCTTAGCAACGGTAGTATGCATCTTCCCGCCATGATCTTCATGCCTCTTCGTTGCTGGCTTTCTTCCCTTTCTTCCATTTCAGTCCCGTCTTCTTTCTTCAAGCCTTTCGCCCTGTTGCCCCTTCTCCAGGGCGGTTGATGCCATCATGTCGCCTCAACTCCACACAAATGGTGCAATTGCAATTCCCGGGAGAAAACCTACGGAAATAAGCAGCCCCATATACCCGGATGATCACTCTGATGTGCCACCGCCGCAATCCGACAGTGAGGATGTCGAAGAATTCGCTGAAAAGTCAAGTGGATATAAAGAAGAAGGTGGAACTCCAGAAGAGGGAGAAATTGTCTACCAATACTTGACTTTCGAGACCGAGGTCCCTACGCCATCCTCAATTTTATATCTACCAAAGGACGATCAAGCGCCACCACCACCCCAACCCAATCTCACCAAGTACACGTCGCCCTTCGAATGGTCGAGTACCAGGAAGAGCATCACAATATGGATCTCCTGCATCATCACATCCTTGACTGCCTTCAGTGCGGGCTCGTACAGTCCCGGCATTGGACAAATGAGTCAAGAATGGCATGTGAGTAATGTAGCAGCACTGGTCGGCATCACCATGTTCACAAGCGGTACGTTTACTGTTATTCAAAATCAGGATGTGTATTCTAACAACGTCCTAGGCTTCGCAATCGCCCCCATGGTCCTAGCCCCTTTTTCAGAGGTCCAAGGCCGACGCCCCGTCTTCATCGCGAGTGGCATCCTCTTCGTCATCTGCCAACTCTGCACCGGCCTCACGCAGTCGTACGCAGGAATGCTCGTAGCCCGCTTCTTCGCCGGCGTGGGCGGATCTACCTTCTCCTCCATCATCGGTGGCGTCGTGTCGGACATCTACCACACGGATGACCGCAACAAGCCCATGGCCATCTTCAGTGGAGGCGCCCTCTGCGGCACCGGCCTGGGCCCTCTCGTAGCCGGCTTCATTGCGCAAAACACCTCCTGGCGATGGATCTTCCACGTCCAAACCATCGTCGACGCCCTCATGGTCGCTCTCATCGTCCTCGTCTTCCAAGAAACCCGCGGCAGCGTCCTACTCAGCCGCAAGGCCCACGCCCTCAACAAATGGTATGACGCTCTCGAAGCCGCCGGTTACTCCTCCGCCATCTCCCTCCCATGCTCCCACGCATCACCCAAAGACCCCATCATGATCCCATCCCCCCAACGCATCCGCTGGAAGGTCCTCTCGGACGAAGAACGCAGCTCCCTCACCAAAATGATCGCCATCTCCCTCTACCGCCCCTTCCACCTCCTCAGCACCGAGCCCGTCGTCTTCTTCTTCTCCCTCTGGGTCGCCTTCTCCTGGGCCGTCCTGTACCTGACCCTCGCCGCCATCCCGTTAGTCTTCCAACACACCCACGCCTTCTCCCTCCAGCAAGCCAACGCCGTCTTCGCCGCCACCTCCCTCGGCGCCATCCTCGCCACCTTGCTCTCCATCTACCAGGAACGTCTTGCCCGCAGCAAAAGGTACGCACATACCACCTTCGCCCGCAACATGGCTACGGGAGTCCCCGAAGCGAGACTCTACTTCGTGTGCGTCGAGTCCGTCTTCATGCCCGTCGGCATGCTGCTGTTCGGCTGGAGCGGCACCTACAGCCACGTCCATTGGATGGTGCCCGCTCTCGGGATCGTGCTGGCCACGATCGGCATCTTTGCTATTTACCTCAGCACGTTTAATTATCTGGCTGATACGTATCATCGGTATGCGAGCTCGGCGCTGGCGGCGCAGAGTTTTTGCCGGAATATGTTGGGTGCGTCGTACCTTTTCTCTCTCCCTCTCTCTCTCCCTCCCCCTCTCTCCCCATTGTGTCTCTCTCTAAGACTCGACTTTTCTTTTCCTTTCCTGGCTTGTTCCCTACATATTTCCTCACGTGATTCTTTATGCTCTTCGGCGGGATGCTGATGCCTTGTTCTTCCTTTTCACCCTTTTCCCGGCTTTTCGTCCTCTGCTTCCCTCTTCCTCTACCCTCCTCTCAGTCCTCCTCCCACTTACTAACACAAACCCCTCTAGGCGGCGTCTTCCCCCTCATAACGACCCAGCTCTACACGCGCCTGGGCTTCGGCCCCGCCAGCTCGCTGCTCGGCGGCATCGGGCTGCTGCTGACGCTCGTGCCGTGGGTGCTCGTGCTGTACGGGCCCGAGATTCGACGGAGGAGTAGGTTTGCCAGTGCGTTGGTTGAGTAATACGTAGGTAGTTGGGAATGGAGGAGAAGAAGAAGAAGACGATGATGATGATTATGACGACGTTGACGATCATGATGCTCAAATATATATATATAGATGGCTAGACTTGATATCCATTCATTGAAATATTGCACGCTTCTTCCACCTACGCCCAAGTTCCAATGCCGAGTGCTTGAAAAATGTCATTGCACCAGCATGAGTTCCAAGATGAATTGCAACTTCCCGCATCCCTCTGCCGCCCTTGCGGTCAATCTACCCACCCAATTTCCCACCCCCATTACATTACGCAACTCCCCCACCTCCCCTTCCCCATCAATCACCACCCTCTCACATCTACCCCCTCCGCCGCGTACTCGGGCTCTTGCTCTTCCCCGCCACACCGGCATAGCTCTGCTTCTCCCCCGCATTCACCTTCTCCGCCGTAATCGGGCGCGGCTTCCTCGCCTCCGTCATCTTGCTGGCGGGCGCATTCCAATAATAAAGCACCTGCAGGGCGAGGATGGCGTTGAGCGCGAACCCGGAGATGAAGCCCCACAAGATGAGCGGGTCGTTGACCTCCTGGAGTGTCGTGTAGATGCGCGAGAGGGAGCCGGCGAGGTAATTCAGGACCTATTGAACGCATCAGCATACCACTTCCAAAGGAGAACATCGACAATGCGAGGGAATTTGAGAAGAAATACGGTGTGGGGTATTATGTATACTCACCGTAAAAGCACTCAACTGGCCCGTCCCCCCGCGCCTCCAAATCTCCACCACCTGCGGCACCTTACTCGCGACGCCCAACACGCCCGCCCCGGCCTGCAACCAATTCAACGCCTTGACATCGACGACATCCGATCTGAACAGCGCCGTCCCCCCCACCGCGAGCGCAGCGACCCACGCCGCGACCGCGGCCCCCCTTCCACTATACTGCAATACCAACGCGGCGATGACGACATTCTGCACGAGGATGAACGCCGTCTCGCCAAACGTGCTGAAGGGGAATCGATTGCGGACGTTGTACGCCAGCGAGATGAGGTACGCGCTCGTCTCGAGCAGGTACGAGAGGAAGGAGACGCCCTCGGCGGATTGGCTGTGGAGTAGCTTGAGGAGTTGGGGGATCTTGACGATGGACGAGGCGCCGATGATGCCGTAGGAGAGGCCTTTGCTGATGAGCAGTTTGACGCAGTCTGGGTGGGTGGCTGGGTCGATGTCGATGATGAGGTGTTTGTAGCAGGGTGCGCCGAGGATGGTGCGGCCGAGGTTGGCGAGGGGTTGGGGGAGGTTGTGCGTGATGGGTTGGAGGGCGCTGCGGAGGGTGTCCATGGTTAATATTGGAGTTGGAGGGGAGTAGAGAGTTGGGGGAGGGAAGTTGTTGGAAAGAAAGGGGAGTGCGAATTTGTATTGTTGGAGTTGGAGAGGTTCGGTGACGCAAGGCTTGGCGGGGAGGTCGCAGCAAGCAGGGGTCAGGAAAGACATCAAGCGCACCTCCATCCCAGACTGGCTTACTTTAATTCAGGACAAAATACGGAGGAAGGACACTATCGCCAGCTGTGTATGTGCATGCAAACTTCATATAAAACTCATGTTTATCACTATTAACCATAGTATGACCCTTCTCGAGGCGATCGATAAATAACCCCGTCTCTACTATGCAAAGACCTGGGCATGAGAGCCAAAGTCACAAATACGGCACCAATCAGCGAAACCCCATGAATGCGTTTGTTGATGTTGTTTAGTAATGGTCGATGACAAAAATGAGACAAAGATGGTATCACAGAAAATTCCCTCACCAAACGCCCTCTCCTACTCCTATTCCTCTTCTCCAGCGATTGAACTTCGCCCAACAACTCGAGTCCCTCACACCCTGTCCTCCGCAAAGTCAAGTACTTCGCAATCATCCTCAAAGAAGCCATCGTCATCTTCCGGGCCTTCCCCGGCCTTCACTCGTCTACGCCTCGTCGTACTAACCACTTGCTCGACCTCTTCCTCACCGTCTCCCATGGACAGCTTCGTCTCGATGCGCGCTCCAAGCCGGATCACCGAGTCGTCATCTTCATCCCCTCCTTGCCCCACGTCATACGCGTAGGATGCAGGCGAGGCAATCCGCACGGCTTCAACCTCCTCTCCAAACAGCCAAGGCGTATCCTCATCTGCATGGTGGAGATCCGAGCTCAGCTCGGATATCGTGGGAAGTTGTTCGCTTTCGGTGCTAGCATCCAGCCGTTGCCTGGCGAACTTGAACCGCGTGACTCTCCTATCGGTATAGAATGGCTGATAGGGCGGATTGGTCTCAATTTCGGAGAAGCTCAATGGAGCCGGGGAGGATACAACATGCTTCTTGACAGTTGATCGCCCTTTTCCTCCACGATTCGGGAGCGCGCGAGGCAGCCAGTCGCCGTAAGGCTCAAGGGGGACTCGGGGCTCCTCCTCCTGATGAGCCAAGAAAGCGGCAACAGAGGGCGGAAACCGTGCTGCCGATACAGGACTTAGACCGAACTCTGCAAGCTTTGTCTTCGAGATGGAGGGCGCAGTCGCAGACTTTCCTCTACCAGTGGCAGGTCGCATGTGCACCTTGTAGATCTGTAACACACCAGCGGACACGAAAGCTATTGACCCCCGTCCCTTCCCCGTGAGCCACCGCACACTGTTGAGTTTGGCACCACTCGATGATATTGGCGATAGCCACAGCTTGTTGTCGCCTGAATGGCGAATGTTGTTGATCGACTTGCCCACTCCGGCGGCGACGGCTTTACCCGACTTTGCTCCAGAGGCTGGGGTGAGGCCGAGGCTGCTGAACGACGGGAAGCGCGACCCATTGCTCGTGCCGCGTGCTCGTACCGCATCGAACAATGGTTTGGCACTTCCGTTCAAAGCTTGCATGGCCGAGCTGATGGCTCCGCCACGCTCATTCGTGGCAGTACCCTCTTCTTTAATTTTCGCGGGAGGAGAGGGCTTGACGGTCCGACGCGGAGGTGGCCATTGAAAAGCAGACGCGGGCATGGGAAACATGTGTATAGTTCCCTTGTCAGTAATCACTGCCACCCTATCTGGTCGTGGTTGGGACCAGACAACGTCGACGACGTTCGCGACGGTCAGTCGAGTGAACCTCGCAATCTGGCGCACATGTGGGCCTACAATCTGCTCTCTGCTCGTTTTCCTGGCCTTGCGGGAGGTGATACGTTTGAGGTCCCACACGGTTTGCACATCTCCCTTCGCACTGACGGTCATCAGAAAGAGGCCAGTGGGAGCAAAGGACAGGAAACTGCAGCCCAAAGCGGCCGGGATCGTAGCCAAAGGATGAACGGCTGTTTTACTCCCAGTCTCCTCGGCATCCAAAAGGCGTTGCAAATCGTAGATGGAAATCACAGTAGCTTCCTGCCTTTGAACTTGGTTCTGGCCATGCGTTGGCGGGAAGTACGGTTGCTCCATCGGATCTGGCCCATGGTGATATCCAATGGCATTGTTATTCGGCTGTGATCCTTTGTTCATATAGCTCTTGAAGGCCTGTATGCCTTTCTCGGTCGCCCAGCGCGCACCCTTGATGGCAACTTGGGTCCCTTCCCGGGTGAGGCGATCGATCAGGCTTCCTGCCTCGGGTGCGTCCACCGCACAGTTGGGCGAAGGTTGAGGTGGCACAGTGTGATGGGACAGACCAGGAGGCTTCTCGTAGTACGGAGAGGTCAGTGCAACGCCGTTGACGGGTAACAAGACCGACGCCGCCGGGGGCGTCACAGCAAGCCAACGCTCAGAGACCGAGAACAGAGGAGTTCCGCGTGTTTCGTGCTGCGCTTCGTCCGAGCTGCCGTCAGCGGCACTGGAGCTGCTCGAATGGAGTCCCTTCTCTCTTCGAAGGACGGTGGTCCACACTTTTCCGACGCAGCGAAACTTGGGAACATAATCTTCGTGTCCTCTGAGGTAGGGGGCAAAGATAAAAACCTCACCACTCGTTCCAGATGCGACCACGACAAATTTCCCTTTCGCCTCGAGGACGAATTCGCCAGCGGGCGCCGGAGGCTCAAACATGGGGCTATCAACGGGACTACTGACAGGAATCAAAGGGCTCTTGTACAGGACGGCAATCTGCTTCCTCTCCTTCAGCGAGAAGACTTCGACGGTGGTCTGATAGTGGGTCACGGTGTTTCCCTGGTCATTGCCTCTGCTTGAAGGTGGCCGGCTAGGAGAATCGGATGAACCATCGTCAATCACAGAGGAAGTGGTACTACCACTGTGTGCCCTCCTGGGTTGCTGAAGGACCGGGCCATGAAGAACAAGGGCGATAAGGGGACGAGAATCCGCTAGGGGATCTCGTCGGGCGGTCCAGGGGAGAATTTTGGCTCCGATGACGCTGCCTCTAAGCCCTTCTAAACCGCCAACCAGATCCAAGCGGCTCCGCTCAACGCGAAATAAGTCGACACCGCCCTGATAGCCTACTACTAGCACATTCTCGGCTGTCCTTGCTGCATCGTCTCCAGCCATTGCCAAGCTATCGAAACCACAGTGGTATCCGCCCTCGCCTGCAGTGATTCCTTCGGCGAGGTCATCATTAAGACCGAGATTGAAATCCGGGAGGTTATAGTAATGGCTCTGAGGCTGATGCGGAAGTGGAGGATTGTTGGAGAAGGGACCCCGTTGGCCCACCTGCGAGTACATGGAGGCTCTGCGGTCGCGACCGGGTAACTCATGGGGAGAGCCCTGCAGACGCCCCCCAAAGGTTGTGTGGTGGTTTGGGTGACTGAGAGGCCTCATCGCGGGTGCTGGAGGCGAGTTCGACATGGCAGCGTGCCCATAGACAGGGTCCCGGGCTCCTGGAGAGTTGTGGAAAACGGGTGGAGAGCCGCTGATGGGAATGCCTCCTTGGCCAGGGGAGGCGTTGTTCCCGAAGAAGGGAAGGGACTTGGTCCACTCGCTGGTATAGTGTGTCGCGGTTGTTTTGGTGGCGCCCAGAGCGGAGAGGAGAGGAGAAGGGCCGGCATTATAGGTCGGCGGGCTTGAGGGGGAGGTTGACGAGTAGCGCTGGGCGGACCGTGGAGGTTTCGCTCTATTGTGGTATTAGTGAAGGGGTACACGTAGGCAATCACCGCTACACGCCCCTTTCCTCTCTCAGGCCACAGCGCTTTGCTTGCGAAGACTAGGATGGACGAGCGCAAGAGCTATACTCACATCTCGCGCGGGTAGATTCGAGTGACCCTCTCCCCATGTCTATGTCTTCGTCCCAGCTCATGGTTGGAGGCGTTCCGGCCGCGAGGATGGGTAGTATCCAAGGTAGTTTTGGCGGGGTTACGTTGTTGCTGGTACAGATAGGACAACTTGGAAAGAGGCGGATCTGGCGATAGGCTCATAAAAAGGTCTTGGAGCGTGTGGTATATGTGGTTCGAGCTGTCGTGGCGGAAGGGAGGGTAGAAACGGTTGAGGACGGCGGACGCGTAAGGTAGTGAAGGTGTTGAAGACGGAGTACTGGTGCTAAGACAAAGGGACTTGCGTCATGCGGCGACGTGACTCAACCCCGTGAACGGGCACGCAGACACGCCTCTACGACTTCTGTCAGGCAACGGGAAAGAAAGTCTCAGCAGCTTCTACCTACTCGGGTCACTGAAAGCTGTCCTTTCCGTCCGACTGCTGCTGGCGGATGATGGCGGGTGGGGTGAGGAGCTTCCGAGGAGGTTCCGCTGGAGTCTGTGCAGCGGATGCGAGGCGGAAGTCCCACGGGTAAGTAGCGTGGGATCTGCTGGACGGATATCGCGAGTTGACAGGACTTGGGACGAAAGCTTGTAAGAGTGTAGCGGTTGTGGTGGTGGTACTGTCGAGCTGTGTACCTGCGTTGGAGGGGCAGCAGCTGGGGACGGCGAGGGGGAGCACTCAGGAACCAGCCACGCCTCCACGCCTTGCTGGTTGCGGAGGGGGGGAGGGCGGCGCGACCATCCACCACAAAACACGCCCACGATGCCGCCTTGGAACCTTGGAATGCCCTCATTTAAATCAGGTCACATGGCATTCCTCATCCGGGAGTCCGGAGAGGGTACGTCACGTCTCCATTCTCTCCTCCTACCCTTCCAGCAACAACTTCAAGCCCGCACCCTGAGCATCAAACGCCTGCTGTAAACCCTCCGCAAACAGCGCCTTGATCGCAATCGCTCCCGCCCCTCGATACACCTCTCTGCTCTCATACAGCACCTTTCCATTCCCCAGGTCGCTGATCCCTTGCCAGCGTTCCGCATCCAGAACGGCATCCGGCAGGACCTAATAGGTGAACGTCAGCATAGATCACCGTCACTCCCTCCCCCCCAATAAGTCCCACTTCTTCAACGACGTACATGTTTCCACGCCAGCCGCAACCGCTCTGGCTGCACATGCGTGATGTTTTCCAGAGTAATCTGCGTGTGCAGCGGATTATCGGGAGTTGAGGCGTCGACGGGCAGTGGCAGAGGCGGAATTTGTACGCGCATGTACAGGTTCGCTCCCTCGACTGGATACTGCTTGGGCAGAGTGAGGTTGAGCGGAGTCAGCACTACCGCGGCGCTGTTTAGCTGGTTAGAGAGAGTTGCGCTACTAAGTTGGGAGAGATGGTGGTGATGCGACTGACCGCACAAAAGGGTTCCAGTCCGCATAGGCTGGGAAATTCGTAAGAGCATCCCAGACGGCTGTTGTAGTGGTTCGGAGCTCAAGGCGTGTACTGACGTTGAAGACGCCTGGAGGTACCTCTGGAAGGTTGATGAACTGGCCTTGGACTGTGGCTGTTGATAGCAGGACGAGGGCCACCACACGCAGCAGAGAAGGCTTCATGCTGGAAAGCACCTGAATCTCACTATGTACAAGATCGCGAAACTCTGGCTTCCTACCTCATCTTATATCGAGGACATGCAGACGTGTGGACTCTACACTACGCCGATCAAGCCCAGGGTGGAATTAGGCGGGCTCGTATTGATGTCGCTTCCACAACCTTGGGAACGCTTGATAGCCCGACTATGATGCCCTGGCAGGAGATTCATTTTATGTTCTGTCCTCTCCCATTCATGCATCATCCTATTCTTCAATCCGCCTCGGCCTCCAAACCCCTCTCTTTCTTCTTCTTCTCCCTCCGAGAGCGTAGGTAGCTGAAGTGTTCTTTGCCCAGGTAAGGTACACTGCACGAAAGCCGCTGTTAATGTGATCCCATATTTCCGAGACTGTAGGTCCGGTTGATGTGGTGTACCTACAATACGAGAAGAGAGGGATCCGTCGCGCTTGCACTTGCGTTCATCTCCTACAAACAAGAGGGAAAATACAACAGAATTCGCGGAGTGGAGCCGTTGCCGTGATGAGCTGGAGGACGTCGTTCTCATGCACCTCACACCGTCCTGGAAACCGTCAACAAGACCAAAACTGATGAAGCTGACAAAGACAAAATGACAGGCAAGTACCTGTAGACGTGGATGATAACCTGAGTACGTCGATCACGGTTTTCTTCGAGAAGTTGTGTGCATGGTTCAGTAGCTTCCCGAACTCGAGAGGAAGAGTAGGTTGAAGGCGTTGTGATTCTTGGGACTGGTCAGCGTCTCGTTGTAGAGCAGGTAGCTTTCAACGAAGCTAGTCACGGTAGTTGCAATATCTCATCTATCATATTGAGAGACCGATGTGCCTGAAAGGCGGTTTCCCTTATACCTTGAATTACCACGCTGGGTTGTGGATCTTTCGGACTTAACCATGTCCTCGATTACAAAACTGTGAGTCAAAGCAGCTGGTAATGCATCGACCATACCCAGACGTGGGACAGAATTGTTCGGGACAGAATTGTTCGGGACAGAATTGTTCAGGGCAGACACTATGATAATTGTTCGAGATTCTTCCAATCAACGTCTTTCTCGGGGGGCGTATGTGCAAACTTCGGCAAACTGCAAACTCCCGTTCTTTGGCAAGAGTATTGCCGATTTTGGTATTCATGTCTGTCGAGGTACGGTTGATGCATCTCCGCAGTTGTTCTCAACGAGCAGCAGGCCGACCTTGATGCTCTCGGATAAGCGAATCTCTTGCCTACGTATGGGACACCCACAGTTCTGCTAGGAAGCCAAGGCACTCTGGGCAATGAAGAGATATGAGTGCGTTGAATGTGGATTTAGGGACAGCGGTGTGCATCTCAGGAATACGGTCTAACAGCACCGAAAGGAAGCAGTGATAACCTTTTCTATAGGGAGTGCTGGAGCTGAGGATAAACAGTCCAGCACAGAGCCGAACTGCAGTGTAACGCCAATGTTTCTATACGTGATCCACTCCTAGCGGATCTTAACAGATAGTCTGTGAGTAATCAGCGAAGCTGAGCACAGCAACATGAATAGTGAACAGGATATTGCTCTTTTGTAATCCTTCTCAAGTGATTACCGTTTCCTCGATCATCTGAATCCGCTGGCAATGGTGCATCATAGATGGCGGGGGATCTGTCAAGCAGAGATATATACACAATTGTACGTCCGGCAAAGGCTGCGAGGCTGTGTAGATGCGGATAGGGGATGTCGGGTGGGCTCTTGCCGTGAAGATGACGGGAAGGAGGATAGACTAGATGAGCGCGGAAAGGGTCCTGCCGATGGATATGTGCTTACTGTACCCACCTTAGTCGCCGACGTGCAGTTTGGACTGTCGGTTCTGTTTTTTTGGCAGGGGAAGGGGATAGTACTGAGTAGGGGTCTACTGAGGCATTGTCGGGGCGCTGTTGGTCGTGAGAGGTGCGAGTAGCTTGATGGGTTACTGTCGAAGCGCCTTGATCAACACGTTATCGACTCGCCAGAAGTATGGCAGCAAAGTCGCCGCTGAAGCTTGGGAAGAGGGATGCGAAGGGCGGTTTTATTATCGTCGAACGGCTACGGCGTACGGCGTAGTTGGCCCCATGCTGGAGGATGAATAAGGGTAACGGATGGGGCAGCGGACCCCACGCTGAGGTTCAAAACCCAGCAGCAGCAGCAGGTCCAACGTCAGCCACTGCTGAGATGGAGGAATAGGCTCGAGCGTGCATCGCAGTCGGGAGCAGTGGTTGAGTTTCTCGTCGCGTTGATGGCCAGTTGCTGTCTTATTGCTATCAAGTAGTTACGGAGTAGTGCACTGGACTACTGTATCAGGGTCACTCTCACATAGGCCGTCCCCCAACAGCCGCCACCTTCCAAGCCAGGCCGGCGTCGACGGGTTGCTGCAGAGGGCAAATCAGCGGCGCCTACGTTGCGGGCGGGCGGGTTTTGAAACGGGCGCAGGCCAGTCGGCGGCCATGGACTGTATCTGGGGGAGGTTCTGGGTTCTGGGGGTCTGTCTTCCTACTCAGCGCTTGGGCGCCACGCCTCTCCCCCTCCAAGCAGCAGAGAGGGAAGTGGTGCGTGCCATCCCATCTTACCTTTCTGCGCCGCACTCCTCACTCATTCACTCCTTCTCACCCTCCTCCCCCAAACGACCTTTCTTCTTCACCTTTTTTCTTCCGACGTACATATCTCGCTCGCTGAAATCTAGACTGTGGGGAAGTCTTGCTCTCTCACCCTTCCGTTCGCTTGGTGGCCCGCTTTTACCCGCTCCTGCGACAAGACGTGGGCCAGCTGGTGCCTCAGTTGCCTCTCCTGACATCCTCCTCGTCATAACCACCTCTCCACTCCACGACCACCGCTGCCTCTCCGCCGACCAGCCGCTGTTATATCCATCCATCGATCCCGGACGCCGTAGAGAGACCCATTACCGCCGATTCGCATCTGCACACGACCATCGTACAAGCCAAAGGCCCTTCTGTTGCCGCTTCCTCTACGACCACACCTCCTTGTCTTCCCTCCTCCTCGGTACCCCGTCCGGCCATGACATCTCCCGCCCCTTTACTTCGCCCACCCATACCCGGTGCCCGCTCACAAAGCGGCAGCCGCACACCACGACTTGGTCTCTCCATACCCCCTTCTCCTCATGCCAGGCCCGTGACCAACGGCGCTTCCGACGCTCAACAAAACCTCTCTCGTCCTGCCCCGCCGCAATTGCGGCTTGCGACACCTCTGGGTAGCAGTCATACCCCCCATGAGGGTCGCCCGCAACCCAAAGGCTTGCCCCCATTACAGATTGGCCCCGGGCTTTCGGCAGGCGGCTCGAGCGATGCCAGCGCGCACTCGCGGTCAGGCAGTTTCTCCGAGGCGCTGCCCAACGGAAACAATTCTGCTGCTTCCTCGTACTCGGCAGCTTTGCCCTTCCCCAGCCTGCAAATGCCCCTCCAAGGCTCCGAACCCATATCCGCCATATCACAAGGAGGGAGCGAGGGCGCCGCGCCCATGGAGCGCCAGAACAGCCAACCGCCGTTACCTGATCTGGAAAAAATGGCTGCCGAGAAGGGCCGTCCGCTCGATGTGGAGGATCTGGATGACGAAGGATGGAGAGCCGCCAGTGCCAAGGGTATGATCGAACAGCGAGGCAGTCTAGGCGAAGGCGCTGGCGGTGCCGTCACCAAAGCCATATTGAAGGGCGGAAAGACAATCTTTGCACTAAAGGCATGCCTGCACACCACCGATCGTGGGCTTAGCTGACATGTCCATAGGTCATTACGACGAACCCCGATCCCGATGTCAAGAGGCAGATAATGCGCGAGCTCGAGTTTAACAAGTCATGCGCCAGCGATCATATCTGCCGCTATTACGGGGCTTTTACAGATGACAGCACTGGCACCATTAGCATCGCCATGGAATTCTGCGAAGGTGGATCGCTGGACTCGGTGTACAAAGAGGTGAAGAAACTAGGAGGTCGGACGGGCGAGAAGGTATTAGGAAAGGTTGCCGAAGGCGTCCTGAACGGCCTCACCTATCTTCACAGTCATCGCATCATCCATCGCGACATCAAGCCAAGCAATATCCTCCTGTGCCGCGACGGTCAGGTCAAGCTCTGTGACTTTGGTGTGTCTGGCGAGTTCGGCACAAAGGGGGATGCAAATACCTTCATCGGCACGTCCTACTACATGGCGCCAGAACGCATTACAGGCCAGAGTTATACCATCACCAGTGATGTGTGGAGTCTCGGTGTCACGCTCCTCGAGGTAGCCCAGAACCGATTTCCTTTCCCCGCAGATGGCACCGAAATGAATCCGAGGGCCGGCCTCATTGATCTCCTCACGTATATTGTACGGCAGCCCATTCCCAAACTCAAGGACGAGCCCGAAAACAAGATCCGTTGGTCGGATAACTTCAAGTATTTCATCGACTGTTGGTAAGTGTCTCCCATTTTGCGTGCCCCAATGAGCTTCGCTCACTCGTCACACAGCCTTGAGAAAGAAATGCCCCGACGAGCAACTCCTTGGCGCATGCTCGACCATCCGTGGATGGTAGAAATCAAGAACAAGAAGGTCAACATGGCTCATTTCCTAAAACAAGTTTGGGACTGGAAGGACTAATCTAATGCTGAACGATTTGGGCAACCGTGAAACCTGGGCAGCCTTCTTCGATTCTACATTTTCTTCGCCCACCACTTCGGGACATGGAGCAGGAGTGGGGTGTTGAATATGGATGGAGGGGAGCAGACATATCTCCTCATATCTCACCATAAGATGCATGGGCGGTAGCAAAAGGAACTTTGCTCGCACCCGGATGCAACGGCATCATCCATTCGAAGGATCGGATCCAACAACTGCATGGTCTGCGGGCCCCTTACCTTCCTCCCTTTCTGGAGTCTCGGGAGTGTCGCATCCATAGCACAAACGCCGCACTCTCTGGATATATGTCGGAGGGTAGGAAGGCCAGCTGCATAGGTCCGTCTTGAAGGGATAGAAGGCATGGAGTGGCTGAATCGTTGCATACCGATGAAGCAATATAGTGGTAGAATGAGCCTCATTGTATATAAAATGGGTGCCCTGGAGCCAGTACAGGTTAATAGATGCTCTTCTCAGCTTGTCTCCATCTTTCACGACTGTACTGCCCAACCCCGCGCATCTACAGTATCTTTTCCTGGTAGCTGTGGTGGGGGTAATCCTACTTCATATGGTTAGCGTAAACATCGGGCCGACCTAAGGCCGTGTTCAGACTCATTTATACAATTTATGTGTACGTTGGAGTCGACAACACCAGACAGAGTGCAGAGGGGTAAAGCGGCGAATTTCTGTACGTCTAAGGAAGCACGATGAAGCCTTATTTTACTTGTAAACATCCCGCTAATCTTTTCTGCAGAAACAGTTCCGTCCCGCGCAACGGCGACCTGCGATCCTGCCCCACCATCGTAGTATTCACCGGGAACTCTCCCCTTCACACTACGCAGACCGGCGCTCGAGATGCCCACCATAGCAGTTGACAAAGCCGAGCTTTTCAAAGCTCTGGGGAGGGAGTATACCACGGACGAGTTCGACGAGCTATGTTTCGAATTCGGTATCGAGCTGGACGAGGACACAAGCCAGAGCAAAAAGCCCGAGGACCTTGCCCAACCGCCTCAATTGAAGATTGAGATACCGGCGAATCGCTATGACATGCTATGTTTCGAGGGTATTGCGCTGAATCTGCGGGTTTTCCTGGAGAAACAACAGCTACCGAAATGGACGCTGACCCCGCCTCCATCCGGAGAATTGCAAACCCTCACAATCCAGCCGGAGGTAAATTTCTACATGCGAAAAGAGCAGCTGGGTCCGTATGAGTGTGGCTGACTGGGGCTAGACCGAGCAAATTCGGCGATACTGCTCCGGCGTCATCCTGCGCAACATCGAGTTTAATCAGGACAGATATGACTCCTTCATAGCGCTGCAGGACAAGCTGCACCAGAATCTTGCTCGCCAGAGGACATTGGTGTCTATAGGAACGCACGATCTCGACAGTGAGTTAGCTGGAGACTAGCCAGACGACGCATGATTGACTTGGTTCAGCAATCCAGGGGCCCTTCTCATACGAGGCCCTTCCTCCTGAGCAAATTGAGTTCGTCCCTCTGAATCAAACCAAGAAGATGAACGGTAAAGAATTGATGGAGTTCTACGAGGTAATGCAGAAATTTCGTCCATGGCGTTTCTTGTTCTAACCCAGCACCGCAGAAAGACAAGCATCTCGGTCGATACCTGCACATCATTCGCGATTCGCCTGTGTACCCTGTGATATACGACGCCAACCGTACGGTCCTGTCCCTCCCTCCCATAATAAACGGGGACCATAGCAAGATCACACTGAATACAAAGAACGTCTTCATCGAAATAACCGCCTTGGACAAGACAAAGGTGGAGGTCGTGAACCATATGCTTGTGGCCATGTTCGGACCTTACGCTGAGTCGATAGAACCGATCAAGATTATATCCGATCACAACAATGAGTCGAGAGTAGCACCCGATCTAACACCTCGGCAGATGCAGGCGGAGGTCGATTATCTAAACGGGTGCACAGGATTGAATCTATCTCCCGAGGAGATTTCCAAGTTGCTCGGACGTATGGGCTACACGGTACCGCCATCCAAAGCGGATAGCAATATCCTGGATGTATCCGTTCCTATAAACCGGGCGGACGTTCTCCACCAGGCCGATGTCATGGAGGACTTCGCTATTGCATATGGATTCAACCGCCTACCCCGGTATTATCCCAACAAGTCAGCGGCTGTAGCCGCTCCTCTTCCGATCAACAAGCTTGCCGATATCGTGCGCTTCGAAGCTGCAACAGCCGGATGGAGCGAGGTGATGCCACTCATTCTCTGCTCGCACGACGAGAATTTCGAATGGCTGAACCGGAAAGATGATGGCAAGACGGCGATCAAGCTCGCAAACCCAAAGACGGCGGAGTACCAGGTTGTGCGGACATCACTCCTCCCTGGTTTGCTCAAGACCCTCAACTCGAACAAGCACCATGCAGTCCCCATCAAGATCTTCGAATCCAGCGATGTTGGTTACATAGATCTGTCCCAGGAGCGGAAGACTCGGAACGAACGGCATTTCGCAGCGGCCATCATGGGGAAGACCAGCGGGTTTGAGCAGGTGCATGGTCTGCTGGACAGGCTGATGCTGATGCTCAGGTGCGCTTTCATAACACGGGAAGAGGGGCTGAAGGACGATAAGCTCGAAGGATACTGGATCGAAGAAGTCGATGGTAAGGGGTAGCCATGTCCGCTTAAGGCTGTGTGCTAACAGGCTTGTGTAGACCCGACCTTCCTCAAGGGACATGCAGCCTCCATCAACCTGAAAATGGCCGGAAAGCAGCATAAGATTGGCGTCTTTGGCATCTTGCACCCTTCTGTGCTCCACAAGTTCGAACTGCCGTACGTGTTCACTTGACCATGTGATGTTGATATGCTAATTTTCGCCAGTTACCCTGTCAGCACGCTGGAGATTGACCTCCAGGTCTTCTTGTGAGATCACCTGGGTCTGGGCGTCTGTACCATACGTAGCTAGATGAATTAGACGAACACAGCAACGCATAAAGGCAGTATGGTATCAGTCAAAATCGTGAGAACTCTGGTACAAAAGTTCTCCGTCAGCTGAAAGCATCTTCGCCGCTCGTGAGAGAAGCCTAATGTGACTGTGCATCATCACCTCCAGGAAGAAAGATGGGATGACTTTAGAATGTTGATTTGAACCAGAGACTGTCCGCGGGGAATAGGATGCGAACGGCGTACGCCCGCCTATTTGACCTCGAAGTTGACCTTGGTGGGTCTTCTCTTCCTAAGCCCGACGCAAACTACACGCTATGTAGAAAATCCTGCAGTACGGTCTGCTTGCCTTAAGACTTAGCGGTATTCCTCATTACCAGAGCCAACATGGTTGACATTGATGCGCACGTTGCGGTAAAGCACTTTTCCACGTCTACCCTGCAATATCCATCGTACTCTGCATGTACACAGTACCCCGCTTTCCTTTTCAAGTAAGTACTGCCGAGTAGGATCCCCCAGAACCCACTACATATATGACTATGGGGATGTCACGCCCTACATGAAAGAGTCACACCTTAAGAGAGCCGGAAAATAGTATTTAAATCCTTTTTCTCCACAAATCGGCCTGGGCTCTGCCAACGACCCTGAGGAAGGAAAAGCGTTTCCCATTTCGCTTTCCCCTCGTCGGCTTGCAGCTCGACAAACTGTGGTTCTTCGAGCAAAATGGAAACGCAATCCTATGCGAAGACAGCCGTGAATACGGTGAAGAGACTTGGTAATCGGGGGTATGTCTATTCCTCTCGCTATTGCCTTCCCTCCTATCTACCCTTCCCCTTCCCCCCTTTTTTTCACGCCCAGAAACCAACGACATCTCCCAAGGCACTACGACTACGGCACCGTGCACACCATCATCAACACGGCACCCGTCCTGCACGTCTCCTTCAACGACCCGGAGCACCCCTTCCCCGTCGTGCTGCCCATGCTCGGCTGCACGGGGGATTTTGCGAACCCGGACGCGGATCCCAAAGAAGCGGCGCAGGATATCTATATCCATGGGTATGTGTCGGCGAGGATGTTTAGGAAGGGGAAAGAGGCGGGGGAGGAGGGGGTGCCGATTACGGTTGCTGCGACGTAGGTAACGTAATTTTTCTGCTCTCCATGTCATGCTCGGTCATCCAACACATCTCTCGTGGCATCCACTCGAAAGACGGATGGACCGCTCAGCTTCACGCAGGCATATCGACGGCCTCGTCCTCTCCCTCACCCCCTTCCACAACAGCTGCAACTACCGCTCCGCCATCGCCTACGGCCACGCCACCCTCGTCACGTCCCCCGACGAACGCCTCTACGCCATGCGGCTCATCACCGACAACGTCCTCCCGCAGCGCTGGGACAAGTCGCGGATCCCGCCCACGAAAGCCGAGCTCGATTCGACGTCCATCCTGAAAGTAAGGGTCGAGTCGGCGAGCGCCAAAGTGCGCGAGGGAGGGCCCAGCGAGGATCGCGCGGATCTGAGGGATGCGGAGTTGAGGGCGAGGGTGTGGACGGGGGTGGTGCCGGTTTGGTTGCAGTGGGGGGAGCCGGTGCCGGCCGAGGGGAATGAAGTGGGCGAGGTGGAGGGGTATATTGAGAGGTGGAGGTTGGAGGAGAATAGGAGGGGGAAGAGGGGGGCGTATGAGGCGGTTGAAAAGGGGAAGTGAGAGGGATGTGTTTTGTGTGTGTTGGGAATGGGGAGAGCAGGACGAGATGAGATGAGATGATTCGGAGGTGAAAGTATGAACAAAAGAAAGATAAGTGGTAACGTTGGAAAGGAAGTGTTGAAAGGACGAAAGAGATGCAGAGTGAGACCACCTGATAAACGTCCAACAAATGTTTCAGAAGAAATTTGAAACTTTCATTGCTTTCGTCTTGCCAGCAGGGTACTTAAATTCTCCCTGGACTGGAACCTCCATCGTTCACCAGGACGAAAAGCGTGACTTGGGGTATACTGAAAAAGAACTTTTAAGGAAATGAAGTTATATGGGGAGAGAATTGTTGAACAGCGACGAAAGTGTCTAGGACGAGTCTGAGACATCCAATTCTTTCGTCGTGCCAGAAGCTACGGTATGTATAAAGGGTGTACAGGTAGCGAGGCTAGAGTTGCGCTTTTCCCCAGCCGACTCCATTCACCGAGCCACCCACTAAGCCATGACTAAGCACCGCGCCAAACCGACTCGACGTCGGCAATTCGTCCAAACGCAAGAAAACATGCTCCTCAGAACTGCCGATGGGACCAATGCCACCCCCCTCAAGCCGCCGTGTCCACTCCTACCGTAGCACATGTTCTAGCCTGTTTGGAAGCAGAACCTCGCTCGTCGGCAGTTTGGTGTGAAGCTGTTGGCCTTATCGCTGTGCGTGCGCAGTTAGCAAACATGGAGAAGTGACGAGCGCTGACGGGGTCCTTTCGCAGCTGAGATATGATGGAATATATCGATACGGGGAACAAATGCGGCTCCGTGCAAATAACCTGGACAACCCTTTCAGATGTGAATTGGATTGTTTTTTAGATCATCCAAATCCACCGTCTGAACCTGGCCACACCACCCCAACGGCTGGCAGCCATCCCCAGGATCCAGGACGACGTGAGGATAAAAATGCCTGATTTGTCCCCACCCCCGCGATCCACTACCCGCCAAGCTCGGAACGTGCGCCACTTGCTCCCGCGATGCTACTTTCCCCGGCTTCGATGACCTTCACTTGCTATCCTTTCTCAACTGCCGACCTGTGGTTCGGTTTGAACTGTGCCTCGAGCCAGGCCGTCATGCCGAGCACAATGATGGAGGAGGACACGGTACTGGGAATTGCAGGGATCAGCCACCGTATAGATACAAGACGTTGGGAGACCCCAAGATATAGATAGAGCACACAGAGAACGCCTTCTTAATATCTGTCCGCTCAAGGGTTCAACACGTCGCACGGATATTAGCCCGATATGCTTCTCAACGAAGTGATCCCCCTTCTAGCCAAGTACTGGCCTCTCGTCCTCGCTTCCCTCGTCCTCGGCCATTTATTGAGCAACAAGTATTGGAAAGGGCTGAACAAGTACCCGGGTCACTGGTTGGCAGGATACACCAATTGGTGGAGGTTCTACGATGTCCTGGGGAGGAAACATGAATGGACAATATTACGTCTGCACAGGGAGCATGGAGATATCGTTCGGTTAGGACCGAATGTACTGTCGTTTGCGGATCCCAAAGCCATCAAGATTATATATGGACTGAATAAAGGAATGGTCAAGGTATGTTCCCGCCTGCTCCTTTTTCGACAGCCCACTGCAGATGGACTAACCAGGAATAGTCCGACTTCTACCCTGTCCAAAATGCCGTTGCAAAAGGACGACGCTTGCAATCCCTGTTCTCGACCACGGACGAGGACTACCATGCGAAATACAGGCGATGCGTCAACAATGCCTTTGCCATGAGCTCGCTTGTCAACTATGAACCGCTCGTCAGCTCGACGTTGAAGTTCTTCCTGGACAAGACCGAGCAGTGGTACGCGAATACTGGCAGGGAATGCGACTTTGCTCAATGGCTGCAATTCTTCGCCTTTGACGTTATTGGCGATCTGACCTGGAGCAAGCGTCTGGGGTTCATCGAGGAGAATAGGGATGTTGATGGTATCATCGCTTTTCTCAAGAAATTCCTCAGTTACGCAGGACCGGTAAGCGCTCAAAAAGGCTTATATAGCACGCGGCATACTGACTTCCACAGATCGGCCAGATACCAACTCTGGATCTGTTTCTGGAGAAGAATCCCATCAGTCTGTTTGCGCAGCGCATTGGACTTACCAAGACCGTCTTCCCCGTCACCGAGTTTGCACTCAAGCGCTCCAATGAGCGCGCCGGAGAGATTCAAAAGATCAAGACGTATGGACTTTCCGAAGGGAATACGAACCCTCGCGGCGTCGACCTCCTCTCCAAGTTCGCACAGGCGGCGCACGATCACCCGGAATTCATGACGGACATGCAGATCCTGGCTTCGTGCACCTCGATGGTTTTCGCCGGCTCAGAGACGACCGCGATCTCGTTATCCAGCGTCTTCTACTTCCTGCTGAAACACCCACGCGTCTATCAGAAACTGATGCGAGAGATCGACGACGCAGTCGCCAACGGCATCATCGAAGCTCGCGAGGATAAGACGGTGTCGTGGTCCGAGTCCCAGAGACTCCCGTACCTCGACGCCGTCATCCAGGAATCGTTCCGGCTGCATCCCGCCGCGGGCTTGATCCTCGAGCGCATCGTGCCGCCCCAGGGTATGAACATACTCGGGGAATTCATCCCGGGAGGTACGATTGTGGGATGCAATGCGTGGGTCCTGCATCGACGGCCGGAGGTGTTTGGCAGCGACGTCGATGCGTTCCGGCCCGAGAGGTGGATCGAGGCGTCGCCCGAGAAGCAGAGGGAGATGAGGGGGACCATGTTCCAGTTCGGAGCGGGAGCGCGGACCTGCATCGGCAAGAATGTCAGTCTGTTGGAGATTTACAAGTTGGTGCCGAGTTTCCTGAGAAGGTTTGAGGTAGGTGAATGTCAGCTGGGGTGTGTGAGATGGAGGGCTAACGTTTCGTGTAGATTGAATTGGACCGCCCGGATGCGGAGTGGAAGACGCATAATGCTTGGTTTGTAAGGCAGTCGGAGTTCAAGACGAGGTTTAGACGGAGGGAGTAGCTGTGTATGAACAGTGTACTGTGTATTACCAGAATCTTGACAGGGGGAGGGGAGGGGGGAGTAGGATCATGACCATAACGATAACTTTGCCATTACGGCATACCAATCAATAGAGAAATAACGACAAGCATTTTCAACATTATCTCTTCTGTCCTCGGTCTAAAAGTGACGTCGAGCATGCAATGAGGCAATAGGCAGGGAAATTGTATACCTACAGTCCTTGAAACCAGCTCTGCAAGACAGAATAACTTCCAAGAGACACCTATCCCATCAGCTGCGTGAGTGTTTATTGTTTCCAAAGGTTTCGACAAGCTGGCGGCACGGTGAAAATCGCGGCCTTGCTCCTTTCCTAAACTGGCAAAGCGTAAGAATGGACCCAAGCTAAAGAGCACCTCCGTTGGAGAACAAATTGGACTTTCAACTCCTCAAGCCAGCCCTTTCTGATATACTTGTTTCCCGTATTCAGCTTGGGACATGCCTCCTATGCGTACATTTCTGCGGCATTTAAGTATGGAAGTACCAACAGGAGCCCTGGGATGTGTGCTAGTTCTGCGATTGGAGACGTGAACGACCCCTTCCCCCAAGAATGGAGGTCTCGTGATTGCGAATGGATGATATGACTGGTAGGGGGTAGATATGGGATTCCCGAAGTGATTGATGATCATGGATGGAAAGAGCGGCGAACAAGAGAAAGTTCAGGGACCGAGCCGTGCTCAGCAAGACTGTGTAGAGCGCTGTTGCCGCCCGAGGCACAGAAAGAGTCGGGAACACGGAAATTCATCAGCGTTAAGAGAAGGAGACAAATCGGGTCTCGTCGAGCGAAGCCCTCGTGATCGATCTCCCCGCGAGATCAGATCGAGGCGGCAACCCCAGGTCCCGTGCTCCCGTGGACGGGAGCCAGGCGAGATCAGGCGGACGAGAACAGCGGGATCGAAACAGGGACCAGGAGGCGAGAGCAGAAGCCCGGGCAGAGGCGAAAGGAGATGTCTATTTGTGGGGAGAGTGTCTATCTGGACTTGTTGAACGGTCGAGGGAAATGGCTCAAGTGACTCACCCACGGACCACGTCGCCGTGCATACAGAGTGCAGGAGACGAGAGAGAGAGAGACTCGCCCACGATGTCTGAAACGGCCAGAGGTGTAGACATGCTGGGCTGCAATCGTCATTCGCAGACGACGGAATCTTTGTTTCAAGTTGTTGAGGTTGCGGATATCAACTCGATGGATAGCGGTCCAAAAAAGAATGCAGGCCAGCTCGACACGACCCTTGACCAGCTGAGAGCCGACGCAACTACCATGGAGGCAAATGCCAAATGCGGGAGAAAATAATGCGCATCTTGGGATGAGTGGTTAGTTTAAGCGACGTGTTCCGTTTGTTGGATGGATTTTTCCAAACAGAGGTTCCCATCCTTCGAAATGATGAATCGCCCAGTTGGGGCAACAGTCAAGGAAGCCTCGGATATCACAGTACAGTTGATAGCCACGGCATCTACTTGTATCTTGGGACCACCAACAGGATCCGCGTGGCGCAGCTTTTGGTCCTGCTCAGAGGATTCGGGGTCGCCTTTGTGGACGGAGATCTGCGATGGAAAAGCCAACGACGAGCACAGACTGGATAACACGCGAGGCACGGGTGGTTTATTACACTGGACGTTGATGAAAACGATGTTCCGGGTTCGTCAAAGTCCCGTGCCTCAGTCTCAAAATCATTCTTCTCGGTTGTCCCCCAGCGACTTTCGGCAGAGCCGACGCGATCATCACCGCCACCAAGTGGGTGCACAGCCACATGGCATGGCAAAGAATAGAAGTGGGTCTCGGCTATTGCGCCAGCGGGGTCTCCATCTCGAGGCCTTCCAGGCGGAAGAAGGAGAATTGTCGCGATGAATGTTGAGCGTGACCGCTATTGTCGCAGTAGGCGCCCGACTCTGCTCGACAACAATAAGGCGACTCGTCAAAAGTCCCTTTCCCAACACTACCGCAACCGCAATATAATACGGGACTCAGGAAATCACATGAGCGACGGCACCCATCAGGCTTTTGTAGGCGGATGGCACCCCTGCTCGGATCCCCGCCTATCCAGCTGATTGGGCTGCCTGTTTCTCGCCCATTTTTAGCCTCAAGCAACGACAACCTGTCAAGCCTCCAAGATGACGACGTCGGCCCTCCCACACCAGCTCCCAACTGGATCTCTTCACCTCGGCCTGGAATGCTCCTTCTGCTCTATCCGCACACGCCCGAAGCGGCATCAAAGCCGCTGCAGTGCGCCCTCTGCATTGCGTGTTGGGGGAAGGCTTCTGGAACCCCCACCACGAGTCCGATACCACTGTACTGTCACTCCTCCAGTACTGTGTGGGCGGCCCGACAGAAGTGCAGTCCCAGCGGCGGCTTCATTAGCAACATCTTTTACTTGCGGCAGTGGGTGGTACGGTATGATGATGCTGGGCGGACTGCATACAACCCAAGTTCTGCCCGTCTGCAAGTTGCTTCTGGCCCTGATCACCCTCAGCTGCCTTGCCGCACTCTGTAGCGGGCTGGCTGGCCATCCGGACTTTGTTATTTCCACAAGGAAGGCTGATAGGACGCCCTTTGGTCTGCTGCCCACTATCCTCTTCTCCCTCTGGGTGGTCGACATAAAGTTTGCGCTCGCATGGCGACAACGGCGATCTGGCTGGTATGGAGACCTAACCGTGCCCCCGCCTATCCACGCCTTTGAGCGGCGTGAGCAGCACGGGTCAGATTGAATCAGTCCCGAAGAGTTGACCTGCAGCTTGCGTCGTCGCCGTAAAGAATATGCACGATCAAGCAAGCTAGAAGAAGGGCATTATTGCGTCCGGACGGGGCAGTGTGCATACACCCTGGTCCAGCCTGTGGCCACCCCGAAGCAGGCCCCATCCTCCCCCCTCGTCAGTCCTCTTAAGAGACATCGCACCCTCCACCCTTAGCCTTCCCTACCCTCCCTCCTCCCACCTCGCCTTCTCCCCTCCTCATTCGCCCGTACCCTTCTTTTCTCCTCTCCACCAAGGCGACCTTGTCAACCTCATCCGCTCGAGACACTTTTTTTTCGTTCCTTTCTCTTCTACGTTTGATACCCGATTCTTGCCGTCCCGTCGTCTAATATCACTTCCCGCCGTATATCGCTCTACACAATTATTCGCCAAGCCATAATGCCCATATCATTATTACCAGCCTCGGCGGCGGCCTTCGCACCTCGATCCACCGTTAACGTCGTTCTGAATTCCAAGGTGGAGCCATGGTTGACGCAGACCCTCAAGCGGGTAAACCGAGTCAAGCGCCCACTGAACAGCGTTCAACAACACACGCGCTGTCTCACCGAGACACTCTCGGGCTCCAATGCCATCTGGTCGCTATGCTCCATCATGGTCCCGAAGGCCCCGGACTCCGAGTTGCGCAAGGATCCCAACCCGCTGGTCGAGGCCTTGTTCAATTATCAGCTCATCCATATCGAGGCATATGTCGTGCACGTTGACATGGTCTCACAGCATGAGGTTGCCTTCAAGCTTACACCCGAGACCATCGAGGCGCTCGTCGAGTACCACAAGGACATCTATTCCGTCGATGTGTCTGCTACCACTTGGAACTGGCCGGAAAAGGAAGCTCAGCTGAAGAAGCTGCAGGAGGAATTCGTTCAGGCCGTTAACCGCTACGTCTTCCGAACGGGTGTGCGCGCTCTGGAAGGGATGGAGGAGGAGGGCGCGGGAGAGCTTCTCGAGGGCCGAGGTGAGGATGTCAAGAATGCCATCATGGGATTGTTCCTCCCGCTGCTCCCTCCTCCTCCCAGGATCGTCGAAGTCGTCCGACCAGCAGCCCAACTTCTTCCAAGCTCAACTGGCGCTGTAAACTGGTGGCAACCGGGACAGCATGTCCCCCAGCCCCTTCCTGCGCCCGTTGAGTCTTGGAGGGTCGTCCCGTCTACTCCAAGCCCGACCATTACCACCTGCAGCGAGACACAGCCATCCTTCTGGAGTACAATGCCCGTCAGTGATATTCAACTGCCGTCGCCAACGCCTTCGTTGGGCTCACCCTACCATACTACGAGCCAGTACTACAGTCCGCCTCAGGCCGTCGCGCCCATCCCCGCGCTGCCGCTTCCCAGCGTTCTTGCTCAGCAATGCGGGTCAAGCATGATGAGCAGTGGCTTCAGCGGTGGATTCGGCTGGGACACGGGTTTCGCACCGCAATATGCCGCCTTCACTTAGGTGTCGAAGTGTATTGTGGTTCCCTACCTCTGTCGCAGTCTGCCTGCGTGCCTGGACCTGGCCAGTCATCCGGATCTTCCACACAGTGGCATCAACGTCTTCGCGCGGACGCGTGCGAGAACCGATACTACGAGCTGACTCCGACGTGCACGAGCGATATATGGCAGCATCTAACCATAGCATGGGACGGCGTTTATCGATTTCAGCGACTCGTTTTCATCTTCTCCTCTTCTCTCTCGTACAAATTTCCTAGGATATCCGTTTTTAGTCTGTTGTTGTTTTAGCGAGCGTCTGGTTTTCTTGCATCTCTTTTGTTGCTTTTGCATACAGCGGCCGGACCAGGTCTCGTTCATTCATGGTTATTGCATCTCTGGGAGGTTTGCATGTTGGGCATTTTACGAAGATGGTTATAGCCTCACGGCTCCCGGGCAGGCACACTCGGTCTTTTTTTCTTTTTTTTTATTGTAATGTCGCATTGGACGACGGCTGGCATCTCTTCATTGAGCATGGCATGCCACTCATGAGGATATGACAGGTCACGTTCATCGCCAACCCGGACTGGCATCGAGTGCCAGCTGGACATGCCGGAAGGCAGCGGCAAACTCCATACATGCATCTGGGATGCTGTGTAATGACCGTCTCTTGGGAAACAGGAGGATCGGAGGGTGGTCAGGTCCAGAACACACGGGTCGAGGGGAAACCGCGCGCCAGTTCGCGCTCCTCGGGGCTTGGAGTCGGAATTCTGCTTGCGGAACAAACGACTCCAAATCTCAGCATCCGCGTCTCTGGACTTCTTTCCACCTTCTGCGCCTACTGGGAACAAGGGACTGTAGGGCCATCTCTCCTACACTTCCGGACTGGGTCCTGGGAGAAGCACTTCCTGGTGGAGTGAAACGGATGCTGGACAGAAGCTTGCTTCTACAAGTAGTTCAAAGATAATAAAAAAAGATGGGCACTCGTCCACATATCTTGCTATACCTGCGAAGTTCCATAGGGTTGATGGTGAGGTTTACGTGTGCGCTGCATGATATGTTTGTTACTCCGCTGTACTTTGGAGGAACTCTGAGTTCCGGGAGTGAATGTGGCTGTGCATGTCTGGACATCCGAGCTTTTTGCGAAGCGTGGGATGAGGAGCGGTCTTCCAGTTGGCTTTTGGTTTGTGTGGGGGAAGTTGGCCAGCCTCGAGACTTGGCGCACGTGTCCCCTCTCCACCTGCCGACCGCCATGTTATCAATCACTCCTCAGCATACATCCTATTACTACATCTTGCCGACCCACAAAGCCCACAGGCCCTTTGCGCCGTCTCTCGATCTGAAATGCATTCCCAATCCATTACCGCTTCACGGCCCCGAGAATACAACTGCTGATTGCTGGTGTCCCTAAGCTGCGCATCGCAGCTGCACCATGCCACCCGCCAACTCCCGAGAAACGAGCCCTCCCGTACGTCTGCACACCGCCTCCTCTGCCACTCGCGCCTCGGAGATGGGAATTTTGATCGTGCAACTGACAATCTGCGCAGGATTTGGCACCCCGTTTGGCCTCCCCTTCGTACCCCTCGGCATTGCGTGAGTTGGAGCCAGTCACCCGGGAAGGGCTCCATCTGGCCGATACGCTGACCACCGAGACGGTAGAGCAGCCCACCGAACCCTTTGAACCCCCAGAAACCAACATGGAGCGCTCACGGCGGCAGCGCAGCGACTCGGAGCAGCAGGACAGATTGCGCCGTGTCATGAATCGGCTGAGGCGCATTCACGATCCACCGGGTACCTCTTATGGCGATCGAGTCCCGCGCGAGAACTACCTCTACGACTGGTCCCCCGCAAACGAAGCGAACGAAGTGAACGAAGCAGACGAGGCGGCCGGCGAGGACGAGCTGGACCAAATGCTTGCTGAAATGGCAAGTGCGCGGCCGAGTCCACATCCGGACGGCCGCCGCCAGTCGCGCATACCTTCTCAACACTCATCACGGCCGCTGAACTCCAACCAGTCTTCCGCCTCCGCGAGCTGGCTGCGTTCAGCACTCGCCTCCCGACGAAACGCACACGTCCTTAACGGGTCCCCAGATCACACCAGCAGATCACCTGATCGCACTATGGCGCGAGACCCCTATAGTACTTCAAATGCCTCTGACACGAGGCCGCTGGCGATCCAGCGGCTGGCGGCGCGCCGGTCGATGCTTGAGATGGAAATTGAGCGCGACCGCGAGCGCGAAAGAAACCGTAATCGCAACCCGTACCTGGATCTGGCAGAACGCGAACAAATAAGGAGAGATCGCTTTTTGCCCCCCAGATCTGACCCCCGGCGGCTAGGGCATTGGATCGATGACTCCGAAAAACCCGCTCCAGCTGCATCTGCCTTGTTCGAGCGGACGATCAGATACCTCTCGAGGATACGACATGTGGACAACATTCTTGACGGTCGCGAGTACGCCGTAGAAGCAGGACTCCTCCAGGACAACGTCGAACCCGAACCTGATTTCCTCCTTCATACCCTTGCTATTCCTCCTCCACCTCCCAGCTCATGGCTCGCACCAGGTGCCATTCTCTCTGGTTGTCAGCATGCGACTTCTCTCTCGACGACCGTGACGACATCCGCCGTAAGCAACACGCTCTATCGCTTCCGCAACGGCGACTACCTTACCTCCACACTCTTCGATTATTCAGGGCCGCTGGGCCCCGAGTACATACCCGCCCATGAGCGACATTTGCCTTTACCTGGTCCAGACACGGTTCTATCACATAATCCGCAGCAGGATCGCTGGCCCGTCAAAGTTACCATACATGCAGTCGACTACGAGAACATGTCTTTGTCTGCGACAATGGAGGCATATAACGTCCCTTCACATCCGCATTCACATCAGTCATCCGGCGGGGGGGACAGCATCCCTTCATGCGCTCGCATGTCCTCGATAACCACGTACCTGGAAGGCGAAATCCTAGACTTCAAGCAGCACACCCTACTGACCGAGTCCTTCAAGTCCACGGCAGCAAACGATGCGACATATTGGCACAAGCTGCCGTGTTTCCGCGGCTATTCCGTCGAGCAATTAGCCCTCGGCCTGACCAATCGACATTTCTACGACATGCTCGCTAGAGACTGGATCCTGATGCGCTGGAAGGAGCGGTGCTTTGTGAAAAAGTGCCCGGACTCGGCGTCGCCCGCGGGCGAGAGCCACGGATTCGAGCATGAGGGCAGTGGCGAGGCGATGTCGGATGAATACGTGTCCACGTTCGTCGACTCGAATTGCGGACTCACGATCAGCGGGTTCTACTACGTCTGCCTCCGGAGGGAGGACGGCAAGCTGGAGGGCTTGTATTGCGATCCTCAGTCTAGTCCGTATCAGTGCTTGAAGCTGGAGAGCGTGAGTCGGGGTGTCTTTCCGGCAAGGGCGTTTCGGTGATATGACGACGGTGGCGGTTCTGCGTCGGTGCATTGGGGTTTTGGTTCTTGGGGACTAGAGGGCCGTGGGTGGTTAGAAGGCTGTTCTGACTTTTTCATGTTTTTCTTTGCCGATTTGGACCTTCTTGGCTGAAAGGCCATTGTGTTTTGTGTTGCATGGGTAGGCGTTTATCACTGGGGCCCCCGTCTTTGGGGCCCGTGGGTCCGGTCCGGATTGGATGGCATGGGATGGGATGGGCATGGGATGCCTTTTGGGCTTCTTGGGTTTGGCTTGCGTTTCTCGGTATCCTGTCCTAATGTACAATCTTTCTTTCTACCTGTGGAAGGCGACGGACGGACGGACGGACCTTCCCACATTCCTATCTATTTAGACTCTCCCTTTTTTGTGGCGTGGGGGTCTCTGGATTACAACTCCATGGAATAAAGAGGTTTTTGCTAGACCGCGGAGGGCGACGAGTTGAGTGTGGGAATGGGATTTTTTTCGAATCTTTGATGGGATGTGTGTTTGATGGGTGCTGGGGTGCTTGGGTGTGTGGTGTGGCGAGTGTGAGGTGTGAAGGATGATGGTGGGTGAGTGTGGATTGCGGGGTTTAGGGGGATGGAGTGATGGGCTCGGTCTGAGGTACATGGCGGCTTTGGGGGTAGGTGACTGGTGACTGGCATATGAAGAATAAAGGAAGTTGTGTGATCGTTGTGCTGGGTCCGCTGAGGCGGGAAGAGAGGGACGTCGTGAAGCCTCAAAGGGGATGTAGCTTGGTACCTGCCGGTGTTATAGAGGTAGGTGCCCCAAGGTGGTACGTCTACTTAGGCATATTAATACCTCCACCATCCCGATTTATACAGGAGGAGGACGGGTCGGAAGGACATGGACATGTAGAATCCTAGGGGTATGGATACTTTTCTAATCTGTGTTACGTTAGACGCTTCAATGTATACGTGGGAGTCGTGCTTGATACAACAACAGTTTCGCTGTATCAGATGGGCACGACGGTTCTTCTTCCGTCTTCGATGTGGCGCTGGCTATCTATCCTAGTGCGGTGCCGGGCCGGGATAATTGGGCTGGAGGGGTGAAGAGGGTATATCTCCTCTCTTTTTTGGCTTTTTTTTTACTTGTGTATATCTCATTTGCTTTGTTAAAACCAGCCCTCATGAATCTCGTCTGAGTCGTCTCCCCGCGCACCCGGTATTCCCGAGCGACGCATTGAAGTTCTCCTCCGTTTGAAAAGGGGTATTTGTAAAATCAACGGTACACGATAAAGCACAGACAGAGAGCAGTTATGTTTCAAATAATTTATTTGGTTTTGCAGTCCGTAGGGCAGTGAAAGATGACGTTCTTATTTACGTGGAGCAGACCGACACGGATGAAGCTTGCCATTGCCTTCCCGTCTTCAGCATCGGTTTTGTTTTCTTTGGATGGTGGTGCGGTGTTTGAAGATTTCGCGGGTTTTTTTTTTGCGGCTTCTGGCTGGATTTAAGTGGGGGATGTGCAAGGGTAGGTCTTGTAGGGATTCGGTTGTGAAGAGTAGCTGAAGAGGATGGGGAGTACTGCGTTCGAGGGACTGCGAGTGGATCACTGGAGCACATGGATAATGGGTAGAGGCAAGGGGTATGCACTGAGTAGCACTTTCATTGTTATCCATCTAGCAACTTCCGGGAACTCCTTCAATGTGTTCAATACGGTATCCCCAGCTGCAAGCCTTCGTCATGCAGAACCCATATGCCAAATGCAGCCTGCACGTCTTACCAACAACTTCGAATCGGCGACTCCTCTTGCTTCTTCAGAGTTAGAAAGTGGCAATGGAGCAATGAGGTTGTGTTCCGCCTGTACCTGAACACTTTCGTTTGTTGCGTGTTGCTTGGAGGTAGATGTGAGTGGGAAGTGAACACCAAAATGGTCTCGTCCTGTCGGAGATGGAGGGCCTGAAGTGTCTAATTTGACTGAACATTCGTACGAGCTGCTGCGTAATCCATCTTTCGTGAGGCAGTTGTCGAACAGTCAGTGGCATCGTGGTAGTATGCAGCACTCGGAGTCGCACTCTCTCTTGGTGTAAAGCAGTGCGCCAATCTAAATGATCCTCAAGTTGGGAGGGAGTCCCCCGTAGTTTCCAGGACCCTAATCACATCATCCTTCAACTCCGGAATGGTAGCAACGATATCTTTTGCCAGCGAATCCCGCAACAAGCGGAACGCGTCGGAGCGACCCTTCAGCTTCTGGTTCAGCCGCTGGACCATCTCGACGAATTCACGGGTGAAGATGTCAGGGTTCCGTGACAGTTCGACGTAATTCACCACTTCGGGAGGGATGCGGAGCGTGACAGAGGGCGCATCACGACTGAGTTTGACCAGATTCTGAACGAGAGAGGCGCTTTTGGAGGATTAATTTGTGGATCTTAACTCAAGGAGCGCTGACCCGTACATTTCTCGTTTCATCGCATCTTGCGTAGGTGCGCCTTGGTGGTCGTATGCCTGCACAATGAGGTTGTACAGGTTTTGAACGATATCTTTGAGCTCAGCTTCAATGTCTGGTCTGGAACCTGGAACCAATTAGGGTGCTGTTAGAATATCATCGGATATAACCTACCGTGAGCCTCTGGCGCCATGCTGATCTAGTGAGACGTGATGGCCTGTTATGTATATATCCACTAGTAGTTCAGGTTATCTATTGCTGCGAACCAAGCAGGGACGTCGGGACATCGGCAGTACTAATATTCCGTGCTTACTCCTCGTCATCGTTTCCAGTGACACGCCAAACAAGGACGCCCAGTTTCGTTATCCCCGCGGGCCTCCGCCTTTGCTCTTCAAGCCCAGGTCCTGTTAAACTTCAGGTAACAATGAGAAGGATCTGGCGATGACCGATAGCATACATGGACAAGCAGCGGTCTCACAGACGTCCTCGCGCACCACCGCTGGAGCTGCTGGTGGAAACGACGTCGTTAACAGCCATGGACCAGCCCTGACGCGTTCCTCTAAAGCACGGAAACCGGATGACTTCCTTTCGGACGACGCGACAGCAGCTTTTATTCGACGGACGCTATGCTCCGGCAAAGAGCTCCTCGGGCCTTCGGAGAAGGGCAGAGGCACACCGAGGCCCATAGAGGAGGTGCTCCCACCTTTGACCAGCTCTAATGCCGTCGACATGCAGCTGTATGCCATCATATCGGTTATCATAAAGGAGTTCGTGCAGACATGGTACTCGAAGATCACACCAGACCAAGTGTTTGTGAACGAGGTGATGCAGATTATCGCACATTGTACACGCGCTCTGGAGCAGCGACTTCGGAAGGTTGACCTAGAAGCCTTGTGTTTCGATGAGATACCAGGTCTCTTGGAAGACCACCTCAAAGGTACGGAACTGCGCTCCAGCCTTTACTTGTGAATGGATGATTTTACAACACAGATAGCGTTCCGTATTGCACAGGAACAGACGAGCGGTCCCCAGTCTCTAGTCTCTGATCCTCGTGTCGTCTACCACGCCTTGCACCCGCACCCTGCGCTTTCGCCTGTTCCCTCCGAATCCATACCCTCCAGCGTGCTTGAGCAACGTGAAAACGAATCCGTGTGGCGTCAAATGCTGGTTCAGGGGTTGTTAGCTGTCCTGCTGCCCACCGAGGACCTGGAAAATGGTTGCTTGCGAGCCCTTGTCGTTGAAATCTTCGCCGAGATGATTTTGGGCAATGGTATCAGCGGCAAGGCCTGTGAGGGGTGGCTTCTGTGGGAAGGCATCACGAAGGTCGCCGAGGTGCTGCAGCCGCCTCCCGAAGGTCAAGAGAAAGAGGAGCTGCCGCAGAACTCTCTCGATCGCTATGGCTTGTTGTCCGCACCGGTTCCTGATCCAGCTGACCCCAGGCCTTCGTCACGGAAGGAGATGCAACACGGGATCACTTCTGTCGTTCCGACCGACGTTTTCTGGACCATCCTTCAATATGCCATTTTGGCGTTCACATGGTTTCGTACCGTGGTCCTCGCTGCAGTAAGGTCCTCTGCCCTGCCAGTTCGATCTTCCCCAGGAATTGGCAGTCGGTCACCCGCAGTAGGAGACCACCAGTGGCAGGATCCTCAGGGCAACCCACCTGCAACGATGCGCCCAGTCGCTGCTAAACGGCCCATGCTGAGCATGAGGTTGTGGAGCTGCGTATCGCAGCTTGTTGAGCTGGAGAGACGCATGCCTTGGCTATCCGGGTTCGCGTCATTGCTGCACTGGCTCGCGCTGGCCGGGCCCGGAAGGGTGGGTGGTATTGATGGCGTATTGGACAGGTGAGTCGATGATTTTCCCTTCAAACTCTTTCGTTGCACGGCGACATGCATGGCCCAGTAGGATTCGTATACAAACCTGGCCTTGGGTCCTCCATTTCGGCTGCAGGACGCCCCGCATGAGTTTTCGGTCACTTGACTTTGGCGTCAGCGAATGCGACGGCCCGCACCCTTCACATCGAGTCACCTCGTGCCGTCCTGCGCCGACTGCAGCAGACGGCAGCGGACCCCAGCACTCACAGACGCCCCTGGCACCCGCTCCCGCGCACCAGAACTCGAGGCGTCCGCCCTCCAACCTCCTCCGGACTTGGCGCGTCAATCCTGTCATCCACCATCTGCAGAGGACCAGCCAACGTCCGATTTCGCTCAGTGCTCTTTATTCCCCTATCGCGAATATTGGAGCATGAGCGTTTCCTCCTTTGGGTCAGGTCGACACGCAAAGGACCAATTCTTGACTTCAGACTCAGCTGTTAGCTGCAGGGCGCCTCAGGCAAGGCACCCCTCCTATCCGTCGTGGCCAGCTGGGGACAGCTTACAAGTCAACAATCCTTCACCGTTTCTCACACCGTTTTTCGCGGAAGTGGGGAAGGTCGCCCGCGATTTGTCCCGCGATTTGTCCTGCGATGAACCTGGAACGAAATAGCAGCTGCATCACGAACATCATAGGACCTGCACACCGTCTACCTGCCAAATTCTACACAGACTTTGCATACTATGGCGGAGCCTCCGAACAGAAACCAGAGTACCAGCATTCTTCCAGATGCTAACCGATTGTGCTTAGATCGATATCTCACTATGTTAAAACGCGGATTCTCCGCCCGACCCTTTTGCCCACCCTTCTTCGTACCATGCGCGGGACCCTCTTCCCAAACAACACTCTTGGTCCCGCCCGCCAGCCTCCTTCTGCCGAAGAAGCCAAACAGATCAGACGCCGCTGCGCAGTACAGCTCCTAAGCTTAGTTCCACCAAGAGTAGCCAGCATTTTCTTCGCAAGTGAGAGCACCGCCGTGCATCTCGAGCAAGTTGAGGAGGCGCTGTGTACTCTTGAAGACCCCTATCTCAACAAACACCTCATCTTCCAGATTGTGGAGCTGATAGTCCTCAGATTGGTGCCGGAGTTGGGCGAGACAGGGGTGAAGGAATTGCTCGATGACCGGTTAGGCTGCTTGTAGGTCATCATGGGGACCTGGTGGACGGTTCATAACCACTACGATATCAAGCCAACCATTTGCTGGGGCTGTCCTTTGCTCTCGTGTGCGCTGCTCCCATGTCAGAACCCATGTATCGGCTTGCTATGAGGAATATACAATCACACGATCCCTCACCAGCATAGGGACAACCGGGAATGCGTGGCCGCTCCTGTCGTTCATAGATTCTATGGCTGCTGCAACCGTCTCATGACCCACAACAGACATTGAGGGGTTTCTGTTTGAGAGGCTGCAGTTATTATTGGATGCATGCCGAAACTGCACCCGCGATTGGAGGACGCTCCGGCTATAGGACACTACATATCACCGATTCGAATAAGCCCACTCCTGTTTGCATCTGCGCCTGAGGATGCACCCGGCGCCGGACCGAGATTGTTGCCGTCCATGGGGCGGCTGGCATCTGATTACTCGAAGACAGAACGAGATTACTGGAAAGCAAACTCTAGCTAGTGCTCCACTGGCCTCGACATTTGCGATGCTGTGCTTCGCCTGGCTAGAAGCCCGGCCGCCGGCGTGAATGTTGTGAGAGGAGAGAAAACGAGGGATGCTGTCCACGTGTTGGTCATGACTAACGGTCCTCGATTATGACTTGGGTGGACACAACAATGGAGCCACCGGTGATTGTTGCCAAATCACTTGCACAGGGAAGCCGATGGGGACACCTCTTAACCAGTTTGCAATTCGATTGCCACGTCCTCCACATTCGGTCATCTCACGAGCAACAGATTCGCGACAACTCCTGTACGAAGTGTCAACTTCGCTCCGACGTCTCGAGCGTAGCCACGCCTGGAGCTGTTCCAGAGTTTGATCTTCTGGCGTTGTTTCAGGTATTTTAGGTATTTCCACGACCTGTCCTGGACTCCCGGAACGATGCAGGGCATATTCATTTGCTGGCGTGTGTGCCCAACGTGCCGACGTCCCGGTAGTAGATATGAAACTGCCGACGCCTCTTGACTCTCAAGATAATCTACGGTATACACGGTATGTCCTTCGTGCCGAACATACGGCAGCGGCCGCAACGGCAGCGGCAAAGGACATGTTGTCAGTGCAGTCCGATTCCTCAAGAGCGGGACGTGCACTTTACAAACGAATACAAGCGTCCCTTTTTAAGTTTGTCACAGCTGGGGACGGGCGTCGTCGATCACGAATGCGTTTGATCTTCCCTTTTAGGATGTTCCGCTCCACACGATTTTCCTCCGCATTTCTCGATGGTGGAAGATCAGGGGGATGGGCGACCATCAAACGCGGGACGCGCCGAGCCTGGCGTGATAGCTTCGTGGAGCTGATGTGGCTTTCAAACCTGCTGCTACATTATCCTTTGAATAGAGGGGAGGGTGAAGAAAGAGGGGAATCCCTTCTCGCGTGCAAGATACTCGAGGGACTCTTCCACTTCTTGCGGTACTCAGGACAGATGTCAAGGACTACCGGAGTTTGTTCCCAAGGATGCAGTCATCCATCCAACCCTTTCCATCAGAACCCGGCCTAGCCAACTGAAAACAATAATTCCTGCAGCAGGACGCATTTGTGGCCCAATCAGCATCTCGCAAAAGCAATAATTATCCCAGACAATTCCGTTGAAAGTCTTCGTTTACTGAAGACGGTTAGCGGCTGCAGTATGGATACGGAATATGCAAACTTTATTTTTTTGCATCATCCTCATCAGCTTCCGAAGTTCGCAGCGAGATAGCAGCGACCAACCCCCACAGTCATCAGATATGTTTGGCTTAGGGTTGAGGTTGATTTTTGCAATTGGGACTTGCTCAGCGGGGATTGCTATTCGCTGGGCAAGAGTTATCAAATTCAGGGCCGGGCTCAGCGGTGTCGACTGAGGGTCATTTTCCGAATCTGCCCCTCACCGTTGTCGAAAAATGCTGACTGCATTGATGGATCCGCTAGTATATTCGTCATCGGTTTGTTTCAAGGCCTGGAGCGGGTCCCCGCGGACGGGCCGTGTGCCGTTTCGCTAGGTTCGTTTTTGGCTCCACCTTTTCTGAAAACCTACTGGAAGGAAGACGTACGGAGTACTCCGTACTGTACTTGGTGTTGGGTAAGGAGCTGATTGTGTGGAGGAGCAATGACGGCTTGTGCTAGAGGAGTGACTGGAAGTTGCACAGGGTCCCTTTCCGTTGCAATCTGATGGACCCTTATTGGTGAGGACGATGCGAAGCGGAGGAAGTATTCGCGGCGCTGTCGCAGTCGGAGTCGCATCGCAGCAGCAGTCGAAGTCCTCACCAGAAAGCTGAAGCAGCAGCAGCAGTACGGAGTGCGGAGTAGCAGGATCGGGTAATCCACGATGCGACCAACAACCGGGAGGGAAGCGGGGAATCTGTGGGGGAGAGCAATCATGGAGGGGCGGGCGAATTGGGTTGGAGGGGTTGCATGTGGACGGAGTACACGGACGAATATACAGATACATAGCGCTAAACTCGCATAAACGAGTCGCGATTGGTCCAGCGAGGCAGAAAAATCGGATCATTTGTGCATGATAACGGTCAATGATTCGCTGCTGTTCAAAATCCGTCCTGCGCAAGCGCCCGCTGTTGGGAATGTGAGTGCACTTACTGTGGTAATTTCAAATCGATAGTTGCGAGATTCATTTAGAAACTGTACCTAGACGGGAGCAGTTGGGTCAGTGATGAGTACTGGACTGATCTCTACTCTGTATGGAGGCTGGCATCTATGATGGGGGAGATAATTACTCTCGTGCGCTGGGAGACTCGATACAAAAGTACTCCATATCGACAGAGTACATCGGGAGGGGCTACTCCGTACTAGCTATTGAGTCCACACACCGCGCTAGATAAAAGTCCCTCAACATCTTCACCGTCCAAAACTCCAGAATCAGCAAGTCGGAACGGCATTCCCAAGCGCGTAACAGGGCCCAAGGCAAAAAAGCGGCGGGGGGCACCCGCTGGGCAAGTCGCAAGAGCGCAATCTGATATGATCAATTATATTAAAAATGAAAAATGGTTCGTGCTTGTTGGTTGACAATGTAGATTATTGGATTCCACCCTCATCAGGTCACCGTCGCGCATAAGCGCCCGTACGACCGTTTGACAAGGGCGCCGGCACCCATCCATCCATCCAACCCCGCCCCAAGGGAAAAAAGGCGGGAACAAGCCCTTTCGTGTTGGACCCTTTTTCCGTGTGTTCCCCCACTACCAACGTAGACCATATGTATCGTGAGTTAATGTCGACGCTGTCACACGTTTCATCCTGGAAACCCTGCTGGGAGCCGGATCAGGGATGGATGGATGGATGGAGGGTGGGAACCCACCCACCCCCCAGGGGCCCGTCCCGAGCGGCGGAGAGTTTTTTTGCTTTTGGTCACACTGCATGAGAAGTCGATCACGTGCACGTGGATGATGTCCTTGATGAGTTGTGTGCGATGAGAGTGCTTTCGGCTTTTGTTGGAGGCTATTATGTATGTAGCGCTGCGCTCTGGATCAGATCTGATATCGATGACGTTGGAGATCGTTTGTTGGACTCCAAAGCACGAAGTAAAGCCAACATCTCTCAACCAGCGGCGGCGATCGAATCATAGAAATTGGAAGCCCAACAAACTGTCCTCCCAACTGCCTAATAATCCTCCCCTACACCACCATCACCGTTGCATCGCTAGTCGAGGCTAGACACGGCTGTGTCCACCACGACGGTGTGCGCGTTCTGGCACTAATCATCGAGCAAAGCGCCGTAGCATCACGATTTCGATTTCATTTGAAAAAGAAGTTGGAACAGATCGTGTCTCGGCCCATGCCCTCCCTCCCTCCTTCGCTTCATCAACATCCGTACCTTTTGCATAGATAGCTTGTTGAGCGATCCGATAGATGGAGCCTGCCATGTCAACAAAACCTCATCAACCAGTGAGATGCCTCATACTGATATGGCATGCTCGCGGGGCTTTTGCTTTTTGAAACGCAACCAACCCCACCACAAGCTTCTCCTCACAGGTGAGAGACGTGCTCGGGTACGGATAGAGTCGGATCCTTGGCAGCATGGCAATGAGAAGTGATTCTGAATAATGACAACCGCTCGTAGGTAGCAGCGAAGCACACGAGCTAGTGGTCGTCAATGACCAGCCCATCAGTTGCACAAAATCGAAGCAACGAAGTTGGTCGTGACGTTGGGATAGACTATAACAGACAAGTATGAGAAGCTCGATTCGGGGGAAACACCAGCCTTGTGCGTTGACAGCAAGTCATCATGGCAACATGCATTAGCTCTCCGGCCGCCGATGCATGGTCCTGTGACGGGGGGCGACGGAACATGTCAGCTTTCATTCATTATCAGCAGTCGATCTCCCTTTTACCCATCGTCCGTTGTACCTTGTACCCGCTTGATCCATCATCACCGCAGTTCACCCGCCGAAATGACGACTTGGAACGGTTGCCGTAGCGGATGGACCCGATCCAATGGCCAGTCTTTGGAGGGAGCGTACGTGGAATAGTGAGGCGACAAATGGCTACATTCCATCGGAAGAGGGTTATGTAGCCTCACGCTATTCGAAGCGAGGGCAAGGGTCCGTAAATCAGCCTGAAGTATATTTGAGAGCACTGAGCAGAAGAAAGACAGGACCGTTGGGCGCTGTTGGGAAGTACGGGAACAATCTCAAGCTTGCGCTTGGGGAGTATGAAATTCGAGATAGTACAATGTTAATGGCCCGCGCGAGCGGTTACATTCTTTCCGACACATGGTGGCGACAGCGGCTTGCGCACTTGTTCGGAGGGTATAATCAGGCCGTCGCATGAAAACAGCAGGGGCAAAGGAAATGCAAGAAGAAGAAAAGAGCAATCGATCGCAGAGGAACGATGATGGTGATAATGCAGATGCAGATGCAGAAAGTGCCAAAGGGGCTCGGAATCACAGTCCAGGCGTGAGACTGCTGGTTCGTTCCATTCCAATGATAAATGCACCGTTGTGCTGAAGTGTGGCCATCCCAACTCCCTCTCCAAATCGTTCAAAAGGATGAATGCTGAAACCAAATCGAAAATTTACTCCGAAGGCCCAGAAGGAGGCAAGTAGTCGCCCAAGAGTGCGCGTGCTTCTGTCATTGGTCCACAGGTCCCCTAACGTATTGGGTCGATCTGTTCAACCTTTGAAAGAGATCCAAAGTCGGATTCTGACGCGTGTCGCGCTGGAGCCAAACTGTCCATGCTGCGTTTGATCTTGAGCTTCTCCATCAACTTTCCAATCATGACATATTCTTGCGGCTCAACGAAACCTTGCGGTTGTTGCTGAAAAAAGTTCATGACAAGCTCAAGGGCTCGGGCAGCCTCTTCCTGAGATGGTATCACGGGCGAAGAAGTATCCATTGCCACAGATGCTGTCTGGGATGGATCTGATTGCTGGCCGGGAATGGTAACAGGCGGTACTGGCGGCGGTTGCATGGAGGTCTTAGCTTGGCCTGGCGATGCCTGTAGGGCTTCATCGACAGTCGTCAGAGGCGGCTGTATCTCCGCCATGGGCGAATCGAGGGCAGTACTATTTAGATACTTTGGGGTGAGAGGCTCCGACGACGCGGGTGGTGACATGTATTGCTCGACACCGACAAGCATCGGGAATGTTTGGCTTCTGGGACGCTGGAAATTGGCAGTCCCCGGCTGTCCGCGTGCTTGTTGATTCCCGATGAAAGGGTTCTGGCCACAGGCAGAATCTGGGGTGAAAAACGGCGACGACAAGGTGGTTGGGCTGGTTGGTCCGGCCGAAAAGGAGGAATGGGCGGTATCTGTGAAGACGCTGGACAAAGAAGTGTGGCTCTGCGAGTGAAACGGCCGGCGATGGCTCGAATATTCAAACGGCTCCGTACCTTCGTTCTTGACGCTCAGATTTTCTTCAGTCTTCTTGGTTGTGACGGGCGAAGGCGATACTCCGCTGGGTGAAGTGGGCGAGATGCCTCCAGGAGTCTGTGCATTGGATGGTGGATTTGAGTTCCCTTCTGACTCTTCCGCTATTGAGCTCTTCCGCGACTTCGCTCCTAGTAGGTTATTCTTCTGCTTGAATTTCTCGAGCCAGCTAGTGCTGTTCGCTTTTAAATGGCTCTCGCTGTTGCCCACTGTGTTTGCAAAGAAGCGTGCCTTGTCCCTTATGATGGCGTCGGTAAGAGGCAGGCCTTGTCTCTGGTGATTCCTTGCCCAGTTCGCCAGGGCCCTTTCAATGTCGGGGAATTTCCCCTTTGACCGTTTGATGGGTGAACGGCTCCCATCGTCCATGTAGAGATACTTTTCCTTTTGACGGAGCACTTTGGAAACGGTACTAGAGAAAGATCAGAACGGCTATGGACAAACCCGAGTGGTGATAAAAAGAATACCTTCTCTCAACGCCGAACATGGCTGTCGCCAAATCAGTACAAAGCAATGGGCCTAGAGTTTCGAAAGCTCACCTCCAATCTCCGTCTGTTTGACGGTAGGGTGTTCCTCATGATAAAGACACATGCGCCGCCGATCCTGGTCCGTAAGAGTCTTGCGCGGCGTCGAGGAGGGTCGCGAAGTCGTTGATGTGGCGGACACTGGAGTTGCTGACGCTGGAGTGACGGGGACGGGTGCCGAATGATACATGGGAGGTGCGTAGGAGGATTGACTCGTCAGCATGCTCGGCCATTGAGGCATGATGAGAGGCTGCAATTGCGTATGGGCCGGCCTTGGTGGATGCATTCCGGTGTTGTAAATGGGCGCTTCCATGGACAGCGGGGTATAGGTGGTGTTGAAGGGCATGCCGTTGAAGTCTTGGACGGGTGATTGATGCTGAGAGGGGTGATGGTAGGGCCCATTGTCCTGCCAGCCGGAGCCATGATCCTCGAAGGGCTGGTCCTGATGGTGGTGGTGAAGCTGTTGGTCGTGGTCCATTTGCAACTGGCTCATGTCCACGGGGCGGTTGAGCGGCTCTGGTACAGTGGCTGGGGGCAAGTGTGCGGGAGCGTCCGTGTTAGATGTTGTTCGATGCGGGTCGCCAGGCGGGCATCTGCGCCTCGGCCGCAGCGGTGCTGTTCCTGGGCGGCGTGAGTGAGGTCAAAGATGGGGGCGCGCATGCATGCATGAAGAATAGATAGAATAGGTACGGAGCAGTCGATGGTTCCTGAGCTTAGGATGTACCGAGAGAGGAACGCAGCACGGAAGCACAGGTGACAGGAGCACTGCAGCACGGGGGCCGCAGCTGACAAGAAGGATATGCGGTGGGACCGAGGCGACTAATCAACAGGTAGACAGGGGAGCAATAATGGAATGACAGGGACCTAATCAATGACAAGGCCCTAATCAACGAGACGAAACGAAACGCGAAGCTGGGGCGCGGCAACGAATTCGACGGCGCGGGCGGGAGAGGGGCTGCAGCGTGCGTGAGCATCGTTCCGGGGCGCGACAACGGGGCGGATTGGAGCACCACTGGTCGGACAACCTGAGCGATTTGAGGGCACTTTGGGCATGATTGATGAGCTCCCCTGGAGGCCTCGTCGTCTGTCCAGTGACGCACCTCAACTCCAGACCTGGACGGCCCGGCGGTCTCTTGTGCCAGTGCGTGTGCGCGTGTGCGTCCTCTCAAGGACTCTGTCTGCGGACGGCGTCTGGTTGCAGGCGCGGAAGAGTCGGCGGAAGAAGGGGGCCTTGTTTGTTTCGCGCCCGAGCAGCACGGCGGTGCTTGCTCCAACTGTCGCGCACATCCGCAGCGACGGCCTGGCATCATGGTCATGGGCAGCGCAACCATCGTGGAGTGCTCAGTGGTGCATTCTTTCTCGTCGTGGTCGGCGAGGGACCGTGCCGAGGACTGGCATGAGAGCAGCAAGCCAAGCGACACCCCAACGACGTCTGGCTTCCTCTTGCGGCCAGTTGGGCATAGCGTGCGCCGCTCTGATCTCCGGGGCCCTCGACGGGCACTTGTGGGTGGGTGGGCGGTCTCCGGTCGGGCCAGAATTATCGACCTCAAGGGCGCTTCCCAGTCTCCCAGAGTCCCCACCATCCACAGCAAATGGGAACTGCACGCGGGATCCCCTGTGCGAGAACGGACCCAGGGCAAAAGGACCTCTCCTTGTCGGCATCAGCAATTGAGCAATGAGCATCCAGCAGCGGCCCGGTTAATCTGGCTGTGCCCAAAGCGGCTGGGCTCAGCGGGGGACGGTATTGGCGCTCACTCTGAGGGACATCAAATCGAATCAGAATCATCATCGCAAGCTGCTGCCGGGCGAGACACATCCTCCTCGACGATCCTTGTCCGCTTGGTGCTGCTCAGGTACCGTACGCGAGCCCTGCGCCCTAGCTCACGGCCCAAAAGAGCATCCAGTCTGTGACCGCTGCATAAAGGAGATGGTTTTTCGAGTATCGCTGCATCCAAAGGCTGAAACGCTTTGGGAAAAGCTGGACAATTGCGCCCCACCGCCTTGAGCCACCAGAGACAGTTTCGGTTTTGAGCAGCTGGCCACCGGCAGCGAGCGGCGACGCTGTTGGCGCCGAATCTTCGCTGAGTCGCTTGCGATGCGGGTTCCCATGCCTCCCATGTCCCCCGCCTCGATTCCGCCATGTTCTGATTCCATCAGTACTCAGTAGTGGTCGTCTTCCAGTGGGTGAAAGGCCCATGTCTGTGCGAGAAGAGCTGGAGAAAGACCTTCGTATTCCATGAATTCCGAATAACAGCATGGGAGACCGATGCACCCGCCGTTCCAATAGCCCTATCCGCCTCCACGCTCCACCTTGCCGTCCTCTGCATGACGAGCATCGTCAGTGATCGACAAAAGCTCGGTGCGGGTCCGATCAACTCTTTCGAGCGACGCCATCTGCCGAGGGCGAGCCAATCGAGGCCCGCATCCGTCGTCTCAACTTGTGTCAATATTCGTGAGGAATAGCGCTCCGATGTCGACATGCCGTCATTGGCATCGTACCTCATCCGATCCAACACGGAGTATGATTTGAGACAATTCCCAATTCCGCCTCATTGCTCACAATCAATTCTATAGCCATTCCCAGTACTCACAAGAAATGAGACACTTCAGCCACTCGGTAGGGTCTCACTGCGTCGGGATTTTTGATCGTGGGAATCGGTACGCCGATGCTGTCAGCTCCTTAGGAGTCGATCATCCTCTTATCGTTTAATAATAGTGACTGCGGAAATTGGTGAGCAAAAAGTCTCCAATAGAAAGATGAGTAGAGACAAACTCACTAATGTCTTCATCGGCAAGCTCGTGGGACAGGCCTACGCGTTGGGGTTGATGTTTGACAGACTTTCCGTATACAATAGCGTGCTTAAACTGCTCAACAATGGTCTTGTGAATGGAATTGCACTGGCAACGAATCAGCATGGAGTTCACGCAGAGCTGGAGAATAACTTACGAAGTCCTCGACCGTACAAGCCGTGGACCGCAGAACAACTGGTGAAGAGTAATCTGGCATTTTCCCTTTCGGTTTCGTATACACCCGGATTAAATTCAGCTTCTCCCACCTACAAAAGTTAGCATATCCACTTCGGGCAAGAGACAGGAGAAGTGTACATCTGTTCCAAGAGCTCGTCAATATTCCATCCCTGAGAGGAACTGATCGGACAAGCATTTGGAATGCGGTACAAGAGGTCCAGTTCCTCGATGCTGATGGCGTCAATCTTGTTTAGTGCATAGAGGACAGGAATATAACTGCGACTCTTTGCTTCCAGCACATCGATCAAATCGTCCACAGTTGCATCGCATCGAATGGCAATGTCCGCGTTTGAGATCCGGTACTCGGATAACACGGCTTTGACCTCGTCGTGGTCGATGTGCGTCAGGGGAACGGTGGAGGTAATGTTGATGCCGCCTTTGTCTTTCTTCTTGAAGACAATGTTTGGGGGACTTTTGTTGATACGAATCCCGAAACCTTCTAGCTCGTTCTCAATGATTCGCTTGTCGGTAAGCGGTTTGTTGACGTCCAGGACAATGACGATGAGATGACAGGTTTTTGCGACAGCAATGACTTGTCGTCCACGGCCTTTACCGTCCTTGGCGCCCTCAATAATACCGGGGAGATCGAGGATTTGGATTTTGGCTCCGTTGTAGATGATTTGGCCGGGGACGGTCGTAAGCTGCCCGAGTTAGAGAAGACAGACCAGCACTCGGTAGAATGCCCATACCGTTGTGAATTCGTATGCGGCGGCTGCTCCATTGTTAGATTGCACATTTGACAGTGCTCCCACTACACATACCTTCAGAGTGTTGACCAGTTAATCTACTCATCAAAGTACTTTTCCCCACTGACGGGAAGCCGATGAAACCACTACCAGCTTGAGCACATCGACTTTGTCTGGGAAGTGAGCATGTTTGACTTACACACTCGCCACACCTGTTCTGGCGACATCAAACCCAACTAAGATACTGTCAGTTACTCGTCTACTCCTATGGAGGGTACAACGTACCGCCACCACCACCTCCGCCTCCACTGGGAGTAAGAAGCTCCCGCTTCAGCTTTGCGAGCTTGGCCTTCAGCTGTCCTAATCCGATATGAGTGACGGCCTGAACGATGTCACGGTCCTACTCTACCGAGATGAAAAGATGTTGCCTTGTTCTTCTGCGTTCGGGCCATCTGAGGAGCGGTGAGCAGTGGTCACGGGAGAATCAGGGTTTCAATGATGCTTGCGTACTTCGGCCTCGATTTCCTTGATCTAGACAGATGTTAGCCGTCCGGCCGTGATTCATTGATGACGGAAACTAACCTTGTCCACAGTAGTGGCCATCTTGAGTGTCTTGCCTGTATCTGTGTCTGTTTCTATGCCCGTGCCCGCGTATGCACTGTTGAATGCTGCTTCGCGTAGATGTATAGGACGATGTTCCAGAAATTTGATGTCGAGCGGCGGGATGACGCGCGGGGCAAGCCGCTGAACGGTTCCTCGGCGACGGCACGGAGTATCAGTTTCTCCGACGTCACTTGTTCACTGCACATGGGCAGGTTCCTGTGCAACGACGGAACGATTCTCCATTCTTTCACCCGGCTTCAGTCGTCCAGTTATGGAGGCTCAGTGCAAGATTACGAGGCAAGGTATCTGGACTGTAAGTAGTTGATGGTTCTACTATCGACGCGACAACAGCTCCACATATATAGGACGGCAAGGTGATCTCGCTTCGCGGAGTCATGGTCTACTAGAGTCCAAGTCACAAACATCAATTCCATCGCTCATCACTCATCGCCTCATATGTTCCTCTCCCGAGAAACTTGCACCGATCCTTGTTGGAATACTCAAAGCTGTCACATATTCAACAGTGCTATATCCACGTAAGTCCACATTGTTGAGACCGCCTCGGGCGCGTGGTGCCTGAACGCCCCGCATATACCCGCGAATGTCCATCACATGCCATTCAGGCACCTAACTCTTCCCATTCGATCGTGCTCTTCACGGCTTAGGGCGGCTCCAGGTCTTGTGAGCTTGAGAGAACCTCACAGCATCACCGCTTTTTGAGCCGCTCGTTACATAACCCATGCATACGATGGCGGAGCGTGACGCCTGTTTAGTCCAGTCGTTTGGTGCCACATCTTCCTGCTTCTGCTCTCATACTGTGCCCTCATACCGCCTTGCCAGCTACTGCTTCCTGACAACGTTGTTGAGCGGAGAAACAGTCTGGCCTGGAGATGCCAGGAGCAATCGTAGACAGCTCGGTCGGAAAATTGACACGATTGCTTCCTACAGACTAACTTATGCCAGTCATCCCTAGCGCACCATTCCAGTTCTCTGATAACAAACTCCATCTTCTCGCAACCTGAACCTCACCGCTCGAACCTCGCCATGACTTTCGATCACCTCGTCAACGCCCTCAGGAACCGACTAGGGGAACACCATGGCATATCCGACGAAGAAGTAGACACTGAAGAGTTGAAGTCACTTATGAGGGACTACATATCGCAAGAGTCCGAATGGGCACAGTATGCCTTCAAGTCCGCCACGAAGCACTACACAAGGAATCTGGTAGACAAGGGAAACGGCAAGAGCAACTTGGTATGCTCCAGAAGCCTTATGCGGCGGAGCTGTTCGCTAACGGGCGACCACTGTAGCTGATCCTCGTTTGGACCCCTGGGAAAGGCAGTCCAGTCCATGAGTGAGTGGGATCAATGCCGGCTAGTGGACGACCCCTGCTCACATGGGATAGCCACGCGAATGCGCACTGCATCATGAAAGTCCTCAAAGGTCGATTGGTAGAGACGCGGTATATGTGGCCCACCGTCCACCTCAACAATGGCGAGAGACGGCCCTTGCAAATCGAGAAAGAGACTATCTACAACGAGAACGAGGTGACATACATGTCGGACAAGCTCGGTCTGCACAAAATCCGCAACCCTGACGAGAAGGAATACGCCGTGTCTCTTCATCGTATGTGGACGTCCCGTTCCGTGAAGTGTATATGGCTGACGAGTGAAAGTGTATACCCCTCCCAATGCGGCCGTCTACGGGTGCAACACCTTCGATGAACAGACCGGCCGACCCAGCCATCAGAAAACTTGCCCGCTCTACTCCGAGTACGGGCGGCGGACGAAGACTCTATGTTGATATCTGCCAACATCACCACATCCAGCGCAGAAACGGATGCGTGAACATCTGTTCTGAAGATCGGCAGCAAGCAACCTCTCGCACAGTGGGGTTTGATGTTGCCAAGTTATGCTTCGGAGTCCCTACTAGTAGGTAGCGTCTTGGAAGTCATTTCATTTTGAAAGTCATGCAAATACGGGAACTGGAGGTCAGACAAGCCCGGTGGAACCCTATTTTCTCGTGGATTATTCGTGGATTACTTCTCCCCAACACAGCACATCAGAGACTAATCAATGCCTCCTATAGCCTTAATATACCCTCCTTTTTATCTTGCAATAGCCTACAAAAGACACTCACTTGTTTAGGTAATAAAGTCAAGCTTTGTGTCCTCGGGTCGATGAAATTACCCATCTTGATAACCAAGTGAGGCCGTTCTTTTTACGCTGGACACTAAATAAGCCAGAGAGTCCCCCGTTAAACTTACATCGGCGGGATGATGTCCGGCCTTGTCGGGGGTCTTTGCCAAGACTCGGAATCTGGAGAACCTTGGACGATTCGGAGATTGATCCTCCACAAACCTCACACCACCCTCCATCTTTCCAGTCGATATCGACCAGCGCTACCCATGTCCCGAGACGCCCGCTGACCCTACGCTGCTCCAATGCACCCAGCCGTATCGCTACTTCTAGCGCATGCCCTCAAATACCAGCATCTCCTCGCTCCACTCCTCCTCGTTGCGCTCGGCTGGGTCGCCGCCGTTCATAACCCCCTTCAACATTCGTTACTCGTAACTGCTGTTTCATGGACGTTGATATGGATACCCGTCGTTTTCCGTACCGGAATCTGGAGCGGCAGTAGCAGCAGTACCGGCCGAGCAAATAAGACAACAGGCTGGTTTGCAGGAGGTTTGCTTGCATTGGGTCACATCTGCGAGAGGGTAGCATGCGACAAGCTTGGGGCTTGGACTACAAAGGTAGCTTTAAGCCCATTAGCAATACTACAATCTTGTCGTCGGCTCACGGTACCAGGCTCTCTTACCGGTCCTTGTTATCCTTGCTTCGGAGCACCAGCTCTTGATCCAGCGCCCTTCCCAGCCACCATACCACCTTGCAGACGACAGCACGTCAGAGGGCGAGACTAGCCAGCAAAGATCCCCGGCCCTCAAATCTTTTCGCCTTCTGAGCATCGCTGTGATCTCTGCAGCTGCGGCTCTTGCAACTCGATTCACGACATCATCGACCTATGTACTCGGTCTGAGTGGTGCCGTCTTCACAGCCTCTGGCTTGGTCCTCTTCGAGGAATCGCTCAATATCTCCAAAGACGATGACGATACCCCACGTGGCTTCGTGTTTGCCAATGGAAGTTTCTCACGGCGCGGTTCCCAAGTTGCACATAAGGAGAAGCAGTTGATTTCGTTGCGGAATGTTGCCGTTGTAATGGCTTTCGCCTGCGCTGGAGCATCCTACTTTTTAGAGCCACCCATCGCTTCCAACGCCATCTCCTGGGAACCCGTCTATCGGCAGTTAGGGGGTGATTGGAAAACCCTACAGTATCACAGAACTGTGCAACAATGTCTCATCGTGATTCCTGTCAACGTAATTGTAAATGTCCTGATATTTCACACGGTGAGTCTCGCTCTCAGCCACATACCGTACACACTCCTTCCTTTTGATGCCGCTCTTTCGGCTCCTCTGTTAATCTCACTAATTCTGACTGCAATAGCTGGCGCAACAACGCGCTCTGCATACCTCGTTGCTCATCTTGTTTTCATACTTGTGCGCCAAGCTGAGCATAAGTCCTTCTTTCTCTGTTATTTGGTTTGGCATGATATCCGCATTTGCTGCTGCTTCGTTTCTATACCACGCATCTTCCACCTCCAGCAGCGACAGTCGTAACGCCGTCCGGGTTAGACGGATACTCTTTGGCGTTGTCATGGCGTCGTTAGGACTTATGTTTCTTCCATCTGCATTTGAACCTCGTCACCCTCAACCAATCAGCAACGGAGTGCCCTTTCCCGGTCTATCCTCTCCTGAAGCACCGCTTGGGCCCCTTCCTCTCGATTTAACGAAAGGCCATCCGGCTGAGCAACTGATTAAAGCTGCCGAGGAAAAGTACCAGAAGCTGGTTAGCGGACAATCCAAGTCACTGGCCGAAGCTGTGGCAGAGTACCGGCGCCGGAACGGAATATCCCCCCCTCCTTTCTTTGACAAATGGTACGAGTTTGCCGTGCGTAATGGCGTGCAGCTCATAGACGAATTCGATACTGTTTCCCGGCAATTGCTTCCATTCTGGGCCCTATCCCCAGCGACAATACGAGAACGGGTCAAGCTTGCCTTGGGAAACGAGGAGAATGCTCTGATCGGGGTGATGATACGGGACGGCAATGTCGTTAAGATCGAAAATGGACAAGAATGGCAGCAACAGGCGACCGTCGGGATGATGAAGGAATTTGTGCAATATCTACCGGACATGGACCTAGGGTTCAACATCCACGACGAACCGCGTGTTGTTGTTCCCCACGACCAGCTAGCAGCACTGGTGCGAGATGCACGGCAAAAAATTGAAGCGATTGCGAGTCGACGCCAGAGTCCTCGTAACTCGTTCTCGGGACGCCCATCTGATCTGAATGATGGCAAGCACTTCGACATAGTCACGACCTCTCGGTTCAACAGGTTTGCTCATCAACAGACCTGGACACATGCTCGGTTGTCATGCCCTATGGACAGCCAAGCCCGCAATTACGGGGACAACATCCCGGATAATCTCACCTCCTACGCTATAGGTCCGTTGAAGTACATATACAACCAGACGGCCTTCTCTGACATCTGCAACTCGCCCTCCTTCGCAACCAGCTTTGGGTTCTTCGAGCGACCCAATGCTTTCAACATCATCCATGAACTGACTCCCGTCTTTTCACAGTCCAAGATCTCCAGCTTTCAGGATATCCTCTATCCGAGCCCTTGGTACTGGTTCGGCAAAGTAGGGTACGACGAAGACCGTGACACCACATGGGAGAACAAGACAAACAGTCTGTATTGGCGTGGCTCAACGACCGGCGGCTTCAGTCGAGCCGGAGGCTGGAGGAGACAGCATCGACAGCGCATCGTTCGGCGCCTGAACGCGCTGGACAAGGAGAAGATTCTCGTCGCGACTGGTGGAAACGACGAAGCAGGATACAAACTCCAACAAGTGGAACGACGCGACTACGAGAAATTCATCGACGTCAAGTTCACGCACATCGGACAGTGCGACCCCGGCGACTGCGATGCACAAAAGGAGTTCTTCCACGTGGCGGAGCATGCAGATGGCCAGGATGCGTGGTACTACAAGCACCTGCTCGACATGGACGGGAATGCGTTCTCGGGCCGCTTCTACGCGTTCCTGAAAAGCAGGAGTCTGACGTATAAGATGGCTGTGTTCCGCGAGTGGCACGACGATTGGTTGTATCCTTGGGTGCATTATATTCCGCTTTCGCTGAATGGGACGGAGCATCTGGACCTCGTGCAGTGGTTTGCTGGAGGTCTTTCCTCGCGGCGTTCTGGTACGCAAGACGGAGAGGGGGGAAAGGTGGATGATAATAATAAGGGTGGGAATGGCGACTCTATTGGCGAAAAGAAGGCACGCGAGATCGCGCAGCGGAGTACGGAGTGGGCGGGGAAGGTGCTTCGGAATGTGGACTTTGAGGTCTGGTTCTTCAGGCTGCTTTTGGAGTGAGTCAAATTCCTTTTGTGCATATAACACAGGGAATATGGTTTATACTGACTCAATCGCAGATATGGTCGCATCATAGACGATGATAGAGATAATATAGGATACCCTGGCCCGTAGCTCGGTCGGCTTGGAACAGGTTCGCTTCAGGGGATATAGACTTGACGGTGTCTAGGAGTTCAAACATGGCAAATGCACGCATCGTAATAATCTTCTGGTGATGGTATGAGTCATCCACTGATTCCATTATGATATTAGGAGTGACTGGTGTTTGGAGGCCCTCTCCAACCCAACATCTGCCAATACCTCCATCCGGCGTCAGCAACAACCACCTTAGATCCCATTTCCAGCACAGGCCCCTTTCTACTCAGACGAAGCCCTACATGTTCCTGCCGGGTTTCCTCTGCAAATTGAACTTCCTCTTCCCGAGCACGTCCTTGCCCTCCTCAATCATGAGCAACGCCTCCCGCTTCTTCTCTGTAACAGGCTTCAGCGCATCACGGACAACCCTACCCTCCACGCTGACGCCCTCTTCCTCATACTCCTCCATCTGTTTCCCCACCCTCTCCTCAATGGCATGCACGAGCTCCACATCGCGCTGGCACACGATCGTAATGCTGGTACCGCCTCTCCCCGCACGTGCCGTCCTACCAACCCGATGAATGTAGTCGTCCGGATCGCGAGGGAGATCGTAATTGATAACGAGGGCAACTTCGGGGATATCGAGACCGCGAGCTGCAACATCGGTAGCTACGAGGATCCTGGCTGCCTGGGCACGGAAACGGGCGAGATTGGCAGTGCGGTCGCGCTGGCTGAGTCCACCGTGGAGGGCCGTGACGCGGTGGCCGAGGAGACGCAGCATGTATTCTAGGACGGTGGCGGTGGCTTTGTGGTTGCAGAAGAGGATGACGGATTTCTTGATGTTCTCGGGGGTTTCGAGGAGGACATGGAGATAGCATTCCTTGTGCGTGACGGGGGCTTGGACGTATTTCTGCTGGAGGTTAGGCGGGATGGCCAACGTCTCGGTGTCGATCTCGCAGAAGAAGATGGGCGGTCGTCCAGGGCGTGGCTCCTCCTTGAGTGCATGCATTGCTTTCGTGATGGTAGCGGTGAACATGAGATTCTGGCGCTTTTCCTTGGGAGGCATCACCGATAGGCATGTCTCGATGTCGTCGACCATACTGCCTCGTCCGGGTGCGAGCAGGCGATCTGCTTCGTCGAAGACGACGAACCTGACTCGGCGAAGGCCGCAGATGGTGTCCTCGCCAGAGGTCTTGATGTGCTCTGCTAGACGGCCTGGCGTGGCAATAACCACGTGCGGTCTGGATGCAAGCTTGATTGCTTGCTCACGCTGGTCGTCGCCCCCGATTATGAGAAGGGGCTTGAGAAAGGAAGAAGCAGCAATCGCCATGAACTGCTCGTAGATCTGAATGGCCAGCTCCCGCGTAGGCCTGCAAGAGTGTCAGTATATAGATGCGCCTGTACTATGAGCAAAAAGAGTGGGTTGTGGAACTCACGTGAGAACTACAGCGAAGATAGCACTTGGGTCCTTTGCCCATATCTGAAGTATGGGGACTGCAAATGCCATCGTCTTGCCGGTACCCGTTCTCGAGCCACCTATGCAATCCCGGCCCTTGAGGATCTCCGGAATGCAGGCCTGCTGGATTGGCGTAGGTCGCTTGATCTCCATGGCCGCCAGGGCTTTCACCAGCCATGGCGATACGTTCAGGGAGGCAAAAGTGGCCTTCGGATCGGTAGCCGGGACTTGCACAGGTGGCTTTCCTGAGCCTGAATTTCCTGGTGCTGCTGTTGCCTCAGTTGAGGCTTGGGTTTTCGGTTTTACTTTGACCCTGGAGATCGCAGGGACGGGGAGTGTGGGCGCGGGCACATCGCCATCTGAGGCGGCGTCATCGTCGCCGTCGTCAGAGAGCTTCCTTCTCTTTCGCGAACCGAGTTGGTGCTCTGATAATTCGTGATCACTAGCCACCATTGTTGAGGGAGACGGGCGAAGGAGAAATACGTGATTGCATATCGCACCGGCACGACTTGTGGTGTTGGGGAAATTTTGAACCGGGGTGTAGTTATCGATAAGATGCCGGCTTGGCAATTCCCATATGCTGACCCCATAAAAATCTGCCCCCAACTTATTTGAAAATCAACTTCTTTTTCTCCACCAACGTAGGAGATATTTGAATAAAAAGGAAAAAAATGGCAAAAAAGCCCGATGCGGGGGTCGAACCCGCAACCTTGAGATTATTTGGAGTCAATCGTTCTAAGGGAACATGAAGCTAAGAGTCTCACGCTCTACCGATTGAGCTAACCGGGCTAGTTATTATTGAAGTGCTCAAAAAATTTCATCTATGATATACCGTATTTTCGGAAGTTGAGGAACCTACAAAACCTCTTGCACCATGTTTTGGATAAGTGGGTACCAAGGACGACAGACATGTGATGATTTCGGTGAGACTGCATTATATCAGATAAGTCCGGAAGTAAGATGCTGGCTAACGGCCCTGGGCAAAGAGAGTACTCCTAACCTCGAAGAAAGAAAGAAAGAGTACTAAGAGGTGGTATTGCCAAGGAAAGACGTTACACATGTCCTAATGCGTTTTAGCATCAGATAGTCTAGCTCTCTTGCAGGTGCTTCGTCTTACGGTTTTGCGCTCATTTATAATCTCCTGTATGGATTGAAGCATTCGATATTGTAGGCTGTAGTGATATCTCAATAGCTTAGCTGTTAGCATAAGGTTGGCAGGACAAAGACTACTTCAATGGAGAACAAGATATTTTTGAGCAGCCCGCAGTATAGAAGAATACGGCCGTAAAGGGCTACAGAGGCTAGCTGTTATGTAGTTAAGACTATCCATTTCGATAGAGAGGCTTCATACCATGCTCTGTTTTGGTGTCGTTAGATACAGACACTGACATTTTGCAGTGAATACTAGTATCCCAAGAAGAAATAGAGCCGGTTTCTACGTCAGAGTGAATAGCCAGGAGCCGTAGGGATATGGCAGGCCTTGCAATTGACCTTAAAAAGGGCCCTTACCTGGGTTTGATGAACCCTGAGGGGCAGCTGACTGATGCCTCTAATCGATTGCAGCCCATCTAGATACGCTGCGCGAGTTAGGAATCCACAGAAGAAATGGGGATGGTGTTTTGGTCGGACGTGAAAAGTCCAAGTACGTAAATCGCCTACTTGGATCCAAACCGCATCTCTACTGTGATAGTCAGAGCTCTGGTGTGGCTGAAACCCCCGCCCTAGCCACGCTTGGCGCACTTCGCTGAATTGACTGGCGGGCTGGCTGCTCCCACGATGAACTTGCAACTGGGCAGCCACAAGATCCCCAAGCGCGCCCACAACATCCACTGACCTCACTATCCTCGCATACCACGCTCACACTGTATTATCCACCCATTACTTCCTTCATCTTGGCCCCTATTGCTCGCCGTCCGTCTCCCTGTCTCGTAGCCAGCCGCCCCCTCCCCGCGGCCCTGGCCTGAGCATCCCGCTTCTCATCCAGGTACGTCAACACCCGTAACAAGCGACTTGCACTCAACATTCTTCCATAACGGTGTCTCCTGTAACTAAAGCTTAGACAGCTATTGTGGCACTTTCCTCCACCCACCTCGACGCGACCGGCTCTCCGCCCCAAGCCTTTCCCTCGAGAACTTCATCCGGCCCCTTCAAAGAGCTCCATTCGCTACCCGACAGTCACCGCACAGCATGGACTCGAACCAAAACGATGAGCTATACCCCATCGCGGTCCTCATTGATGAGCTCAAGCACGACGATGTGTTGCTCAGGCTGAATGCAATCCGTCGTTTGAACACCATTGCGCTTGCTTTGGGCCCCGAACGGACGCGGGACGAGCTGATACCGTTCTTGGATGGTGAGCTGCACTGCTGTTGTTGATCTGTGAATCTCGCTCACTCGCTCTCTAGAGTCCGTTGAGGACGAGGACGAGGTTCTCGCCGCGTTATGCGAGGAGTTGGGTAAATTTGTGGAGTACGTAGGTGGACCTGAATATGGCCATCTTCTGCTTTCCCCCTTGGAGAATCTGGCCGCCATAGAGGAGCCGCTTGTGCGGAACAAGGTAAGGGCTCGAAACAGGTGCCGTATGAGTATGGTTGACATGAGCAGGCCGTCGAGTCCCTTAACAAAATCTGCGAAGAACTTTCACAGTCCCAAATCGAAGAACACTTTATTCCCCTCGTCATCCGATTGTCCAAAGCCGATTGGTTTACGTCTAAGGTCTCTGCGACCGGCCTATACGACGTACCTTACACTCGAGCTACACCACCCTCACAAGAGCTTCTGCGACAGCAGTATGGCCAGCTTGTACACGATGACACCCCTATGGTGAGGAGACAGGCGGCAAGCAATCTGGCCAAGTTCATCAAGACTATGCCGCCAACCATCGTCATCGAGGAGATGATTCCGCTCTTTCAGCATCTAGCGGCGGATGATCAGGACAGCGTCAGGCTCCTTACAGTCGAAATCTTGATTTCGATTGCCGAAGCAGTCCCCAAGGAGCAGCAATCAAGTCATGGGGTCCTGCTGAGTGCTCTCCGGAGCCTGTTCGAAGACAAGAGCTGGCGAGTGCGATACATGGTAGCCGACCGGTTTGAGAAGGTCAGTATGCAGTCATCGAATAGCGCACCAAGCTAACTAGGTTAGATCGCGAAAGCTGTTGATGAGGAGGTCGTCAATCGCGACTTGGTACCCGCATTCGTCAAGCTCCTGAAGGATACGGAGGCGGAGGTACGGAGTGCGATTGCAGGCCAAATCCCCGGTACGCAACATCATATTCTACTTCTTCCGCACCGTCCGCTAATTTGACGATAGGATTCTGCGCCCTCCTCGAACGTGAAACGCTTTTGCACGACGTTATGCCCAGCATAGAGGAACTTGTGTCGGATCAATCTCAGCACGTGCGGGCTGCACTTGGCACACAGATTAGTGGTCTGGCTCCGATTCTCGGAAAGGAGGAGTAAGTGCCCAAAAGCTGTACGCATAGGATTTACGCTGACCAAGAACAGGACGATCTCGCATCTCCTTCCTATGTTCCTGCAAATGTTGAAGGACGAATTTCCTGACGTTAGGTTGAACATTATATCAAAGCTCGAGCTTGTCAATAACGGTAAATATCGTCTCCGACTGTTGCTTGAGTAGTGCTAATATCAGCAGTGATTGGGATCGAACTACTCTCACAATCTCTGCTTCCGGCGATTGTCCAGCTTGCTGAAGACAAGCAATGGCGTGTCCGGTTGGCCATCATAGAATACGTTCCTTTGCTCGCCTCTCAACTCGGCGTAAAGTTCTTCGACGAAAAACTGAGCAGTCTCTGCATGAGCTGGCTGGGCGACACTGTCTTCTCCATCAGGGAGGCGTCGACGCAAAACCTGAAGAAACTCACCGAGGTGTTCGGCGTCGAGTGGGCCAATGACGCTATTGTTCCCAAGGTGATGGCTATGGGCCAACACCCCAACTATCTGTACCGAATGACCACTTGTTTCGCTGTTTCAGTAAGTCACGTGTACCTTTCAGAACTGGCATGTTTCTAATTTGTGCTAGACACTTGCACCTGCTCTCAGCCTGGACGTGATAGAGGCCTCGATCCTACCGATGATGGACAAACTAGTCAACGATATGATTCCCAATATCCGCTTCAACGTGGCCAAGTCATATGCCGTGCTGATAGACACCTTGAAGCAGCTTCCCGAGCAAGGAACAGTCTTAGCTCTTCAGAAGGAAGGCAAGACGGCAGAGGGGTGCCCAAAGGGACACGAGCTCATCACCAAGAATATCTTGCCCAACCTGGAGAAGTTGCAGCAAGATGAGGATGTCGACGTCAGGTATTTTGCTACGACAGCGGCGCAGGGGTACGCGGATGCAATGCAGACGTAGATTCCGGAGTAAGATTTTGGGATGAGATGATGAGAGCACCCGATGCATTTAATGATGTAAGCGATAGGAAGAAGCGATTGAAGGGCTTAGCATGCTGGCATACCATTGGAGGAGGTTGGGGCAATACCGTGGAAACGATTGTCCATTCACAGATCTATGCTCATCAATTGTTTGCCCTGATTGAGCCAGATGTTCATCGAAACCGATCATGGCATAGAACGCTAGAGATCCCAATCCGTCAACTGTCAGTACTTTTTATCCTTGTTCAATCCGTGTGGCTACTATTTGGACATCAAAAAAATATCACATGTGTCAAGACATTGCTCTTCAACCAGGGACATCTGAATCGGGTGTCTAATCGCAATTGTATTAGAGATCGACTATAATTATTTGACTCGTCCGTTGCGGTGCTTCATTAGATCGCGCCAGCCTCCTTGAGCAGCGCGGGTAGCTCGGCCTTCTTTGCCTGCAGATCCGAGTTGCCTCCAATGTGCTTCTTGTTGATGAAGATGTTGGGCACGGTCGTCTGGCCGGTCATCTCTGCGAGCGTGGACTGGATTGCCGAGCCATCATCTGGGAAACTGTTAGCTTTTATATGCTTTTCTCAACGAGAATATTGCCTCGACATACCGACTTGGTCGAGCTCGATCGCGAAATATTTTGCGCCGTTCTCGCTCAACAGCTGCTTCGCCGCTCGACAGTACGGGCAGTAGGACTTGGAGAAGACGGCGACGGGGTTCTCGTCGATGATGCTCTGAACCTTGGTGCGTGTAGCGGACATGGTTGCTGGGCTGGAGGCGCGCGTGAAGAAGGCTCTGAAGAACGAAATGGTTGCGACTGGGGGGCCCGAGGCCGGTTATTCGCGGTGTAACAAGGCTCTTTAAAAGAACTGATAGAGGGATGTCAGTTGGGTTGCGGTGTAATAAGGCTCTTTAAAAGAACTGATAGAGGGATGTCAGTTGGGTTGCGGTGTCTAGAGAGGTTTGAGTGAGGAGCGTACCTGAGGAGGGTTATATAAGTGGTAGATGTGTGCAGCGATTTGCAATAGCAGTGATGGCGAAATAGCGATTAGTCAGTCAGACAAATTGAGGATGCAGCAAGAGGTGGAATTGGAACGGCGCGCCCCGCAGCGAAGTGTGACAGGAGTGAAAGAATGCCGCGGCGATGACAACATCGAGCTTTGTCAGCCATGGCTGATGGTGCCATTGTCCAATCGGAGATAGTCCGGCGATTATCACTGTAAGTGGTATTGAAGCGGACTGTGGCTCGAGGGGAGGACTGCTTACTGATGATGCTTTCATGGTTGACAGGCGGCAACCTCATGTTCAACAACGAAACAGGTCCGCTTCTGGCGCAGAGCTATTGAGGGATCCGTCGACCTGCTCCCTCCCACTCCGTAACTACCATCTCGAACCGCATACTTCGACCTTTCCTCTACTCAACCCACATATACTACCACCTCCGTTCCATCGTACGATCAAACGAGCTCTTAGACCTGACCTCCTCCATTGCTACGCCCCTCAATGTTCAGCAGCATCCCGCTCCCGCCGCCGCCGCGATGACCTCCTCCCCCGCCGGCGCAACGGCCTTCTTCGTCCTCGCCCTCCTCACCATATGCGCCCTCGTTCTCCTCCTCTTGCGGTATTACATTCCTCTCCGCTCGACCCCCGCATATGTCACCATTCCCGTATTCCTTTCGATCGCCCTGCCCGCCAGCATCGTTCTCCTTGTCCCCATAGATCTCGCCAGTAGCGCGGGCACCGACACGGACGGCGGCAGAGGGATATGGCTCTCAGACAAGGTGGTATACAAGTCGTGGCGCGTGGCCTACTGGTTGACGTTTGCGCTGACCTGGGTCATCCTGCCGTACTTGGGAGAGTACTGCGATTCGGGGTACCGGGAGCCCAAGGATCGCTTCTTGTATGCCGTTCGGAGTAATGGGCGGTATCAGCTTATGATGCTGGGTTCCTCGGTTGTGGGTGCGATATACATCTTGTGGCAGCATGGGTTCCACTTTGATAGCTTCAAGGGGCTGGTCATGGCACTGGCATATGCGTGGGGTTTGGTGTTGGCCATTTATCTCATGGGACATGGACTTGTAGCCTTTCCGAGGACGCTGTTTCGCTATGCGAATATCAGCCAGAGGTTGAAGAGGATACAGAGCCAAGCGCCGAAGATCCACGACAAGTTGACGGAGGCGATTGAGAAGCTGGATCAATACGAGCATCAGGTGGTGCAGTTGAAACAGAGGAAAACTGGCACAGCGAGGGAGTTCCAGGAGTGGATTGAAGAGTTGGGCGAGACGGACCACTTGCAGGAAAGCCAGCTGGGACTGCTTCGGCAGAACAGTGCAACAACGGTGCCTCCAGTCATAACAGCAAGATATCTGGCGGAGTTGACGAGGAAGTTGAAGAGAGCAAGGCATGCGCGATTGAGATTCTCAGCGGAGTGGGATCATCTTGTTGCAAAGGCCGTAAAGACACAGGCGATCCTCGATTCGAAAGCTTCCAAGAGACTGGAGTTTTCGAATTCACCCTTCGAGACACAACGGGAGGGGTTACTGGCGCGATACACGTGGCTTACACCATACACACGGTACCATCTGCATGTCCATATCATTCCAGCGCTATACTATCTGGGTTCCGCCATCACGGTACTGGCCTCTGCATCCATCGTTTGGTCCGAATGCGTGCGGTCATTAGAGCCTAAGCTCTCCGTCATTGGCCTCACAGTCATACATCACCCGCCCTCCTCACGAGGCCAAATCGGTTTCGGCGGCCAAGTCATCGCCGCAGCCTGGCTGTGCTACATGTGCATCTGCGCCTTCTTCTCCATGACCGAAGTCAAAGTCTGGGGCAATCGCGCGCTGGTCAAACGTCACACCTACCTCGAATCCGCGACCTGGTACGCTCTGCAGGTTGCAAAGCTTACAGTCCCTCTGGCGTATAATTTCATCACGTTTACGCCGCCCGTGATCTACAAGGATACCAGTTTCCATCGTTTCCTGGGACGGTTGATCGACTTGACACCGCTGGGGAAGAACTTCTCCGACTATTTTCCTACATTCATCCTTGTGCCTGTTCTCGCGAGCCTTTTCGGCTTGTACGGAAAAGTAAAGAATATCTGTGGTTTCGGCGATCTATTAGAAGACGACGAGGAGGACGAAGGAAGCGCCTATGGCACCGGAAGCTGGAGGGAAGGTCGCGCACTCATCGACCGGGAATTGCACGGCGGGAACGGGAATCTGCTCGGTCTCTCGCGGCGCGGGGCATCGGCTCTGCCGCCGGAAGACCGGTATTCAGACGATCCAGCGACCTCTTCATCACGACGGGGTCCAGGTGCAGCAGGTGCTTCGCGGCCGCAGCTGGATCGGGGGAGGAGGCGAGCACCGCTGCCGGTGGACGAGGACGAGGATGGGAACTTCTTCTCGGATTTTGCGACTCGCGTGAGGAATACGTTTGAGACGGCGGATTTTGGATTCACGAGGCCGAGGTGGATGGCGGGTGGGGATGAGGCGCGAGGGAGTGGTGGTGGCCGTGGTGGTAATGGCAGGAATGAGGGTTGGAGAGCGCTGTTCGGTGGGAGGGGGGATGAGGGGAGGGTGAGGTTGTAGGATCGTACTTCTGGATTCGTTCATTGTTTGAGAAAGAAAGGTATCGCTCGGGTGGTATTATCATAATTGCTTGGGAGAGGTGCTCATGGTGTTGTACAGTAATTGGCATGGCAGGGCATCTCATGGCATGGTATGGTTTGGCGTATGAAAATGGTTCTCCTCTCTTCCCTCTCTGCTTTTTGCATTGGAGTTGCTTCGGACCTATCTGATGTTGTTCGTTGCGACTTTGGTACGACTTTTTTGTTAAACAAGGGACGCGATACTACGGCGCTATCCTATGTGAGCGACATTACTTTATTAGACAATATCATCGATCATGAGCGCGATACTCCGTACTAATCGCTCGATTCTGTTCACCAGCCCTGTTGAAGCCGCAAGTGGAAGCTCAGGCGATAGACATCTGAGAAAGGCAAGTTGGCGAGGGGGCGGATTTGGAATCCTATCGGCGCGTTCGGTGATTTCGGACGATTATTATGGGGAGCGTAGGCGCTTCTGGAAATGGAGAATGCTGATTGCTGCTTCCTGCTTGCTGATTCTCGAAATTGAAGGAGGACCTGATGGGATGAGGTGAGAGTTCTGTTGGAGTCTGACGGGCGAACATGGCGCTTTTCATGATGTCCACTTCTCATCAGCTCGCAAATTTTGATGACCCTCGTTTGTTCGTGTGTGTCTTCGTCGCTGCGTATGCACCCCTGACCTGACTCGAGTTTGTTTGTTCACAAAGGGTCCCCTACCTGTTCATGCGCGCGCACAGGTGGATGCGGGAGGCTGGACCACAGTGGCGGACAGGATCAGGGGTAAAGTCCAGAGGATGTTTATTGCAATAATGCGGAGGCGAGATGAAGGTCATTTAATGGGTGTTTAATGTGTGCATGTGAGCAGAGAGAGCAGAGTGTCAAAGTCTTGTTGAAATGTGTCGCCCTCCGCAGTGGTGGTGGAATGGGAAGAGGCACAGTGGGCAAGGTGCGGATCCATCTCCCTTCCATCCCATCTCTCGCGCACCACACCCTCTCTCTTCTCAACAATTCGCCATCTTCAACTCCCTTCTCTCGACATGTTTGTTTCCTCTCTGCCGTTTCCCCTTCCCCTGATCATCCATGCAGGGGCCTTCAAAGGGTCCAGACGTGGTTAGCTCAGGGGAGCCAAGGCCAACGACCGTTTAGGCGAAACGGAAAACGGGCGATTCGAGCTGTCAGCGCAATTTCCACTGTCCGCCCGGTAAACGAGGGGGTCGTTGGTTTGCGTGCTTGCGTGCTTGCGTGCTGGGGAAGGTGGACTTTGCGGATTGCACGAATCGCTGGTGCCCGTCCCGAAGTGCGAGTTTGTGGGGGTTTTCCGTAAGTGGACCTCTCCCACAGCTATGCTTCGAGGGAATCACAATCAAGGAGTTCACGACATCTGTTCAAAGGATCCAACGCGAAAGCGCATGTTTCCAAACGACCCCAATTGGACGACCTGTTTGAATTGGGAAGAAACGAGAAAATCTGCTCAGCGGCGATCGCCCATGCCCTTCACCAACAAGGAATCAGGATGGAGACGTGGCGGAAATAGAAATCCCGCTGATGAATGGCATGGCAGCATGCAACGCTGACACATCCACTCTGTGCGCAAACCGTGGCAAACCCACACAACTCGCGGCGGATCACATCCCAGAAAAGAAGCTGGTCCAGCTGTTATGGAAAGCTCCAACTCTCCGAATCATCAGCAAAAGCCGATTCCTGAAGCGGGAAGTCAGCACAAACCTCGATAAGGCTGCCCCTGACTATCATCATCTTCCGCCAGTCGGCCTTGTGCACAAGTGTCGATGTCGCAACCAAGGCACAACAGCGGACACAAGCAACTGCTCACACGTGCATAACGATCATCATGTTACTCTATGTAGAAGTCTCCCTCCAGGATTCCGTATTCCCATAGACCGAAAAAAAAGGCGGATTCGGCAAAGGCGCTCACTGAAGGTGTCAGCGTGCTGAGGACAGCACCAACAAGGCTCGTCAACATCAATATCTGTGGAGACGCAGCGCTCGACTCAGCATCCAGAGAAGGCTCCCTGTTGGACCTGGGGCGACGGCCTTTCATCTCCAAAATACGAAACCCCGGTGTCCGCCACCGCTGGCCCCAGAGAGGGTGCGCGGTGCCATTGGCCCACGTTGTGCCGCACAGCTCTGTACCTGCAGCTGTCCAAGGCCAACCGCTGGCCTTTGCCCTCAATTGCCTCCCCTGACCGCTCCGTTGCCCCTTTCAGTGACCCACTTGCTCCCGGTCCGCGCTACCGTCGTTGTAATCTCCGCCGGTACATAAGGCTTTCTCACTTCCGCTGTTCCCTCTCCTTCTTCCTCCAACTCAAGTTCACACTTCGAGCTCCAGCATTTGACTCCGGTCGTCCATTCGTTGAATACAACAACCAACTAATACTACACTCCCTTAATACCCACGACTCCTCTACCACCTCACGAAACTTCCCCAAGTTTTCACCTTCTAATCAATCAATATGCGTTCCGCCATCGTTCTCGCTCTTGCTGCCGCCGCCGCTGCGGCCCCTGGTGCTGGCTACGGCTATGAGGCGTAAGTTGAAATATTCCACGAGCGGCATGTGACCTATCGACTAATTCTGTAACAGTCCCCCCTCGTACGATGCCATCCCTGCCGTTCCCCAGAGCTCTGCTCCCGCTGCCACCCCCTCTGTCATTGAGTACCCCGCTACTCCCATCGAGAGCGAGAAGCCTGAGGTGCCTTCCTACGTCCCGGAGACCCCTGAGGAGAGCGAGACCCCCGTCCCCTCTTACGCTCCCGAGACTCCTTCCGAGACCGAGACTCCTGTCTACTCCCCGGCCCCGTCTTCCCCGGTCGAGGCCTGCGAGAGCACTGTCACCGTCACCGTCACCGTCCCGTCCGAGTCCCCCTACGTTCCCACTGGCACTGGCGGTGTCCCCGTCCCCTATCCCACCGGCCCTGCCAGCGAGGCTCCCTACCCCACCGGCACTGGTGCTCCTTACGTCCCTGCTGGCCCTACCGGCACTGGCTACCCCGTCCCCAGCTCTCCTCCGGCCTTTGAGGGCGCTGCCTCCAAGCAGACCTTCGGTGTCCTCGCCGCTGTCGGTGCTTTCGCTGCTTTCTTCTTGTAAACGTCATCCTCTTCAAATGAGCTTTGCCTCCCTCAAAGAGGTACGGCTATGACTTTTGCATGGTCGGTTGGTTTCCTTTGTAGCGGGCGTGTCTCTGCGTCAAGCGAACACGATATCATTGTACATGGATCGCGTAATCCTTTAATCAGGGGTTGGTAGTTGGGTTGCAGGTAGAGAATCGAGTGGTTGATTAGAACTTTCGTGCTTTGTCGTCGTGATATTCATATGCGTATTGCCTACCTGACCGTGGTTTAACTGTCATGGCCTTCTCTTCATCCCAGCTGTAACCTCATTTGTGAACGTCAACGTCATTCGACATAACTGCACTCGTTCCTATCACTGTATAGGCCTCTGCCTTGCGCATTTATTAGGTTATTGTTTTGGAACCCTGTTGACCGTCTCCCGATGTCTCTCCTTTCCTGCACTGAACCTGTTCCACTATCTGTCAAATCTGGTGTTTCCTCGCCCGCTGCTTGAATTTCATTCCAAATGTCTCTCAATGTCTGCCCTTTCGAATCTCTCCACAATTAGCCCTATGGGTAATGTTTCCATGGTCGCGTTGGAAGATGCGAATCGGCGCCCTTACCTAGGTACTTAGGGTTTACTTGAGGGATATGGTTCTTGTGTGGGATAGGAAAGGGTAGGTGCGAAATGAGCTCATATGTTGGTTGTGCAGCGTTTGCTTTTACCTCTGTGAATGAGATCTTTGTTATCCCGTGAGGGAACATCGCAATGGGTGACGAAGTGGACGTGTTATTAAGCGATCTACTGGTAGATTTTGATGATATATTTGTTTCTAAGAAAACGCCCACGAACCAGACTACGGTTAGAGAGCTGAATTGAGTACAACTCTTGGACTACGCTGCAAGTACACAGCCTTGTACAGGGTAAAATGCGTAGGAGTACATCTTTCGCAAGCATTACATTCTCGGTCCCATTTCATCACCCCAGCCCGGCGAGAATGTTCGATGACAAAACCACCCAGAATATTATTGACACGTCCACCAAGAACAAATCCGTATGCGACATACCTTCGACGGCGGTTGCAGTGGCAAGGTTGTTGTCGTTCAACTTCTGACATGTGGGTGGGCCAAGTTCGTGGTCTATGCAACGACGTCACTGTACGCACTGAAGATGAGTAACTGAAGAGTTGATTTTCCGCCTGCAGACATGTGATAGATTGTCCCGCAAGAATCAGCGGCCCCTCTGCTGCCCTCGCAAATTAATAGCTCTGCTCCAAAATCTCTCCAAACAGTTTCGACGATGTCGACCGATTTTCGCCTCGAATGCCATATATTTCTAGAGTTCGAACGCGAATTCGAAGGCTAGAGAGGACGACCTGGTGTTTTTGGTGACACTAGGGGATCGGCAGATGCAGACTGTTCGGGCGATCTGGATCGTACCCTAACGTTGAGATCTCATGCAACCTAGGGCCCTTTTTGACCGCAGACAGCCGTTCACGGGTTCTGGGAGCATTGACCTGCTGCCATGGTGTTTTTCTGGTTATTGTAGGCGTTCTTACAATCAGCTGAATGAATGGAGTTTCACAGCTCCGTGTAGCACGATGCATTACTGGTAGGCAGAATGCCTCCGGTCTATTTACTATACATCTGATGGAACATGCCAGAACCACCTATTCAGGAGCGTATAGCGTCCATGTGACAAAGGTGCTACGGTGGTCGTAATAATCGCGGACCATGCCTCAGCCCTGGTGGTCTCTGATCTTTTGCGATTACGCTAAGACCTAGTCATCGGGCCGGAGGTAAACTACCACATGTCCAGTGAGGCCATTTTCAAATGGATTATCTATGCATCGTACGCACTTTGTGGGCCATAATTCAGGTATGATGGGAATAGAAGTGTGAGGCTATGAACCATCGGACATATCGGCACCTGTCTAACTTGCCCCAGTCTACATAGCCTCCAAATCGGTGCAGTCAACCACCAAATAGTCCACCCAGAATATAAGGGTAGAAGCGTAACGCGCCTTCCGTCACTGTCACATCAGCTGGTATTTAGGCCGCGCGTCCTCTCTGCCGCGTCATATCGTCTTTCCAGCGATACCTTATAAGCCCAGTGTCCTTTATCCAAAGCTTGCAAACTGATCTCTATCATTTATCAAAATGAAGTACTTCACCGCTCTTCAGGCTGCTGCCTCCGCCTTCGCGGTAGTCCAAGCCCTCAACCCTGGGAAAATCTCGACGGACTGGTGCCCTGCCAACGAAGTCCAGCCCAACGGCCAGCTTCCTCCCAGCACCATCTATCCCCAAGCCCTTGTCCCTATTAGCAAGAGGGAGCCCGACACTCCCTTCTTTTCCGTCGACAACATTGCGGAAATCTCCCCCGGCGACAAGTGCACCATCACCAACTTCATGATCCCCGTCGCTGAGGCCCAGCACAAGACCTGCAGTCTAGTCTTCGACTTCCCCAACTGGGGTAACTATAACTACTCGGGTTCTGGTCACTTCAACTTCATCGGTATGTACATCACCACAAGCGTTCCCTAAACATTCCAACCATCTGTATGCTAACCCCCCCAGGCTACGCCCTCGGGGCCTTCGCCATCCCTGGCGTTACCACCTACAACCGGCAGCCCGCGGCCGGTCCCAGCCCCCAGTCCCCTCCTCCCGTCATGTCCCCAGGACACTCATACGTCCTCATGTCCGCTCCCTGCAACATCCCCCCCGACATCCCCGGCGGCATCGCGCCCGTCAGCGGAGCCATCTGTTCCGAGGATACGGCCTTCTCCTACAAGCAGACCATGGAGCCCATCCAGCCTAATCCGGTCAAGCAGGGCCTGGGTGGCTGGGGAAAGAAGCCTTGCCCGCTGGGATTCTTTGTCATTCTCTCTTGATGGCTGACGCCTGGAACTGCGAATGAGGGACTGAGTGGGCGAATGCGCAGATGCGGTGCTTTCGTGTTGTCATGTCTTCTCATGAGCGGAACAGTGACGCACTGAAAACAAGGTAATCTGTCAGGTGATGAGGGTCGCGGTGGAAAAATTCGCTCCTTGTTGCCTATATACTAAGGGAGGTAGAGGCTCTATAGATACACTATCTTAGCTAAATGCAGAAATAAAAACTAGGGACTTTTAAATCTATTTCTATTAAGTAGATCTACTTACAATTTCTAAGTTTCGCTGTCCTAGATAGTTCCGCGGCGACTAGTAAGGACTAGTAACGATCTAGAATCTCCATATAATCACTCTAAATGCATGCATATCTATGATGTTTAACCTAGGAATTCCTTAGGTACGTAAGGTACTAATATGCTTCTATCTTTCATTTAGACGGTATTCTCAACAAGAGCATGAGCAGAAAGGGAGAGAGGGAAAGCAAACGAAGAAAAACGTGTTGATTGAATAGATCACTGTAGATATAATAGCTAATCAGCAATTAGAATATAATACCCTTTCTCTCTAGGAAGTTTTTTGGTGGAAATTGCGGATACTGCAGTGCGTCGTGCACGCGTTGAGTATGCGAGGTGCAAGAATGATGTCATATATATATGTGGGTGAAGCGAGGTTTATTAACACAGTATTAGCTGGCCATGAGATTGCTGGACGCGGATGGACCTGGCGCGATCGTGACTCGCGAGATTGATATTGTGATTGCGACCATCTTGGTATTGAGTGAAGACGATCGTGGCGTACTGTCTCTTGTGGAACGTTCAATACGAACCTTTGCGCGCTAGACGGACTTAAGAATCATTGACTTTGGACCCCGATGCTGCACGGGTGTAGCTGAACAGGTCACTAGCATTGGATGTATAAGTCGGTCTGAGCGGTTTCCGTCCCGGAAGCAATCACTACTAACGGAGATGGAAGCTTAGGAGGATGTCGTGTATTGAAGTATGGCCCAAGTTTGGAGAAGGCTTTCCTCAGAACAAGGAATATAGGGGACTTCTAAAGCAACGTGTAGCAATTACCATCCAGATCGAGGTAGCTGCCTGGTCACGATCTATGGGTTTTGACTGTGGAAGTTGAACTTGTTACTCGAGAGATGAATGGTCGCTCTGGCCCGAGATTAATACATGCATATATGCATGCTGTGCTAGCATTCTGTTTCTTGAGGGCTGTAGTAACCGCCCAGGCCTGAAGATGAAGTTGATTACCGTGAGTACGTTTATCAAAATGTAGATGTAGAAATCCGCCACGCTGTAGAGAGAAAGCGACGAAGAATTCCATGCATTTACAAGTGTCAGTTGTGTGCATTCATCGTTCGTTTCGCCGCTTCGGATGGTAGGTGGTTTCGTAGCTATAGGAACGGTGCATATCTGAGCACGGACGACTTTGGGAAAGATGCTGCACTTCGTTTTCAAGTTGGCTTCCTCTTTTTACATCCTCGATACTCTACAATACAAAATTCGCATCCCCCCAATGTTCTGAGAACTTATCCATCTGTCCTATCACCGGAGAATGTGTATCTCAAGGCCAAGTCCTACTCAACCAATAGGCCCACGCGTGCACCCGTTTTGCGGGGTAAGCTCCAGGCTTCCCCGCGTGAGGTCATCGCTGTGTCTGCTAAGGAGCTTGGACGCATGCCATATGAGGAGAGATGCCTTATAAGATTCACCGTCCGCGAGGATGTCAACTTGACAAGACTTTTGTTGAGGATTGCTCTGAATTTTATCCTCCTGCAGCTCCGATCTTATAATACTCCTTTTACACGAGCTTTACAGAGGTAGTAGTGAACTGATTACTAGCTGCGGAGCAATTCACCAGCAACACAAGCAATCAGACAACATTGAGCCAAGTCCTCATCTAACAGCACAGCAATCATGGGTAATTCCTCCTGGAACGACCTCCCCTCCGCCCTAGGCGACAGTTTCTCCAAATTCACCTCCCTCCTCTCCTCCGACCCCCAACTCAAAGCCTTCGTCACCACCGACACCATCAACAAGCCCGTGACCTTTGCCTACAAGTCTTCCGGCTCCGACAACAGCCTGCTCATAACCGTCACCAACGGGTCTGCAAAGGCGAGCACGGGCTCAGCCAAAGATGCCTTGTTCACTCTCTCGGCGCCGCCAGAGCACTGGGAGAAATACTTCCAAAAGGTACCCGTCGCCCCGTATCAGAGCTACTGGGGCATGGTAGGTTTGAATCTGAAGAAGGAGGGTGCGGAGATTCAGGGCGACCAGACGGCTATGGCGCAGTGGTCGCACGTCTGGCGGAGGGTGTTGGAGCTGGCGCACGATGCGCACTGCGGGCCGATGGAGGAAGCCGAGGACGAACCGGAGCAGAAGGAGGATCATATTACCGGGAGGTATGTCTATCTGGAGACGTCAGTCTGGGGACGCGTCAAGGTCTTCTACGAATGGGCTGGAAATGGGAAACAGCAGATTGGTAAGACGACATAAATGGCCTCTCTCAACACCGAGCCATCATCCTGATGACACACTTCTAGTCTTCCTGCACAATGGTGGCGCCGACTCTAGGCAATTCCACGGCCTCATGTCCGGCGACCGCCAACTCCGCCAAAAGCTCACCATGTACGCCTTTGACATGCCCGGCCATGGCCGTAGCTTTCCCCCACAGAAAGTGCCCGCCGGCGCCTACACCAACACCGAGGACGGCTATGTGCAAATCATCGGCGCCTTTGTGAAGGCCCTAGGTCTCCGCAGGCCAATCATCTGCGGAGCGGGTATGGCGGGACAAGCATGTTTGGCGGTGGCCATCCGGAATCGCGAGGTCCAGTCTGGAGGTGTGATTCCGCTTCAAGGGTAGGTAATTCGACACATGCGTGTTATGAGATGCATGGTGCTCAAGAACTGACTGGGAACAGCTCTGGATATATCAGCATGGAGAGGCCGTCGTATGAGCGCTCGCCGTACGTCAATCAGGCACTGTTTAACCCAGAGTGGATGTACAGTGTAGGACCCCTTTGACTACATCTACTGCTTCGGTCCAACGCTCATCTGTGTAGATGATATCTCCGACCACCCCCTACGCCAACAAGCAACTCCTCTGGCACCTCTACAGCGGCCAAGCCTACGGTGTAAGTCCCTCTCCGCCCTCCATATCCGCAAACAACTCCACCACCAACCACCCCACTGCCTCAACCCAACTCAGTTCCCACCCCCACGGCAAGCAAACCCAGTACAACTGCTAACACCCCCCAGATCCTGCACGGCGACCTCGCCTTCTCCAACGCCACCTTCGACGCGCGCCCCCGCCTCGCCTCCATCGACACGACCAACTGCCCCGTTTACATGCTCACAGGCTCGTACGACTACGCCACGACGCCCTCCGAGGCCCAAGCCACGGCCGACAAGATCCCCGGGGCCAAGCACAAGGTCATGGAGGGGTTGGGCCATTTCCCCATGACGGAGAGGCCCGGAGCTTTCAAGGGGTATTTGATGGAGGCTGTGGAGTTTATCCAGGCGGTGAGGAGGGAGGGGTTGGGGAATTTGAGGTTGGAGAGGGAGGAGTAGGGTCGATGGAAAGCCGGTGGGGGCGAGTGAGTGAATGAGTGGGTGATGTAGTTGATGGTGTAGTACGGGACAATCTGGCTGTGTGCTTTGTGCTGTGTTGGGGTGTAGTGGCAATTTGTACTAGGTATTGAAGGTTGGACAAACTTGGTGTGGGTGGGGACTGACTGGCTGGCCGGACGGTTTTCATGAACACTATCCCTCTAGTTCAAAGGAGTTTATGGGTTTTGTAAGTAGTTTGATTCGTAACACCATAAAATTCCAGGCATCTTGTAGTTCCGACCTACCTAGATACCACCATCTCTATTCAAACCAGAGGTAACGAACGCCATTCAAAAACTCAGCAAAAAAGAGAGATAAAAGTCTCGTACATCGTACATGCGGTCTACCACCCAAGCTATACCGTATAATCTCGGCCAAAGAAATGGATACGCAAAAGAAGAGTCGTAACTTCGTAACATCGATGGGAGATAAGCGGCCTCCGCTCCGCCATACACAGCAACACTACCACGTCGGGTATTATCATACATACAGTGTCGCCCCGACAAAAGACATAGAGGAGAGACATCCCAACTTCGAACCCCCAGGTGTCCCAATACTCTTTTCAACGCCATAGACTGCAACGCCAAAAGTGCATCGAAAGTCGCCAAAACATGAAACATATACATAAACATGGCGGCTGCCGGTAAGCCGAATCACCAACCAGTCAACAACACACAGCCCACCACTACCCTCGATGTCCCCCCATCCCACTCAGATTCATCCCACTCGTCCCGTGCGCCGTACTCTGCGAGAAATCCGGCAACACGCCGTTCATACTGATCCCATCATCGTACCCTGTAAAACCCGCCATATCTGCCCAATCCCACTCAAGCGTCATGGGCATGCGCCACAGATCTTGCCCAACGTTGGCGCCGTTTCCAAACCCAACGGCTTGCTGCTGGGGGTCGTACGTACCGCCCATGGTGGTGAGACCGGAAGTCATGCCGTTTAGCGAGGCCATGTCCGCGGGTGCGGAGGAAGTGAGCGGGATGCCGCCGTGTTGTTGGAGTATTTGTGCTGCCATCGAGGGGGAGCCGAATTGGGCGAGGTGGGTATTGGAAAGAGAGGCGTGGGTGAAATCGGGGGAGAAGGGGAAGGGCTGGCGAGCACAGTTAGCAAAGAATACGCAACAGAACGAGCGGATTAGACCTACCTCATTGAAGCCATGGAAATCAGGGTTGAACGCATCCGCATTCGGTATCGGCGCCGGGGTATTCGTCGCATTCGTGGTATTCTGAGGCGGACTCTGCGCAGCTCGATACGCCGGCGTGAGGATCTCGTTGGCCGTCGCCTCGATCTCCGCATCCTGCTCGCTATCCCCTTGCCTCCTCTTCCTTCTCGACGCGTGCTCCTGGTCCGCCTTGTCCAGCACTACCTTGGCTATGCGCTCGAATTCCGCACACACGCTTAGCATGCGCTTGACGCTGCCGTTGCGCTCATCGCCGCTCAACATGCTGAGGAAGTTGACCACCAGATTCATGAGCTTGAGGTCGGAGCGAGACCGCGTGTCTTGCGGGTTTTGAAGGATGTTGGCGAACAGAGTGACGAGCGCTGTGACGGGGAAGTAGATGACCATCCATACGCACGATGAGTCGCCTTTGGGGATATACTTCAGGAGGTGGATGGAAGCGCGAGCAGCCTGGACGCACAGTTGCGCCGACATGAAGACACGCGGGTTCAAGGGACGGGCGTTAAGACCTTGGATCGCAAAGTTGGATAACCGGCTCGTCCAGTATCCGTGGTGCACGCTCATCCGGTGAATCGTCGTCAGGCAGTTGTAGTAGGCAAAATGCAGGGATACGACATGAAGAATGAGAGGCGTGTGCGAGGCCTTGATTTCGTGTTCAGGTCGGAAGTCGCGTGGGATGTTGTCTTTCCATGCTTCAAGCTCTTTGTCCAATTCACCTATCGTGTTGAGCAGCTCTCCGTCGGATTGCTTTGATGCCTTAACCGAATATAGCTGCTTATATACTTTACTCTCGATGATGGCGAAGGTACACATGAGCCGGAAGAGGTTCACTTTACCCTTTCCATCTGCGAGGGGGATGTTCCCTATGTTGTCTGGGGGATCTTCGCTAGGCAGCTCCACATTCATGTCGTCGTCGTCTTGCACAGGAGGACGACCTGACCGGAGGCATATGCTAGAGCAGGTGAGTTGAGGCGGGCAAAACGGGAGATGCGAGACTCACTCCTTGTCGAGTATGTAAGCGATCCAGAAGACGCGCTTCCGTTGCTCCACCTCGGAAGCATTGAGATTGAAGCCAGAGCCCTTTTTGTGCAGACCGATGCTATGCGATAACCGCAATGCAGCCGCTACGAAGAAGTAGGTCGATTGTGGATTTGGGGTGCCAAGCAAGAATAGTGCCTCTCTTGTCAGTGATGGTGGTTCGCACTCTCAGGGGCGAAATACTCACAATGCCAAGGAGCGCCTGCACGCTCAAAAGATCGGTGTTGCGCATGGTCAGCTCCACCTGCACGGCCATGGCGTTCTTGAGGTATTGATCGGCCTTCTCGTCCTCCTCTTGAGGCACCAGATTGCTCATAACACGTAACCGGTGAGCGAAAGCGAGGGCAATGTTTAGACTAGCCCACCACCCTGAGCCCTCATAAGGCTCGTTGGAGTAGTGCTTGTCTACCAGGTGCATGAAGGTAGGTTCGTGGAAAAGGGGGAACATGCAATTGAAATTCTCAAAGTAGTCCTTTAGTAAGGAGAGAGCTTCTGGCTTGGGGGGAAGGGGTCGGTAAACCCGTCGCTTGAAGAGGTCCTGGAAGACTTCTGGTTTCCACTGTATCCATTTGTTGTCGTCAATAGCTGCGGTTGAGATCATCTCTTGGAACGAGTTATCGCCTGTTTTCTCGTTGACCCACTGTATTCCCTTCGGTGAGAAGATGGAGAAACCAGATGAGGACCCTGAAAAACAAAACACGTCAGTTTTATGAAGCATGATCATAGCACCTGGAGATTGCTTGGAGCCCAAATGTCACTACTCACCGATATATCGCGTCTCGCCGTAGTTGTTTGTGACTAAGGAGCACATCATGTCCGCCAATGTATCCTCGTCCTTATCATCCTTTGGCGGTTGTGACTGCTCTCTCGATGCTGTTCCGCTGCGGGGGCTAGGCAACGCGGGTTGCACTGGGGCGCCATGCTTCTGTGCTGGTTGTGCCGACGACGCTCTCCGATCGCCTGCCGTTGTCGCTGCTGGAGTACCACCTTCAGCTGCCTGTCTCTGAGTTGCCCTTTCTGCTAGTCTTCGCTCCAGAGTTGCCAGGTCCGTACTACCATCGTCGTCCTCTGGGAGCACGCCCGATAGGCGCATCAGCGATTCCATGCGGGCCAGGCGGTTCTCGAGACCCTCGATATACTTGGCCCTGCAAGGTGTCAACGAGATGTGCACCCGTTCGCACTTCTAGATCTATCCTCACCCTTTTGGTGGTTGCCGCTTCTTCTCTACTTGTGTGAAGATACATTCCGTCTTGTAGTTCTGGCAGTGGGTGCATGCCGGCATCTTCCCGTCGCACTTGATCTTCTTTTTGCGACACATGTCACATGCCTATTTTCTGTCAGCCTCTCCGTCCTCCAATTCTCCCGCTCCCCGATTCGCTGTGTGCATACCCTCGCAATGCGGCGCCTCTTGGGGTCGCCCTGATCATGCCCGTCGTCCATCTCGTCGTGAGCAAACAAGGGGCCCGGGGGAATAGTGGGAGGAATGGGCGAGCCGTTCGGATTCATGTTCCCAAAGATGCGTGGCGGTTGGTTCATGAGCGGCGGCGGAGGGTGATAGAAGGCGCCGCTGGACGTGTCCATGGCGGGTTGTTTGCCGTGATGTTCGACTCGCAGATGGATACTCGTTCACTGGGTCAAGATATTCGCTCTCCGTACTGTACGTTCACGGTAGCGGTTTGTGGGAGTCAATAATGAGGGCTGAGACTCTTTGCGGGGCGTCTTTCACGGTTGTTCAAGGGCAGGCAGGGACAACCTGAAACGCGTGCCGAGTGCTCGATTCAGTCGACGACAGGGGCCGGGGATGTGATTGCGTCGCAAAAGGCACAGGTGAAGCTGTGACGATTACCAATTGAGGCGAATTTCGCTGGGGATAGCAGAGGAGAGGGAGAGGGCTTGTCTCAGGCACGGAAAAGGCACGAAGAGACAGGCGTTTTGTTCGTCCGGCGAGTCGTCCGCAGGCGAGCGGGGAACGAGTACTATGATTCGAGCTGGCTCGCAATCCTAGAGAAAATCCGACAAGCTTGCAATTGTACTGTAAGCATTAAGTGACTAGCGTCTCGGGGAGGGTGTATCAGAAGGGATGTGTGGCTTGACCGTTGTGAATCGGATGGGTGATTTCACGTTAAGTGGTGGTGCTTGCCTCTCTCCCGACCGAGGCTCACCACCATCAAGGACAATAAAAGGCGATTGCAGTTCAGTCCCCTTCACAGTAGACACACAATACTACGCCTCCGCACCAACGCCAACTATCTATAATCGCCCGCTTGGGGACTTCCTCGCCCCGTTAAGCGCTCTACTACACGGTACAGTCCGTTGGGACCCTCGAAATAGTACGTCCGTTCCCCCGTCTTCCCCCCCCCCCAGCATCACGCCACCCTCTTTTAGCAGCGCACCGTTGGGAACCGCGTCATCTCTGGTGTGGCCAAGGGTTGGATAAGCAGTGCTGAGCCACACGCCCAATATCCCGTGCCGCATTGACTGAACCACATGCAGCACTCCTGGCTAACATAGCCTCACTCGGCCACAGTCGCAGCCCTTGACCAGCATAGTAGTCTACCGCCTCCTCCCACGTCCGACTGAACAACCCCCTGTACTTCAAATCCAATTGGCTATACTCTAGTTACGCTACGAGGGCACGGTGTCTACTGTGTAAGGCTCGTTATACCTGGAGGGAGGCGCAGAAAGGGCCAACCGGAAGGTCAATAACCCCTACGCGCACGGTCGTGTTCAGTCGGACGTGAAAAGAGGCAGTAGTTATCCAACCAACCAGTCAGGTATGGCCGACCAGAGGCCCCCCATGACACCAGACGAGCTGGTCAACCACCCGGAGTACGACCATCTCATATGGGACCTGAAGCCCACCAAGAAGGGCCGGCTGCCCGTAGCAAAAGATAGAGGCGGACCCTTTAACATTGCATACGAAATGCACGGCCACGGGCCCCGACATCTCGTGGTATGTACATACAGCTATTTCTTTGTTGGTCCTACCTATGTATATTTTCCCTTCCTGCACTCTATTCCATATTTAGTCGGAAGATGCAACCAACCCTCTCGTCCAAATAAAGACAACAAGCCAAGCAAGCAACATGTCGATTTGTCATTTTTCCCTTATTCCCATCTACCTTCCACCAATTGCCTTTTGTTGTTGGCCTGATTGTTTCGTTTCCAACTTGCATTGCCGTCTCGTCTCATCCCATTCCCCTTGTCTCACATCCACTCTCCCACCCCTCAGCATGATTGGGACAGTTGCATTTCCCCCCTACTTCCCAGGACCCGCTGAAGAATACAGCAGTACCGTCTGCCACGGGACCCTCTACAACAACGTCCGCTACTACGATTCCTGACAAAGATGTAGTGGATCATGGGCCTCGGCGGCGCAAAATACGCCTGGCAGCGCCAAACCAAAGACCTCGCCCACACCAAGGCCGACGTCTACTCGTCGCTCATCCTGGACAACCGCGGCATTGGCGAGTCAGACAAACCGCTCCGGAGATACTCGACGTCCGAGATGGCCAAGGATGTCATCGAAGTGCTGGATGCGCTGGGGTGGACGGGCAAGCGCCAGCTCAATCTCATTGGCATTAGTATGGGCGGTATGATTGCTCAGGAGATGGTACGTTTTCTTTCATGCTTCTTGCTCTCTTGTCCGTTATGCTTCTCAGTCCTTCGAGAAGACGGTATGTCTCGGATGGTGTAGCTTCCGGGCAAACATGATGCCACTTTGGTGCAGAATGCCAAGACACATTCACTGCCTTGGCGAGCCCAGCTGGCGTCCTGTAATTTGGACCTGTCCCCCGTATACCCTCAAGAGACCCTAATGCTGGTGTTGGTATACGTTGGTATACATACCGCATACTAGGAGCGCTTGCAGTACCATCTTCCCATTAGCCGAATTCCAAATCACGTTCCCCCTTGTCTACCAACTTCGGCATATCCAAAGCTATATGCCGCGGAAACTAACCAAGAAATTCTATAGGCCATGCTCATCCCCGACCGCATCTCCACCCTCGCCCTCATCTCCACCGCCTCGCACCTCTTCAACACCTCGGGCTTCCTCGAGAACCTCATCAACCGCGCCAACCTCTTCCTCCCCAAACCCCTGACCACGCAGCTCGAAAACATCAAGCACAACCTCTACACCGACGACTGGCTGACCAGGCCCGACGATTTGGAGTACGTCGTCCAGCCGTTCCCGACCAACGGCGATCGCTTCGCCGCAAACGAGGTCTGGAAGCGGCAGCACCCCGAGTGGTTTAACAAGAAGACTTTCCTGTGCCAGGCAGTGGCTGCGGGATGGCATAACAAGTCGCCCGCCCAGCTCCAGGAGATTGCCAAAAATGTGGGGAAGCGGCGCATCATGGTCGTGCACGGGACCAAGGACCGCATGATCAGCTTCCCGCACGGCGTGGTGCTCTGGCGGGGTTTGGAGAAGGGCGAGGGCAGGACGGGCAGGGAGTATGTGGGAATGGAGGTCGAGGAGGATGTTTGGGTCGAGGGCGAGGTGGAGAAGAGGTTCATCGAAGGGCAGGGCCATGTGGTGCCGATTGAGATGAGGAACGAGTTTAACGCGTGGGTCGAAGCGTTGGTGGAAAGGGGAGTGGGTTTGAATCAGAGGGAGGGAGTGTGAAGTGTATGCTCACGACTCCATAAGGGACCGGAGTCTGCGTTGCGATGAATAATAGCGTCAAGGGATGAGAAGAAGAGCGGGAGTCCGTGGTTGGGAAGCTACATGGTGGTCAGTCGCCTAGCACACGCGGACACAACGTTTAGTCCCTCTGGGTGTTACTGCGGACGCTGCTACAGACGTCGGTCAATAAACACTAGCCGCAATTGAATCATTCTATTAACCACAGTCCGAGTCGGAATTTCCGCTCAGACGTGCCGAGAAGGTTGAGCAGTAGATCAGAGGACGAACCAGATACATGCAAGTCTCCGCGTCCCCACACCCACCATCACCCTCCTCTCTTCCGTCATTGGTATGTCATGGGCTCTGTATCCCCTCCTACCGCCATTGCTTCCCCGTTATCTCATATCAGACGACTTCGTCAATCATGGTGTAAAAAAGACCCCGCGTATACTCAGCCTGCGCTTGCGACTTCGACCTGCTTAATGCTAAGGTCTGTAACCGTGCTCACCGCAACTTCATTCTCCTAGAATGTCTCCTCCTCCTGCTCGCCCTCGGCTGGGATCTCGAAACCTTCCTCCGTGGAGTAAAGGATCGTTTGTATCTGTTTTAGCAGGCTATCCTCCTGCTTCTCAAGCTCGGGATCGGCGTCCATGGCACCTTGGATTAGCAACTCGATATCTCGCAGTTTGCTGAAGTAGAAGTCCCGCTCGCGTTCTAATCCTGCGACTGTCTCCTTGAGGACATTGTTCTCCTCCCTTAGCGCGGCAGAAGCGGCGCCACCGGCAGCGCCACCAGCTCCAAGAGGTGTTCGGGTGCGTGGTGCGGCGGAGGTGTTAGCAGCCGGCGCTCTCCTTGCGGCGCTGGCGGCGGGCCGAGTGGACGCAGGTGGACCGCCTGTTATGCCTCCTTGTCCTTTCCTGCGCTCAACTGGATCATAATCGTGGCCAGGGAAGTATTGGTCCCAATATCTCTTCGTCCACTGAAGGAACTCGAGATTGTCCTGCATCTTGCATTTCACTAGTTGCTCAACTGGGATAGGGCGGTCGATGTTGTGCCTTGTGAACACATCTATTGGACACGTTAGCCGGCTGTGGGAGCATCGGCGTTGGCAAGATTGCACATACTCTGCAGGATCTTGAAGTTTTGTAGATATGCATACTCGGTGTTGGCGTTAAACTTAACCCGCGACATGGGCACATCGTCTGTGGCGCATCAGCCTGATGTTGCGTAGAAGTAAACGTCCGAAATTACTTACAGAAGATGCTGTCATAGACCTGGCACAGCGCCGCTCTGGTTGTTTACACTTAGCTCATCGGCCCGATAACATGCTGCTAGTAAAGGGGTCAAGTAAGAGGAAGCCTACCCTGTGCCACACTGCTCAACTTTGGTGATGTTGAGCTGCAACAGGTTATTGAGCCAGGCTATGAGTTCTTGTCTAGGGCATAAATGTCAGTGGAGGATTCGGTACGTAGGGCGGCTTGAATTGGGACTGAGTCCATGGCTAGCCATAGCCTGAACTGCGTATTCCGTACCTGGATTCTCCCATTGTAGAACGCTATGCTTCGCGCAACTGGCAGGAGATGAGAACTGGAACCGCTCCTAGAAATAATGCAAGCCCGCCGTGAATATGAAGGCTCCTCGGTGACGTCGTGGGGAGAGACAAGCGCCGCGAAGTGAGAGAGAATAGATTGCGCCGTGTTTTGTTGATGGCAACAGGCAGGCGGCGACGGAGAAACGAGGAAACGAGCCAGTGCACCCCGCCATCCTTGGCATTCGAGATTATGACTAAGCTGGCGGGGGAAAAAGCACGTGCAGTGAGCATTCACACCCCGGGCCTGCACCCACCATACACAGCACCTCAGGCACTATTATCGCTCCGGAATCGTTCGTCTACAAGGTGCATGGTCTCATTGGTTTTTGAATATCAATACGTTCGCTCATCGCATAGGAAACACCCTCAATCTATCCTCCTCTGTTCGGAGCACTACTTGGGTGCGTAGTGTCCATTCTCCGGTTGCCCCTGAAGATCGCGCAACGCCGTGTCTGAAGTCCGAGAGTCATCCGTATACTTAGGCGGTTCCGCTCTGCCGCGAGTCTTCCTCCTCCTCTCTCCTAGAATGGATGCAGCCATCCAGACAACCCAGATGATGCCGGCAACCACTGCATACGCTATCATTCCGCCCTTGGAGCTCATTCCATTCTCGTCCGCCAGTTTGAGTCCCAAACCTCCATTGATGATACCCAGGGTGATTGCTGCTCGGCCAATCCAGAGATGGGCGTGGGACCAGAGAGTCCGGCCTCCAGTCTTTTTGAAGAACACGTGGTGCAAGTAGCCGAGCATCGGCATGAAGAACAAGAGTGCAAACAGCACGATACCGATTATAGGATGAGAATTGTCCAACTTCAACACCGTCAGCTCAAATCCATAGGCAGGGGAGACGCCATCGTGACTCACCAGATTCATCCGTCTCGCAATGTATATACCCAGGCCGAATGCAGCGCTGTAGACAATGTAGGCAAACACTTGCCATGCACCATGGACCCAGAGAAGCCCAGGGAAAGAAGCAAGGCGAATGGCGATAGCTCCAGCTGGAAAGAGAATCACAAATGCCAATGCTGCCAGCGTGCCGTGAGCAATCAACATGTTCCTCATCTTTGTTCGCTCCGCACTCAAGCCGACCGGTAGAAGGCTGGGTCCTTCATCACAGTAGGGGAGGTCTTGTCGCCCTGGGTTAGGGAGTCAGCAAAAGATTGAACAATTGATTCAGACACTTACTAGACTTCCCTCCATTCCATGGAGCCCCCGTGGGAGCACCACTGGGCCACCCTCCAAAGCGCGTCGGCTGTCCGCCCAATCCACCGCGGTTGCCGTCACCATCACCGTCATCGCCCCCTGTCTCCTCCCCCGTCGAAGTCGATGCTGAGGGAGAGCCCTTTGTGGATACAGGGCGTGGGATGCAAGTTGGTGTACCGGCACCCTCGTTTCCGGGCTTTGTCGTCGAAGTTTCCAAGAGAGGATTGACGCTATTCCCTCCTTTGGCATCGGCATAATTCCATTGGAACGGTCCGTAGTTGTTATGCTGCTGTATCGGCGCGTTCTTGTCGTTCGAGTTCTTGGGGCCTCCGGATGTTTGAGCAGCATATATCCAGTTCCCTTGTCCAGCCTTGAAATCGGCGCCTGAGAAGCTGGCGCAATTCGAACCTATGCAATTGTCAGTTGAGCGTTATCGTATGACATCCGATTGCCACCATACACTTGACATTGGCAATCATTTTCCCATCGGATACACCCGACCCTTCGAGCAAGGTGGCCTGAGCATTACTATTGAATGTCGGCATGGTGTAGGCCCTCGCAGTCCGCGGCGACAGTGTCACATTTTTTCCTCCTGCGGCAGTATACACAATAAACATATTCGATCCGACCATGCCTTTCCCCTGGCCGAGAGCTACGTAATCATAGCTGCTGGGAGCCGATATCCGGAAGAAGATGTCGCCGTTTCCCGACGAGGCCGTGTTGGCCGGTATGTTCAAACTGAAGCAAACCTGACCCTGGCATATGGTCGAGAGCTGGGCTGTTGCACGGGTGGCTAGAAGCTGGTCAGCGTAATAGAAGGGCCAATGTTCGAGGAGGACTAACTCAGAGCAATCAGGCTCGAAGCAATGAGAGATGTCTTGGGCGCCCTCATGTCGGAACAGGTCTAAGTGACACCTTGCAACGCACAGAAGTGCGGAGGGGGGAGGAGATAAGTCGCAACCCTGTGGTGAAGTAATACAAAAGCAGAATAACTTTTGATAAACTGATTAAACAAAGTTCCGAGCGCAGGTCGGGAATCCCTCCGGATGTTTAAATGTTTAGCCGAGCGGAGCTGAGGTAGGAGGCTTATAAATATTCGTATCAACGCGGAAGGAGAGGTAGGTTCAGCAGTGTCATCAGCAGCTACCAGTACCACAGTAAGACGTTCGCCTTCCCTGCCTGTATTCCACGACAACAGTCTCGGGCGACCAATGAGTCTGCGGCTGTTCAAGAGCGTCCTGCAGGAGAAGTGGAAGACCCGGGAAGCGTCGTTTGACTACCCGTGTTTCGACCTTCCTTTGAAGCTCTAATTGCCGCATTCGGCCCTTGGTTGGGGATCCGGGGCTGAGGTCGACAAGGTAAACCAAGACGAGCGCGGAACGGCGCTGAGGAGTACGCGTCCTTGCTTATGAAAGCTTGCAGTTACGCTCGTCGGGAGCGGGAGGCGTGCGCCTTATCGATACGTAGAAGGGAGAGAATGGTGGAGTTTTCAGCCCCCTGACGTGGTGGAGGCTGAGCACTGGCATGTGGAGGACAAAGACGCCCAGCGAATCAGAAAGGCGCAAATAATCACAGGAAGCTCACAGAATAGTGAATGATGTTTTATTTTGGTCGCAGGGGCGTCGAGATGAAACGATTCCCTGATCGACCGCAGGGGGCGACAATGTTCCGATCGACTTTAATCTGACTTCGTCTTGAGCACGCATTTGACGACATGAACGTATCTCCGGGTTTCCACAAACCGTTCGGCTGGTATCTCAGAACTTCGGAGTACAGACACCGACAAAATAACCTACTTGGTCTATCCATGCCTCCTTGGGATATCTGGTGCTCGGGAATGCACAGAACTCAGGTACCACTTCGTACGCTCGCCGGACTTCGAGGCCACCGTCGGAATCTTACTTGCCATTCAAGGCGGGCGCACTCCGCCACCCGCACATTTTTCCGAACTCCTCATGTATCTACGGAGTAATCAGCTCGCACAAGCATTCCCAGGGCGAAGTCCGAACATTGAGAATGCTGACTGCCCTGGCGTGGACACTGCTGCAGGACTCTGCCTTCGGCGGCCAAGGTGACCACGTCTTGTCCAAGAGCTGCGCGCATACTCCGTACAGCACCGGTGGTATAGAGTATAGATAAGTCTTGTACATGGCGGGATGGCTATCGACTGCCTTCCACAGTACCTAGTACTTAGAGAGCGGCTACGAATTCTGCTTGGCTGCGTCGGATGTGCCTGCTTCCGTGCGGAACGGAGTGCATGCGAAGGAAACGCCCAGAGAGGCTGAGCAGACCCGCATCCTCGAACATGCACGCCCCGACGAAGAGGGCACAAGCTGGCTGTCGTCATCCGTTATCGCACAACATTGGGACTACGAAGTACATGTGCCTCCTCAATAACCGTGGAAGACAGCTCCTGGGTTCTCTTTCTGACTTTGCACCCGATTCGATATCACCACCAGACGACTCCTCGTTTCATTTCCGCATGTAAACATTCCTCGCTTCCTCTCTTTCCATCGGAATGTATCCTCTCCCCTTTCCAGCTCCTTCTTCGATTTTTCTAGACATTATGTTATTAATATGTTCTTCACGGAACCCATACCTTGACATGATCAAGGTTGTTCTCACAGATCAATGTCCGTCCTCAATCTCACATCCTTCTCCTTCTCTATTTCTATGGAGAGCATACATCCTTCACGACACTGCAATTCTTGCTTCAGCGGTCCCGCTTCATTCTAAATGTGTTGCGAGAGCCTGTACCCTACAACGCTTCGAACGAGTGCTATGACTGCTATGCCGGTTACCACCGTTACGACGCCTTGAATAGGCGGGAACCGACGTCAACACGGTGCCTGCCCCATACAACATGGTAGCCAATTTCCGATAGCAACATCCGAACGACCGATTGGAAGCTAGTATGTTTTTTTCTCTTTCCGAGCAGGTTCTTTGATCGGCAATCGTTTTCTATTTACTCCTAGTCCAACCTCGTTCTCAAATCTCGTCTTGAGCGACTTCAGTTACTGTCACTGCATTCTCTCCGATTTACTCAGAGTGCTGTCTCGCCTCACGGTATAAATGCGTTCGTGGCGTAGAAACAACGTCGTTATCTAACCAGGCGCCCGATAATACCTCACAGCACTACACCTCACAACACTACACTATCATGACCAGGTCAATCCGAGCCACGTGACCGATAGACTCAGCCCTGAGGTCACCATTGCTTAAGAGCAAAATGTGTCACAATGTACCGAGTCGTCCTTATCCCTTTTCAAAAGGTTAATACTTATATTAAACACTTAAAAAGTGATATCCAACATATCTCTCCGATTGCACACATCTAGACACTCTGTTCGCTTTCAACAAGTAATCCAATAGTAGACCATCGCAATGCTCCAGGAACCTCTACAAACACTATGACACTGTAGACCTCGACGAAAACTAAGTGGATCAAACACATTGACGGAAACAGAGTGCCTCGGAAATGGATGAAGCTTGCCATGGTTTGTCTTCGGCACCGCTCGTCACTACGTTTCCTACTCTGCTTTCCTGATATTGGCAGCTCAATTGACCGGAAGCTCTTCTTGCTTTGGTTCTTGATTGTCTACAGCTGGAGTTTCTCCTTGTGCGGCGGGCGGAACCTCGGGTGCGGTCTCAGCGGATCCAGTCTTCTCCGAATGTTCCTTGACATCTGCATTGGTAGGGGGTTTCTCTACCTTGGCCACCTTGGATTGCTCATCTTTGCCGCTTGTTGCACCCTCTTTGGTTGTGGTGGCGTGTTCAGCAACCTTGTTCTTGGTCTTCGCAGCAAGCCCTGGTTGGCCGGTCTTGGGCTTTACGGGGACCTTGACGGAGGCGTTCCTGCGAGGTGGAGAGGCTGCCTTGTCGTGCACCTTGCTCGCGCTGGCGGCGGTCGGTCGCATCATTCTCGCCAGAAAGCTGTCGTCGGCGCCGCCAATAGTCGAGGTGCGGGACTCTGGGCGCTTTGCAGTTGATGGGGCTAGTGAGGAACGCGCAGCTGGTTTATTGGGGGGTGTTGCAGTTTTTGTGGTTGTAGGGCGAGAAACAGTGGAAGCTTTTGCAGCGATCTTCGTAGTAGCGTCAGTGCCGTGCTTTGCGGCGGACGCTGCCGTAGGTGCGGTCAAGTGGGCTGGCAGACGGACAGGTCGGGTTGGAGACTTCGGTCTTGGTTTCTTGAAACCACCCGGCGAGGTGGCAGCGCCGGTTTTAGCGGCGGAGGCGGCAGGGTCAGTGGAAGCGGTTTTCGAAGCAGGCTTCTTGGTTTCTACAACAGGTGCTTTGGCCTTGGCGGCAGCGCTAGCAGTTGTTGATGCCGTGGATTTTAGTGAGGATTGGCTGGTCTTGGAGACGGGCGCCTTGTCTGATGACTTCTGCACCGTGGCTTTCGGCTGCTCCTTAGCAGGGGTTGCAGTCTTCGCGGTTGGCTTGTTGTTGGAAGATGGTTTAGGTGTAGTCGGTGTTTTGGGCAGTTTGGCCACACCGGGAGATTTGGGCAGCGGAGTCTTCGATGCGGATGGCTTACTCGTGGACGCTTTTACTACGGATATCGGAGCGGGTTTGCCAGTAGTAGTGGGACCAGGGGCTCCAGTTCCATTCGATTTGGGCTTAGCAGGACTTCGTGCAGCAGGTTCTGGAGCACTTGGTGCGGTTCCAGCAGCATCGTTCGAAGATAAGGTGTCTGTCGGAGGCTGAAGTGCCGCTCCTCCTGTTATTGTGGCCTTATCTTCGGGGTCTGCAGGCTTCAACTTCCCCTCCTCCTGTGCCCCAGTCACAATCTTGTCGGGGTTGTCTGGGGGGAGCTCATTGACTGAAAGCGCCGCAAGCTTGTCCTCGACGACTTCAGTTGTCCTATCCGGTGATGACTTGTTCTGGGCGGGAGAGTCCTCCTGAGCGATTTCCTGAACGTTCCCCTGCACGCTCTCCTCGACCTTCTTCTCGACCTTCTTCTCGAGCTTCTCCTCGACCTTCTCCTCGACCTTCTCCTCGGGCGTCTCCTCGGGCTTCGCCTGGACCGCACCTTCCGGCTCTGGGAAGTCGGATCCCTTCATTATACTCCCTAGATTGGGCATGGCTTTCTCTGGCGCTTTGATGGACGGTGATGCAGGGGACGCTTCTCGTGACTCGATGGCTTGCTCAGGAACGGCGTGCTCAACCGCCGTGACACTTTCTCGAGCGTCCTTCTCTTGACTAACCACCTTCTTCAACTCCTGTACCCCCTCGTCGCCCAGATCCTTGCTTATGCTAGAGGTTCCCCCGCGCTGGGAGTTAGCGCTGCTGAGCCCGTCAACTGTGGCTTTGGCTGTTCCCAAAGTTTGCGGAAAGGAAGCACTCGGTTCGACGGAGACGAAGGAAGCCTTGACCTTGGACGTAGGACGAGTTGTGTCGGCGTTGATTCTGCGTGATGGAGAGCGACCGCGGGGTTCAGGAGACGAAGCAGCGCTCTGGCTCTCAAACATAGCCCGCAGGTTCCGGACTCCGCTGTTTGCACGATTTTCTGTCATGACTGCGACGCCGATCCAGATACGTCAGTGAATGCAGGATTGACGCGTGGTGATGTGGAGTGGTGTGGTGATAGGGCAGTTGTGGTTGGATGCAACGTGCGAGTTGTTCGTCGAAATTATGGCGGGAATAGCTGAAACGCGTTTCGGGTAGGGCACACGTGTTTACAAGCAGGGACAATACAGGGTTTCAGGGTGAAAAGGGCTGTTTGCGACTCACAATGAGGGGGAGCTCAGAGCATTGCAGGCCTTCGCAAAGGAGCACGGCGAAAGAGCGGAGAAGCTGTCCCCTGGCAACAGAGCACCGGACAACAACAATCGATGCATGCCAAGGCTGGGCGGGAAGGATTGCATCGATCACGTGCACGCAAAACAGTGCCACGACCAGAGATATTCTACTGGCGACGTGCTCGATGATGATGCTAACGGCTGATCTATCCGGATTGCTCTCAAGTCAACCTACCCCACTCTGCCCTCAAATCAATATGCCCATCCGCAAGGCGTACCTTTCCCTGATCCCACTCTCTCCCTTCCCCTTTCGCGGCCCATCGTACGTCCTCCTCCGTCTTCTCACCCCCTTTTTCCCACCGACGAATCTGCTCATCTGTGAATCCTGCAGCTCTTAACCGCTCCGCGCCTTGCTGCTTCCACTTCTGGCGGTCTTTCAAGGCTTCTAAAGCATCCCCCCATTCGTCTTCCACGTCAGACTGCAAGTGCACATCGGTGGTCGGGTCATAAGTCGAGGAGAAGCGAGCATCCATGGCCATGGACTTCGCCTTATGGGCCCCTCGGCCGCGAGAGCGTACAGGTTCGTCTGGAGGAGGAGGCAGGGGGCCAACAATGGATTCAAGCGGGTCCGAGTCGCTGTAAGTTTGAGAAGGCATACGCGTCCTTTTGTCTGCCTGGTCTCTATCTTCTCGTCTCGAATCTTTGTCACGATGTCTTGAGCTGGGTCTGTGTCGGTGCCTCGAGAGATTGTGCCGTTTCCTGGGACGGGGTGAAACCGACCGTGACGTTGACCTTGAAGATGACGGATGACGTTTCCTAGCTCGCCGATCATCTTCCCTATACCGTGTATGATGCTTAGGACTGTCTTCTGTATCTCTATGTCGCCGTTTGCGGTCTCTATCATGTGATGCTCCTTTGCAGTAGCTCTGCGTGTCCCTTTCGTCATCACTCTGCGCGTGTCTATCGTGATGCCTCCGTGATCGCTTTTCCTCGTGCGTATCTGCTCTCTTATGCTCCTTCCTCGCCTTGCGCTTCCTACGGTCGCTGTGGTCGTCCCTCTCACCATCGGAATCGTCCTGCCGATGTGACCGGGTACTTTTGCTTCGCGCAATCTTCCACTCTGCCGAGCCAGGGGGTGTTAGCCTACCCTTTTCTCTTCTGCTTTCTCTTTCTCTTTTACCAAGCTCCTTTAAGCGCGCGCGCGATTCCTCCGCCTCCTTGGCTAGCAGAGCAGTGTTGTGGCTATCCGTCTCCCGAATGATGTGGCGAAGGAATCGCATGTTAGGTTTCGGGGCTCTCGACCGATCCCTTGAATGAAGTCAGAATCAAGAGCACTGCGGTCAGAGGTTGAGTGGAGCGCTTCATTCTTTCGAAGGGGTTTGAGTACAAGATCCGAGAGAATCAATGACATACCTTTGAGGGAGGAAGGCGCTGAGGCCGACCATTTCGTACTTTTTTGCTGACTTCCGCGCATCCTCTTTCAGTAAGTTGGCGACATACTCGTCATCCTCGAATTTATTGGCCGTCATAGCGGAGAGGGGGACTCTGTACAGTCGACATCTGGATGGCGGAGTGACTCGTCACGATGTGCAGCTCGCCGCGGAGGGCTCCAGTGGATCTGATGCTAACCTGCAAAAAGTAAGCCTCGGCTCCGGCTCCACTCAGCCCTGCGCTTGGCGGCCAAAACAAACACCCCCCGCAAGTCGTTCCAAATTCATGATGAACAAGGTGAGGACAATGGATTCGAAAGTAGAGCTTTCGCCCACGGCGGCGTTGCAAAAGCTCAACCGGTCAGAACAGCTCAAGATCCTTGCTTTAGCGGAGACTTTGTCACCCAAAGAGTTGCCAAAGCCAGACCAAAAGCGCAACTCTGCAGTGTCCGATGATAGTGAGCAGAATGCAGACACGCATCCTTCGGCACTAGAAGCGGATTTGGTGCACTATAAGGTTTGTGAGACGTATTAGGGATTGTTTATGAACAATCACTAACCTACCCAACAGGAACTCTTCAGCAAGCTGCGCTTCAGTTATGTCGAACAGGTCACGAAGGAGAAGTTTCTCCGCAGTGTCACAGACAATCCGCCTCACTTTGTTGAAGCTGCCGAAAATGAAACGAAGGAAAAGGAAATTCTTGCTCTGAAAGCCAGCTTGAAGGAGAGGAAACGCGAAATTGCTGAGCTGCTGAAACAATTGGAAGAGAATGGGAGAGCTCTTGCACAGCGCTATGAAGGTATACAGCTACGCACAACGCAGCTTGAAACGCTACCGAGCGAGATAGAGAACCTGGAGGCTGCAATCGAGAAGCTGAAGCAGGATCAGACCCCTTCGCCTGATAACCCTGAATTGGCGCTGCCGCTTGCCGAGACGACACAATTGCTACAGGCGCGAGAGGCGGAAGTCGCGGCATTGGATGCGCAGATTGCGAAGCTTCAATCGGCGCTACCGAACAGATCGCGTGAGCTCGAGAAATTGGAACGCGAACTGAAGCCTCTGGAGACGCAAAAGCAGGGGACGGTGGCAGCTGCAAAGGAAGCCAGACGCCGTCGGGACGAGGGCGGAGGTATTGGCGACAAACTCGAAGAGCGCGGAAGGTGGTTGAGAGCATCTGAGCAAGCATTAAAGGAGATGCTAGAGGTGGAGGATTGAATTTGTCTATATTCCATACCTACGTCTGTTATGGCGTTCTGGGGAAAGGTTCGGATTATGATACCACGGTTTCCAAGGGTTTGGTTGTACACAGTAGCAAAGAGTGAGTTTCCTGGCTCCCGTATCCGCCCCTACCCTAGTCTACATTTGATTCAGTAAGGCGGTGGATCTCTTCTTTTCCATCTCCAGCTGGGGGTACTGTGGCGGTGCAAACGCCACAGTCTTTATCGATTGTGGTTGCCCCGTCAGGCGGATAAACACAGGTCCAACACCTGAGCAAGCTGGGAATGTTGCACGTCCCGCACCCAACTCCAGCTCGCAGGTCACCCATCTCAACCTCTTCTCTCGTGTTCACCAATGCGCACGTATTTCCTTTTACATCTCTCACCGCACGAGACATCCCGTTCCGCTTACGAAGGAGATTGAGGTTGTTTTCGTCACGCTGTGCGCCCCACTGGGGGGCTTCGATCACTGCCAACTCATTAGAGCCTGAACAGCGGCGCCGCCTCATCTTCGTTACACCTCCCACGACGTCACGACTCCGATTCCCCTCCTTTGTATGACATTTAGCATTACTATTCTGCGATACCCAAGCGCCTGCGAGCCACCCTTTCAGTCCATCTCAACAGCGCTGCTCCTTCCCTCGCCGCCCGTGTTGACCCACAACCTCGCAAAACGTCCGCACCGCAATGTCTACCGACGACCTATCCCCTCCCGGGAGCGGCTCGTATACGTCGGGAACGATGCACGTCGGCGATGGCACATGGGACTCACAGAGGAATGTGTTTCTGTTGCCGAATTTACAAGGCTACAATCTTGCGACGACACAATACAATGGTACGACGCTAGTGATGACTCGATTCGGAGAGTCCATATCTAACACATCCCAGGAATGGGAAATCGATTCAGAGGCCTCTCGGGCTACCGCTCAATGATCATGGGCCACGGTATTCTGGCGGGAATCACGTTCCTCTTGATTGTCCCAGCAGCCATTTTGTTGGCCCGCTTCTACCACAGAAATCCTCGAATGGCCCTGCGCTATCACATCTGGTTACAGATCTTGACTGTACTATTATCAACGGCGTTATTTGTCCTGGGCTTCCAAGCCGTCGGGTCTGAACGGTCCTTGTCGAATCCCCACCACGGTATCGGCGTCGCACTTTACACTCTTATTTTGACGCAGGCATTTGCTGGTTGCGTGATTCACAGGAGAGAGAAAGGCAAAGAGCGATTCAAGGTTCCTCTCAAGCTTATGGTATGCTCCCCTCCATGGCCACGGGTCCTGATGCTGACGTCCCTTAGCTCCATCAGTGGATGGGGAGAGCCATTGCCATGCTAGGCATCGTACAGGTAGCGCTCGGTTTGACGCTATATGGATCTTCGAAGATCCTTTTTATTCTCTATGCGGTCTGGTGTTTTGGACTACTCCTTGTCTACTTCATCCTCAGTTACAAGAACCAGCCTGAGATGGCCTTTGATGATAGGGGGACGTATATCACCGAACGTACCGAGAGCTCGCGAGGCCACAGGGGCCACGGCCTGGGCAAATTAGCAGCAGCAGGGGCAGCAGGTGCTGGACTCGCTGCCTTGGCGAGAAAACGTTCTCGAAGTCGTAGTGGCAGCCGCAGTCACGGCGGCAGGCATGGGGTTGTGAGATCCCGTCATAGTTCTCGCCTTTCGGACTCCTACGCGGCAGACGAGAAGTACACCGAGGATGGTCGCCAGCGCGGAACATGGAAGGATCGTCTCTTCGGAGCGGCCGCAGTAGGGGGTGGCATCTTCGCTTTGCGGTCCCTCTTCAATCGCAACAAGAAGCATGCCACGACAGAGTCCGGCAGCGAAGTGAGCTATTCCCGACCCATAGGCCCATCGGAAGTCACACAGACGGATCTCAGCAGGCTTGAGGAAGGAAGGGCCCCTACATCTCCTGGCAACGATAGGTGGCGCCGAGTGGAGGAGAGAGAGGCAGCGCAAGCGTCTGCCATGACGGGGAGTCCACTGCGGCACGGACATCGGCCTAGACGAAGCGGCGAGTCTATTGCTTCATTCGACAGCAGAACAAGCTTTGACGATGACCATGGAAGGCCGACGGAAGAATCCCACACGCTTCGAAACGGTATCGCTGCTCTTGGTTTAGCCGGGTATCTGAAGTATCAGTGGAACAAGAGAAGGAATAGGAAGGAGGACGCTCATGTCGAAGCCATGAGAAGGCAAGATATCGAGGAGGAACGCGCGGCTCGTGCGAACAGTCAACGGAGGAGGTATACTGGAGATGGAATAGGTCCACCGCGGAGGAACCGCCCTCCATCCACCATCATATCGGAGACCGACGTCACGGGTACGACACCAGCCATGTCGAGACCGCCTATCCCCCCACCTCCGAGTAATATCCCGCCGCCGCCAAAGCATAGTGCAGCTGCGGTTGCGACCTCAGGTCCATCCAATGCGGCTCCGTCGGGTGGAGTCCTGAGCGAGTCGGGCTCGGAAACGTACACGTCGCCAGGAGGAGGCCATCATCGTAGGCATCACCTGGCAGCACCTGGTGCGGGCGGCCCAGGGCGAGACAGCAGCCGGCATAGCGGAGAGGGCAGTGTTGCTTCTCCGCCCGTGTCTGTCAAGGTCAAGATGCACAACGATGGTCGGCATATCACCTTGCGCAGACTGAACGAGGAAGAGGCGGCGGCGGAGCGCGAGGCGAGGAGGGAGCGGCAACGGAGGAATCGAAACGGGAGTGTGAGTTCGCTGAGCAACGTTGACAATGACCGTTGGCGCCGAACAGAGGCATTGGAGGCACAGCAAGCGGTCGAGATGCAACAGTCGCAAGCACCAGCACCACCTCGGGCGCCTGCAACAGCACCGGTTCCAATGCCGGAGCCTGTTATACCTGGCCCACCACCAGGACCTCCACCGGTACCCGCTCAGCCGACGCCGCTACCTCCGCCTCCTCCGATTCCAGCGGGGGGAGGAAGTATATTGAGCAGTCCTCCTGGGACGCAGATTTATGGCACTGAGACGGACGTGAGCAACTACGATTCGAATCGAAGGCGACGCAGAGCGGAGAGGGCGCAGGCGAAACAGGCGCGGCAGAGCGGCAGTCGGGTAGAGTTCTCATGATGGAGAAAAGTGATGGCAGGACCGGTGGCCCGAGCATCAAATCTGGTTGAGAGGGGCTACGGCACGGTCTATGTTGAACCAGAATGTGGGGGTTTGGTAGCTTGGGCAAGGTGGCGGGTGCGGTGTAGTACTGTAGTATATGTACATAACGGACCTTCTTTGATGCCACCGTGATATAGTACAAGTAGTATGGAGACGTCGAGGAGGGGATGGAGTACGTAGTCTGATGGCGAACTGTTGCATGTGACACAGCATCCCATGATTGGTTGACTGGTAACACTATTGATAGAATGTCGTGCATATGAGTCTCGGATGGCTGCCCATGTGGGCTAGGCATGCATGCACGAACCGGGGTCTGCAGTAAGGGCCATGTCTTGTTGCGACTACACTCCATACTCAAAGAATATCCTTGAGGAGAAAAGGGCCGTCACAACACACCGGGGCTTGGGTAATCCACACTTGACTGGCACGCCGTTGCCATGGCTTAAGGCGCGGAATCCGGTATTGGCAACCGCTCAAACCCACAGCTAAAGGGCGGCATCATCTCGGCGGAGGCGGGGCGGAGGAGGGACGGTGGAGGGCAAGAAGCTGCATAACGGGCCTTTATGGACAGCTATAAGGGGGAAGACGTTCTCCCTGCGGTTGCTGCTGTCGCTTTCCGCTCAACCCCCTTTCTCAATTGATTTGAGAAAGGGGGGCTTTTTTTGGCCTTTTTTCATTTTTCATTTTGTTTTTTCTCTTTGGGCTTATATACAGGCGATGCAAATCACATCGTGGAAAGCCATGGCCTTTCTCCCCAACTGCCATCCATCTGCCTCAGGGTCCAATGGCTAGCTGTCACGTCGCTGGCTACTCGTCCCTCCTGGCCTGACCGGTCTGGTCTCCCCCAAGACGAAGCTGCAGTCCGCAACCCGAACCCGCTTCTCTGACCCTGTCCCCTCTCCCACCGACGCTCGAGTTCTCTCCTAGGCCCGCCGACACACAAGCACAACATCGCCGACCTGGTCGAGGGCATGAGGAGCCAATGGCAGTGCGCATGTCGACCGTCTTTGCACAACGCGCCGCGGTCAACAAAGAAGTGTCGCGCCTCGGCACTCCACTGCGACGCCCAATAATGACAAAGCCTGAGAAGCCGGTCGACAGAGGGGGCGACTCGACCATCCCACCATGACACTGGAGAGAGCCAGAAGATGATGGCTGTGCGTCCTTGCCGGCATGAAACCGTCGACGCCTCACCACAACTACGCGCATGCCTTTCCTCAGCATGGGATATGCAAGGAGGTGAGGTGCCGGTGCTTGGCGGCATGCTTCTTCACGGGTTCGATCAAGTCAGACGGACGGCTAGGAAGGATGGATTCGATGATTCATCCATCTCATCCTTTTCCATCATCGTCATAAGCCTTTCGCTGGTTCCTGATTGGTGGCAACTGGATCAGCTGCAAGAGGGCAGGAAAGAGGGGAAGAGGGAAAAGAGGGGGAAGGAAGCCTTCGCAAGCTGGGTGCGCTGGCTTCGCATCTGATGACTGACTGAAATAATCCAAACGTCTTGCCCCCGCTTTCGCGGCAACCCCCGACTGATCGGTACCCACCAGTCCCCACCAGTCCACCAGTCCCCGCAAGTCCCTGCGCCTGCGGCTGCGGCTGAGGCGGCGCTGGAAGGGGGCAAGTAACATCGTAGTATGGGTGGGCATGTGTCTGGGATCCCGTTTTGAGCATCTCCCTTTGTGGGTTTGTCTAGCAACAAGCAGCCACCAAATATTTTCTACCCGTCTCTCTTCTCCTCGCACACGTTGACTACCTAGGTACCTGTCAAATAATCCGACCTCGACAGACTCTGTAATGCCTCGCGCATGTTGAAAGAAACGTCGGAGCTGGCTCGAACAAGAAGCGCTGTTGGTGAGCTTGGCATCGACGAAGGGGTCCTATCAAGGCTACTGTGTACTGTTCTCCGTTTACTGTTACTATTACTGCTACTGTGGGTACTGGTTCCCCCTAACTAGACGCCTACTAGCCCTAGATACAGTACCGTCCGATGGTCTAGTTTCCAGACGACGCGAGCCAATCACGCCCTTCTTCACGGAGGTTCATGGAGGGAAAAAAGTGGGCCGGCGCACGCAGGCAGGTGAAAGGTGATGAGGCCTCCGTAAGTTGTTCCTTTTCCCCCCCATGGCAAGGTGCCATCCGACTACCTATACTACGCACTACCTATACCATCGACACATGTCTACATGCACCTATACCTGCCCATCTAATACCCATCTAGCTCTCTAACCGTACCTTCACGGCATCTACGTATATAACCACGTACCTACTTCCACTTTTGCGGGGGATCGGAGAGGCCTTCCGTCATCATTTTGGCCGTCGCGCCTGCCAGGATCGATCGAACCCTATCGCATCGCAACCCATTGTAACCCTCTGCCGTCACTCCGTGTTCGGTGCCCTCCATGACTCCCCTCCCGACACAATTCAGCCCGTCGTGTCATAGCAGGCCCTCTCTACCCAAGCTCTGAGATGTCCGCACCACAAGTCACGCCTTCATGTACTCTCCTCTATTTGTCGGCTCTCTCCCCTTTCTCCCATCTCCACCATCTCCACCATCTCCAGCATCGCCAACATCTCCAACATCGCCAGCATCTCAAACACCTCTCCTTTCTCGCTCATCACTCCCATCCCTCCCATCTCTTCCCCATCGCGCCGTCTGCGGCCCTCCCTTCCCACAAGTGTAGCTTCATTTGGACCCCTTTTCGGTCCGCTCCCACTGCTCCAAAGTCACTCTCTCCGCCTCAACTTTGGTGCCATGCCCTCCACCATGGGCACCGCTGGCACCGCTGGCATCCATGGTTCCAATGGTTCCAATGGCAGAAAGCGCAACCACAGAATGCCAGCCATCCCACCCAACCCAACCATCCCACAATCCGCAGGTCCTAAGAGAGCCTGCGACAGGTATGTGTTTCCCGTGGCTCCTGTCTTTGCCCGCCCGCCCGCCTGCCTACCATGTAGAAAACATACTCACACCTACATCCGCGTAGCTGCCACAAGCGCAAGATCAAATGCGTAACCCAAGGCACAAAACCTCCATGCAAGAATTGCGTCAGCGCCAAACTCCAATGCACCTATCTCTCCGTCCCGCTGAAGAAAGGCCCAAAGGGCACTCATGCCAAGGTCCTCAACACGATACGGGAAGAGCAGGCCCGGCCCAACGTCCTCCCCCCTCTCTCCGTCGACGAACATGGCCGTCCCGCTCGGAGCCCTCGAGTCTTGCCGCGAGCTATGATGGACAGCTGCCTGGCCTTCCTGGACAACGTCCACTATCTCTACCCCTTTGTGCCCATGCACGACATCCGGAGTCTATCCCAAACGGTCGACACCTCCCTTGACGCCTACTGCACAATCACGGCCCTGTGCGCCAATCTCTTGATTCAGGCACGCATGCCGCTCGATCCGAATCTGATTGAGAGGCAGGAATACAGGGCCGCAACCTCGCTGGAGTACGGCGAGTTGCTGCTAGAAGAATCCATGCGGATTCGTCGAGGCCTCGATGACTGCCTAGTAAAACCGAGCTACTCGACCATCCTCACTTCCTGGCTCTACTATGGCTGTCACTACGGACTCAACAAAGAGTCTGACGCTTGGAAAGTGCTTCAGGAGGCCATTACCCAGGCATACCTGCTGGGCTTTCAAAAAGACGACACCTTCGAGGCTCCCATGCCGCCCGGCTGGATGTCGCGCGTTGTCCCACAGCGCACATTCTTCTGGTCGTTGTTTATGCAAGAAAGGTAGGCCTTCCGCATCCATCCTCCACCATGAAACACGCCCCTTTTCACCTCGTGCATTTGCTCACCTGGAAAATAGAGCTCACGGTCTCCGCAGACGTTTTCCCATACGTCTGGCTCCCTCCATGCTTCCGCCGGCCTTGGATAACTGGATTGACTTGAACGGGCCCGAGCGACGGGCGCAGCTTGTCCTCCTCGAGCTGCACCAACCTTTCCAACCCTTCGATGAGCACTTGGTCAACTGGTGTAATAATGGCAAGACCCCCGAGCGCGAGACCATCGTGGCTATGCAGCAGAGGCTCGCCGGGACGATTCTGTCCGAGCACCCGATGTGTCCCGAGCCCATGACAGCCAATCTGAGGATCACCCAGCTTTGGCTACACATCATGCTCTGGCGGTTGTGTCACGAGCGTGGATTGGTGCCGAGCGTGACCGAGGAACCCTGCCTGCAGTTCCAGTATCCGATCGACGTTTCAAGCAGGGTCTTCTCGGTAGTTAACCACGTTTCACCACGTTCTCTGAAGCTGCTTGGTGCCGAGCTGGTAAGCACAACGCCGCCCTTCTTTCATTGACGCGCCCGTCTTTTCCTCGAAGGGAGACATTCGCAAAACAAGCACTTGCATAGCATCATTGCTAACCTACGGACAGGTGGCGAAGTTATTCGACATTGCCTGCTGTGTAATAAAGGTCATAGCCGGCCACCCAGCCTACCGGGAACATGTCCACGACGTCGCCGACTTCTGCCAGCTCCTCAGCAATCTTCAGGAGGGCAATGCAGTATACCACAGGCGCCTCCAAGCCAAGATCGACGACCACTGGCCCGGCCTCATCCAGCACCCACATCAACCCGAAGTAACCCATACCATGCACAACGGCGTCATCCAAGTCCCCGGTTTCCCCAGCCAAGCCATCGTCCCCTCCAACGGTGCTCAGGGGTTCTACGATCCATACCCAACTGCCACGTCCTCGTACAGCCTCCCAGAGCTACACCAGCATATGGGTATCACGGCTGTGCCCCAGCAGTTCTCCTCCGCCGAGAGTGCCCACCAGGCATTCGTCGGAGTGCAGCCGACCATGTACAGCCCGTCGTCGGCCTTCCGCGTAGCCGTAACCGAGGCCGGTATGCCTGGTGGCGGGTATGGCCATTCGTCATGGATGTAATAGGGACTCAATTTACTGCTCCTTTTCACATCCGACTGAACAGACAGGGGGTCGCAGGGGTATATCTGACGCTGTGATTGGCGTGACAGCGCCTTCGTCCAGGTATAATGAGCCTTAAAGCCCCGTGCTCTAGTGCCTTAAACTAGACTGTGGCCAATTGAAATGGTTGAATTAGGTGATCTAACTCAGAGCAGCAGTACAAGGGGATGTTCAGTCGGATGTGAGAGGGCGCAGTAGGGACTCAATTTAGAATCTGGACGAGAGGAAGGCAAAGGAAAAAGAAAAAGGAAAAGAAAAAGAAGAAAAAAAAGAAAAGAAAAAAAGAAAAGAAGAAAAGAAAAGAAAAAAAGAAAAGAAAAAAATAAAAGAAAAAAAGAAAAGAAAAAAAATAAAAGAAAAAAAAAGCCTCTTAAAAAAAGCCTCTTGGGTAGACTGGCATTATAGCCAGGGTTGGATTTCTGAGACTCCTTCCTAAATGGTGGAAGTTGAGCAGCGGACATGACGCTTCACTCATGTGTAATAGTACTCTTTTTACAATCAATTGCCATCTCCACTCGAACCATTGATATCCAATACCTATTGCATAAGTGCTAGGTTACGTACAGATTGAAGTACCGCAACGTTTGACCTTGGTTCCAGGTCTTCCCAAATTCCCCTACTGCCTTCATGTAGAATTTGATCCCTACCAGCATTTATGCGCTGCTTCCTTTGACTCCCGTACCCCGATGCATGTACCCGAAAGACAAAACTACCCAACTTAGTACCTGGCTTCGGCGGCGGAGTGGTACCCATGCAGGTGGACGCACAGTACCTCGTACTCTTAGCTTCCCCCCCGCCTTGCTTCCCTATCAGTATCACCGCTACCTCTATCATCACCACCACCACCAGCAGTAGCCTGACTCCCATCTCCCACCGCTCCCGCCTCCGACGGAGCAGCATTCAAAGCACTCTCACGCATGCTCTGCCGCCGTTCCCCAGCTCGGGAGACGGAGACGTAGTTCCCGTCGCCCCCCAGCTGGTCGTCGTCGTCGTCGTTGTCGTACTCGCCGTCGCGCCATCCGCTGTGGGTGTCGCTGTGGCTGCAGTGGCTCGCGAGGATGTGCTCGAAGAAGGTGTCGCTTTTGCGGGGGGGCATGGTGATGAGTGGATTTTGGTGGTGGGATGCGCGAAGGGCAACGGGAGGAAGGATGGAATGGTTGTGATGGCTTGATGGGCTCGGGGGAGAGATGGCAACCAAAGGTAGCTGGGTCGTTGATTTAATTATGTTGTTGGGATTTTTGTATTCAGTTTCTCGCAGGAACTGGGACTCGGTTATAGTTAGTACTTGTAGAGGCGGGTGATGCTTGGTGGAGGAGGAGGAGGAGGGCGGGATGATGTCATTGCCTCTCTAGGTTATGGTGGAAGGATGCGGGAATCTCGGGATGAAAGAGGTCGGTGGGTGCTGGATAATGGATTGTTAGTATTCTCGTTTTAGATATATCTTATTTCGATAGCTGTCTCCTACTCCTGCTTATTGCAGTAGATAGGAGGGTTGGGGATATTTGTTTAAAGACATTCCAACCACCGTGCCGGAAAATCGTTTAGCCTGCATGAGTGAGTACTGCGACCAGTTCCTGTCAAGAATGCATCCCTCGGTTGGGCTACGGTGGACTATTAACAGGTATCCGGCCAAAATTCAAACGGAAACAACGAAGCCCTACCTCTTCTTGTACTGCGTACATACACTGCGTACTTACACTGCGTACTTACACTGCGTACTTATACTGCGTACTTGTTCTGCGTACTCGATGCGTATATACACTGCGTACTTGCTGCGTACATATACTGTACATTGTATACGTGTTGCGTGCATACACTGCGTACTTGCACTCTATATGTACGCTCTGTACGTATGCTACAGATTCTGCGGAGCTTTATAGTTGCACCTTTGGGCGGTTTGAATTTTGGCCGGATACCTGCTAATAGTCCACCGTATTAGGCATTGTGCACACTCAGCGTCTCCGATGCAGTTTGCCTTTTCTCGAGCTGGTGCACGGGCTGCTGGGACATGGTTCCTGACGTTGCAATTTGATTTCTGCGGCCAGAAACAGGGAAAATCACTTTGTGGAACTGGGTGTGGGTGGGAGCAGAGGAACTACTCGCAACTCTAAGCTAATCGGCACAGTACGCTTAGTAAAAACTGCAGAAGCTAGAGAATAGGGGATTGGATCGAAAAGGTTGACGCTGGCACTCTGATGTTGATGATCGCCTACGTCAGGTGTCTAGGATAGGGCGATCTATAGCTACTGTGGTATGACCGAGGCGCGAGGGTTTGTGCGCTTAGTTTGCTACTCTTAGTAGTGCCCCTGCACACATTTCTCCTGGGCGTATCTATACGGCTTAGCGTAGGCAGCTTCGCGTAGCGAGTACACCTGTCTTACACAGTATGCTACTGCGGAAGATTTTGGTTGAATAGAAACCGTTGTCCTGTTGCATACTGTTTGCATATGCACCCCACTGTTAGGGCGATGGAACGGCCGCGTCAGTAGGGTTACATTACCTTCAACGTGCACATGTCATACAGGTCCAAGGATCGGCACTAGCAAAGATTTAGGAAAGCTAACTAAGGCGCGCACCGCTCTAATTTTTATAGAGGCACCAATAAGGCCGAGTGCCAAAGTCTCGGGCTCTGCGAAGTAGGAATACATAGTATAGCGGCGCGAACTTGGGCGATCGATCGCTCCTTCACTCGCGTCCGCAGATCAGAAGTTCTCATGTCGAACACACATCGCGAACATGATTGTAATTGCGTGATGTAGAACCCGCTTGGCATATACAGTCTTAAGCGTCTTATTCCTGTTCTCTCCCCCCCCCCCCCCCCCCCTTCTCCTCAAATTGCCTAACCCGAGATCGCATCTATCAAATCCCCGGGACGCACAAGTGGCACCTGCAAATCACCCTAACAGCGTGAAATTTTGCTTGTTGTGTCCACCGTCAGTCCTATCATCTGGTGCGCGTCCACCTCTTCTCTGCGCTTTCTATCCATTATCTTGACAACCAAGACTAGGCCACTGGCTTCGACTCGCGGCAGAGTAAGTTTATATGTTGCTGTCTCACAGGCTTGGACCTAACAACTGCAATCAGGGAACCACACACAATGCCTCACATCCTCGCGCTAAGTCCGGAGCTCTTGCACCAGATCTGCGCACATCTCGATCGCCCTGCTCTCCACAGCCTCACGTTAACGTGCCGCAAACTTCAACTATGCGCCGAAATCACCCTTTACCGCGAAATGACCGTTACCGTTGTCCAGGCAGTGCGCATGTTCCAACTCTTCGACAAATTCCCTAAGCTGGCCGACCGGGTGGAGTCACTTACCATTACCGAAGGACCGTATGACTACGCTATGGCGCCAGGTTGGGACGATAAGAGGAAACCCTGCAAACTGTTTCCCGAGTGGGATCATCAACGTCTTTCCCCTGTCATAAAGAATATGCTCAATGAGGCCTGGAATTACGATAATTATAGTGACAAACTCTTGGATACCAGGTATCGCATATCGCACGAACTGATTGCCGAACTGCTACCTAGATTGACCACAAAGGTGTCTCGGTTAACAATGTCGCTGAATCCAAGAGCCGGCACCTGCGCGTTCAAGAGACGGGGAACCTTCCCCAGCCAATATCCTCCGCTCTGGTTCCCGGTCCTTGACCAACTCCACACATTAGAGATGGAGTTTTCACATTTGACGTGGGAGTTCGCAGGGCTAGCCATTGTACTGAGAACGAAGACCCTTAAGACTTTGACGTTGAACGTTCCCTATCTATATGACTCCACGATCCCAAGGCATAAACTGGTCAAGGATTTTCGCGAGGTGAGAGAAGGTTGTGCTGTTGAAGAGCTCAATCTCAAGTGGCTCGAGTGTGAGTCGGTGCCTGTAAATGATGGCCCCGACTGCATGGTTGCCATAATCTCTCCGGTGTGTCGACGGCTGAAGCGCTTCACACTGCAAAGGCAGTGCGACGAGGGGGTTTACGCTCGCAGCTTGCACATAACCTCCAGGTTGAGAAAGAACTGCCCCGACCTCGAAGCCATCGAGTTATGGAATTGGGACGAGAGCGGATTCTCCGTAGACCTTGGTTGGTTCGATGATTTCGCGCGGTTGAAGCGAGTCGTTGTGCCCGCCTGGGCTTTGCATGAGGAGACGCTCTGGGAAATCGGCGAGGGAGAGAAGGAGACAGTGGACTTTAGGGGCGACTGGCTGGAGCTGGTGCGAGCGGAAGACGGCTTCCAATTTTCTCGGTACATGGCGCAGGGCTCGCGGGACCACGGTGCTATTGTTGAGGACGACACAGAGCCATCCTACAGTGTCATTCCTGAGATGAAGATTTGCGCGGCGTGCATCTGTATGTGCTGCTTCTTGATTCTTCTTGAGCTGTTGAGCTCGGGAATTGAGAATCGGGTTCAAGAAGTTAGGCTTACCATAGGGTGGGCATCAGCACTGCAGCAGTCGGTTACACTACCTTGATTGCGGCCTTGCTTCTCCAAGGTCCTTTGCTTATTGAAGTAGACAATAACACTCCGAGAAACACTACCTCTCTTGTATTGTCAATAACTTGCTCAACGAGTTTGATACCTATGTAGATGGCTGCATCTTCCAGCCTGATAAGTAACGGGACGCGACTTTGATCCTACCGCGTGATAGTTTATAATTAGACACTACGGTTCTCCGTGCGAACAGCAAAACACATATAGCGAAAAGTTTCCCTTGGTTGGAACCTATCTGAGCGGCCGGATCATCCCCACAGATTAGAGGCCTAATATTCCGGAAGCGCTTCAACATCGCACTGAAAAGTTTGTCTTCCATGGGCTCTGGCGCCGCTGTTTGGGCTGTGTCTCATACGACTTGCTCAGAAACCGCATTCGTCGCTTTCTCTCATGCATTCTCCAAGACAAAGCAACCTTGAGGCAAGGCACCTCCCTACATTTTGCACTTTCAAACAGCAACTGAAAACGACGTTGCGTTCACTTTGCGCGCACACTGCGGAAACAGAACCATTCATTGTTCACACTATGCCTCTTCGTCTGCCGAGACAAGAAAAACCCAAATCATTATAGTGAAGAAAGGTCCAGTCGATGAACTATAACCTCAGCTTTGATGATGTGCACAATGATATCGTACAGTTGATGCATCCTCTCAGTTTAACCATGCCTAGTCATCTCCTCTTAACGGCAAGCGTTCCCATCTATTTCGTCTTCGATTGCGGCTGCGATTTCGACTGCTGCGAACCGCCGCTCGGGCGATTCATACCCAAACTCTCACCCCTGGCGTTGATGTCCAGTCGAGTCTGTTCCCCCATTGCGCGTAGTTGGTCTTCGGTGAATTCGTATTGTCCGAAGTGCTCGCCCCAATGCGTCCGCTCCTCTCCTTCGCCGGCTGTCTCTGTAGGCATGGGCTCGGTGCCAAGGGGGTTGTCGGAGCCTTTGTTCATGTTGCTTTCTGAGCTCATGGTGGGAGATGTGCAAAATACGATCAGGTAGATCTGTGGGCTTTGGTGACTGTGTGAGATGGTACGATTGTGAGTGATTCGTTAGCAAATGCAAACAATGACGAAGACTCCTTATGTATAGGTGTTGGACCCCGCACAAGGACTATCAGGAGACATGACGTTCAAACGAGAGTGAGGAGTAGCTGTGTATGTCATGACCCCTCACTCATGCTCCGCAACTGGTTAGTGGCGCATGATGTCACACATACAACACATGCGCGTGTTCTACCAGTAGAAATCCTAAACCAGTTCTGATCGAATAAGCCGATGAATTAAGCTCATACTATGGTTGCTGCCATATGTTTTGTAAAATGTGGGTCTCGTGGCTGTGCTCATGCACCAATCAGAGCGCAGGCGTAAAGAAAATTGACCAACCAGCAGTCACCCGTCTGCTGATGTGTGTTACGGGCATTTACAAAATATATGGCAGCAACCACAGTAGCCTTGATGTATCGCTGGCACGAGTACCACGTCTACTGCTTAAACACAGAACCCACAGTAAATCATTGTAAGTTTAGGGTCTACAAGTATGATGAAGGTTGCTAGGGTTCTCAATTCGTGTAAGCCTAACTGCAGCCTGGATGATTTCGAGGGGACCAATCAGTCCGCACAGCCGTGACTTGGGACAGTATAGTTTTACACCATTATTCCTCTTTTATGCGGGCAAGTGACGTGTTGAGACAGCTGATTTTACTTATTCAAGGTTTACTTCAGCGCCTTTGCGCGCCGGGGTAAACATCTAGTTAAACCTGGAAAGTATTGACGCTCCTGTCAAGAAAGTTGTTGGCTTACGCTTTTAACAATACTCTTGTCTCCCTTAGGCGCTTGATCTTAGTCTTACTATCTCTGTAGCCGAAGCCGTTGAGAGGTCAATTGCAATCGCTCCCAGGTTCTGGTTACCCTCATATTGTACTTGTCTTGACCTTTCTAACCGGCTCTGCCATACTGCATCACCTCGCGAAGCCTGCGGCCGTCTTTATGCAAACTAAGAGACATATAAAGTGAATAGATCCTGACATCTTACTTCTCCGTTCTACCTGCTCCTCCGCCGCGGGAACTGAGTAACCCTAATATAAATCGAGTTAGAGAACCTTCTTCGGACTTTAGAATGAATTGTTCGATAGGCTGTCCTTTGCCTTGTTGCTGGCGTCGTAAGAGCTCATAGCAGAGTTTACTGTTACATCTCATCCCTCTCGACATACTGTAGATGCATACAAAGTACTTTCCAAGTACCAGATTTGACGTTGCATTATCATTGACGTATCTAACGCAATGCGAATATGAATTGGCCTTAGATACGGAGCACGCATTATGTAGATCTAGGACGGGCTAAAAAAAGACAAGAACGCCGCATTGATTATAGACAAGTCTTATTATCGAAATAATAGTAGCAGCGAGTCCCCTAAAATGCCCTGCGATACAAGATTATTACTCCGTGATTCGATCTAATTAGATAAGAACTTGCACGAGACGGAAGTACTTGCGATATGCGGGCAAATTTATGTTGTTCCTAATAGCTTCAAAGGTTCCCATTAGTCGTCAGCGCACCTAGTCAACTTATCACCGCTCGCGGAGTCTATCTAATGCTTACATTATAACTGCTACTTCTAGGCTAGACTTTGTTCGATAGCTAGTCTAAGAGTTCTAAGCTCCTCTATCTGCTAGCTTGCATTCGCACCTGTACCAACGTAGAGTACTGCTCGCGCGATGAAGGACATGATTTTGAGATGTACCTAATTGCCTAGGCAGCAATAATCAAGGAATAAGGGAGCCGACTGCAGAAATCAAGTGCTTGATTACCGCTAGGAGAAAGATATCGCATGTAGGATAGATTAATCCGAATCCGTGCAGTTAATCTGCCTATTATAAGGAAAGGTAAAGTGTATACAGTATACTTCTAGCTAGGTAAACTTCACAACTTTGTTCTTCTTAGCTTAGACCACGCTTATTCTCCTAGCTCGGTGTTCATTTAACCATTCCGCACCTTCCTAGTATAGCCACCGGTGTTCAGGGGGCTGACAGAGGCCCGTGCACGATGAATTGATCCCCGCGAAGATGGCTCCGACTAATAAACACAGTCATCACACATCAACGAGTGGGAATATTTATCGACAAGAATTCACAAGACGTACCTTTCCAATCAACTAGAACCTATCATGAATCTCCCCATAGAACTCTTTCGTACAGTTTTAGAGGAACTCGAACGGGAACTCAAACTCCCTCAGCTTTTCGCTCTGCGGCTAGTATCCCGTGAGTACCTGGAAAGAAGCTTCACTTAGCCGCCTGCTCATATCCATCCTTAGAAGCATTCAACACCGAAATCCTCCGCCTAATGTTTCGCAGCCGGCGAATTGATTCCGTTTTCAAGATTTCTGACTGGATTATCCCATGGACAGACCCTCTACGATGGCAGCGGAAGAGAGGCAAAATCGAGACGTCTCAGTCAAAGTTCCCGAAGACTTTAAGGCCAATATACTTCTACCATCGGATGCGGCGAGGATACTTAGGAGAGCCCAAGACCGACCCAGTGGTGGACATATTTGACCAGCTTGTTATATTCGAACTGGAGGCAAGAGATCTTTCACCAGAATCCAGAATTGAAGACGTAGAGATGGTACATCAAGAGCTTTGCGAGGTGTTCGCAACGGCTTCAGAACATCGCGCGTGTGCAGAGTCACTGTTCCACCATTCAGTCCGAATTCGAACCCGCAGTCAACCACTTCAAGACCATGCCATTAGGGAAGCCTCTCTGATTGCGCGCTTGACTCTCGCAGTGAGGAGGCAAGATTATGCGGCGGTGCGGTCCACGCTTAGTGAGGGTGCCATACTGGATTGGAAAGGTAGCCCCTGGGTCGGCCGCGACCATCCTCAGCTTGCAACAAGGAATCGGGATAAAAAGCTAGTTGACATACTCCTGACGTATGGTACCTATTCGAATCCAAAGCACCGTAACCGGCAGCTACTCGATGCGATGACGATAGCAACAACAGAGCGAGATAGAAAAATGATGGAGCTCCTTGTGTCCCACCCAGGGGGCATAGTTGCTTCCGACCCCTTACTCAAAGGGGATCACGAAACATTGACGGAGAGAGCTTCCTGTATTGCAGCTGAACAATCTCTTCAGCCCCCAGATCCGGAGCTTTTTGACTTCATCAGCGGCCTCTTTGCACCAAACACGGAGTATTTGCACCGGCTTACACTGGTGCGTGCAATCAAACAAGGAAATGTTGTCATGACAGCACATATCCTTTCAACGAAAGTTGGAAGCGCTCTTGACCTCACCGCAAAAGGACGCACACGTCCTTTCGACATTTACACCGCGCTGCAAGGGATGTCTAAGCCAATACGACCCGCAATCATGAGCCTACTGTTGTCCCACGGAGCGGATCCCGACCTCCTGGGGCTGTCTTGGACAGCACATACAAGACTGCGCTACTCAACGGGGAATATATTGGAAGGGAGGAAGCTGTTGTTGGAATTTGGAGCCAGAGGATATTTCGAGACTTTCATGCGGCTCGAAGACATAGATGAAGGTGAAGGTCGCGGAGTGTTGGAGTGGGCACGACAGGAACTGCAGGAAGCAGAAACGAATATACGACGAGAATCAGGGCGGTTTTACCACCCCTAAGCACACTCATTACTTGGGATATTCTTTGGGCAGGAATGTGGAAATGCATTGCAAAGATGACGTGACTGTATAGTACCGCATTGTATAAGCCGTAGAATGATGCACAGGCACGCGGATGCTAGAACAGACAGCCATGCTTCTATATTTTATCCATTTCGGAACGTTGGAGTTACAGGCATAAGGATGAACTTGACAGTATATTATTGTATCGAGCTTATCGCCCGTTCCATGCTCCGATATTGCATTGAGCGCTTTGATTCATGCTGGAATGGGGCTTCCTCATTTCTCGTCCGATCCACCACCGCATGACCGTAATACCTAGACTCCTCTGGTGCCCTCAGCGTCACCACACTCTGCTCGCAACGGACATAATCGCCAACAGTCAGGCCCCTTCTCGTCAACAGCCACCATTTCTTGCCAAGACCTTCCCTCCTGGACAATTCTCCTCATGACCAGAAGTCCTTCCGTTCCTGACGTCCACTCCACCCTCCCATTCTGCACCACAATCACTTCCTTCTCTTCAACACGTCCTGGCACCGCTAAGAATCGCTCCGTGACCTTAGCCGGTCCTCTCTTAACTACGTCCCCTAACGTTACCTCCCGCCGCTCCACTCTTGCCTCTGGTGCTGCTCTCGCTCCCAGAAACGTCTCCAGCCCGAACTGCCACCCATGCAGCACCTTCGCAGCAGCAAACGAATGCGGAATGTGGAACCGCACGCTCACAACCCCATCCCTAGCCCTCACCCTAGGATCCTGAAATCCAACCAGCGTCTTCACCATCGCGTTCACAATCTCCGCTGCTCTCCCCGGCTTGGCCGCCATAGATTCCATTTTTGCGTCCCAGAGTACTCTGACGTCCCGCTGCGCAGCTGTGCCTATCCAGGGGTACTTCTTCACCAGCTTCTGCAGGGAAGCCGTCATCTTCTCTTCCCAGTGTTTCTGGGAGAACCACCCCACATGCCCTTTGAAGACGACAGAGATTCGGATTTGGATGGCGTGAACCATTAGCCAGCTGTAGTACTCTTTTGCTTCTAGGAATCCGTATCTTTGGAGCGCGAGCAGGGACGGGTTTCCTGTGTGAATCGGACAGATGACGACGCTTGTCTGGCTGTAGTTGTAGGTCTTAGTGGCGAATGGGAGGCCGTTGATTGTGGCGGGGTTCTGGGATGATGAGGAGGCGTAGGCGTAAATCTCGTTGCGGATCTCGGGAGGGAGAGTTGGGAAGAGGTGGCGGATTTTACTGTTGTGGAGGGTCATGATTTCCGGTGAATTGGTTGGTGCTGTAGGAGGCAAGTATAATGGAAGTGGATAGGTATCCAGGGTAGAGGTATTGTTGAAGTGGAATTTGGAGGAAGAGGTCTCGAGAGATTGAGAGGAAGTTCGGAGGTTGTATAGAAGCGATGATGAATTTAACTGGCGTCGAAAAGTGCTACAGACAATAACGAAGCAATCCTATTGTCTCGGCCGATGAATAGGAGTGCGATGGTGAATGTCAAATCACGTGATGCGCTGTGGAGGCTCGCTTTCTGTTTTTACTGACGCCGCAGGCCGACTGGAATTATGTAGCCTCGAGAACATGAGCATGCGGCGAGAATGGATGAAGTGCGGTGAATGTCTACCTGCGAGACTGCGGCAAAATCCCCAGCAGCAAATTTTTGTTTGAGCGATAGGAGCGTGCCCCGACCCACCTCGGCAAGCCTAGATTGGGCACCCTACATGGAATTTGGGCTGCTAGCGAGGGAGCAAAGGAAAGTAGACTTGTCTCCTACTATTGGAGTCCTCGTATGGGATTGTACTTGTAACCTTTTCCCTGTACTTATGGCTTAAAATCAATCGTTTTCACTCCCAGCCGTCAAGCAATCCGTGGGCGATGATATATACGTACCACAAAGTCGACAACTCTTAGAGGGGAGCCATATTCCCTACTTACCCCATATATTTCCATTACAGTGGTGACGCCCATGTTCGTTGTTAAGTCTTGTTTGGGCTCAAGGGGTTGACATGCCTAAAGGCCCGGCATCGGCGCAATCGGGTGGCGAGCCCGAGATAAATATGGAGCTAGGATCTGAAGATCGTGGTGTGTGATTTCGTTGAGCGTCCTGAAGGGGATGGATCAGATAGAGTGAGGAAAAGCTCTCCTGCTCACAGGTTATATAGACATTCTGACTCTACGCTCTACGCGATGCAAGCAGTGACTCATCACACTTCATGCCTCGGACCTGACGACTCTGCGCCACCATGCCAAATGGCAAGCCTGGGGGCCCAAGTCACCCTCGTGGCTAGACAACTCCGCCAAACCATTCATTGCACGCATGTTGCTTGCGATGTCCACATGCTCTATAGTTTCCTACATGATCGCAATAAGGTATCGTACCCAGCCATGACACCGAAACGCCATTACCCGTTTTTCCATTGTTACGACAACGCATTCGCCGCAGCTTGTGCTTTCTCAATCCTGCGGCGCTTCCTGCGCAAGGCCTCGGCCTCCTTGTCACGCTTCTCTTCGCCATATTCGATACGCTTCAGAAGCTTCCTCTTACGCCTTGGCAGCATCATCTTCTGCCGTTCCTTCTCCTCTGCTTCCTGTTGTCTCTTCTTCTCGGCCTTCTTCCTGATTTCTGCATTCTTGGACTTGGCCGTGACAACAGGTGGTTCCAACGTCTTGCCAGTCGCCTCAGCTTCCAGTTCACGTTGGTGTTGTCGGCGCGCTGCTTCTCCGTCAGAGACGTCGGACTCGGGCTCCGACTCAATTCCGTCCCATTCTTCCGCATCTTCCTGGTCCTCCTCGTCCTCGTCATCCGACTCCGACTCGCCACTTGCAACGTCCATACCCTCTCCTGCTTCTACAGACCCTCCACGGTCCAGAATTGCTTTCGTACCATTTGTGGTATCAGTCGTACGCATTTCGACATCTGACTCGTCTTCCTCTTCCTCTTCGCCTTCTTCCTCGAAATCTTCCTCTTCCTCGAAAGCTTCTGCCTCCCCTTCACGTTCCTGCGCTTCCAGTGGAAGATTGGGGTCGTATTCACCCTTCTTCGGCTTGACCCATGGACTTAGATGAGGAGGCAGCTCTGCGCCAGGCGCGTAAAGATCCGGCCGCAAGAGCTTTCCCTGGTTGATGCAGTCCCAAACCCATTGAGGTTGTACGTAGGTGCGACCAGGCATGGTTGAACGTGGCCATTGAACCCTGGGAGCGGCGTTGTCGTTCTTGTCCTCTGGGGCAGATGGCACCTGCGGAAGCGATTCAGCAGGGAGCGCCGGACGATCGACGATTTGATGCGTAATAGACGGATCCGATTCATCCGTGGTGAACGCGCCATCGCCTAGAATCCCGTCCCATCCCACGCGCTTGCATCCGAAGGCTTTCAGGATGAACTCAAGCGGCTGCCGAGGGGTCTCTCGGGATAGGAAGAATGTGAACGGAGCGAAGAGGGATGCAATCTCGTCATTACTAGCCTGAGGTTGGGGAAGGATATCCGCATCTTGAGCTACGGCCTCAAAAGTGTCGATCTTGTCGGTATTCTCATCGTCACCGGGGACGGTAGCGCCATTTGGTGCATCCTCCTCCTGGGGCTCCGAAGCAGCAAGGGCTGCCACCTTTTCGACTTCGGCCTGCGCTTCGGCAGACGTGATTGTCCTCTGCTCCCCGCCGTTTGTTGTCGCGTCTCCATTCGTACCCAGCCCTTTGCTCTCCAGCTGGAAGGCACCCAACTCTCCACCCATCTCATCGCTCTTTGCATTGAACTTGGGAGGATACACTAGGCCGATGGACGTGTACAGCCGGAAATTGACGAAACCCAGCAGCGTAGTGTAGAATTCGACGAATGTCCCCATGATACGAAAGTCAATGTCACCTCCCGTCCTCTGTACGAACCTGTAGGGAACGAGCCAGAGAATGTCCTGTCCTTGGATAGTTGCTTGGTAATATATACCCTTGATCGACAGGAAGGACTTCCGCAGAGAATGTGAGGCGATCACATAGTGTTCGAACTCGAGGCAGAGGCGTTGACATAGCGCAATCGTCTTGGCGGGTACGTGAGGGCTGGACGGCAGATTTGCGAACAGGAAGAGCATTGACAGCGCATCGTCAAGGTCGCGAAGGGCATCAATGAATGTTGGGTATCGCTCCTTTATGATATGGTCGAGCTTGATCTTGGGAATGTGCGTCTTCTCCAATCGAGCAGCATCCCCAACTTCGCCGCGGCCCAGGGCACGTGCAACCTTCTTCGCAACAGCCTTGTGCTCGCGGAATTTGTTGAGAAGCGGTTCATGGAGGAGATATTGGATGTCTTTCGTGTAATAGTATGTGGTGGCGGCAGTCGAGCCTTTATGGACCTTCTTCTTGTTCCTGGGTTCACGAGGGTAAATACCTGCGCATTTTGTTAGGTGTGACTAGAATACTTGTCTGAGTAATGCATACCCTTAAAGATGCATAATCTTCGAAAGTCTGGCAATGAGATCTGGAGTTTCTTGACAGCTCGCGTGCGAGTGATATAATTTTTGGCCGCGCCGGACGTTCCTGGTACTGTTAGTGAAGTGGAAACGGTAGTGGAATACAATCATACCTTTCTTTTTCATACGCGCCATGGTTCTACAGTAGCACAGCGAGAAAGCTCTTCCTAGGAATCAACTGTCCACTTTTGCGCCGCAGACAAAAAGGTTTCGAGCGCTGGCGATCCACCACCAGATTTAGGCGTTAAGATACTCCGAATTCCGGCTTGGCGGAACAAGGACCGACGACCTACGTGATGCCTCAACGCATGTTACAACTCAGAATGGGTGTAATACGATAGTCGGCGTACTTGCGATGTCAATGGACCAGCAGAAGGCACTGCTCTTTGGAGCGGCCGCTGCGGTGCGTTTGGTCCTCTTCACGGCCTTTCCCTCCTTACCAAACCTCCTTGCTGGCCGCGTCGAAGTATCAACTCCAGTGACAAGCTTCAAACGGTTGCAGGAAGGTCTCTTCCTCTATACTCACAATGTGTCCCCTTATGACGGCGGCATATATCACCAGGTAAATGACATCCTTGCTCGTGCGTTAGCTTTCGCTTACAATGCGCAGGCTCCACTACTACTTCCCCTCTTCTCCCTCCTGCCCGATCCCTCCTACTTTCCATTTGCGACCAATCTCCTTTATACGGCCGTAGATCTGCTGGGAGCATATGCTCTGATACAAATCGCGGAGAGTGGACAGTCGGCCACTCCCAGGCTGTTTCAATCGTCTCGGAAAGATATGAGATGGAGTAGCGTTGCCGTTGCTGCAGGGTACGTCGATATGGAGCAGATAGAAGTATGGTCTGACCAAAACAGCTTTTTATTAAATCCGTTTACCGTGGCTACTTGTATCTCCCACTCGACAGCTGCTTTGAGTAATATGTTCATTCTCACGGCTATGGCCAAGGCTTCGCAAGGTGCAATTATTACCTTTGCCTTTGCGTTGGCCGTGGCATCATACCTCTCCTTACACCCTGTCCTTCTCTTTCCGCCTTTGCTTTTCCTTTGCTATGACGTTCGAGCTTCACGTTCAACGGCCGCACCTAAACTCGCGCTTTATGCCTTGACGCTCACGGCAGGCTTCGGAGCAGCGTGCGGGCTTCTCCTCTATCTCTCCGCATCGCTTACCGGCTCCTGGGAGTTCCTGATGTCTACCTACGGTGTTCGACTACTTCTACCCGATTTGACTCCCAATGTTGGCTTGTGGTGGTACTTCTTCATCGAAATGTTTGACTCCTTCCGTGAGTTCTTCCTCGGAGTTTTCTGGCTGCACGTGGCCTCATATATGCCTGGATTCACGATACGTCTGCGAAAGCAGCCATTGTTCGCAGCTATGAGCCTGACGGGCATATTCGCCATCTTCACCCCTTATCCCAGCATTGCAGATGCTGCCTTGTATCTGTCTTTACTACCCTTATTCAGGCATCTATTCCCTTGTAAGTTGTCATGAACAGTCTCAGTAATGATATATGTTGACGCAACTCAGTGATGCGATATACCTTCCTCGCGTCTGCCGCTATACTCTACGCTTCATTCCTCGGACCCGCGTTCTACTATCTGTGGATTTATGCAGGATCTGGAAATGCCAACTTCTTCTACGCCATTACGCTGGTGTGGAGCTTGGGCCTGTCCATCATCGTCGGAGATTCGCTTTATGCTGCATTGAGGGATGAATTGGACGTGGAGAGACCTGAATTACGAGGGAAGGAAGTCAAGCGAATATGAGACGACTTTCGCACTTGCAAAAATAAAAGGGACGACCTCCCTTGCACCTTGTTGACAGGAGGGATGACAATCCGTCTCGTGATGCTATAGTGTGCGGCATGGCTAGTTGATGAACGCTTTTAAATGAACCCCTGACAGGTGCGTGCTGCCAACCATGGCGCCCTACGGCAGAGTGACTCATCTGCACTGTAGCTGATAGTCTGGAATTATAGCTGTCCTAAGTCAGGTCGATATCTGCTCCCTCACCTGCCGACTTGCAGAATGTCAACGTCACGAGTGCTTTGCTGAGGACTGCAGCTGCGTACAATTTGGTAGCAACGAATCTCCCGTCCGTCTATGCTGCCGTCGTGGTACCTGTGGCGCCGACACGTTGGTGTGTGAGTTTGGCTTTCACCGCTTCTGTGTGCTGAGCGGATTCATGAGAGGGCAGGTGAAAGTGAGCTCGTTGAGCAAATTTTGCTGCCTTGCCCCCGTTCACTCGCCCTGCAAGAGGATGTGAAACGGTGCTTCACCGACAGTTGGCCGTTTGTTAGCCCGCGCCGGCCTAGATATAAAAGCCTGCCTTCTCTCCTCTTCCTTCTTCCTTCTTCCTCTTTCCTCTACACCCAGCTCGAGCAAGTGTTCTGCAAGTTCCCTCACGACATACCTTCTTCAAGCCCTCCTCTACACATCCTCAACCCAGTACACTTCAAGCGACATGGCGTCCAATACTGGCCAAAAGTTCTCCGCTCGTGAGCAGGAGATCCTGGCGCTGGCATGGCAGTGTTTCGAGACCGAACCCAAGGTACGTTTCCACTGTCGTCCTTATCTCCAAATCCTCTCTGACATATTCCCCACCCCTCCAGATCGACTACAAGAAGTTCGCCCAGCTCGCCGGCTACACCGAGGGCTCCGCCAAGACGATCATGGGTACTCTACGTCGTAAGCTCAAGGACCATGCTGCCGGAGTGGCTCCGTCGACGCCGTCAACGCCCAAGAAGAAGGCCACGGCTGGTGCCACGACGCCTTCCAAAAAGCGAGGCCCTTCCAACGGGCTCGACGGGCCTGACGATCTCGATGGCGACGAGTCTCCGACCAAGAAGACGAAGACGCCCAAGGCAGCCAAGGGCAGGGGCAAGAAGGCTACTACCGACACCGACGACGAGGAGTTCGCCGATGCTACCATCAAGAATGCCGAGGTCGCTGATATCAAGAAAGAATTCGACGACTTTCTCATGAAGTCTTAATTCTAGGGTGCGCGAAGGTGGATGCCCGATGGATGTATTTCTGGAGTTGGCGGCATTCTCCTTCTGGCCTGCTGATGCTGCGTTCCAATATGCTGGGTTTGTACCCTGGGGTTTACCACTTTGAAGGTTTGGGCTGGGCATGTATATTCGACGAGTCGCTTCTGTGATGGGAGTGAATGGGTTTCTACTTCTGCGAGACCTTCGCACAACTAAGCAGGATAGCTTATGAAGTATGCCACCTCATTGTGCAGCTCTACCGAATACATGCATGCTCTAAGGTATATGCTGTAAATGTCTTGTACCTTTTTCGAACACCCAAGAACGATTGGAAGACAGATGCATCTCGCCATGATGCGAAAGAAGATGCTAAACGATACGACCTGCCTGGTATATCCACCACAGTATCTCCCGATCTCTCGCTCAGGACGCCAAAAAGCTCAGTTCTTCAAAACCATGCGCAACGTACCTCTCGCCATGTACTCCCCACTGCACAAATACATACCCATAGCTACTCCACTGCAGTCTCCCGATTACAACCCCTCAATAGCGTTCAACAGCACTTCCAAAGCCCTCTCCCCAACGCCCTCTACCCCCTCTCTCAACAGCCAAGCAACATCGCTCTGCATCCCCAGCGGCACATACACTTCCCCCTCTTCCTTCCTAATCTCCATCCTCTCCCCCAACCGGCTCGTATGTTCCCACATCTCGGCCGCCACCTCTGCATTCCTAACCACCTTCTCCGGAATCCCGCACATGGCCGCGCAATGCATCCCGAAACTCCCTTCCGCGACACCATCCTCGAGTTTGTACAGAAAAGTTATAGATTTAGAGGCATCGTCGACGTGGATCGCCATCCTCTTATTGCGGACTTCGGGATGGGACTCAAATTCCTTGGCTAAACTCCGATAATGCGTCGCAAAGAACCCCACGCAGCCCACTCTCGTGGCAACATCGTGCAGCACCGCCTGTGCCACGGCAACGCCATCATACGACGACGTTCCGCGTCCCAGTTCGTCGAGGATGACGAGCGAGCGGGGAGTCGCTTCGGAAAGGATCTTTTGGGTTTCGGAGAGCTCGACGAAGAAGGTGGACTGTGCGGCGAAGATGTTGTCATTGGCACCGAGACGGGACATGATGCGATCGATCGGGGTGAGGGTGGCGGAGACGCAGGGGAGGTGGCAGCCGATTTGGGCGAGGATGACGGCGATGCAGGTCTAAGGGAAGGTCAGCGACACCACGGGCTATAGGGGAAAACGATATGCATACCATGCGCAAGATTGTGGACTTTCCGGCCGCATTGGCACCAGTCAGGAGATCAATGTTGGCACTGTCACCGCCCAGTTTGATGTCATTGGGGATGAAGTTCTCGACACTGTTGAGCATGCAGGGATGACGCAGCTCCTCAAACTCAATAACAGTCCGTTTAGACTCTGAGAATACTGGTCTGCAGCTGGGTTGGCCCAATGAAGCTGAAGCTTTTGCCAGACTGATGAGGCAGTCCAGCTGAGCAATGATCTTGATGGCAGCGAGCCAGTCCTTGTAGTTCTCCGAAAAGCGTCTGTAAAAGCGGCCCGCGACATCACGGACGATCTGACTATGCGTTTCCTGCGCTTCTTGCAAAGACCGGATGAGCTTACGAAGTTCGGGAGTATAGTAGCGGGTGACCTTTGCAGTGGCAGACATCTGGTCCCAGCTCGAAGGAACCTTGACCTTCTTGGGGACCTCCAATTGGTAGATCTCCTTGCCGTTGTCGCGGTACTCCACAGAGTTGGTGCCTAACTCCTTTCGAGCCTTCTTCAGCAGTTTGTCCAAGTCAGAAAGACAGCTGTCGACGGTCTGTTGGCTGTTGTCAAAGTCCTCCTCCACGCCAGGAGCAGGCACAAGGATCCCATCGTCCCTAGCCGTATCGCGGTCAAAGGCTTCCTTCCAGCCTCCCAGGATTGCCTTCAGGTTTGGCATCGCGGCAACTAGCTGCCCAATGACGCCCTCGCCTTCTCGGTGCTCTTTGAGCAGATCCATCGTATACTCAATCTGCTCAAAGCCTTCCAGAACCTTCAGAAAGTCCTTGGCCTTACAACGACCAGCATGTACACGCGAGATGAGTCGCTCTAAATCAGGAAGCTTGGCAAGGGAGGAAGTGAACTTGTCAGTGATGCTGGGGTCCGCGTTCAGCGCATCAACAGCATCCAGGCGAGCATTGATCTTGTCTGCATCAGCCAACGGATGGCATACCCATTGCCGAAGCATTCGCTTGCCAAAGGGTGTGACGCATCTGTTAAGCATAGCGAACAGCGTACCTTGACCGGAACCGTCGAAATTATTGGCGAATATCTCAAGGTTGATCAAGCTCTGCCCGTCTAGTACAAGACTGGTCGCCTTGCGTATGGGATCGTACCACTCAAAGTTGCCGAGAGTGACAAGCTCACGTTCGATCTTCAGGTTGCGGAGATGGTAGAGCAGCGCGCCGAATGCAGACATGACCAGCTCTTGCTCACGCGCTTCCCGGAGAACTGGCGGCCATGCCTCGATGTCGTCCTCCGTCTCCGACTCAAAGTACTTGCCGGCGTCGATCTCGCGAACAGCCATGTCGGCAGCCAGAAACTCTTTATTGGGCTTCAATATCTCCCATCTCGTTGTTGGAGACGTGTTGTTCTTCAGGATGCGCATCGCCTTTGCCGAGATGCACGACTTTTCCAGCAACAGCTCACCGGGACGCATCTGAGCGATCAGCGTCTCGAACCTGGTCAAGTCGATATCATCGGTGAACTCGCAAAGCTGGAAATGAGCGGTGGCACAGTCGACAAATGCCACACCAAAGGCTGGCAGGTTGTCCCGGTCAATCTCTTTGATGGCCATACAGTATGTGGACATATCATTTTGCAGCATGCCTGTGTCAACTAGCGTGGCGGCCGTCAAGACAGCAGCCAGCTCTCGTCGAATGATTTTGTCTTCTTTTGGTTTCTTTGCCAACGCGGTGCCATCTCTTTCGCGCATCTCTTTGGCAAGTGCCGACTCCATCTGGTCAACACGGGCGACCTTGTAGCCCTTCGCCACAAACTGACTCGCCCACATCTCAAGAGAAGCCTCGGGTACTCCCACCATACGCATGTTAACACGATCAGTCAGTTTGAGATCAAACAGCTGGTGCCCTATGGTGGCATCATTCTCGTATAGCTCGTAGAATTTGCCTTTTTTGAAGAAGACGATGCTATCCCAGAATTTCTGCTTGATCTCCCAGTACTGCTTCTCGAAAGCGGAAAACTTTTCCCATGCCAACGGAGGGATATAAATGGTGCTGGGATTGTAATCAGGGTGGTCCGGAGAGTGTCGATCGGCGTCTTGGATATTGGCCAACCAAGGGTAGCGTTTCTCTGGTTCAGAAGCTGAGGGTCTCTGTTTTGAGGGCTTTGCAGCACTCTTCTTTGTGGGCAGGGTGGTAGGTCGGGGATTCAGAGGCTCAAGGTTCTCAGGATCGTAGGTCCACTGTTGTGCCGTGGAAGTGCCCGTCATGACCACGTCTTCCGTAGTTTCGGCCGCAAATGTTGCAGGAGGCGGCGATGACCTTGGAGGTGTAGCCTTCTTACTTGACTTGCCCGATTGTTGTCTCTTCCGTTTTGAGGGGACTTTGGCATCTTCGTCTGAGTCGTCCGGTGCTATGAAGTCATCCATGTCTGTCTGATTGTTAGGCGAATCTCATGGCCTCTTGGTGCTGTACATACCGTCTTCAAGCATAGCCGCCTGCGTAGCAGCATCCAATCCAAACTCATCATCCGAGTCTTCCAAGCTCACCCTTCTCCTTTTAATAGCACGACCCTTCCTCGCGTTATTATTCCCAATAGATCCAAACTCCTCCTCCTCCTCGTCGTCGTCGTCGGACTCGGCATAATTCACAGCTTTCTTAGCCTACATCTGTCAGTAGTCGATTCTTAGAGTTGGAATTAACAAAGGCACCTTCCGCGAAGGACTGCCCACTGTCCCTGGGACCTCTGACTCGCCACGGTTAGCCTCCGTTGCCTGCGGCGTAACAACCGGAGACAGCAGACCATTCTCCTTATCATTCCCGTCAGGGACCTTCTCCAACTTGACCAACGGGCTCGACGGCTCGGGGCCATCGCTGCTTGGCTGCGGAGCGAGGGTTGCTGGCAGCCTGGGTTTCGTGAACGAGCTCTTGGAGAGAGACGGGGTCGGTGTCTTCATGGCGGCTGTAGGAGCTGACGGTGCCGGTGTGGGAGAATTGGTCGACGCCTTCTTGAAGAAGCCCATAATGGAGCTCTGGGTCTTGCCCTGGGATCCCGAGACGGGCTGTTTCTTCTGAGAGGATGTGCGTGGGGTCGGCATGTTTCCTTTCTCCTGACTGCCTGCCATTGCAAGGTTACATATGGAGGAATCAGAGGAAGAATGGGCAGAAAATCGAGAAATGAAGACGATGTCGAAGTCAAATGTTGAAGACGGGACGGATTGAGGAGACGCGCAACGCGTCTGAGGGCCCGTGCTGCGCGTCTTGGGATACCGGCCGCCTCCTCCCACGCCACGTCCGACTGAACAATCCCCAGTACTTCCAATCCAAGTTAGAATACGTATTTCAAGAAATGTAATTGGCTATATTCTAGTTACGCTACGAGGGCACGGTGTCTACTGTGTAAGGCTCGTTATACCTGGAGGGAGGCGCAGAAAGGGCCAATTAGAAGGTCCATACACCCTACGCGCACAGTCGTGTTCAGTCGGACGTGAAAAAAGGCAGTATTTGAGAAGCGACTCTTGGCGAAGGATGACGTATCCATCGTCACCCCTTTTTCAAACAACAAGAGACGATGGCATCAATTGATCGAAGGTTGCATTGCTATGAACACTCCATGGCGACTGGCTATGTTCGAATCGTCATGTCATTTCAGTAGAATCCTCATTGAGAGGACGTACCGACTCTCGCAGGTTGTACACGATGAACAGAGCCAGAGGAAGCAGGCTGCGTGCCTTTGATGTACACCTCACGCTCCTACCGTCTTCGACGTACATGGTAGAACATAGCACAGTGCTGCTATGGCCTGGTGAACGCATTGTTTTCAATCGCAGGATACTTGTAGATGCGGAACCTCGGAGCCGAAAGGAAGCCCCTGCATCCCCCGCTCTCCCAGGAACACACAAACCTGGTCGATCCTGATGATGTGCGGGTAGAAAAAGTCGACACCAAGGGTGGGAGAAGGGAGATCGAATCCGGACAACGTGAAGGCAGTAAACTCTGCAACCGAAGAACAGGTGAGGTATTACAGCCAGACCTGGACGGAAGAGGACGGGAGCAAGTATTTAACAGATGCAATATCGTGATTAAGTAGACCCAGGTCCGTCATGCCCTGGCTTGGTGAAAACGGAACATGTTGTTGATGCGGACACCGCCCGATCCCCAACACAATAACGACAAAAACGCCCCCTTGAGAATGCTTCGCCGGTAGCCACTCTTGTAGCTCAGATGAAAATATGCCCTCCTACCGCGCCGACAACCCTAGTGGTAACACACCAAACGCAGACAAAAGGAAAGACAATAGTATACCATCGTTTTCCGACAGAGGATAACCCAAGGAAAGGATCGGGATATTGTACACAAAAGGGAACTCCAGTATTATCCGTGACGGGAAATGTGAGGAATAAATCCAAAGTGGTGACCGATGATGTCCAGGGAAGAGCCGCAAATGCGTAGCTCACTGTGAGCCCTCGGGTCGCCACTTGTCCGTATGGCCCTTCTTCTCCCAGAACTGTTCAAACCATTCTTGACATTTCCCTCCGACCCAGCAGCCCGCGAAGTGGACAAGAAGGTCACCATCCCGATACCCCATGTTGTCACCACCTTGTACGTAGGCGTTGAACTTGCGCTGGGGGTAGATGCCCACATGCTTCCGCACCAGCGGGTGCTCGAGCATAAGGTGCTTGAGGGCATCCTGCTCAGCGCCTGGGTGTTCGCTGCCCATCAGCATCTTGTAGTCCGTCATGATCTCCAACAAGTAACGTGTGAAGGCGGTGCGGCGGAAGAAGGTGCTGCCAGTGTTGACGCTCTGGTGGTCCTGCGTAATTAGGATGTCGATGTCTTCGACGCGGAATTCGTCCGGGGTAGAGATGTTGGTGGGGTTCTTCTTCAGCTGCCCGTCGAGGATGGGAGTGCCACGCATGAGGCCGCGCTTGATGGCGTTGGGGGAGAGGATCTGTTCAACGAGGTCGTACTCGGGAGTCATGATGATGATGTCGGTATCAATGAGCCAGACCCATTCGGCCTCTGGGTACAGATAGAACGCTTCGGCCACGGCGGGAATTTTGGACCAAGTCTGTGCAAGCGACGGGTCAGAAGCCGGTACCACGGCGGGACTAGACAGTGAAAGGTTCAAAACCTACCCGATGTGCCGCGCCAATGTCATAACGGCTCGTGTTTAGCCAGAGGTTTGTGTAGCCGTGCTTGTCACAGTAGTTTTTGCGATCGCCTAGGACCCGCTGCAGCACATTCGGGATGGCACTATTGTGACCTCCACCGTCGCTGGCCGTGAGGACGACCACGTCACGATTCCGAGGGCTCTTTGCATATCCCTCCCAGCCCCTTGCTCGAGGAGGCACCTTCCAGTCCCACTCGGGCTGCGCTTTGAAGTATCCGGGCTGCGGCTTATCATTCTGGACCTGGACGTCCGGCAGCGCTCCTTCGTCTGGGCTGAGGTTGCGGTAATACTCGACTGGCACGTCGCCGTATAACCTGAAGAGGACCACAAAGAAGGCAACAAGCGTGATGCCCAGCAGTACCGACCTATGGCGTAAGGTTAGCGGGGTCATGGCTAAGGTACGCAAGCACATATCGCGAGATGCGGGTCGCGAAAGGGAAACGTACTTCCGGGGGAGCAACTGAAAGGTCTGCATGTTTTAACGGCCGGGAAAAGGCGCTCTGTGGGACTGGTCAAGATCCCAACATGAAGGGACGGAAGCGGCAGCAGGTCGAGGGGGCTGCAGAAGCAGCGATCGAAGGGGTGGAAATGAGCAAAACGAGCGAGGCGAGCAAGGGGGTTCAATGTTGGGGTTGATTGTCATTAGGGAACAACTGGTTTGCTCATCGCGACGTCGCACATTGCAGCGGAATGGGAGTGGTGGGACCACCGTCCATTTGATCCCAGCCGCTTTGATCCGATTAAGGAGCGGATACGACATGGCTCTGGTGGCTAATACACAGTAAAGTCTAGGTTCGGTGATGATTGAAGCCATTCCATTTGAGGCAAGAGTTGCACGCGCTAGTTGAATCATCGGTGCTGTCACGCTTATATTATGCTGAGTCAACTCATGGTCAACACCCATTGGCTCAACCTGGCCGTTTTCTAACAGCCGCCCATCCATCCCGCATGCGGACATTCAGCTCCCCTTCGCATCACCACCACTTTCAACGGCAGTGGACAGTGGCGTGTTCCGTTCTCAGCCTCTCAAGGAGTCTCTCCACTCTACTTACCGTGGTACATGCCTCATCGAGGCCGTTCTAGGGAAAAGTTGCTGGCACTCCTCTTGCTGGTGTCTGCAACCATCAAATACTGTCGCTGAGTGATGCAGGACAGCGAGCTGCATACCTGATTTAAATTCTGTCATTGTGTGACGACTAGGCACAGTGATCTCGACAATCTCTGACATTGCTGGTTTAGATAGTAAAAGGGATGGAACATGATCTCTAGAGCAAATTGAAAAGGTGAAAGGATGCTGATTCAGAGGCTTGTTACAAGAACCAAAGGGTCAAAATAAGCTTGTCTATTTTTGGTGAGCGCGCTAAGTATTGTTCGAGGCAGTAGAACCGACCAATGAGATGTCTAGTCCTACTTCGTCATCGAAGCCCACGCTGACCGCATTTCCCCTTTGGGAACCTGTTGCCGGTTGTGGGGCGCGGTACTTAAAGACATTTATTGGAGCGTATTTCGAAGACTAGGGTAAATCAATGGACTTACTAGTAGGCCTTGTGCGAGCCAGACCTTCATAATACTTCGTTGGTATCGTGAATGCGGTCGGCGTTCTGCACGAAAGACCTGGAAGAACACCAAGCTCGCAGGCACGGTCTAGCTAGAGCCTTCGTCACACGTATACGTACTATGTATATGACTGGTACGGGAGTTGAATTCCACTCTAGTGTACATACACCATACACAGTACATGGTAGGAGGAAAATACTTCGACACCAGGTAGAGCTCGACGGTTTCAAGTAGGAAAACAACAACATATATTGCCTGATTTTCCCTTACCAAAAATCACCTACAGCAATGGTTGTATTTGCTCGCCCGTAAGATCTGCAGGCAGATTCGTTAATTCCATGCAGAAAACCGGCTGCGGTAGGAAAGAAGCCCCAAACCCAAGACCATTAACAGAACCGCGAGCCCGATTCCCTAGGCGCTGTTGTACCGCGAGGTGGATAGCCTTCTCTGGCGCCCTGTGTAAAGTTGCGGAAGGATCTACAAACCGCATGGCGATCTACACAGTAGGAGAATTTACCCACAATTCTCTTGGCTTACGCCCTACGGTTTAGGAAAGGACCCTGAATACAGTTAAGTGTAGGTACTTCCTATCTCAGCTTGCGCATCAACTAGATCGTGGCGGAAAGTGCCCTAGCATAAGTACAATGCCTCTCAGCTATTTAGGCGAGCAGCGTCTAAACGGTATACCTGAAGTAGACGTGTGCCAAAAGACACTATATCGATCGCATGAAGAGCCATCTCTGAACGAGCCAGTGTACCAAACTTGTACTCGAACTGACGGAATGCAACATCGGAGTGATAGCGCCAGATCAAGCGTGGAACGTGAAGCTGCACCGCCCTCATCCGCACCTACGTGACAATGAAGGGTATACGTCTGTGACTCGTTCCAATTCCGTTACTCAAATGCAATTGACAAAAGATGCCTATCTACAATTCATACATACACCCACTCCAACTTTTTATCCCCTACCTCAGTCACTTCACCCCTACAACAAGTCCTCCGGCAGCAAGCTCACCGTCCGCGTCACCGTTTGCGTAACCGTAACCCTGTTGCTCGTAACCGTAGTCGTAAGCGTCGTGGTCGTAGCGCCAGGTCCGCTTCCAATAAGGCACGAGCAAGCGGACGAGATGCCGGCAGGCGGGAGGCCGAGCGAGATGTTGACCTGGCGGGCTTTGAGGACGGGGAGCTCCTGGGGGCAGGTGGAGTCGTAGAAAGTGTAGGGAGACATGGGATTGTAGTTGGTGTTGTCGCCGCTGGAAGTCTATGTCAGTAGGGGACACCCATGGGAAAGACGTGGAAAGGATCTTACGCAAGGACGTCGAAGAGCATGCAGTTGGCTTCTCCGTAGCCGAAGCTCTTGCATTTGCTGTCGGCTTTGCAGGCAGCAGAGCAGGCGGCGAAGTTGTTCTTCGTGCCGCTTGAGTCGAAGTAGTAGGCAGAAGTGCTCTTGGTGTAGCCGACGAGACCGCAGCCAGGAGTGCTGTTGATGTTAGCAGGAGTCATTAGCCCCCGAGGATATCTGCACATACGTGGAAGGTGAGGGGGTCGGGGTAGTGGAGGAAGGCTTGAGCGTCGATGAAGGTTTCACGGTGGACGACGGCTTAGGGCTTGAGGTAGGAGGGCGAACGGTCGAGGAAGGCTTTTCTTTATGTTAGCCTCAGTCACAGGAGGGGTAGAACTTGTTCCTTACTGTCCGTGAAGAGGTGGGTGGTCTGATAGTTGTCGTCGGGGCCGGAGATGACGGAGGATACAAGGTTGTGATCACGGTAACCTTTGTAGTTGTGGTGGCTCGTGAGGTGTAGGTGGTGGTGACGGTGGCAGTTCCACCTTTGAGCATGCTGCTGCAAAACAGAGATGCCTCAGAAGTGTGTCCAACGAATGCATCCAGGCCGCATTCTTCCACTAACGGAATCATTAGCTGTATATCCCACTAGAATGATCTGGCTCACTTCGATCCGTAGGTTTAGGGTCATTGGGGAAAAATGTGACAGACTGTCTCGGCCGGCCGACCGAAAGCTCTGGGGCTTGGGGTTCTCGTGCTTGTAGGGGGGCTGCATTACCATCTCCTCCGACGACTCGTGTGGATGTCCTGCGTTGTCTGGCCTCAATGGCTGCGCCATTCACGCTGGCTGCAAGAGCCGCAGCTAATAGCAAAGAGGGCTTCATGTTGCCGGGGGGGAGAGCCTTGCGGTAGCGACACGGATATTGGAATTGCGAGAAGACCTGAGAGGCGGAGCGGAAGTAAGGGGAGGCTGTTCACTTATTATATCTGCCGGCCACAATACATGTCAATGTCTGCTAGAAGGAACTTCGGGAAGTCGCTTCGGAATGTAGCATATTTCATTTCGAAATAGATGACCGTTCGAGGCTTCGGTGTATACATTGTCTTGGGGCTTCTGTCGTTCAGGCTAGACCACTGCGTGGCCTCGTAGTCGGAATCCATATTACCCTAGGGTAAACGGAGTCGTCCTTGTTACCTGCATCAATAGTGTGGCCTTCGCAGTGTCCAGAGTCTTCTTTCCCGCCGAACGCGAGGTTTCCACAGTACCGACCAGGCAATTGGCGGCACCGATACCTCGGATGGCCACTGGGATTCCGTATTTGCCGTCGTAGGGTGAGCGAAACGGATTATATGGAGACGTATAGATCATATATCCAGAGTGAAAATAAATGAAGCTTTTTGCCTGGAAGCTTGAGCATCCCGGCACCAACCCCGGCCAATTCGCGTGTCGATCCATATTGCAATCTGCAGATCTAAAAATACGGCCGTCTTTGCGCTGTCAAAAAAAGACCTTGACTTTCGTACAAGAAAATGTGTTCACAGGATGCTGCAGCGGTCTTGCACGAGGACAACATGATGATATTCAGGTCCGGATAGACCTTCTAGACTCAGCTCCGGCAGTGAAGCGCCGATCAGCCCACAATAGCAGGAGTGCGGCGCAGGTACGGACTGCACATGCGCAACACAGTCTGGGATCCGTCAATAAAGCGATACAGAGGGCTTACGTCTGCGTTTCTGCATGCACTCCACAACATCGAACCAGCATATATGCCTCTTGGGCTGCGCACTGTGGTGACTGCAACCGTCACCTTTGAGAACGCAACATGAAGCCGGCGACGACAAAGTGCAACCTTGTATATTCCTCTACTCTCTTCTTATGGTAAACCATATGCGCCTGGCGTTGCTTGGGAGAAATTTGAGTAGACCTTCCGATTCCGCCAGCTTGGCATCGACGGTAAAGGAAATCCCGAGGTCGTCTCCAATGTCTTTCCACATTTTCTTGAGGCTTTCTACGCTGTGCTGGAACATCTTGCCGTCGGCGTTGGTGACATGACCTGGTTCAACGGCTGAGTACGATCCGACCTGGCGACCAAGGATGATGGAACCCTTTTGAGGACGCAGCAAGGCAGCGACGAGCTTTGAAACCTTGACTTGCTGCTCATAGCCCCAAAGATGGAAGAAGGATCCTGCAAAGATCATGTCGAAGCGGCCGCTCAATTCAGTGAGAGGGGAGGTCACATCGAAGATATTGGCAGTAATGAAGTTGGCCTTGAGCTTATCTTTGTCCCTGAAGAGCTTGTAACCGAGCGCAATATATTCCTCCCTCAAGTCGCAGCCGTAGATGTTCTCAGCAGGGGCACCGTCTTGCACCAATTGACGGATCTCTTGCCCAAAACAGCAGCCCATGTCCAACAATCGCTGACCGTCGTGTAGGCGCTTCAGGACGTCGGGGTAGATGTCGAACTCCCTGAGAGTCAAATCCAGGAACCTGAACTGTCCAATGCATGGATATGGGAAGATGTCCCAGGCTTCGTTACGAATATTGACGACATGGTCCTCGACCTTGTCTGCAGGAATATTGCTGTACTGCTCGAGCAGCTTGCGAGCGGCCGGGGTGAACTGGGCTTCATCAGGTCGCTCGGTGTACCACGCAACCTTCTTATCCCTCGTGAGGACTTGCCGGTCACATACTACACATGGGCGGAGCAGTGGATGCGTATGGTGATAGAAGGCATGCAAAGAGACGGGCTGTGTGTGGACGCATCACGGGTGACGTCAGTTTCGGGCTGCAGGAAATCAGAATTCATCACAGTACTCCGTATAGTTGAAGTCGCTACCCGCGTCGGAAGTCGGCGTGCATCCTTCCGGGCCTGGCAGGATGCAGCGTGGAGAGAGCGTGTGTGCAGAAGAGAAGGAAGTGCCCTCATCGGTGTGACCAGGTGTGGGTGTACCGCTTCCAGACCTCCTCTCTTCTAACTGTTGCGCTACTCGAGTCTCAAAGCGGCGACAACGTCAACGGCTGTGCCACAGAGGACCGATTTACAAGACGCGGCAACTCTCAATTGTGACACGTCCCTCCGTCTTCCCAACATTGAAGTACCCAAATCAGTCGACTTGTGCTACGTGCACTGCTTCCCCGCATTTGGCTGGTTGTGCGAGGCCAACTCGTACTACTGTCTCTGTACCATGGAGGTTGCTCAGAGTCGGGAAACGGTCAATCGTCTACTATGGCTGTAGCTAGGATTTGTCCAGAGAGGTGGATGAATGACCAATGGCTTCTCTTCTAAGCGAATATCTCCTTCTCCACCGTTACATAAACGCATAGCGCAGTGAGAACTAATACAGACCAGATATGTCAGCCTTCCAGTGTTCCCCAAGCTTCGCACTTCGATCCTGCGTCACCAGCCTTTCAGCGAGCGCGCCTGTCCGGAGAGCGGAGAAGCCCGTCACGTCGGACAGCAACTTGTGCTCCATCAGGTGCGCTAAAGCCATCACAATCCTGACTGAGGCGTCCAAGGCGGACTGAAGACTTCGTCGAACAGATGTCTCTGCCGTCCCCCCGCTCCAGACATAGGTGCCGCGTGCAGAAGAGACCGTCGATTTCACAAAAATTCCCATAATACCCAACGGGATACATCACAGCATTTTTCCGGGTTGGAAAAATCGACAACTCGTCCGCAGGGCACTTGAGCGAATCCGAATTCCTCCCGGCACATCGCAATCGGGACAACTGCCAATACCCAACGCTTACTCGAGACTATGCTCATTCGAATCTCATGCATTACTTCAACATGGGCTCCACTACTCCTGTCGATCTGATATTCTGGATCTAGCATCTAGCGATCATTATCCTTGAAGGTGTGGCATCCCCAATCTCTCAAGAAGGTTTCGCGGCCGGAGAACACACTGAAAGAAGCGTCGCTGGGAGCCATGCTACCCATTACTTTGTTATTGACCTGCAGGTCCGTGGCACGTCGCGGAAGTTAGTAGAAGCTCCGAGCGTATGAATGATTGTCGACGCAGAATCGAAGGCTCGTGTGTGACCTACAACTTCCAAGAGATCCAGAGCACGGCACGACGCTAATGTGTCAATTTCTAGCCACGAGGAGCGTGGATAGAGGCTGTTACCTCCCGTTATACCCTCCGAGCATGACCTCACAGTTTCCGGGGACTGCTGACGGAGTTGAGAAGAAAAGCACACTCTGTGAAGTACAGAGTCTAACTGCGCACACCAGCATGCCCTTCCAATCCCAATTCCATGAGCCTTTTCCTTGTCTGGATATGGAAGGCTGGAGATCCGAAAGTGAACGGGCTGATGTCGCACATTCATCTACGTAGGCTATTTCTACGCGTAAATGTTCGACCCATCATTGTTCCTGCATGAGTTGTCGACACGCTGATGTCAGTCTATCAAAAACGGGCTACATCCGCTGCTTGTACCCGTTAATACAACGCCGAAAATATCATCGATTGGTTCCTCAGCTAAGCTCCAGCGTTGACGCAGTGTGCTTGATCCCTTCCGTTCCAGGCCTCCCGCTACGAACACATACACCTGAGCAGTGTCTCAATCAACCGGGGTATCTCCACTTCTCTTCAATGCATTTGCTACCGGGATTGTGAGAGTCCGCCAGAACATGCTCAGCCAGATGGTGTGCTGGTATAGCGCGCTCTCCGCCGTTCCACATCGCCCACCTGGACAGTGGCACAATTTCATCACAACTACACCGTTCACATGGCCGAAAACCTGGAGACCAGTGTCTTGGCCGCGACAGGAGATGCGGAGATACCTATAAAGCCTTGACAGGTGTTGCCAGCAGTGCTATGTTTCCGCCTGGACACCACGATGTCTCTTCTCACCCCCACAATGTCCCATGACACCATATCCAAGCGTGAGCTTCACAGTACGACGGACATTGAACCTCTCAAACCCCAACCAGGCCCAGAAGGTGGGGCCCAAGCCTGGCTCACTCTTGCTGGTTCGTTCCTGGTCAACTACTCCACCTTCGGTCTTATCAATAGTTTCGGGTTCTTTCAAAACTACTATCAGAACTATGCCTTCCACAACGTACCGCCATCCACCATCGCATTTATTGGGACCCTTCAAATCATGCTCACGAACATACTAGGCGCCATATCTGGAGCTCTATGCGACTCTTACAACGTCAAAGTAGGATCCGTGTGACTGATGATGGCGTTGACTGACAGCATTTTGCAGTATCTCTACACTGCGTCAGGCCTTGGACTTGTATCTTCAATGATAGTTCTCTCATACATCAACCACGGTCCTCTTTGGCAAGCCTTTCTTGTCCAGGGTTTATTCATGGGCCTCTCCATCGCCTTTGGAGCACAGCCAGCGCTGGTGGCGGCTGGCCAGCACTTCAAACAGCGTCGTGCCTTTGCTATGGCTATAGTCATAGGAGGCTGTGCACTGGGTGGTGTATGCTTTCCTCTGATGTTATCGCAATTAGTCCCAAAAGTTGGGTTCTCTTGGTCACTAAGGCTAGCCTCATTCAAGGTGGCGTAGGTTTTCCCAGCTTCCCTGGACCATGGATCAGGCGCTAACCGTCCTCTAGAATGTGTTACTCCACTGCCATAGCCATCTCAACAAGCAAGCACGCGAGAAAACCGCTTCGCGGAATTTTTCACTCGCTTGTTGATTTCGGAGGGTTTCAAGATAGACGGTATTTGGTTCTCGCTATAGGGGCCTGGTTCGCGAACGTGGGAATCTGGATACCCAACTACTACATTGGTTTGTTACACAATGTCTTCATCTGTAGCTTCCACTCATGACACCAGAGACATATTGTATGATTATTGATCCAACCGCACCAATCAAGGGATACTTGTTGCCCCTTATTAACGGTACTAGCATTTTGGGCATGATTCTGTGAGTTCTCCACGCACCATGTTCCGTATACGTGCTGATCAGTGCAGTGGAGGTCTCATGGGCGATCAAATCGGCCGCCTCAACGTTTTATACCACATGGCACTTATCCTAGGTCTGCTTTGCACAATGTGGGCTTTGTCATCAACCGTCACCATTCTCGTTGCTTTCGCGATACTCTTCGGCTTCTTCTCCGGAGCATATGTAGCGCTTGTTCCCTCGGCGGTTGGCCAGATATCGCCCGATGAGAAACTTGGGGGCCGAATTGGGGCTTTTTATAGTCTCGTTGCATTCTCCAGTGTCGTTGGGACGCCCGTGGGAGGGTTGTTGATCACGGATCACACAAAAGGAGGCTACCAGGGGGTGATACTCTATGCTGTAAGTGGGTTGCCTCTTAGTGGATTTTTGATTTAACGGGGCAATAGGGAGCAACTCTGAGTCTCGGCGGCGTCCTCATGCTAGCAAGCAGGTTGTTGCATGATACTAGTCTTCGCGCCAGGTGGTGAAGCATCCAGACTACCAGCATATGACGTCTCTGGAGACCTATCAGGCGATAAAACTTTACACCCACAGAATCCCTAGACACGAGAGAAGGATTGCACTTGGAGTACGTATTTGGCGGGTTAGCGAAGCTGTACATCACCGGTGGTAATCTGTAAAACGTGCGTTAACCAATGTGTACAGTACAATATGTTGGGGTTTGCATTGCAATTATCTCCTGTTTGACTTACTCCTATTCGGACAGGATTACGACGTCGTTGACGGAACCTTTTGCTATTTAGGGGTACGTTAAGTTGGGGCAATATTGTTTTGCCAACAATGTTTGCCACATGTACTACCTAGAGGGCACATATGAGTGGAGGGAACTTAGCAGAAAAATCAAGAAAATAAGTGCATGATAATAAAGGAAGAAATTTCTCTCATTTCGTTGAATTCATGTCGAGGGATTTCGTAAGACTCATAACGCATATTACGCCGTCTTTGTGCTTTCTACTCCCCTATACCCTATGCTGGTGGACCATCACCCTTGTGGGAATCCGCAAAGCAACGCATCGACGCAAATTCCGGGACACCCGAACCCAGCCCTGGGTACCTGAGCGAAGCAATAATAGTCCCAGTACAGCCTCCTCTGCTATACAGCAGGCAAGTTCCGTTTTCATCGGGTCCGATGGAGCGAGGTGTCTGGACGCCGGTGCCGGGAATGCGACATTGGCTTGAGGGGTCATTCCAACCACAGTAACCGGTGAAATCGGGACCGGTGCAAATGTAGACTCCGCCGGGTAGGCCCCGTTTTGGGAAGATAGCGATGGGGCTTGGACTCTGCGCGGGAGTTGAGCGGAGAGGACTGGCGGCTGTCATGGTGATGAGGTGCATGAGGGAGAGGATGATGGATATAATGGTGGTAGTCGATTGCATTTTCTCGGTGTAGAAGATCGGTTTTCTTGCAGTGTTTGATAGAAACGTTCAGTCAGTTTCTAGCAACTGATTCCTAGCGAGCTGCCAGCATTTGGGCTTTGACGGGTCATAAGTACGCAGTAGGGTTGGAAACTTTTCTTTGCTTTTGAGTCATTTGGAATGGGCTGCAGATGGGTAACAAAGACTCAGTGTGGCTGTATTTGGGAATCCCTTGTGCTACCAAACAAGGGACGAATTGTCGACAAAGCGTAGGAGAAGCGCAACGAGGAACGGCCTTTGTCTCATCCTTCTGTGGCGGCATCTCATTAAATGTTGGGCCGGCATTCGCATGATTGCCCGGGCGGCCACAAACAACTCTTGATTGAAGAATAGAAACACTCTGCAAACAGCAATCGGATAGCGTGGCAAGAAGTGGGAATGCGAAGAGAAGATCTGCGACATCATCTGCCGTTTTCCTACCTGCTGCAATCAAGACATTCCAGTCGAAACTCTATTTCCCATGTGACGACATATGTCGTTTTGTTGTTTGAACCTGACGAAGATGCCTAAGTGTCTATCGCGACGGACTTTCTGGTGGTGATGGTCCGTGCACTTGCGTCATTGGGCCGGAGTAATTATTATGAGAACTGTTCGGAAAACCTCCAGAGCGAAGTTAAGTCCCAAACCCCTCATGTTGCTGTTGCTATCGCGGAGACGCTGCCGGACCCTCCATTCTTGCTCCAGATACTATAGAGTTTACTGCACCTCAGGCCCCGCGACCATGTCGAAGCGGGATTATGCCGTATGTGAAAGTCTGCACCGGATACGCTCAAGCCTAACAGCTTCAGGCCGCCGTCGAGGCGCTCAATACTCTACAGTCGAACTTCTCAATTGTAGATGCCATACGTAAATCCGGAAAGGGGATGAATAAACAGGCTATCCCTGAGATGATAGAGTGGTGTCGGAAGATTGGATACAAGGTGTGCGCCTCCCTTGTTGAAGCCATTGTACAGAGTTGATCGGAGACCTTAGCCCTCTGATTTCGACCGGATAAGACCCATACACATCGCTGGTACGAAGGGGAAAGGGTCCACTAGCGCTTTCATTTCATCCATCCTCGCCCAGTATCTTCCGTCCGTCCCTTCATCCCCCAACAGTCCCACCAAGATTGGACTGTACACCTCGCCGCACCTTCGCAGCGTACGAGAAAGGATACAGATCAACAACGAGCCTATATCTGAAGAGAAGTTTGCAAAATATTTCTTCGAGGTTTGGGACCGATTGGAGGCCGCGGCAAAGACTTCGGACACCCCCGCGGATGCGCCAACAAAGCCGGTGTACTTCCGCTATCTGACACTCATGGCACTACATGCGTATCTAGAAGAGGGTGTCGATACTGCGGTAATAGAGTGCGGCATCGGCGGGGAGTACGACAGCACAAACATCCTCACAAACCCCACTGTGACGGCTGTAACGAGCCTGGGCATCGATCATACGGCGATGCTTGGCTCCACCCTTCCAGAGATAGCGTGGCACAAAGCCGGGATTTTCAAACCTGGAAGCGTTGCACTCACAGCTCCGCAAAAGGAGGAGGCACTCGCAGTCCTACGCCAACGTGCTGAAGAAAAGGGCAATATACTTCATGTCATTGATGTCCATCCGGCCCTCGCGAGCGGTGAGGTGAAACTGGGCCTTTCAGCTGCCTTCCAGAAGGTCAACGCTTCCGTGGCCATCGCCGCGGCCGCAGTCCATCTCCGTCGTCTAGGTCATACGTCCATTTCGGATCCGTTGTCGTCAAATCCCATCCCGCTCCCTCCAGAGTTTGTACGCGGCCTAGAACAAGTGAAGTGGCCAGGGAGATGCGAGACCCGGCGTGAAAGTGGCGTTGCGTGGTACCTCGATGGCGGCCACACGCTCGAAAGCATCGAGGAAACAGGCAAATGGTTTGCGGAGCAAATATCGTCCCCATCGGGATCGCAAACCTCTCCCCGTCGTATCCTCATTTTCAACCAACAGACGCGAGATGCTAATGCTTTGGTGAAAGCTCTGAATGATGCGCTCATCGCGGGAAGTCGCTCAGGATCTGACCGGATTGACACGTCGCGTATTTTCTCCCACGTCATCTTCTGCACGAACAAAACTTACAATACGGGTTTCAAGCCGGATTTGGTATCCATTAACACAAACCAAGCCGAAGTTGACGATTTGTCGGTCCAAAAAGCTCTTGGCAAGGCGTGGAGCGAGATTGATCCGACGGCCACTGTCAGTATCAAGAGTTCCATAGAAGATGCTATACAAGAAGCACGGAAACAAGCACAGGAATGGAGAGCAGATGGCAGTTCCAACCTCGAAGTCCCTGTGCTTATTACTGGAAGTTTGCATTTGGTTGGCGGTGCTATCGATGTTCTGGAGGGTTGATTCCGAAAGGGAGGAACAGCATAGAAAAGTGCCAGAAGCGGGCCCTTCCATGATTGAACGTTAAACAGGAATATGCTCGCAATCAACTGTATAGTAGGTTATTGTTTGATACCCGAATGGATAACATTCAACATGTGCCAGGTTGATCATACCTTCGTTACACATTGCTGAGAAATCACACATACCGTTGATAGGACATATCATTGCCATTCCAACCTGGTAGACTGGCGGTGATCTTTCGGATGTTCCAAGGTTTGTGCATAGAAGTAGCTCAACCGGATCCAAGGACGGACTTCATGGGACGGAGCAACATGTATTCTGTCATGTAAGTGCCATTCTTCGAGGTTCTTATCTTCGTCTCATAGACACTTCCAGTCTGTAGGTTCGCGTCGGGGCTGTTCCCAGGTAGGTCAAAAGTCTGAGACCCCTGCACGGTCCACTTGCGCCAAACCACCGCCATACTTGTACATAACACTAACTCACTATAAAGCGCTCTTTTAGCAGAAAACTATCCGTGAATCAAATTCCCGGACAGGAATTGTCTAGTTCCTAGCGCGCTGCCCCTATTTTGATGCGTGAGGGTGGTGCTACTATACCTAAACATTTAGCGGAGCTCTGCTGCATGCTCGCACAGAGCCGTGAAACGCACCTTAGTCACGGATTATCGAAACTTAGTATTTGTAAAGGAAAAAATTGTATTGGTTGCTGCCTACACATGTAGACAGTTTCAGAAAGACCTATGAAATTCTACTTGCTTGGTGTTAGTAGTGGCAGTGTTCCAACACCAGTCTATCGAGGCCGATGATGCCCAGGGGTTACTGAAGACCCTCGTCATGGGAAAGCGATTTGGCGGAGTCTTCTGACATTCAATGCAGGAACATAGATCTGTAAGCCCGTACCTACCTTTAAGCCACCGTGACTTCCGGATGTACGCTGTCTTCGGGCTAGTGATATAGTTCACCGTAGTACTCCTCGTCGCGCAGCCGAATGAACTCATCACGGGCATCTTCATAGTGTTCGCGAGCCGCACACAACTCCGCTAGGACGCGCTCCGTCTCCTCCACCGCTTTCTCGTAGTCGTCCTGAAACTTGTCCTGGATCTCGGTGTACATCTGAAGTTCCTCTTCTGCAGCTCGCAGGTGAGCCGCCGCGTGGGGGTTGCGCTGGCGAATCGACTTGACCTTCTCCTGCGCGATGACCCGGGCAACGCGAGCAGACTGCACATTGGTATTAGCTTGCATCATTGCATCCATGCGGCGAGTGTGTTCCTCAAATAAGCGGTCGCATGCATCAGCACCTGCCCTAAAGGCGGCGGCGACCCTAGCTATGGGGAGATGCTGGGTGTAGGGAGGGGGCAGTCCCATGGCAACATCCAGTCCTTGAGCACTGATCATTGCGTCGACTATAGGGCGGAGAGGATGGGTGGACTCACCTCGGATTTGCGTGCCGTAGAGTTGGTTGCGGCAGGTGGGACAGGTGTTGTTGTGGTGAACACGCAGCCATGTCAGGAGGCACTTCGCGTGAAAAGCATGGGGCCGAACGCACGACTTGGTAATCACGATCAGTTCGGACTCATCGGACGCGTACGTCTCTTGGCAGAGGGGACAGCAGGTCTCGTCTCCAGGAGGCGAGAGGTGGTTTGTCACGCCCTCGCTGAAGAGGTGCTCAACGTCGCGGTAGTATGGAGCATCCATGTTTGCGGGATTCTTGCCTCGAAAGACTTGTAAGGTTGAGAAATACGTACAAACTCGAACGTCGGCGGTTGTGCAACGGTCTGACCTTGGGTTATGATTCAAGGCCTCGATTGAATCGGTCTGGGGAATAGAATTGAGTGCGCAGAAGCGCCAGTATATGTAGGCGAACCTGACGCTGTTCCATGCTCTGTACAATGTTTAGACATATCTTATACGTTGATAATGTGCCTCGCTATAAGTGTAGAATGAGCGCTTTTCTGGATGATGATTCAAATTCACAATGCTTTCCAGTATGAAAGTGCGAACATTGTGTTCCCAATGACTACACATGTTCTCATAGGATCATAGTCCAATTCACTTGTTGGGACTCACGTTCGGGGTGGTCAATTGTACCATCATATGCCGTCGTCCGAGCTTGAGCAGATTTGTGCGGGAGTAACTCGTGCCCAGATCAACCCGAGATTTCGATGGGTCCGAGAAGAATTGAAGCACGCATGAGTAAAAAAAGGCAGTGGGTACAACACTTGGGGAAACACGTGCAGTAATATATATATGCACTGTAGAACGACGTAGTTGGCGTTTTCTGCGTGACTGATATTAGAAACGAAGGTAAAGGAAGCTTGTCTACACGCTTACAATGTTTAAGACATGAGGGATTCCCTAGAAGCTCCAATCCAAATGGGTACTACTACGTGCAAAGGGCTACATCAGAGAGTCCCTACGTACGATAATTGATGTATGTAACCATAAATGCTTCGTAGAAAGCCGCTGGCTTGGTCTGGTTTTCGTACAGGTCCTAAGATGCCTAAATCAGCGTGGAGTTGATGAAGGTTAGCCAACTGCTGACTATCCGCTAAATATCCGGGTCTCATACAAATTCCGTTGGGTGCAAGCTTCGTAGAGAGCTGTGGGCTTAACATGTACGAATGCTCCATAGCGAATCACGTACTCTCCTATTTTATGAACGTCCGATGATACTCAAAATTGAAAAGGCGGTGTCCGTAAGGTTATTTCGGTGAAGGTGAGAAGGCCTTGCCCAAGGTCGGACTAAGTATGTCTTTCACTCTCTGCTCACGCATCTTCACTTCGTCTAACCTCCGAAAAGGTAGATTCACCTGCATTTGAAGACAGTTTGTAATAACCTACATAAATATTAGTACCTTCACAGTTACCGCTATTCCACCGCTATCCGCGCTCACCTCAGAGTTTTATAAGACAGAGCCAACGCAACCTGCTTGCTCATCGTCCAACCTCCCAGCTCCCACTTGCAACCTCACACCTTCAACATCACGCTTTCCAATCTCACTCCTTACAACAACCTCAACTGTTCTCACGGCTCTTGAGCGTAAATGTACCCCTTTAACTCTAACCACATGGATTCAGGTCATCCCATCAGTGGACAAGCAGCAGCTCATCTGGCGCGACTCGCACTTGCACACGGAGAGAGCAACGCTCTGACGAGCCAGGCCGTTCCACACCGTTCGCCCTCTATAGTCAACTCCGCTCCCGCCGTCGTTGTCGCGCCTGTCTCATCGACGGGGAAGAGCCCACATGGTGCCGCTCAAACTCCACCCGCCGCGACCTTGAGAAGCTCAGATCCCCCGACCATGAAGACCGCGAGCGCCGAAGCAGATGGCCATCAGACCGTCCCGATGAGGGTAGATCATCCCGTCCGCAATGGAAATACTTGGAAATCATATGCTAGGACATCTGTTGTTCAAGACTGTCCCGGAAATGTCACGTTGCAGCCCATCGCCCCTTCCTCACCGCTACATCCTCTCCCTACCATGTTTCGTTACCTCGACGCCCTCCTCCTCCAGTGCCGCCACTTGCACGACAAACCGCCTCAACCCGACCTCATCTGCCCCATCTGCAGCTACGCGTGGGACAAACCACCCATCCGATCCACGTTCCTCCCCCTCACTCCCTGCGGCCATTGGGTTCACTACCGGTGTCTCATTTGGCGAGCCAGCGCCAACCACTCCGACCGAGCGAGATGCCTAACCTGCGGCGTCGTCCTTTTCGAATGGGAAGGCATTTCCATGCTCACGCTAGCCACACGAACCGGACTCCTCCCGATCGAGAACCCGGCTCTCCAACGCAACTACTTCGACAACGACGCCAACATGATCGTTACCAATACTAGGGAAGCGTACGAAGCGGACTGCGCCGTCATCGAAAACACAATCTATACCTGCTTCAACGAGGAGTATGTTCGTACGGTGGCGAGGAAGGAAGCGGAGAATGCGGCGGAAGTCAATCCGCTTGCTCGCGCGCGTGCGTCACAGTTCGGTTCCATCCCGGCGTCCCTTGTTCAAGCTCAGGCCGGAGGTGTGAAGACGAGTTCGAAAGCCATTCCTGCTGACAAGTCGCCGAATTTGCCGCAGGTGCTGAAGGACGTGCTGGCTGAGTTGCATAGGCGGGAGAGGCCGAGGGCGATGTGGTTGAAGTATCACACTGATGAGGGGTTGGTGCTTTGGGAGATGCTGGTGAGTATCAAGTTGAAGCGGTTCATTGAGGAGAACTGTGGCTGGGTGATGGGGACCGATGGGTGGAAGCAATTTGAAGAAGGGCTGGAAGATATGATGATGAAATTTCAAGAGAAGGTGCAGGCGGTACAGGCAGTAAGGAAGTAAATTGGAGTGGCTGGCCTAAAAGGTGAGGGGCTTGTGAAGTGAAAGGTGGCAGAATAACGAGGTGGTGGCTCAGAAGGCACACTTGGACATTTGAGTATAACCTGGCCGGGAAATCCGCGATGAGAGAGGATTTGGGCGAATACAAAATCCTGGAATGTTAGTCAAATAGATTATGGAGATACCGCTCAGAACTACTACGTGTAATCTTGCCACGGAGGTTAAAGCGACAGGTCTGTTCCAGCGTATTAAACATGATGGACTCGGATGGAGAACGTGCGGGTCGTCCAACAGAACTCGAGTCAACACCAAAGCGTCAAAACCAAAAGAGGCTGGTAATTGCAGGTGTTCAGTCCCTGGGCTCCTATTCTGGACTTCAGTTTATGGTGCGTCGTCTGGATAGGGGCTCCATATGTTTGTGTCCAGTTATTTCCTTGGAGCTAAGAAACCTTGTCCATATCCATGCTTTCTCTGCTCCGATTCAGAAGTGAACTTCAGAGACACCATGAATAGGGGAGTAGCAACTAGAGCGAAGTCAATTCAAGATAGATGGAGGGATAACACCTCCATGCTTGAATGCTAAATTAACACTTAGAGAGAAGAGGTTTAGCTTTCGTGACTGTAGAGATGTGATCTGCCTCCCTACACTGCATCCACCCAGGTGATTGGGTACGAAGGCGGATCGTGTTGCCCGACAGAATCTACCGTTATGTAGTCCAGTCTCTTGCGAGGAGTGTGCGAAGACGTACGAACGAACAGTCTCTCGTCCGGTATCTCAATCCGCAGAGGTAAAAAGTTCCTGGGTTGCGTGCGCCTTGGAGTGGATGTATCTAGCATAGATTGACATGAATGAGGAGACTTTTGCTCTAACCGAATACCCTACCCTATCAACCCAAACCACTGGGCCTATCCGCAAACAACCATCAGCAATATGCAAGAAACACCCGTCATCCAGTCAGCCGTCAGCCACCATCATATGCACACTGATTATTTTTATAAGACAATTGTCTCTCCAACTCCGTCATCACGTCAGAGCGGACACTCACGGAGCCCTGATCTCACCATTGCGAAAATTCAGCCACATCACAATCACCCGTCTCCGCAGTGGACGGTGTTCAACAGCACGCACAGGCAAAAGAGCAAGCAACACAGGCAAATAAAAAAGGCGCGACTCACACGGAATCACACCAAGGCATAAATTGCAACAGCTACAACTACCGGTATAGCCGCCGCACAGTGCGCAGGCCCAAGGCGCAAGAAGCGAAGGTGAGCCTAGGCTCAGAAGCAAAACAAGGACCGAACAAAGAAGGGAAGGACATCGAGATCGAAATCTCTCCATTGCCGATCGAGGCTAGATAAAATCTCCAAGCTATTTTTCACATAAGCATCCCCAGTTCTGCTGCGATCACAGTCAGAATTTCCGTTGCTCTGCAACCCGTCAAATTCATCCATGGCCGCGACGTATGCCTGTCAATAGCCAAGATCGCAGGACCAGATTCCGTTGTAGTTGGCGCAGCCGATCGTCTTGTACTTGTCCGAGACGAGGATATCCGCGTGGCCGGTGCTGGTGTAGTACCAGCCCTTGGAGGCCTCGGCGCAGACGCCGTTCAGGCCGGGCATGTCGGGGCGCTCGCAGAGCCAGCCGCCGACGAAGACGTGGTAGAAGTCTTCGGGACCGCCGGGAGCGAGGACCTGGCCCATGGTTCCGGGGTTGAGCTGGTGGACCATCTGGCCGTTGCCGTCCTTGCAGGTCTTGAGAGCGTTGGCCTCGAGCTGTGCGTCCACGGCCAGTTTGGCGAGACCGAGCTTGCCACGCCACTCGTCAACAGTGGCCATGTAACCGGCGTTGGCAGGAGGCTGGTACTCGGGCTCCTTGACGACCGGTGTCGGGGTCACGACAACGACTTTGGTGGAGGAGGGAGGAGGGGGAGGCGGCGGTGCCTGGTAGGCGAGGGTGGTAGTCGGCTGGGCCTTCTGCTCCGTGGGCTGCGCGGGGGCAGCAGTGGGCTTGCCGGGATAGATAGTGACATATTCAGTGTGGATGACGGTATGCCATACGACCTTCTTGTGGCCGGGGCGTCCGGCAGTGGGAGCGGCGATGGCGGAACTGGCGAGGCCGAGCAAAGACAGAGTCTTGAAGGAAACCATAGTGACAGTTGTTAAGTGTGTGAAAGGGTCGTCTGGAGGGCTTCGACAGAGAGAGCGAATAGGGGTGGTGGTGGTTTCGCTGGTGGTGGTGGAGTTGTTGTTCTAAACAGTGCTGTAAAAGAATGTACAGTCCCGAAAGGAACTCAAAGGAGCGTGATGTTCGAGGTGAACGAGTGGTTGTCGAAGTCGCAGACTTGTGACAGCCCGCGACGGGGGGACCGTCCAGGCGCTTTTATAAGGAGGAGCAGGGCATCATCTCCGCCCGTGTGGCTCGCCGAGATCTCGTCCATTTGCAGCGACGCACTCCTTTCATTTGCACACGAGGCCCAGGCGCGTGTCCTGCCACCTGGCCCTGGGCAGCAGGGCATGCGTCGCGATTCGTCGAGAGGGGAGAAACACTGGAGACAGGCACAAGGCACAAAGCCCAGGGGGCGCACAGCGGCCAGACAGGCACGTCGAGAGCAACAGTAAGCGAACGACTAAAAATGAACGCTTGCGGGCCGTGAATGTGCAGTCAGGGGCTCGAATACGGACTGCCCAATGATGGCAAAGGGGACGCCCTGGCTGGCTGCTGCACCATGCCCCAGCAAACGCCGTTTCAGTTCCCTTGTAGCGCTCCAACCAACGTGCGGTGCCTGACCGGGCTGTCCCACCGGGGTCCACCATTATTGGACTGGTCAATGACCATGACCATGCTGTTCTCCTGTCCAGAAGTACCGATATTCACCGAAGCCCTCCACGACTTTGCTCCCGGGCGATATGCCATCAGGTCCACGTCGTGTTCTGGGGCGTTGCGGTGTTTGCCCATGCTCCACTTTCATCCATCTCTTGAGAAAGCCACTACCGGGCGTCCATGGGGGACTTTGAAGGAACGGGGAGGATCGGCCAAGGGTCCAAAGCATCTGCCCTGGTAACGGGCTGATGAAAGGAGGTCGCACTGCCGCAGCCCAGCCGTCAACGAAAATTGGACAGATGGAAAAACCTTATTAGAAGAAGCTGGACGATCATGTGGACCGTTGTGATAATGTCGCAAGAGGGACGATGGCGCTTCCCCGGGCTCCTCGAGGCTCGCAGAGTCGCTCGCATCGATCAACATCGGATCGCCGGTTGTCTATCGTCCATCAAGCAAGTGGTTCTTCTGCTGGACTCTCTTCCAGGAACCAGGGCCAGTGTTCAATAGTCCATCACCAAGGTCCAAGCTCACACCCTCGGAAATGATGGTCGCCCCGCGCGCAACCCTGAATAATGACATGGACCCGACCAATGCGGCAGGTGTCGAGCTGATCTATGTATTTGTTGGAGAAAGCAGCCAGCGTAGTGAAAACCACATGGAAGACGACAAACACACCTCCAGGCTGGATCTATCGACGTGCGCACGATTAATACGCCTTGAAACCGAAACAAGCCCTACGAACGGCGAGAAGAGCTGGTAGATGTGGTGTCGTCAAGTTAGTACGTGCTCGCACTGCACGACAAAGGCAGTGGTTCAATCGTACTGTTGTCGCGAGCCCTGGAGTCTCAACACAAAGCTGGTGAAAGGTGGAAGTGCTGCTCCAGTGTGGTCAGCGGTGCGGCATCTCCGTATCTGGCACGGCTGCATGGTGGCATTCTCGTCGGCGAGAACAGGTAGTGGACTACAGTATGTATCGTGACGGGCGATGCGTTGTCGTGGAATGAGTGGTTGTTCGCGATGATGCTTCCTTCGCTTTCCCCAGTGGTAAAGTCTTGGCAGTTAACCCTATAGCTATCACGGCGTCTCCTCTGCCTCTCCTCAGCGTGGAGCTAATCCAGCATACACCATCACGGGAAAGCATCCTGCGCATGGAATTACATCTAGTTGGAATGCGTACAGAGTATTGCTAAAAGCTCCTGGGGAAGCGCCAATTGCGACATATAGGGCCAATGCTTGTTGTCCCATCACGTCGCAGCATTCACGGTGCCCCTAGGGTCAAGCAGAAGCATTTCTCCATGACGAGATTTGAACTGCGAGCAGGCATAGGGGCACGAAGTCAGAACAAGCCTTTCAATCGAAACCGTTTCGCGTTTCACAGAAAACCGATTTGGTTGACATGTGAGACGACGCTTTCGTCCAACCAGCTCCATCGCTTTCACAGAGCGACATGCTGCGGCTTTCTCGACAACGAGAAAGGCGAATGCAAGCAAATCGATAACGCCAACGACATATCCAGTCCCAGGGACTTAGCACACATTGACGGTCCTTCCAAGGTTGCCATGAGCATGGCCACCACGAGGCCGAAAACACTTCACAGACAGTGAATCAGACTCTACGTCACTTCGACCTCATACCGTTCACACATACCGTGAATACGCCAAACCCCGGAACCACCCTTCTCAAACGGCTAGACTTCGAATACCGCTCAAATGTGCGGGGCACGCCTCCTCCCGAAACTTTTCGCGTACAATCTGCGCTGACCCCTCCACCATGCCCACGGATCGAGAAATCCAAGACTACACCCTGCGTCTCACCGGTCTCGTTCCCTCCGACCTCCCCCCCACCGACCGCGCATGCCCAATCTGCTTCGAGCCTTACGCCCAGCAGCTCATCTACAGTCCTCTTCATGGTCTGCTCTGGACCTCCACTTTCGAAGGTGCGACGACTACGGCCAATCTAGGCGGCGCCGGCGAATATCCCGTCTCGGTGCGGAGTAAGCATCCCAGAAGTAGATGCAGGCACGTCTTTGGCAGCCGCTGCATCGAAATGCATTTCCGCAGCGGAGGACCGTGCTGCACAAAGTGCCCTACCTGTAGAGAGGAGTGGTTCGACCATGAAGAAGCGGTTCTGGATGAGGAAATCGGGGCCGGTGTAGAGTTGGTCACTACAGACGCTGGGGACTTAATGGCCGATACTAGATCCGCAGAAGGAGTGGACTTTGTGAGAATAGAGGTTCCTCAGGCGGTAAGGTTAACGGCGAGGAATAGGGAGGTGGCGAACCTGCCCGGGAGAGGTCCTGAGCAACGGGAGGTCTTCAACTACTTTCCAGAACCTCCGCAGACATACGTCTACTCTGTTCACGAGATGGCTCCGACGGGGATTGCCGTGCAGCCCAGGACGGACTTTTTGCGGTTGACTGGCTCACAAGCAACACCTCGTGCCGCACAGCAGGAGCTGCCGGAAGAGAGGGAAGAACTCCCAGATGTGCAGCGGCAGGATCGACTTGACAATAGAGGAAAGCTCAACAGGGCGATTGCTTTCCTGGAGCGGATGCTCTTAACTCTTGACATTGATGAAGCGAGGGATGGGCTCACCTTACGGGTACAGGAAGTTGAGAATGCTGTTGAGAATCTATGGAATCAACTAGGGAGTGGAGGAGATGATGCAGACCTGCGAGCAGCACTCATGCAACCATTTCGGGTAGTTCCCTCACGGGCGCGCGTTCCCTCAAGTGCTACGCATGACGGGTTGAGCAGATCATGAGGCGGCCAGAGACGTCCCAACCAGGCAGCAAGTCTTAGGCTTTCCAAACCTCTCAAGCACACTCAGGAGTCATATACATGTCTCTGTTTCGATGCATGCTCTCCACAATTACTTCCATATCAGCATCTAATGAATATCACAAAGCCTCTCTGCCAGTATCTCAAGTTCTTGTGAAATACTCACTAGTCGCATGTCCCAATAGTTTCGTCACGGTTTTACAATCTACAAAGTTCGATGCCATCGCTTCTATACGGAAGGTGGGTGAGGCCTTGCAAAATGTTTCACTGTGGCGGATCTGGATCGGATTGTAGGGAACTGGCGCACGAGGCTTGCTCTGATGAGGGTTATCCAGCAGAGGTGACGTTACTGCAGGCTTCTGCATCCGACTGAACAGCTAGCAGGCGCATGGATATGATCGCGCTTGTAACCGGTTCTACAGCGCCTCTGTTCAGATGTAACCAGCCGTGAAGCCCATTTCCCAATGACCTGAACAGATTGTAGTTCAGTAACTTGCGGCGAACAGGTAACCCAGCCCACAGAATAAGTGCACGGGGCTGTTCGGCCAGACGTGAAATGAGGATGTAGGCAGTATGTGAATTGTGACAGCTGGTCAGTGGTGACTTCAGCGACAATGCCATGCGTAGACCGGATTGAATGTCATGTACGTCGCATGCATGATGATGACGTGCCTCCCGAATATAAAAGGGGTTTCCCACCGCTTCTCTTTCCCCTCCCGGCACTCAAAAAACCATCAGAGCCACTTCCCATTCATGATAATACATCTTCCTCGTTCGAAAAGAATATAACATATCTGACTCGCATCGCAATGCCAGACAGGATCCCAGAATTCATTATCCAGAACTTCCTCTCCCGCCATACGGAACCCGTTCCACTTGCATCCTTGCCCGAAGACGAAGACCACTGCCCCATATGCTTGCAACCATACACTTACAGTGAACAGTGCACCCATCCCGACATTGGCGAAGGTGACCCAGAGTATCCCCTCAGGATAATAAACTGTGGGCCATGCCAGCATGTTTTGGGTCGCCGTTGCGTGGAGCGGTCTATCCGCCAAAACCACGCTTGGAGCCATGCGTGTCCTTTGTGTCGACAGCGATGGCTTCTTCCGCGACATGCGGGACGTAGCGAGTTGCTGGCGGATATCCGGAGGAGTTTGCAGCTGTTGGCGGGGATGGAGAGGAGTGAGGTGACGGGGAGGGGGCTGGACGAGATTGAGAGGTTGATGTTGAGGTCTGAGGAGAGGTTGCTGCAAACGAGGTGGCTATGACCTTGGACGATGAAATAGGCACGCATGGGCTTGGGCGCTTTGCATGTATAGGCAGTATTGATTATCCTTTTACGCGGAACTGTTCTACTATGTGAAGCACCGGCGCCGCAAAGACTAAGGTCAGAATAAAGCGTAGAAGATGTTGAGGCGATAGAAGAACCTAAGGTAGGCTTCTAGATCCTCCACAGCTGAGGCTCGAGGGAAGTCATGCCAACCCTATATAATGACCAACCTATGCAGGGGACTTAGTCACAACTTCCTAGCTAAATAGCAACACCTGCCGCATCTACGTAAGTAGAAGCTTCTTATCTACATATCTATGCAATTGCACCCTAAGGTAATATCTAGGTTAAGAAGAGCATTGTCCAAAGCAAAACCGGAAGTGACGTCGTTTATATATATGTGTCGTGCAGTAAACGCGGCTACTTAGTGTGCACTACCTTCCGATTTTTGACACCTCACAACCGATGCATAATAAACTGCGTACCGTCGGCTCCGCGATGCTCTCAATGCAGATCCCGGTATTGGCTAAACTTCCTCCTTACTCTCGTACACTCATCTCCCCTCTAACGTCACCTCTTCCTTCCCAATAGCCTCTCTATGCTCCCCCGCCATCCACGGGTTCCCTAGATCAGTTCCGCCTCACCAGGAATAGTTGTCCCATTCTCCACCGCTGCGGCATGACCCCTAGCAATATACCCATAAACCGGCATATACCTATCCAACCATGGCAGGACCTCCTTGGCACCAGGAGTATTCCTCCAATCGCGCATCAAGTCGCACACAATAGCGAACAAGCTCACCAGCTGCACGCCCGCCTGCTGCATGCGCGAGTTGGCAATGTCGCGCACGAGCGGCGTGTACGTGCCTGAAGCCTCAATGTTGGCGAACACGGAGTAGCCTGCGGCACGCAGGGAGAGGGCGAGAAACGCCGTGCAGACGTCGGTCGTGATGCCGGCGACGATGACCTGTTTCTTGCCGGTGGCTTTGACGGCTTCGCGGAATTCGGCATTGTCCCAGGCACTAGTGCCAATGTTAGCAGGGTTGAAAAGATGTTTGAAGTGTGTGGGGAAGCGTACTCGACTTCGCCGTTGCGCTTGATGAGGGGAGCATCAGGATACATCTCCAAGATTTCTTTAGGCAACGGGCCATTCGGCCCAGTTTCCGCCGAGGTGGACAGAATGGTCGGCAGGTTGAACAGCTTGCCCAGCGCTGCATGGGCGAGAATGTTCTCCCGGTACAGCGTCGGATCCCAATCTCGAGCCGTGTGATAGAGACCAACTTGGAGATCAAGAACAATGAGGACCTGCGTGTCTGAGCCGTGATCCTTCTCGGTCAGCTGGAGAAATTCTACTTACGGAATTGTTCTTGTCCAGACGCTCCCATGGAACAGCTACAGGGTGTTAGAAGAGTTGAGCAGAGTCTCGGACCGACATATACCATCTCCGCAAACGGCATTGGAGAGGCCGGCGGCCACAAGGGCAATGCTTGAAAGGAACTTCATCTTGAAAGGCTGGTTTTCGTGTTTCCACAGTGGTGCTTTTGTTCCGAGAAACTGGGAACTGGAGGCTGGATAGGATACAGTCCCAAAGGCCAGGAATGTCCTCGTCTTATACTTTTCCATCTGCTCCTATACGTCCCATGCACCCTTCTCTTCTGCATATTGCAAATCCCCGACAAAGGCCTACGTCTGAGAAACAATTGACACTCATCGGATAGCAGCCAATGTATTGGTATGCGGTTTTGGGTTTATCCCGGAGACACCAGCGCCGTAAGGAAGACAGACTCTCAGGGACTGGCGCCGCCGCAGTCGTGGCGTATACAACTCAAGCCTAGACCTTGCCGCGAAGTTACACTGCCCTACTCCCAAAGCGGCCTTTGATAAAAACTGTGCCAGAGGTAAGAGCATACTACCGCTCTGCGGCCAATTGGGTACCCGAGACCTAGATCCGAGATCCAGTCCCGTAGCGACTCGTTTGACATCGTACGGAGTATTGTCTGCAATCTAAGGTGGAGCGGCTCTGCATTGTAAGCAAGACCCTGTCTTACTCATCAGGGTAGGCGACTGGGAATCCCGCGCCAAGGAGGGCTGCTGATAAGTTGTTTGTCAGGCTTTGGAGATAGGTATCCCCTGTGGAATATGGATCTTCACCAACGATACCCGCGTGCTGGTAAGAGGTAACGGCCTCGAAAGGGCCCGCATGCGTTTGTGATAGGTTGACAAAGGCGGAAAAATGTTAGCCGGGCAGCTTGGTGAGCACGCGCGGATAGATTCGAGTTGCGCAAGATGGAAGCGTGGAGCCTCATGGTGATGCGATGAGTTGTGCCTGACAAGTGCTGACGAAGCACAGCGTTTAACTATTAGTCACCCATTGCCTTGTAGTAAATAGAGTCTAGGAGAACACGCTTTCTCACCTCGAAGTAGAGTCCAGCGCATGGCCGCATATGTACGTGGGAATATCTGGGGCAAATCTGGGTTCAAACGGCTCTGCTTTCGCAAAACCCAGTGTCTACCCCAGTGTAAGCGATCCGAAAGAGGGCCATCCGAGGGCGGAGTTGTGCTTGTTGAACCGGGAAGAAAGGCGTATACATCTATTTCTTCAACAGAAAGTCACTCTGTACCAACAGTCCCTTCGTTGCGCTCGCGATTCCATATAACCCTCCCAATGGATAGATATCCCAAATCCTCCTCCTCGCCCACTCCACCCAGGATTCTTTGCGGTGGACTTCCTCACCCCCGGCAACGCCCTTCAAGTCCACCTTTACTTTATCGTACACAGATGGTAAGGACTCCGCATGCCACCTCCGCCGCAAAGCCATATACCTGTCTTCATCGTATATGCGCCAAAACTCGTCTTCCGTGTAATAGGCGTGCGCATAGAGGCATTTCAAGCCCCCAAGCTCCTCCACTTTGGCCTCAAAATCGCGGTTCAGCCGAATGAATTCGTGTGGGTCTCGGGGACCCATTCCCCATATCCCAACATCTAGCAGCATATCCTGCCCGATGTTCTTGCCCATTGAGAAGTTCTTGGCGTCAGGAGGTGAGGGTTTCACAGGACACAACCACAACGGCCACAATCCTGTGCGTTCGTCCGTCCACCGGATGAAATCTTCGGCGTTGCGGTAAGGAACGGCGAGATCCTGGATGATGGTTTGGGAGGAGAGACCAGAACGATGGAGGGCGTGGATCATGGTGCGAGTGTACATGAAAGGGTCAAGTAGGTAGCGTGTCAAGCGGTTGAATGGGGTCATGAAATACTTGAATGCTCGCAGGCCTGACCAGAAAACGCCGCGGTCATAGCGGAAGAGGTAGGACTTTACCGGAATAGTTTCCTTGTAGGGCGTGTTACCGTGTAGTGTCCTTTTGAGAATGGCTTCCGCATGTAGATAGAACCACGGATCGGCTGCTTTGTCGAATGTTTGTGGCTTCCTTTCCGGAAGAGGGGTATCTGTCAGTCTTCCAATCATGATAACTCCGCTGTTCATAGAAAACAGTATCCCATCCATATAATCAACTGAAGGGTCTTTTTCAGCGTCCTCCAGCACCCTCAGACTCTCCTGGACACTAGAAACAGGAATGTAAATCAATTCCACATAGCTCTTCGCTTCAACCAACTGCATTTCCAAGAGCGTGATGATACCCAAAGTGCCGCAGCTCCCAGCACAGCCAAGTAGCAATTCGCGGGTCTCCGGGTCGTCTTCAGAAGCCCAGACCACGTCGCCGTTACCAAGCACGATCTCGGCAGCTTTGATGGTGCGGTCAAAAAGACCATAGCGAAAGGAGCTGCTCTCTCCAGAGGTTCCCGAAAAGCCGCCTCCAACAGTTATGTTGGGCAACTCCATGACGATTTGCGGAAGAAGGCCGTGGGCTGTGGTTGCAGTGACTAGAGCATCCATTGGCACATTGGGCTCCACGAGGACTCGTTTGCGGGATTCATCAAAATGAATGACACGGTTCAAGGCGCTGACGTCAATGATTTGGTCCCGTTTTCGAGCCGAAACCCGTGTGGAGAGTGTGGAGCCATGATAGATGCGGAACGGAGTCCTCGACTGATGAAACTGGCGTGTTTTTTCCGCGATGTCCGCAACGGCGGATTTGTGATGTTCGTCCGAGACAAGCATGGCGGCTAGTGGTATATGTGGGCTAGTATATAAGGTGATGTAATGGTGCAATGATGGAAAGTTGGGACGAAAGGAGGGTAAGGAAATTGGCCTGTCGTAAGCAGCCAAGACATGTGGGCCCAGGCTCCATTTGAGATTTCCGAATGAGATGTTTAAGGGCTGCCCACGGAAGCTTGGACTGAGAGTTGTAGGCGAGTGAGGTGCTCAATCTTGGAGATTTGGACTGCAAAGGTGTCCATAAGCGAGGGGGGAATGCTCGTGGTAAGCATAAGCGTGAAGGCCATGTTCAGAGGAGGGCGATTCTGCTTCATCCGTATGCGAAGGACATTATTCATGTCCGCGGGCAGGATACGGTTGGTTGCAGGAACGGTAACTAGTAATGCGTAGAGCTTTAGATGGCCTAAAAAAAGTTTAGCGTCCTTAGTATGTTTCCTTTTCAACGGAAACCCTGCGCCGTTGAGGAGGTGCGCTGAGAAGAGAAGAGTTGCCATGGGGGAAGCAGTCCATCGGCAATGTCGTGCGGTGCACGTGATGTAAAACATTCACTGTTGCTCCAAACTGTGTCCGATCAGAGCAAGAAGTCACGTTACCAATGCAATAACACACGTAGACGTCACTCATGGTGGAACAGGAGACCGAAATGTTTTTCATACTGTGCCCAGGTGGAGCTGGAGTATTTCAGGCGCACGTGCCATGACCCAGAACTGACGTAGCAAAGCGCCCCCCAGGCTGCCAACCTCCTCCATTAATTTCCACACTTCCACATTTCCACATTTCCCACCACGCCTTTTTCCTTCACTTCCCAACCCCACCCTCGGCATCCCATTTTTGGCTTTTCGGTTGTCATTTTGAATCCAACTGTCTTGCATTGGAACCTTTTTACTTACGTGTCTTGCTCACACCCAAAGCTTCTCGCATTGCTCGACATTTATTTACCCTGTCGGTCTGCGAGACGAGCGCGCAGCTTCATACTCCCCAGCCACCATGGCCCGCCTGAGCGGCCTGGCCTCCCACTCACAAGGCTCCGGCGAGCCTTCCCGTCGCCGTAAAGGCCGCAAGAGCAAAGCAGCTTCTCTCGACGCCCCGACCAGCCCAATGAAGCGACGCGCCTCGCCCCCTCTTGAGGCGAGCTCCAGCAAACGCGTAAAACATGTCCAGGTCCAAGTAGAAGACCCCGTCTCCCCGTCGGAGCCTATCGACACCATCAGACTCGTCTCCTCAAACGTTGAGCGTACCCGCCGCCGATTTTCCGAACCCCTGACAACACACGAAGAGAACCCCGACGATCATGGCCTGCCCGCCGCCGCCAGCCAGCCGGTTCGGACCTCGCGCCGTCCTCGCATGTCCATGCCGGCGAAGCTTCATGCAACCGCGCTGGACGATGTCGAAGAGGGTAACGAGGTACAATTTGCTCCTTTGCAGGCCGTCTTGGATCGCCATGCCCGCCTCCGCCTGCGCCGAAACCACCTTAGCGAGGAGATGAACGACATCGAGGATCACAAGAAGCGGGATGCTAAGCTCCGCAAGGCCTTTCTGGACGTCAAGCGTCAGCTGGAGGAGAGGGAAGCTCGTATCAGCGAACTAGAATATCAGCTTGAAGCGAGCCGCTTGGGGAACCTTGCCCTCTCCGCAGACGAAACCGAGGATATCCGCCACCAGCTTGCGGCTGCCCAGCAGGAAATTGAGAATCTGCGCAACTCGTCCATCTACAGTCCCGATACCACCATTCTCGCTCAAGCTGACACGTACGTGTCGGATGACGAGGACGAAGACTTGAACCAAGGCCTCCTGCTTGTGGATCCTGATGAGCTTGCAATTCCGGAAGATAAGATGCGGGCGTCACCAATTCCGAATGGCTTCTTCGCCTCTCGAGCCCTGGAGGCAAGCCAGATTACTGTCGACTCGCTATCATCCCAGCCTGAAACCACGCGCGATACGCTGGCCGACACCTCCCAAACCAGCGTCTCCATCGATATCCCAGATAGAATTTCCGACAAAGCAGTTCAGCGATATGAGTCGGAGATTGAGTCGCTCATGCGCCGTCTGGCCGATGCGCAGGGTGCCCTCCGGTGCATAACGATAGAACTGCAGAACTTGGACTTCATCAAGGCTGGGTCGTCTACTGCAGAGATTCTCATTGCCCTTCGACACATTCTAGAAGACACACGTGAAGAGTACGAAAAGCTGTTTTCGCGCTCTACGGTTGGGTTCAACAATGCCGATCTCCTCCAGAAGCTCATCGAAGAGCTCAAGGGTATGAATGCCGAACTCCTCGAGAAGACGCTACTCAGCGAGAAGCTCAATCAAAAGACTACGATCCTTCAGGGTCAATATGAGACTCTTCTGGGCGTTCTTGCGAATGAAAATGATCGCAACGTCGAGCTCGAAGATGAAGTCAAGAAGCTTCAAGAAGTCAATGCCAAGCAGGAGCGTCAAATCCAGGATCAGGCCGACGAAATCACTCGACATCTGGAGGAGGAGGAACGTCAGCGCGAGTTGCTGAAAGAGAATGAGGCCACGATCCACGGACTTACGGATGACCTCGAGGATAAGGAGACCGCCATCCAGCGCATTAATTCCGCCATGGACAAATATCGTGAGGAAGTCCAGCATCTTACCTCAGCCATCCAGACGCTGGAGCAGACCCATGCCGACCGCATCGCCAGTATGGAAATAGAACACGCGGAGACAGTTGCGGATCTTGAGAATCGTTGCAGGGAAGAAGCTGCAGCTCTCGCTGAAGCCGAGGAGGCACTTCTGGAGAAAGATCGAGACATCGACGCTCTAGAAGAGAGCATCGACAATCTGACTAGCAAGTGTTCGAATGTCTCGGAAAGAGCAGACCTTCTTCAGCAACAACTTGAGCAGGAAATTGCTGCACGTGCCGATGCAGAGCAGCAGCGTGACGAAAACGCCGAGACGGCGTACGAGCGTGCCAACACCATTGAGAACCTCCAGGACAACCTCGCTGATCTGGAGAGGGAGCTTGCGGATCTACGTACGAATCTGACTGCCGAGCGAGCTCAGCGCCAACAGACCGAAAACGACCTCGCAGATGCAAACAAGGAGATTGAAGCCAAGGAATCGCAGCTTCACAACTTGGGTGTGCAGGCGAATGAGTTGCGCTCCAAGTTGTTCCAGGTTCAGCAGGAACGGGAGACGTCGCTGGCCGAGCTAAAGGAGGAGTCTCAGGCTCGTGAGAATGAGCTGAACGAATCCCTAGAATCAGAAACTGAGCGGCGGCAGCTGGCTGAGCAGGAGGTAGCGGACCTTACCACTCAAATCTCGGATCTTGAAGCACAGCTTCAGCGGCTTGAGCAGGAGTGTAAAGAGCTGGAGATTGCTAGATCCACACTTCAAGCCGATCGCGAGCAGCAAATTGAGCTCCTGAACGCACAGCTGGACGAACTAGTACAGCGCTATACAGCTCTAGAGGCCCGTTCCAAGGTCGAGATTGATGCTCTCCAAGCGACCGTCACGGATCTGACCAATGAGCGTAATGCACTCAACGACGTGGTCCGTCGCCAGGAGGAGACTGCCCAGGAAACCGCGAAGATCCATGAGGAGCAAATTACCGAGCGTGAGGACGTTATTGCGGGACTAGAACGCGATCTCCTCGCAGAGCAAGAGAAGGTTGCAAAGTTGGAGAAGAAGAACCAGTCCTTGGAGGAGCGTGTGACCAGTGAGGCTATGGAGCTCTTGAATATGGAGAACGCGCACCGCGAGAAGGTCGGGGAACTCAACCGAACCATCAACGAGCAGAGATCCATCATTGATGAACTTACGGCCAAGATGGAACAGCGTGCACAGGATCACGCCAATGAGGTGGCCGACAAGGAGCGCCAGATTGAGGAGCTCCAAGTCGTCGGTGCACAGCGTGCCGAAACCATCACCCTGCTCCAGGCTAACGTCGAGGAGCTCAAGGAACGGTTCCGTCTCCAAGCAGAAGATGCCGAGAACACGATCAATGCGCTGCTTGACACCAACCGCAGGGCTATTGCTCAGCAAGAGGCGCTCGCTGAGGAAACCAGGAGGCGGAAACTTGAAGCCCTTCAGGCTGTCGCTGAGATGAAGGTCAAGGGGTTGGAAGTCCGAACAAACGGGATCGATCTGAAGAAGGTGGCCAACGGCAGGATTGCGAAGGTCAATGACAAAATCAAGGTCAGCAAGAAGAAGCGTGACCTTCTTGGACGTACCAAGGAATCGAGACCGCGCGACTCGGGCTTCGTGGACGACTTTGTTGATCCTGAGGAGGATATAGATGAGCTTGGTGTTGAAAATAAGGGCCTTCTGGCGTAGGCCCTGTCAATGCTTGATAATTTGTACCGGCTCAGGGGTATTGAGTACATCCAGGAAACTGGAGGCCAGTATGATTTACTTGATACAGCTTTTCTTCGCTAAGACACTGGTGCATTTTGAGCGGTATTGTTCCGGCGTTTGGTCTGCCACGCGACAAACAGCAGTTTGCAAGAGGCATGCGGTATTTCACGAGGGATTGATACGCTTGTATCGTGGAGTGGTATTATTATGATTTTGGGTAAAGATGGCATTTTTTGGGCATCTCATCTGAAGGTTATGCCCTTCTTGGACTGAACCTGGGTACGATAGGGTATGCGGTACATGGATTCTCACCGGACCACGAGTAACATTCCAAATGGCAATTTCTTCCGGTTCTAAGAACTGTGTCATTCCAAGTCGTATGTAAGAATGGACTCCCAAATTGAATTCTCACAATACAATGCATGCACATTCGCCAGCCCACTCAAGCAGAGCTCTCCTTGCCTCTTCGTCCCTCATGTATCTCCCTCTTTCCCCTTGCTGCTTAATCCCAAAGCCTTCAAGAACCCGGCACACCCCCTTTCCATCATCTTGCCTCCCACCTCATTCCCCTCCCCCTTCTCCTCCTCAGCAGCATTCACCACCACCCTTGCCAACTTCCAAACCGCCCACGCCTGAATCAGCAGAAGCACCAACATGAGAAGCAGCGTCAGGAGGATGCCGAAGAGCGTGAAGAGGAGTATGATTGTTTCTTGGTCAGGCCGGCCGCGGTCGAAGCGGTGGGGGCTGTCGAAGCCGCGGTTGTGGTTGAAGCGGTCGTCGCCATCATTGGAGCGGGCCAGGAATATGTGAGGGAGGTACATGGCCGTGGGTATGGAGAGGTGAACGGATGGGTATTGGAGGAAGAAGTGGAGGTATCTTTGAGATGATTTGGCCGAACAATCCGTCCGTTGGAGTCTAGAGTGGTGTTTGGCTTCACTGATTGATTGGATTCCCAGGGTTTCTCTGGGTGCTGATTTACTAATCGACAATGTTCGAATGGCGATGGCAATGCGTCAATGTGGCTTCCTTCCACTTGACATGTAGTTGACGATCCGGGAAGAAGAGCAAGGCCAAACGAAGATGGAAAAAATCAAAACAAAGATCAAGGCTTTCGGAATAAAGGACGGCAAAGAAGCGAAAATGGATCATATTAGCATTCACGAAGATGTTGAAATCGTGGATGTGAATGCCAAGACGTTGCAGATGTGTTTCGGACGGCACGTGAGGTGTGGTTGGCAAGCGGCTGAGCGCCTGCAGCTACGGTTTTCAACAATGAAAACCCCGGTAGAGGAAAGATATAACTGGTATCCGCAGACAACTGCGAGAATGGAATGCAAAGATGACGTTGAATACCCTCTCGTAAGCAGGTCTCCAACCCGCATCAACCACAGCGTCCCTAGGCCGGACGAACTCCCACGTTACAGCATGATCCCCAGCGTTAAGCCATTCCACATAATTCGACGCATGTGCAAAAGAGGAAGATGAAAACATAAAGCCTTCATCTCCGAGTATATACAAGAAGGGAAGGGATACACTCACGACCTTTCTCTCCCCTTGACTAACAGGTCCTCGGCGTAAGCCCATCCCACCCAAACAACCTGGCAGCGATATCTTGCGCATAAGTACTCTTGTAGCTCGCGTCCCTCGTTTGCGAGAGATCCTCACTGTCGAGGTAACCCATATTATACAGCCGTGCCGCCAGAAACGGATTCCCTGCCCATATCGCATCGATCCAGCTCATATCGGCACGGTCGAGGTTGAAATAGTTGACGTAACCGGGCCAAGCTGGGTGGGAGTCTGTGGCGGCAAGGCCTTCCATGCCGTCCTGGATCATGCCAGCGATGCTGTCGGCATCGGTGAATTTGCGGCCGTAGCGAATTTGCAAGAGGCCACAGTCGCGCGTTTCCGGGCCGGTGCACGGTGCGTTTACATTGCCCGTGGACTGTAGATTGTAAGCCTGCGAAGACGGCTTAGGGTTCATGAAGGAGACATACCTCTTGCATGACCATCGCTAGTATGATTCTGGGATCGACGTGATTCTTTTTTGACTGGGCGAGAATGGCATCCTTGAGGAGCTGGTTATACTGCGTCCCTCCATTGATCTTCGTCATCTCTGGCTCGTTGATCTGCCAGAGCTGTTCGAAAGTCAGGGTCCATGTCTCGTACGCAGGAAAGTCGCTCAGCATGGGGCCAAAACATTTGTACTGAGAAGGTGAGATTCCTGGGCCCGGGGTGTCCTGTGTCGCGGCGAGATGTATTGCGGGTCCATTCTGAACGTGTGCTGGTGCTTCTGAGTACCACTTTTGTTGATACTCTTGTGCAAGTACGTTGTTCGTGCTGTAGCTTCCCTCTCTCGGTCTTAGTGTTGGTCGAGCATGTGCGAGAGCACCAAGGAATAGAAGCGAGTACGAAGAACGCATTTTGAATGCAGAAAGCACAGAGAGACTAGAGAATTGAGGGTAGAGAGAGTTCTCCAGAAACTCACAGTCGGCCGTTAATGGCGGAGCCACCTCTGTATAAGGGGTCATCCCCCGTGTTGTAAGCATGGGCTCATATATAGATATAAGCCCATGAGCTGAATAGACTGCACAATTTTGACACGTACTTACACTGGTTGTTCAGCCGCCCGGAAGGATCTGGGACGGTGTTTCATGTTGGCTGTGCCTCTCGGGCCCCGGACGGGGAAGCTTATTATCGTGGGGGAGCCCACAAAGAGGCCCGCATTGTCACCAAGCTGTTTAGGAAATTCATGAACGATAGAAACATGCTTGTTACCACTGGGCCTCTTCAAAGGACCACTCACTTAACAGTCGAACATAGCAGACACAAAAACGCTCGGCGAAACATCACAACTGACGCTCAAGGGATGTAGACATGTATTCGTAGGGCGAGGAACGAGCAGCGGAATGGCAGAGTGCCTTTTCGGGGTGTTCTATGAATAATAAGCATGTTGGCGGGATTCCTTCGCGAAGGCTGAGTGAGACTGGCGTTGTTGGATGCTGCCGATAGGTGTTCAGAAGTCGCACTGCCGAGGTGAGGTCAGCTTTCGACATCCCAAGGTTCAGCCAGTCATCCGTGCACACTACCCTTCATTCCTGCCATTCCGAGTTACTGTGTACAGTACTTTCACAAACAGCACGAGGGGTGATTATTGGAAGTAACATTTGTGTATTCATTAGTATTAATTCACATCCGTTGTGCTTGCTTTTTCCCCATCCTATAATCGAAAAATTCCCGCTCATGAGGCCAGGACAACTAGAGTCGCGCATACTCTTTCCCCCATTTTATCGCGATTTCCTCCTCGGTGAACCTCCGCGTCTTTCTCCTCAACATTTCCGCCCTCTCCTCAAGGCTCAACTTCGCCTGCGCGCCCAACGGCACCAGGTGTTTCGCCAACAGCTCATAGTTCTTCGTCAGCAGACTGATCGAGATCATCATATAATCGATGTTGTAAAACACCAGCGCTTGCTCGTTGATGTATTGGTCCGCCTGAGATAGAAACGCCGCTGGGTGATCGCGCCAGTGTCGGAGGGGATTAAGGTGGTGTGAGGTATGGTAGCCGTCGTTGTAGCAGTAGCGGTTGCTCTATGAGCCGTCCAGTCAGCTTCTGATCCATGGTCGATGACTGAAGAATTACTCACAGAAACATCTATCAATGTGATACTTGAACGAAAGTCGGAATTCGGCTCCGTCTCGTCGACGAACGCATGCTGGCCCCAGTTCCCTAGCATCATAGCTACCCTCATCAAAGCAAGCGGGATCAAGAAAACGACTATCGTGGCGCGCCAGTTGACGTACGTGAACACCGTGTAGAGGAAGATGTAATTCGAAATTTCAAAGCCAGCCGATTTAAGCGCGAGATCCAGCTTGCGCTTGCGGAGAAAGTAGCGTGGCAGGTCAAACCAGACAAGGAAGTAGAATCTTCCCAGGTATCGCAGAAAATCCAACACATCGTCTCTTTGATACCGCACTGTCGAACTAAGATCATCGGGCCCGTTGCCCTCGACATGGTGGTGCTTCACGTGGTGGAAGTAATAGCTATTCCACGTGTGTCCCATCAGGGGGTCCATGATGTACGGAAAGTGGGCATCGAGCCAGGCAAACTCTTTCTTAAAGATACCTCGCATGTGGATATGTTGGTGCATCATGAGAGTGTACGGTCCCATGTAATACGCCTGCATGATGGCATGCGCAACTCCATGCCACCATCTGAAATTATAAAAGAGGTAAGCGGCGGAAGGTATGGTGGTGGTGACATATAGCAGCAGGTGGGTCACCATGACGACGTCCATCTCGTTTCGGACAAGGGAGCGAGCGCACCGGACATAAGGATCGATGACCCATTTGCGGAGAAAGGGCGATTTGATGGATGCCGTGTCAATGGAGGAGAAGATGGTGGGTTCGAATTGAGGGGATTTGGGGTCGTTCAGCGCCTTGAGATGTCTAATGATTTCGTGCTCTCGTCTCTGAATGTCTGCCCAGGATTAGCGAGGCCTGCATCCAGGTGCGACGTGAGGATTTGACAGTTACCTTCATGTGACACGATGCCGGAATGAGCTTGATTCCTGAGAGCATGTTCCGAAACCTGAAGTGCCTCTGGACCTGCCGCTTTGGTATTCGCCTGGGGACTGCATCGCAATTGGAACACTTCTAATAGCAGCTGATCCTGCAATGTGAGGTCAGGGTCGGGCTTCAATATGAGACCGACCATGGTGACGGAAACAAAAGTGAAACGATACCAACCAGAGCCAGTGATGGTCTCGAAGAAATAAATGGGATGGTTAGACGTTCATGTCTCCAGGCGAACGAGAGACACGAGCTCGAAAAATTGAAGGTGTAATAGTAAGTAGCGTCGTTTGAAAAGGAGAGCCCGCCCGCTCTTCTTTTCTCCCCCCTTCGCTACACGCGGACTAGTGCTAGCGGGCCCGACCAGCCGAACGAAAGCTTAAATCGGATAAGGGCAAAAGCTTGTTTTCAGCCCCTTTCTCGCACCAAACCGATACAGTTTGTATTCGTGTCCTGAAAACGTTTTCCACCATGCGAATCAATGTGCAAGTTCATACTGGCAAGGCCACCAGAGCCACCAAAATGAAGTAATAGGCTTATAAACCCGACGCACAAGCGACGTCCTTCTTCGAGGTACTCGCTAGCTGGGGTTTGCACTGAATCTTCCTGGCCAAGCTGTAAACAATGCACAAAGAGCAGTCAAGTGCTAGAAGGGAAATGAGTTGTAGTGTGAATGTCCATATCCTCTGCATATTCTATTTCTGTCACCCTACATTCGTCCAGAACACCGTCTGGTAGCCTGAGATCTCCGGTTTACCGTGCGCGAAGTGCCTATCAGTGAGCCGACACCTTTAATCATGGACGGAAGTTTAGTCACGCCCGTCATGAGCCAGATGGGCATCGAAGAGGCTGCGCCTCCGCTTCTTAGGGGGCTGTTCAACGGTGGCGCTCAGATTGACACCCATAGCTATCCAAGTCAATACACCATCTGTTGCCATTAGTACGCATTCCCAGTCAAGTGGCATCGGCAGGGGCGGCCTACCTGCAGGCCTAGACCCGAGCCAGGACCACTGCACAAAAGGGTCGTATTGATACGACGCCGAATAGGGCGCGAAGGCATCGTCCGCGTTCCTTACGACCGGGTTAAGGTTCTTCGCATACTCGGGAGTTGCCTACGCATAAGACATGAGTATGCAGTCTCTCGGAGATCCAGAAGAAAGTATTACCTCAATCGCTTCACGAAGATCGTCGGGAAAATAGAGCATGCCAACATGCGCAACCTTCTTCTGGTTTTCCGGCCTTACCAGCACATGAACGTGAGTGGACCGACCAGGATAATGACTTGGAAAGATAGTGTCGAAGTCGACGGTGCCACGAACTGAGGAACGTTGGCAGCCACGAAGGAAGGAGGTCGGCTCGGGTCCGTATTCGCCCAGTGCATTTGCCTACAATTGGTAAGCTTTCGGGTTTCCCCGCCCGCACTCCAGTCATAACTGACATGCCAAACGTCTACGCGTGCGCCAGGAACCGGGTTACATGTGGCGATATCAATCACTTGAAGAGCAAGACGCATATAAACACCCGCCTGCTCGGCAGTGATGTTTTGACGCTCGGGTTGTCCTTCCTTCCACTATGGACCATAAATACTCTCGGGTGCGAGAGCGCAACCTGCTCGGCTGGGTCCAACGGGTTCGTCCCAGCGAAAGTGGCAGAGGTCTTGTGGATCGGGCGACTGTGTTTTGTGCTCATCGGGGCTGCCAATCCACATCTTCAGAGCTCCCTTATCACGGCGGTCGATGGTGCCTAGTCATGTTAGCATAGCGGTCAAGAAACCAAAGCAAACATCTTACCTGATTTCTCATCGAGACCGCGCGCCTTTCGAAGTTTTACCGCAGTGGTAGCATAGCCGTCGAGCATGCGAGTGTTAAGTTCCCTCAGATGGGGCGATTCAAGGCACCGTCCAAGAGCTTCGGTGTGGCGGGCGACGAGATCTCTATATTGCGCGATCTCCTCCGTGGAAAACCTTGGATGCGCGAAGACGAAGGCGCTGAGGAGAGTCAAGAGGACCAGGGTAAACTTGGAGAGGGTGGAGATAGCCATGGCGGTTACTGAGACCAGGTTTTCGAAGTGGAGATGATAAAAACAGGAGCGGAAAGTATTGGGGGCGTGGAAGAAGTCGGGGTTGAAGGCAGGGAAAGGGTTGGAAAGAGGAGCCTATTATATACTTCACGATCTCGAGGCAAGGACCTCGCCTGACCGTACCTACAAGCAGACCGCTATGACCCGTGATCCTTCCTGACGGCATCGACACAGAACCAATACACAAGCCCAGACCGCCCCGAGAGCTTTCCTTCCGAGCCACGTGAAAGCACGCCAGTGTATTTCGCAGTCGGTGAACAGAGGGAAACGTGGGTGACGCGCAGTGACCTCATTGCGACGCGATCATGAAACTTGCAGGACATTATGGGCGTAACTTCTCAATTTCCGCCTTCTTGTTGAAAGGATTATAACAGGCAGACGGTCCAAACCGCGTGCGAAACCCCAGAGCTGCGCCGTCATGACATGTGTACCGTGCGGAAGGTGAGAGGAATATACGGCGACGAAAAATCAGGCGAGTAAGGCTGCAGAGGTAGGAAAGAAAGGAGGATACTGAGAAAACGGGCGGAACGAAGGAGTAAATACGTCTGAGAACAAGAGTGACGGATGTTTATAGACTCGTCCGTGGTTTGCATGGTGGCAAGCCTGGGGAGTCAAACCGCATGTCGAAAAAGTCTTGACAATTTTATGAGAACAGTAGCACAAACCTTCCCTTAGCCAACTTGGGGGTATTACAAGATAGCCATGATAATCATCATTCAGAAGCTGGGGGAGTGGAGCGGCCGGGGCGGGGACGATGTGTCGTCGAAAGTCACCAAAAGCACTAACTCAAACAAGCTTAGCCGTTTCCGGAGAACATCCAAACTCTCCGGGTTCCTGAGGTCCGGTCTCGCAGCTCCAAAATTTCGCCCAAAGGAAGCTCTCGCCTCATCACCAGCTTCCATAACCCACCAAAAATGGCCGCACGTACGCTCCGGATAGGTAAACACATCAATGCCTAACTTTTCAATGATTGCTCCTCTAATTGGCCCTCAGCGCTCATTCCCGGCGACGGTATCGGTCGGGAAGTCATCCCCGCTGGCCGCCGTATCCTCGAAGCCCTCCCCTCTAGCCTCGGCCTCAAGTTCAACTTCACACATCTGGACGCGGGTTTCGAGACGTTCCAGAAACAGGGTGTTGCGCTTCCTGAGAAGACGGTCGAGACGCTCAAGGGCGACTGCGACGGCGCGCTTTTCGGCGCCGTGTCCTCCCCTACGGTCAAAACGGAAGGGTACTCAAGCCCGATTGTTGCGCTGAGAAAGAGAATGGCGCTGTATGCGAATGTCAGGCCCGTGAAGTCGATTTCCACTGCCGCATCGCCGGTCGACCTCGTCATTGTCCGCGAGAACACCGAGGATCTCTACGTGAAGGAGGAGAAGACGTACACGGCCGCAGACGGCTCCAAGGTCGCCGAGGCCATCAAGCGGATAAGCGAAAGGGCGAGCTGGAACATTGCTTCCATGGCAGGCGACATTGCGCTTCGGAGACAGAGGGTCCGGGAAAGCGGTGCCGCGAGCATCCACTCCAGGCCGCTCGTCACCATCACCCACAAGAGCAATGTGCTCAGCCAGACCGACGGCCTCTTCCGTGAGGTGTCGAGGAGGGCGCTGGCACAGGACAAGTACCAGTCGGTCAGTGTGGAGGAGCAGATCGTCGACAGCATGGTCTACAAGCTCTTCCGTCAGCCGCAAGACTACGATGTTATCGTCGCTCCGAACCTGTACGGAGACATCCTCTCGGACGGAGCGGCTGCGCTCGTTGGAAGTTTGGGTCTGGTGCCTTCGGCCAACGTGGGCAAGGACTTCGTTATCGGAGAGCCTTGCCACGGTTCCGCCCCTGATATCGAGGGCAAGGGCATTGCCAACCCTATCGCCACGATCAGGTCCACGGCCCTGATGCTGGAGTTCCAGGGTGAGGAGGAGGCGGCTGCTAAGATCTATGCCGCGGTAGACGCCAACCTTGAGGAGGGCAAGCTGCTGACGCCAGACATGGGAGGCAAGGCAACCACCGAGGAGGTCATTGACGATGTGTGCAAGAGGTTGTGAGACTCTATCTTGGCGTTGACTTCAAGTAAAGCGACCTTTGGGTATTGCCCTTCATAACTGCAGTGTATCATGTATCAAAAGCTTGCATTATCCGCATCCCACCCGGGCCCGTGAAATGGTAATATTGGTGGTGCGCGATGCCTAGTCCAAATCGTCAGTACCATCTGCGTCTGCTTTCTCCTTTCCACCATGCACCGAGTCGAACATCTCTTCCGGGCTCTGAGCTCCCTGTTCCTTCGCTTCCTCGGTCGGGACCAGCTGGAAGATGACGACGAGGAGCTCCGTATTTGTGCTCCGGTCCTTGAGTACATATCTGAGAGTGTGAGGACTTTGTCAGTCAGACTACGCGCGGTATAACTGAGAATGGGGGAAATCAATGGGGCACCTACCGTAATGGCTGGCCGTCCCAATAGTTGACGATGCTTATCGCCGGCAGGCCATATCCCAGCTTCAACGAAAACTCATTGAAATCCAGATACGGGTTGAAGAAGTCGCACTTGTACTCCCTCCCCTCCTCAAACTCAAAGTTCTGCCGATTCTCCTCCCTCAGAAAGTGCTTTTGCCGCTGTGACGCGAGGGACGGTATGCCGAGCTCCTCTCTCACAGGGATGCCGTCGCCTTCTGCGCCTTCCTCGTACGCAATCACTTCTTCCTCTTCCCGGTCTTCTACTTTGTTTTCCAGCGTGACCTGATTCTTGCTACCTATCCGAAGCACGTTGATGCTGCTGAGAAGAGGTCCGTAGAGGTAAGGTTCGTCGCCGTAGACCTCGCCGTCCAGTCCGGGGTCTATCCACCACTTGACGATACTGAAGGCTTTGTCGAAAAGAGGGGGTAGCCGGTCCCGGATCGGATGCGCAAAGTCGTTACCGAAAACGAGGTGGTGCCCTGCTATGGATCTCTTCGGTTTGAATGAAAAACTTATCGAGTAGCGATCGTACGGATGTTGAGGCGTGGAGAAGTAAGGAGACGTGGATGGGGAGCCTGGTGGGAGACCTGACCAAGTGGAATCAGTGGGATGTCGACATGGGGACTCTTGTTGCGTTGTTGCACACTAACCTCTATAGTCTTTCACCCGGACATGCAGCTTCGCTTCAATGTGATCCGAAAAAATGGTTATGGGCTTCTCGGTGTTGACGTGCACATCTTGATGCTTGGATGTGTCATACGTATGCCCCGCCGTGACGCGCAGCATGTATTGTTCGTGGCGGGCCATTAGTCAGTCCCACAGTGCCTTCTCGTGCAAAAATCCGAGGAAATGCAAAATGATACTCGCGTCTTGTCGTGGTGTTGAATTATTGTGTTGCTTAGAGGAGTCGGATTCATGAGGCCCGTGATGGCAAAAGCAGCGCACAATTCGGTTTGAATGTTCAATGACGTATGGCTCCAGGAACAAACGCCCTAAACCCGTTCTGGAAGCATGGCCATAAACAGTAACCTGGCCATTGCAACTGAAATCTTTCGTTAGGTAGAGTTTGACAGCCAATCCAGATTGAGAGAAACTAGTCCTGGATACATTGGAACATATCGTAAGAGATCGATAAAGCGGAGGATTCTCCAACGGGATTACAAAATGTACTGTACTGTGTAGAAACAAGCACCCCTCAACCCCAACCCGAGGCATAGATTAAGCGAGAGGTGTTGCAACAATTATACACCTCACCTTAGTAGCGATAGCGCAGCATCTGGCACTCAGCTTTCCATAGAATTCGATCAGGTCGCCTTTATATGCTGATCAATGTCAACCCGTTCGTAGAACGAGACGTGCCCAAACGTCTCCCAATATTGCGCAAGACGGTTGTGTGAGATGAGGATAAGTTGGGACACCATGAAATCATCTGGCAGAGTTGGTTAGCTCTCTCCTCGACGGATATCCACCCAAGGTCACCTACCATCCCTGAAGCCCTGTGCCGCGATGTGGCCGACGCTCTTCACAATCCTTGCGCCTTTGAACATGTCCTCAGTCGCCACACGCACAAGGCCCTGCGGCCCAATGTCGGGTGCTATGAAGGTGTACTCGCCGCGAGGCACATTTGGATCTCCCGTTAGCTTTATGGCCTCGATACGCCCGCGGTATATCTGCCCGCCATCGGCTGCGGGGCTCGAGCCTGTATCGGCTTCATCCCGTGTGGAGCGGCTGCACAAAGCAGCAGTATCTGCTTCGCTGGACGAGGCATCGGAGGCTTCTGCCATGTCAGTATCATGGTTTCCTCCTGCGCTCATTTCTGTGGGAGCCGTATTCCATGACTCGTCGCTGCTAACGCTGTCCTCGCGTTCCCTCGATCTCATCGCCCACAGGGCCTTCTCAGGCAGCGGTTTTGGGTCGTCCGGTTGAAGAATGGCGAGGAACTCGCAGCCGTGGCCGGCATAATCACCACACCATATGCCCTGCCATGGCTTCTGAGGTGTCGGCCTGTAGCATTCTTCGGGTAGCGTCGCCCACGTCTGGGTATCCTCTCCCACACGCATACTAACTCCTGTAGGGCGAGAAGAGAACTCTATCCACCTCCTTGTTCTAAAGGTCTTGGTCGAGAGTTCGGACAGCAGTTTCGGCCTGTGATTCAGGTCTCTGAAATGCGAGGCCGAGTCATTGCGTGTCCGCACGTTGCTCGGCAAGGTGAGCGGAGGCCAGACGGGCGTGCCTCGTGTCGTTATGTGGGTAGGCCAAGGCTTCGTGAGCATGAGACGCGAATGTATGCCCGCCGAAGGCCTCGGTGCATTGTCGTAAAGCTGCATGGGTATTTCCTTCTGCAATCGGTATCCATCTCCACCCGTTGCGTTGGCGTATGCGGCGGCATCCAAGCGTACAACAGGATGGTTTAGATCCAGCTGGATCCGCGGAGTGAAGGTATGTATGATGGCCTCTGGATTCCAATCCCAAGTCAGGAATGCCGGTTGTTTCCGTTCAGCTACGAGGGCGTACGCTTCGATAGCATTGATGCGCTGGTTGTACCTGGCTATGAGGAGTTTGCCGAGGTGGACTTGGTCCGAAAACCAGATTTTGTGTTGGGGGATGAACCAGAATGGATGGTGGGTGATGTACAAGTCGCGCCATGTTGAGTCGGTAGGTTTCGTGAGCTTATTCCCGGGAACATGGGCCTGCACAAAGTTGTGGTACAAGGTATCCTGCAGCGAATGTTGGTGAAGGTGGCGGTTGACTAGGCCGACGGAGAGGAGGTCGGTTAGAGAAAGATAGCTGAGGATCTCAATGATGAGCTCGGAGGGCAGTTTGAGGAAAGGTGAGTCTTGCATCGTCGCTCGTGATGACTTCATGGCAACAATTGAGGAAAAGAAAAAGGAAAGCCGAGTTGACGAGCTGTGAGCAGCCGAGGACAGTCCCGTGGTCACAAGGAGATGGGAGCAGTGAGGATGATAACCGGGTGCCAGCGGAGGAAGTCGTGTTGGTGGTGATGGGTCGTTCTTCAAGATACCTAGGTAGCCAGGTAGTCTTTATTGGGAGAAACTGGGACCAGGATGGAGTGAACATCTATGGAGCGTTGTGATAGGGCCTAGCGAGAACCCAAACCTAGGGCCACACGGGTAGGCTGGGGCTGGCTCGGCAAGTGTGGATCGTGGTTAAGATGGATTTTAGTTCATGACATGGGGATTACGGTTGCTGCGACTTTGTTGAAGATGTTCCCAGCACCGGCGGTGACACCTTCTGGATCCTGCCTAGCGGACCGGCCTAGTTGTTCTTTCTGGGAGGTTGGACTCGCCCCAGCTGCCTCGGGCTTTTTGACAGTATTGATGAGACTGTGCTGTATTACTGAGGCGGGGAGTTTCTCCAAGGCTGCGATATCGGAGAGATAGCAGAGAGGAACAAGGGTGGTCGCAAGACAGGTCGCAACCCAGGTCGCTGAGCGAGGTGGATGGGTGATGACGGCGGCCGGGGAGGAAGCGTCAATAGGATAGCAGAAAAAGAAAAGAAAAGAAAAATAAAAGTTGGACTGTACGTGAGAAGTGCAGAGGAATGGATCTGTCGTACTACTACTGTGTTAGCGAGTAGTACAAGTAAGTACATAGCACAGGAGTAGATTCATGGATGGGAAAGAGAGGGTGAGTTGATGTCATCGATTCCAACGGGGGCACGGGGAAGGCGAGGGTGCCCAGAACGGTCTAGCGCACTTGGCAGAGGTTCCCCACAGATCCCGGGCGCCACCTCCACCACGAGCCCCTCGATAGTCGGATAGTCCGAATATACGGAGTATACAGTACAACAACAGCCCATCTGTCCGCAAGTCTTCCGCCAAACCCCCCAAGCCCTGCAAAAGTCAATTCCCTCTGCAGTTTCGAACGATACCCTTTTCGACGCAGTTCCTAACAATTGGCAATTCAGTATCCACGACCATGAAGTTTTTCGCCGTCCTTGCTTTCGCCCTTCCCGCCGTCTTCGCCGACATTATCAACAATGGTACGTACAGGTCGGTCCGGACACTGTTGCCTAGCTAAATGCCTGTGGTTAGAGCACCTGAAGACAGAAGTGACCGTTCCCGCCGAGTGCAAACGCAAGACTGTCGCTGGTGACAAGATCAACGTACACTACCGTGGCACGCTCGAGACGGACGGCACCGAGTTCGATGCCTCATACAATCGCGGCCAGCCCCTCAGCTTCACTGTCGGCCAAGGCCAGGTGATCAAGGGGTGGGATCAGGGCCTTCTCGACATGTGCCCAGGCGAGAAGAGGAAGCTGACCATCCAGCCCGAGTGGGCCTATGGCGAGAGGGGCGTTGGTCCTATTCCTGCAAACAGCGTGCTGAGTAAGTCGGCGCCCTCATTCGAGGCACTCTATGCTAACGTGCATAGTCTTTGAGACGGAGCTGGTTTCCATCGAAGGCGTGGACAAGGACGAATTGTAAATGTACATCGAGAGTATGCCCAACCCCACCTTTCGGTCCACCATGGTCCGCCCATCACGCTGGACACGCCATCCCTCGCCCAAGACCTCGTCACAACATGCTTACTTGATGCCATTGTGAATTTCAAAGCATGTCACTGACTATGGCTCACTGTAAAGTACTTCATGTCTGTGGGTGCCTGTGTATATGCAGCATGTGACTTCCACATTGTGAAGTATGCGGCATTCAATCAGCGTCGCACAGTGTCTGAACGGATTCCAGAACCCCTTATATGCAGCACAGTCATGCTGCGCCTCAGGTGTCTAAGGTCTTACACAAGCACCGGCCAGGTGGCACAGCGTGAAGGTTGCATGAGGGTGAAACGAATATGTCCATTCCATTGAAATTGGAGACGGATGGAGAGAGTCCAGCAGGTAGGTATTTGTTACGAACCAAGTAGTACCCGTCGCCGGTATGTGTCCTGCGCCTGCAGAACGCGTACACCTGCTTCCCCCTTGCCTCCGTTCCTTTTGCGCGCCGCGGGCAAGCAGAGCAAGGGAGATGAAATAGATACTGTTTTGGAATGACCAAAACTCCCATTCCAATTTTTCCGTTCTTGTTTCTAGGGGAATACAATATGTTTTAAAAAGCCAACGTCCTCCATTCCTCCCTTTGCCGTTTCTTTCTCCCAGTTCATATCAAACCCCTCCTGGCCCGTCGTTTGGCTGTCGTATTCTTGATCTGCTCTTTGAACACGATAATCTTGTTCCAAAATTTACTTCCGTCACCTCTGCTCTGCCTTGTCGTGGAGTTGAGGAATGACTAACTTGCAGCTTTTCTATGTTTTTCTTTTTCTTTCCTTCGTTGTTATTTTGCAGAGCAGAGCACAAGCACATAGAGCACTAATCTTTACGTACTGGCTCTGCACAGCGAACTAACCAACTCTTAGTTCCCCGACAATACCACCATCGCGAACCACGACTACATTGGCTGCTATGAAGACATTGACGACACCAGCGGAGTTCCCATCTTCAGTGGAGCAAATTTCACGAGTGGCTCCAAGACTTGGGACGTGTGCGCTACCCTCTGCCCCGACGATCAGTACTTCGCTCTTGAACCTGCGCCAGACGGCACCAGCACCACATGTCGCTGCGGCAACGGACCGTTCGAGTGGTCTTCGACGCCTGTTCCCCAAACCGCTTGTTCGATTGTGTGCTCCGGGGACGCCACCCAATACTGCGGCGGTCCCGATCACTTGATCATCTTCCAGAACAGGCTCTATGTCGCTCCAACCACTTCGACTGCAGTGGCGACTGATACCAGTGCGGCCACTGATACAGCGTCAGCAACATCCGTAACCGCTGAACCAACCTCCGATACAGCCTCAGTGACTTCGGTAGCGACAGATACAGGGGCGGCCACTGACACCGCGTCGTCAGCGGCAGCAACCACTGAACCAGCTACTGATACTTCGGTGACTTCGGGGGCGACGGAAACAGCGGCAACCACAGAACCAGCTTCTGATACAGCTTCAGTGACTTCGGCGGCCACCGATACAGGAGCAGCCACTGATACAGCATCGTCGGCGGCAACAGCTGAACCAACTTCGGATACAGCTTCATCGGCGGCCACTGATACTGGAGCGGCCACCGACACAACATCGGCGGCGCCAACCAGCGAACCAGCTTCCGATACGGGAGCAGCCACTGATACAGCATCGGCGACAACCACTGAAGCAAGTTCGGATACAGCTTCAGTGACTTCGGTGGCAACTGATACAGGAGTGGCCACTGATACAGCGTCGTCTGATACAGCCTCAGCGACCTTGTCGGCGACGACTGACACAGGAGCAGTCACTGACACGGTGACTGCGACGGCGACAACAACTGAACCGGCTTCTGATACAGCCACGTTGACTGTGGTGACTACCTCCACTTCTACGACTAGTGTTCCAAGTGTACGTTTGATTTCTATCATGTGCTTATACGCTCGATGCTCTGCTTGCTCTGCTCCACCAATTTCTCTGTGTCCCTTTTCTTTTCACCTAGGGTAAGTACGAAGGTAAGTAAGGCTGCGCCTCGGCCCAGTCCACCCTCCACTATAGCGCACGGGAATGGGCGTGGAGGTCTACGGGGGAGTATGGAGAAGCCTGAGAGGTACATCATTACAACGGCCACTGATCGACTGGTAATAAACCAATACCATTGATCGAACTTGTCAGCACGTTGGAAAACAGGCAATCGACCGACACCTTTTTCCTCACCCATCACAGGTCCATTATCTGAGGCTTTTTGCGCACCATTCCCCTTACATGGATCCAGTTCCATTTCTTCAGTTGTTTCACTTGTTGAAAGGCTGCACAGCCATATCTCTGTTCCAAAGCGATGGTGAGAAATGTACAAGTGCTAATTCACAAATAGCCTCCAGAAAAATCGACGTTACCAGGGCAGGTCGACTTGGAGCTCAACGACCCAATGGCCGAAGTCCTAGCTCTAGACGAAGAACAGCAGAGCCAGGATGTCGATGCAGTTCAGCCAGATGAGTTCCTGGATATCCTCGAGAGCCTCACTGGAGACTTGCCCCCGGAGGAGCAGTATGATCCTTGGGGTCCAGATGGCCCGCCTGAGGGGTTCAGGTTGGCCCGGAGGGCGGGTGCGGAAACGGTGTCGGCAGCTACCACGCCTACTGTTACGACAATTTATCCAAGATGGTATTCGGAGGCCGAAGCTAAGAGGGATGATGCGAGGACGAGGACGAGAAAGAGAATGAGGATTGAACCCAAGGGGTGGGTGAGGACTGCGGAAGTGAACTAGTGCTAAGGTTAAGAGGGAGCATCATATGGCATGGAGGAGTATTTTATCCGCATCGCAATCTCGCGCTCGCATCACCATTAGCATGGGAGCATAGAGCTCTGGCATCACTATGGCAATCTGACTTTCTGCTCCCATAGCCCAGGGGACGTTCAGCTAGTTGGTATGCCGGGCATGCCGTGGGAAGAATCTTTACATTGTGCTGAATATTACTTTCGTTTCCTGACCAATTGGTCGGGCTTCCTTTGTGCTTGGCTCTCGTGTTTTCGTCTTCATCATCAAGGTGTGGTTCAGTTTCTGATTCATTGATGACATCTCATGTGAACAGTGAAACGCAGGAGCACGTCAACGATCGGCTAGGGATGTGTATCAGGGATTTTTCGATCCAATTAGGGATGGCCGTGTCTCTGTACTGAGGACATCATGTTGCACGCCCTCGTCTTGATTATTTAAGGTTACCGTGGATATACAATGATATCAGCGCCAAAACCCCGAAGTGGACCAACACAGCTTTCAAGGCCTCGAAGGGAACTTACACTCCATGATCATTGCCCCATGGCCAACACCTTCACTGCCTCAGGAACATCTTGTAGCTTTGGTTATTCGTCACTTCCTCATACGGGTAGTTGATAGCTTTTAGAAACGCCGTCAACTTATCCTGGTCCTCCTCTTTGCACTGAATGCCGGCGAGGATCTTAGCTACATCACCCCCATAATTCCGGTAATGGAAGAGAGAGATGTTCATGCCAGGTTGAAGCGTGTGCAGGAACTTGTAAAGTGCGCCGCCCCGCTCCGGGAACTGGAACATGAAAAGGTGTTCGTCGGCTGCATTACTTCTCCCACCTACCAAGTAGCGGAGATGCGTCTTGACCAGCTCATCCTGCGAGAGATCGTGTGCGGTCATGCCTTCGGCCGCTAAACGAGAGAAAAGATCCCGGAGATCGCGCGATCGGGTGGCCGCTTTCAGCTCAACGCCAACCAATATGTTGGCGGAATCCGGCCCACTGTACCGATAGCTGAATTCGGTGACAGCCATTGGATGTATTTGGGCCACGAGCTGTGCAAAGGAACCGGGCCTCTCGGGTATGGTAACCGAGAGTAAGGCCTCCTTGTTCTCTCCAAGGGCGGCGCGTTCGGCGACGAAGCGGAGCCGGTCGAAATTCATATTGGCCCCACTGGCAACAGCGACCAAACCGCGCTCCTTTTTGGGGCTCGGATTCCTTGCAACCCACTTCTTCAGGCCTGCGAGTGCCAGGGCACCAGCCGGCTCCACGATGGAACGGGTATCTTCGAACATGTCTTTTATAGCGGCGCATGTCTCATCCGTCGTCACTTGGATCACTTCGTCTACCACCTCCTGACAAATCCTGAAAGTCTCCTCTCCAACTGTCTTGACCGCCGCGCCGTCGGCGAAAAGTCCGACGTCTTTCAAGACGATGCGCTTGCCTGCCTTCAACGACTCGACCATGGCGTTCGCGTCATAGGTTTCCACGCCGATGATCTTCACATGAGGCGCTATGCGCTTGATGTAGACGCCGATTCCTGCTATCAGGCCCCCGCCCCCAACGCAACAGAAGACTGCTTCCAGATGCTCAAGACTTGTCTGTCGCAACAATTCCATGCCAATCGTACCCTGGCCAGCAATGACATACGGATCGTCGAAGGGTGGGATGGAAATAAGGCCGTGTAGCTTCTCCAGGCGGTGAGCTTCTTCCTTTGCGGCGTCGAAGTCAGCCCCGTGCAGGACGACGGAACCGCCGAGGCGGGAGACATTCTTGTGCTTGATATCAGGAGTGCCAGAGGGCATGACAATGGTAGCGGGAATCTTCAGGCGGCGGGCGGAGTAGGCAACACCCTGAGCATGGTTTCCTGGGAGGTGGTGAGACGATAGAAGAAGATGCTTAGTCGGGAGCATTACCAGCACTGCAGGCAACCACACCCTTCCACCTGTCTTTATGCGACAGGTGCGCCATCTTATTATACGCACCCCGCAGCTTGAAGCTGAAGACGGGCTGCAAGTCTTCGCGCTTGAGCAGGACATTGCACTCTAGGCGGTTACTGAGATTGGTTGCTACATTCAGGGGAGTTTCGGTGACGACCTCGTAAACCTTGGAGGTCAGGATAAGACGAAGGTACTGAAATCCAAGTCAGAAGCTCTTGTACCGGACACGTTAGGGAGTGGCTCCACACATCAGGGTATCCGTTTGGCAGCAGAAATGCATCTGGAACGAGCTTGCTGGTTTCGTTCTTGGGCGAGTCAGAGGGCGGTGAGGGGTTTGCAGTGTATTCTGTGAGGGCGAGGCCGGTATTCCTGGGCGTTTGGGGCGTTAAGATGCCATTGGTATGCGTGTCGGGTGTGACAGGGCGTGAATAGTCAGTCATGGCGGGTATTGGGGCCCGCTACGGGGAGGAATTCAGCGGCGTGCACGTTGTAGGAGATTTCGCTGTACAGTATTTTGTGAGCCATTGAGAGATGATGCATGGCACGGCCGACTTTCGGCAGGAGAAGATGTGGCTGTGGTTTTGTGGCACGGGAAGCTTGTCCATATCGGGGAATAGCGGGTACGGTACATTAGCGCCCGCGTCTGACAGGGGTGCGTGAATGCGACCTGAGGTTGATCCGACGACACTCCATCACCCATCACACTGTGGATGATGATATTCACAGAGTATCTACACCCACTCTTCTAGGTTGCACTTTGTATGTATAGCGGCGGCCCGTTGCAAGGGGATCGAATTGGCCGAAATTGAATTTTGGTCGAGATCGGCTAAGGGAGGATATTCGTCCAGGTGCTATCCTATAACGGCCGGTGCGTTCTAGTTCCTAAGGTTGGGTCTGTATGCAGGGAGACAATTACGAAAAAGATAAGGTATTAGGAGCTCATTCTCACGTAGCTATCTACTAACCTCAAGTGCTAGAACCTCCAGCCTCCCAGCCCTAGACCCCAGGAGGCCTGGACGGCTTGCGGCTCAGAAATCTCGGAAGTCTAACGTGGGTAGCCCGATAGCTTGTTTGAGGAAAACCCATCAACTACTTGAGGTCGTTGCTATGTTGATGAACTTTAATGTCCCGGATCCGTACACACACATGAACTAGCCGAGAGCGAAGCAGGTTTGCACACGCGCTTTAACTACAAATACCCGTTTCAAAAGACTTTACACATTCCTGTAATACGCATCTTTCTCTCTGTCCCATCAACCTCCGATTCTGCTTTTGATACTACGTGCGGTCACATTCTTTGTACGTGCGGAAGGGCATTCAAACTGTATCACTGCGGCCTCTAAGCTTCTGGTAGGCTCCATTCCGCAGGAAACGAACCTTGAGGAAAATTGGGAAGCCTAGTTCACCATCATAAAGGCTGGATGTTTGTCTTGGAGCTTCCTCTTAGTTCTCAGGTCCTTTAGGATGCTGATATTCTCAACGGAGACACCTCTTTTGAGCTTGAAACTCACCTGCTCGCGCCCCCTAAAGTATAAGGATATCTCATACCTAACAATCTCCCTCGTGGGTAGCAGCTCCAGGGACTCACGAGGCTACCCTAGGGTATCGGTCAGACTGTTGCTGACAATCGAGGAGAACGGATGGGGTCCGAGATAGCACTGATCAGTCGTGTGTTGTGAGGCTCAGGGGGCGTGACCAAGAGCAACATTGACCTGACCACGGGCTGTGGGGACGGGGGGAGAAGAGAATCGTGGATATGCCACCGCAACGCGCCTCAGAGACAGCATGGTTATCATTGGTTGAGGCCGTACAGAATGGAGAGCCACCTGATGTGCCCTGACAACATGGGAAGTGGATATGATGGAAGCCCATATACATAGTATTGTGCGGATGTGTCACAGTCACTGAAGACTGATGGAAACGGTCAAATCTTGGTCAGCAGGCACCGCCCCAGGAGCTTAATACTTGTATAATTGTACCATATTTGTCGAACAGCTATAACAGTAATACTTGAAGAACGTAACATGATAGGAAATCCAGGTACTACTGTGTAGAGGTTTCTTCAACACGTTACCAGTAATGGGAGTTGGGACGCACTTGCGACAACACACGGTGGTAATATTTAACCCAGTGCATGGCCCTAGATGCAAAAGAGCTATGCTCTCGTTCCAGAAGGGCAAAAAAATCTACAGTAGTACACACAAGCAACATCATAATGTACAAGGTCCTCACATCTTCCCGCCCGTCAGCTCCTCGGCAACCTTTCTCATTCTTTCCTTCGCCAGGCCCACTCCCTCTCCTCCCCGTAGTTTCTGTAACCTCTCCAGCACGCCTTCGGGCATCGGGCCTGCCCATGGACTCTTGCCATACTCTGCGCCCACGACTTGCTTGCCCTTGTTATCCCAGCCAACGGGCTGTTCGTCGGTGCCGAATGCCTTCTCGATCGCCTCGTCCAGCTGTTCCTCGTTGACAATGAATTCCCTCGCATTGGTGTACAGGTCATGCAAGCGGGCCGCCCGTACGGCTGCATGCCTGGCCATCTTCCGCCTAAACGCCTTTCGCCGTGCTTCGGAGATGTTCAAGCGGGACGTGGACGGCAGGGTGCCCTCGAGGAACGCACGAATGTTCTTGTCCACCGATGTCTGGGTCAACACATCGACCTCTCTGGGCGGTGCCATCGCAGCTGCCCGCCTCTCGGCAAAAAGCTCTTGGAGCGAGGCCTTTTCCTGTGCCTCTGAGGTGACCTTCCGCTGATGCAGCTCCTTGACACCCTCTCGCAGCGCAGTCTTCCGCGCGTCGGCGAGTCGCTGCTTGTATAGTCGAAGTTCGGCATCTCGACTGTACCTTCCGGGCTGCTTGACCCTTATTGGGTCGGGCGTCGAGGCTTTCAAAAACTCCTCCGACTCCTTGGGGAAAGGCGATCGTGTTTTGAAGACATTGCGAGGTGTAGGCAGGATTCCCTTGATGTGCGGTTTGGAGACAGCGGTGGGCTGCAGAGGCTTAGGGACCTCTATGTAGTTGGGGGACTCGGGCCCGAGGGCGCGGACGGAGGGTGTCGAGGAAAAGGCACGCGCCAAAGGAGCAGATAGATGATGGCATGGGGAAGGAGGTTGCGGGGTCCGGGAGAGGCAGACGGGCACACGCGGCGGCATGGTGGTGGATGGCGACCCGGCGCCGTCTTGCGGAAGGGGTTGCTGTGCGGACTTCTGAGGCGGTGGTGTTTTGCTGGTCGCGAAAAAGTGCAAGGGGCCTCCGCCGCCAAGACACGCTGCGAACAGAAATTCCCGCCTCCCCCAAAATTGTATCTATCTTCGCCGCTCCTCAACTCGCCCTCCTTCACCACTCCCACTCCCTACAGATCCCTACTTCCTGACGGTGCAACTCAGGATTTCGTCGTCATGGGTACCCACAAAAAAGAAGCAAATCGCAAGGAGCGGCAGGGCAAGACGGGCGATGGCATGGCGAACGTCAAGGTCAAGGGCGAGAATTTCTATCGGTACAGTTCCCGCCGCCCCCTTCTGGGTGCGCAACGCAGCTAATTGGATTACAGCAATGCGAAGAAGATCAAGACCTTGAACATGTTCAAGGACGGCAAGGCCCAGAGAAACGCCGCCGGAGAGATCACAAAGGCCGCCTCATACCAGAGCCGCGACCGGCCCATTGCCCGTGTAGAGCCCAACCGCAAGTGGTTCAACGCTACCAGAGTCATCTCGCAAGATGCGCTCGAGTCGTTTCGATCTGCAGTGCAAGCGCAGGCGTCGGATCCGACCACATATCTCATGAAGCGTAACAAGCTCCCGATGAGCCTGATTGAGGAGAAACCCAATGTGAATGGCCTGAAACAACATGCCGCCAAAATCGCAGTCGAGAGTCAATCGTTCGGTGACACTTTCGGCCCCAAGGCGCAGAGAAAGAGGGTCAAGCTCGACGTCAGCTCCGTCGATGACCTCGCTGGCCGGACCGGCAAGATGCACGACACATACCTGGAACGCTTGGAGCAGGCGAAGCTGCTTTCGGGCACGTCGGGTGATGCGGATCAGGGAGACGCCGAACAGGACGGTACTCTTACAACGGCCAGGGAGAGCATCTTCTCTAAAGGACAGTCAAAGAGAATCTGGAATGAGTTGTACAAGGTCATCGATTCTTCAGATGTCATCCTTCATGTTCTTGATGCCCGCGACCCGGTGGGAACAAGGTGCAGGAGCGTCGAAAGGTATTTGAGGGAGGAAGCTCCACACAAGCACCTTGTCTTTGTACTCAACAAGGTCGACCTTGTCCCGTCCAAAGTGGCTGTAAGTTCAACCCCTCGACTTCCCCAATCCGACATCTCTTTCTCCTCGCCTTGCATACCATCGTTAAGTCAAGGATCTGTCCCTTTTGTCCATGGATAGATTCTGTTACAACTTTGGGAGATCGATCACGACTCGCCTGTCCGTAGCCGTTATGGTTGCGGGCAGACTGGCCTCCGTTTTGGTTGCCGGTCACCAGAGTCTGCGTGTTACGTTTGAGTTGAGGGCCGACCCTGCATCGCAGCTCTCCGTGGTGGCACTCTTAGACTCGTTTCACACATTTGTCCACTGAAACATGCTCGTGGCTTTCTGCATGGCGGACTCTGACTTGAAGCACAGGCCGCGTGGGTTCGACACTTGTCTACTCAATTTCCGACGCTTGCATTTCACGCCTCCATCAACAATAGCTTTGGCAAAGGATCGTAAGTCTTAGTTCATGCACTCTGAAATGGCCTCGCGTTTGACCTGAACAGATTGATCGCGCTGCTTCGTCAATTCTCATCACTCCATTCGGATAGGAAGCAAATATCCGTCGGTCTGGTTGGGTATCCGAACACGGGAAAATCCTCCATCATCAACACGCTCCGAAAAAAGAAGGTCTGCAACGTCGCCCCAATCGCTGGAGAGACCAAAGTGTGGCAATATGTGACCCTTATGAAGCGCATCTACCTAATCGATTGCCCGGGTATCGTGCCCCCGAATCAATCCGACAGCGATGAAAGCCTTCTGTTGAGGGGGAGCATACGAGTTGAGAACGTGGAATACCCAGCGCAATACGTAGACGCGGTACTCAAACGCGTACAGCCCAAGCATATGCAGCGCACGTACGAGATCAAGGTGGACGAGCACATGGATGCGAATACGTTCCTGGAGTTGCTAGCAAGGAAACAAGGGAGACTTCTCAAGGGTGGTGAACCAGACTTTGACGGATGCGCAAAGATTGTGCTCAATGATTGGATTCGCGGCAAGATCCCCTGGTTTACACCGCCACCCATGAAGGACGGCAAAGGCGGCGGAGCGAGCGGACCGGTCAGAGAGGGCCGTGAAGGCCAGCTGGGCGAAATGAGCAGGAAGAGGAAGAGAGATGATGAAACAGAATCACCACAGAACGTGGGAGCTCGGCCAACTAGAGCACCGGCATCCGCGGGGGGTGACGCAGAGTCCAACCCGGGCGATGGTGACGAGTTCGAGGGGTTCAGCGAAGACGAGGGAGGGCTGGAAGTGAACGTCGAAGACGGGAGCACAGGAAGCGAGGGCGGTGATGCAAGCATGCTGGTCGCTGGCAGTATTTCGAGCGACGATGAGGAGGGGGTGGAGGAAGAAGTGCTGAACATCTCGAAGGCTCTGAGGGCAGCGAAAGGGGCATGAAATGGAAGTAGCAGGCAACTGGCGGACATTATGATACCCATGAGTTCCACCCAAGGACTCTACCGCTCCTGGTCTTTGCAGTAAAAGATGCCCCCGGTTCCGTACCTGTGCCATGCGTCCATGGATCCCTCCCTCCATGCCACCCACCTTCTACGACTCTATGGCAACGCCAATTTGCGCCGGCACCCAGAAGTAGCTCCGAATCACTTGCTTACCTAATTCCGAACCTGCATCCCGCCGGTTCCGATCGATGGCATGGCTTTGCCGGCCCCACTCCAGGCCCTCCGTCACCAGTGCATATACATGTATATATCTATCCCCGCCGTCATCTTGACCTCCGGCTCCCAACGCCAATTGCACCTTCGCAGACTATGGCGCCCGCATGGAAACGCTTGATCCGCTTCGAGGCCACGGACGGACGTGTCCTGAGAGGCGAACCCATGCTTCCTTCGGAGGACTATGATGTCGGGAAGACGACTGCCGAAACTGGCCTCTCAGCCAAGGTCATCCATGTAGTCAATGGGGATATCTTCGACGAGCAGACGAGGGTCACGGACGAGGAGGTCACGGTGAAGCAGTTGCTAGGCCCCATAACGCAAACCGAGGTCCCCATCATCCGCGCCGTTGGACTGAACTTCATCAAGCACAGTACGCCGGCTCGGGACCACCCGCAGTGATGTTGCTTTTACTGACAACCTTCGCAGTCAAGGAAGGGGGGCGGACGCTACCTCCGTATCCCGCCACTTTCATCAAAGCAAACACCTGCATCCAGGACCATAATGCTCCCATTATTATCCCCGCCATGGCCCAAGACGAACAGGCTGACTACGAGGGCGAGCTGTGCTTTATACTCTCGCGCGACGCCAAGAACGTGCCAGAGTCCGAGGCCATGTCGTACATCGGGGGTTACTTGTGCGGCAACGATGTCAGCTCGCGGAAGATCCAGCGGGACCCAAAAATCGCCGGGACGGTGCCCCAGTGGAATTTCAGCAAAGGTTTCGACACGTACGCCCCGTTGGGACCCATGATTGTGAGTCCCGCATTGATACCGGATCCGGCAAAGTTGTATCTCAAGACGAGGGTGAATGGGGAGTTGCGGCAGAGCGAGACTATGGACGACTTCTGCTTCAAAGTACCCTATCTACTGAGTTATATGAGCCAAGGGACGACAATCAAAAAGGGTACGGTTGTCATGACGGGAACACCGAGTGGTGTGGGCTATGCGATGAATCCGCCCAGGTTTCTGCACCCTGGGGATGTAGTGGAGGTCGAGATTCTGCCGCACATCGGGACTTTGAGCAATCCAGTCGAATACGAGCAGAATGGCCTTATTGTGCCACCACAGCCACTAGCCTAAAGGGCCTTTGCAATAACTACAGTTCGCATATTTCTATCCGGACACAATTCGTGACCTGTGTCCTAGACTAGTAGTCTCCGCTTTGTGCAGCGTTGTTGGTGGCATTCGTGCGTGTTGCGCTTGGAGTTTGGTGAAGTAATCTCCCGAAGCTACAAGCATAGATGCACATGCTTGAAGCTTTTCGCGTTCTGGCTACGATAACGGTCGACATGCATTTGCTCCCGACCTGTCAACTCCTTCATTTCGACTATGCAGGTTACAGTGCATTCAAATCTAGGGGGTATCATATCTATCACATCTTCGGCACGCTCAATCCATCTCATCCAAGTTTTGCCCATCGGCCAAGGAGCGCTGTTCTTGATCCTCGCTCACAGCGATGCCGACAAGACATTCGCCCAGCATGTTCTCCCAGTTGACCCACGGATGCACCTCCATGAACAACTTGCCGCCATCCTTTCCAGCCGCTCGCATCAATTCTCCTTCGCCGCCGGGATGAAAGGGCAGATATGGCGTGATGTTATACACCTTGCCCTGATAGCTCGACCACGCCGGCTTTCCCTTTCGTCCATTGTTGTGCTTGAGCATTGAAGGAGTAACACGGATTAGCGACGGCACGCCTGAGAGATTCTCGCCAGAGCGCTGCAGGTTGGCCCAGTCGAGCGGGGAATGCCCTGGCGACAGAAGTACCTTGCCTCGTGCATTGGTCGTCCTTCCAGGCTCGGTAGACGGATTGGTGCCGGAAGAAGCTCGAGGAGTGCGAGAGGGTACTGGCCCACGATTCGGAAGGGGCCCCGTTGTAGGAACACGGAGTGTGGTTGCAGACGTTGGCGCAGCGAGAGCGCGCAAATTCGACGGTTTGATCGTGGGTGGCGGCATCAGGGTTCCCTTGGCCGGTGCAGAGGCTCTTTGGGCCGAGTTCAGTGCTGGAAACTGGGGTGGTGGGAGGCTGCCATCCTCTCCGCTGTTGTTGTCGGAGTCGTCATCGCTGGAGCCGCCCTGCTGCGCCAGCGTGAAGGTGGGGAGGCCGGTAGTATCGATATTGCGCTTCTCATGTCCACCATCCTTCACCTTGCTGTTATTCTCGTCATGCTTCTGCCTCGCTCCGGGGGGTGGAGGCGGGTGCGAAGCAGGGAGTCGTCGAAGCCAGGCGCAGGCGCTCCAGACAGATGGTGGGCGATGGTAGAGGAACGCTGTCAGTGATATCACGAGCAGCGACACTGCTATAAGCATGTCGCGGGAGAGAAGGGGTTGGGGTCGCTCTGACACCGACGTCGTATGTAGTTACAACAAAAGCGACGATGCCAAGCCAAGGGCGAGCTGGAGGGGCTAGTGTGGTACGATAGGACAGAAACAGGATAATTATTTAGAGGTGTTAGACCTCCGTAAGTTATACAGAAAGGTCCTAACTAAGCAGCTAGTTACGTGCTATGTACAGTGCTAAGTAATCTACAGGAATTACTACATTCTACCCTCCTAAAGTATATTTTAACCTTAAAATACCTATAGAAGCCTAAAATAATATTGTCAGATGGTAAGCCAGTTTATGGACATCCCATCTGGGACTGGAGAGGAAGACTGAGAGAAACTGTCTGTACCGGTACTGTCTGAGGACATGTGGCTAGTGATTCTGCAGTGGCTAGTGCTCTGTGCAGCCTTGGTGCCTAGAGAAGGAACATCAAAACCGGTGTCAGGCCCCAGCCTCATCCACACAAGCACACCCCAGAATACAATCAGTCAACCTATCTTCAATCAATTTTTCTATCACTGTGACATTTTTAGATACTATCAAATCTGACAATTAAGAGTCTCACTGCCTTTACCAACATATCTACCAACATGATCAACAACCAAACTTAAGCCACTCTAGCTACCAGCAAGGACTGGACCTCCTGGTTCACTCAACTACAATCCAAGGCAGATGCATTGGACATCTGAAGAGAAGTAAAAATACCAACATTGGAATATTTTTTCCGCTTGGAATTTCATCTCCAAACTTGCACTACATCTTTTTGATATCCCAAAGATCCAATATCTCCAGCTGCAACCCGCTGCAGCATCTGGTTCAAGAGTTATTCAAGGAGAAAGCT